>NC_136627.1:13122408-13722408 GCF_933228915.1 Telmatherina bonti | reverse complement strand
TGTGTGTGTATGTAGAGTGCACGATTCAGTGTTACAGGGGAAAGGAAGACAATTCCGTAAATGGTCATGCGGTGTGTGTATGTAGAGAACTTTTTGTAGGAACATTTATCCAACTGTATGTATCGCTCCACCAATGATGATTTAATAAAAACAGCCTGTTGAAGAGAGAAGGCAGAGTCCTGCTGCAGATCCTGGGGTGTAGGGAGCTGCACAGGGCTCTCCCTTTGCAAAGGTGAAATATACCAAAGGTACCGTCTGATTTTCTTCGTCCAGCATCCAGCGAGCCCTGAACCTTGGAGAAGGCTGAGGATTGATTTCAGCGCTTCAACAATTTGGCGCCCGAACAGGGACTCGCAAAAACGGATGAACGATTGGCTTTGACTGGTGTGAAAGGACGAAGGGACACAAACTGGCCACTCAAAGGTGAGCAGAACCTGTTTTATCGAATCCGCATTTGGAAAATCTAAATTGAACGTGTCCCTAGTCCGAGTAATATCGTGTTGCAAAATTTACGAAGGAAAATCAGAAAATAGTGACGGGGGTCAAGGACCCTAGCAGTCTGAGAAATAGTGACAGAGGTCAGGGATCCTGGCAGTCTTAGAAATAGTGACGGGGGTCAGGAACCCTGGCAGTCTGAGAAATAGTGACAGGGGTCAGGAACCCTGGCAGTCTGAGAAATAGTGACGAGGGTCAGGGACCCTGGCAGTCTGAGAAATAGTGACGAGGGTCAGGGACCCTGGCAGTCTATGTCCTCGAGTGTGGTGACTCCTACGTGGCTCGGACGCGGTTTTAACTGGGTTAGAGGCCCGAGGAATTGAGGACCCTCGAAATCTACAGTGACGGGGGTCAAGGACCCTGGCAGTCTGAGAAAAAGTGACGGGGGTCAAGGACCCTGGCAGTCTGAGAAATAGTGATGGGGGTCAAGGACCCTGGCAGTCTGAGAAATAGTGACGGGGGTCAGGGACCCTGGCAGGTGTGTGGGCAGGTGAGACCTGTCCGGCAGTCCTTGAGCGTGGGTGGTTACATGAACTGGATACACCGTTCCAGGCGAAGGTAAAGATAATAGATAAAACGGCGATGAGCTGATGAGCCCATATCAGACATATAAAGTTGAAAACGTCAAAAAATATACACCCTAATGTGAATGTGTGTGAAAGGGGAGAAAGAGTGAGTGACTGTCAGATCGGAGAGTCGAAGCAGCAGCACGGCCTGAAACCTAACTGGTGACAACGTACAGCTGTGGTCTGTTGAAGTAGACCTCTGGAATCTGAATATTGTGGATTTATGGTGGACCAGGACAGATTCATTTTGTTACCCTTAAGGAATCCAGGAAGGCAGAGCAAAGGAAAGGAAAACATGAGAGAGGGAAGTGAGGAAGAAGACGGCGTTCATTAAAGGCCTTATGCTCACTGAAGGGGATGATGTCATAGCATGTATCAGTGGGGAGTGGACCCAAAGATGAGGGACGTGATTTGTGGTGTTGGGAGCTGATTCTGTTGGGTTGGTGTGCATTGCGTGGACTGGATGGACTTGGACTTCTGTTTAATCCCTTTCAGACATTTAAATGGTGACTTTTGTTTCTTTAAGATCACAGTAATTTTATGTTTATGTCTAATATGACTAAATATATTGACGTTGACTGAAAATAAACGGAGAAAGACTTTGGCCTGTGCTTGTTAAATACTCAGCTGAGAGATGTTGAAGATAAGCGTAATGTTAGAGGGTATAAGAAAAGGAAATATCTCAAGCTTTAAAACAGGAACGACACACCAACATCATCTTCATGTGTTACAGCTGCGTTATCTTCTTGCCGAGGTCATGTTCAGCTTTCCCAGGGAAAAAACTGACTTATACTATAGAGTCATACAGATACAGTTATAATCCAGAGTCCAGGATTTTCACAGCACAGAACATTGTCCACATGATATGTTTGCAACAGTATTCAACAGAAGAACATTATAATTATGAGACTATAATCACATGACTAAATGATTCAGATGCAGTCTCAGAAGCTCGTCTGCTGCACGGCGTTGACCACGACAGCTCACCGCCCCTTTAACCCTTGTCAGCATGCACCATGGTCTCCACAGGGACCCCAAAATGTCTATCATGCCCAAGGGGGATTCAGGGGGTGGACTGGGGAAGGGGGAGTTTTTGGTCTGGGCCACTGCAGAGTTCTGGGTGTCACACATGCTGTCAGTCAGGACACTGGAGCAGAAACGGCCCCTACAACATGCTACAACACTCCACCTCCCTCCTGTGCCGGCTCTGAGTCCTGGAGCAGGACTTGATATGCAATGTGGCTGCAGGGACCCGGCCGCTGCTGATGGGGCCCAGGGATCCCAGAACCAGAGGGTCTGACAGAGCCCTGCTGGTTGTGACTGTGAACAGTGTAGATATGGATTTTATGGTGGACATATATGCACGGTTTTCACCTTTGACCTCTAAAGGTGATGGATCCTCCTTGTCCTCAGACTGGTTGTGGGATTTTCTCGAAGTAAAAGACTTACGGATGTGGCCGGCAGGCAGCACAAATCCCACCCCGACTACAGAGTCAGATGATGTTTTCTGGAATAAGCTGCACCCTGATTATGTCAGAAAGACTGTTGTGTTCACTCAGTTCACTGTGGAAAACCTGGATCTGCTTCCTTGAACCTTTGCCCCCCCTCTGATCCTTTACATGTCACTCTTTATTAATTACACATATGAACCTGATTTATCTACCAGGAAGCTTTAATAGGCATGTGTTGGGCACTTCCTGGCATGAATTTCTGCTTGTATGCTGATTGGTGGTTGAGGGTGTGGTGACTGTAGTGGATCTGATTCCTAAGCAGACCGAGTGGTCCGAGCTGAATGATTATACACACCTACATAAATTCCTGGCATTGTATCCACATGACCAGGTCACACAATAAAGCCAAGGACCACATGCATACAAAGTTTTGCTGTCCTGCAGACTGTTGCAACCGAACAAGGTCCCAGTATTTTCTCTGCTCTGCTGCTGTGAAACTAAACATTAGTTCATACAGACAAAACAACTTCTGGCACGCTCTACATCTCTAGCTGTGCCTTATCACAAAACATTTATCTTTAGCATTTCTGACAAAAAATGTCAGCCCTGGTCCCAGCCCTGGTCTACGCCGCCCGCGTCCCAGCCCTGGTCCACGTCTTTGGCGCTGCAGGCTCCCACGCCAGCGCCCAGAACCCGTCCACCTCCTCTGCTCTGTGTTTTCGAGGAGGTCCCAGGTCGGGACGCTCCTCCTTCGACCCATGTTCCTGAGGGGGTCCCAGGACGGGACGCTTCTCCTCCGACCCATGTTCACGAAGAGGTCCCAGGACGGGACGCTCCTCCTCCGACCCATGTTCACGAGGAGGTCCCAGGACGTGATGCTCCTCCTTCGACCCATGTTCCCGAGGAGGTCCCAGGATGGGACGCTCCTCCTCCGACCCATGTTCCCGAGGAGGTCCCAGGACGTGACGCTCCTCCTCCGACCCATGTTCCCGAGGAGGTCCCAGGACGGAACGCTCCTCCTCCGACCCATGTTCACGAGGAGGTCCCAGGACGTGACGCTCCTCCTTCGACCCATGTTCCCGAGGAGGTCCCAGGACGGGATGCTCCTCCTCCGACCCATGTTCCCGAGGAGGTCCCAGGACGGGATGCTCCTCCTCCGACCCATGCTCATGAGGAGGTCCCAGGACGGGACGCTCCTCCTCCGACCCATGTTCCCGAGGAGGTCCCAGGTCGGGACGCTCCTCCTTCGACCCATGTTCCCGAGGAGGTTCCAGGTCGGGACGCTCCTCCTCCGACCCATGTTCCCGAGGAGGTCCCAGGTCGGGACGCTCCTCCGTCTCCAGTGTCCGGCGGGGAGGTCGCTCCTTCTCCTCCGTCTCCAGTGCCCGACGAGGAGGTCGCTCCTTCTCCTCCGTCTCCAGTGCCCGACGAGGAGGTCGCTCCTCCTCCACCGTCTCCAGTGCCCAACAAGGAGGTTGCTCCTCCTCCACCAGCATCCGACAAGGAGGTCGCTCCTCCTCCACCAGCGCCCGACGAGGAGGTCGCTCCTCCACCAGTGCCCGACGAGGAAGTCGCTCCTCCTCCACCGGCCCCAGCGCCCGGCGAGGAGGTCGCTCCTCCTCCTCCGTCTCCAGCGCCTGGCGAGGAGGTCGCTCCTTCTCCTCCGTCTCCAGCGTCCGAGGAGGAGGTCACTCCTTCTCCGCCGTCTCCAGTGTCCAACGAGGGGGATCCAGAGCCAGGCCTGCCCCCGTTGTCGCGGCCTCCCGGCCGCCCTCCAGAGCCAGGCCCCCTTGGACTCTTTCCCCGGCCCTGTGCCCCTGGACTTTGTTTTTCCCCTGGTCCCTCCTCCGGGCCCCCTCCTCCTGCCCGTCTCTGGACTCTGGACTTTTTTGGGCCGTCCGGTGGCCGGCCTTTGAGGGGGGGGGGACTGTTAAGATGTGGTTGTTTGTATTTTTTTCTTGGTTCAGGTTTCCTGTTTTATTTTGTAGTATTTCCTGTTTGGTTCCCTTGTTTGTTTTCTAGCTTTATTGATTTCCTGTTCATTGAGTTCACCTGGTCTTGTTTCAGTTCATTCCGTTCATCTGTTTCTTGGTTGGCTTTCCTGTGTATTTATACCTCTCAGTTTCATTCCATGGTTGTTGGATCATTTTGTTGCCCTACCTTGTGATAGTTAGTCCCTTGAGTCTTGGAATAAACCTTCTGGAATCATCATCCCTGTTTTCCTCATCTCTGCGTTTGGGTCCACATCTCCACTGCCACCATAACAAAAAACCGCAGTTATTCTGCATTCCTCTCACTTGAAGCGGGAGATCTGGTACCTGTCAATCAAAAGGACACGACCCTAAATTTGCCAAACTTCGAGATTAAAATTACTTTAAAATGGGTGAGTTAGAAAAAATTCACTCCCCCCACAGTTGTCATGAAGGTAAACCTGACCTATAAACCGAAAATGGATTTTTGAACCAGGCTGTAAACATTTTTATTTCTGCTGTGAAGTTGGTCTTTTTAACATGGGAGTCTATGGGGATTTGCACTGTTTTGCAGCCCCTAGTGGATGAAGGGGGAACTGCAGTTTTATGCACTTCCGCATAGGCTTCACTATTAACCACCAGAGGTTGCCGCTTGGATAATGTTGATCTTTCCGAGGTTAGGCTACTTATGTTAAACCGTTAGCCTTGGCCTTTTCTATTACCCGCATTTGCATTAAGTCCAGTGGAGAAGTGTGTGTAACATTGGAAAACATTCTCAAGAAGGAGGTGTTGCTGTGTGTGTGAGTGTTAGTATGCACGTGCGCACGTCTGTGTGTGTGAATCTTGTAGTAGATGAAATCACCTTTAACGTCAGTGTTGGATGATTTATTCTCGATTTTCAATCGATGCACAGTCTGCATCCAGCCTCTCTACTCCCCACTGCTGTTGATGACACGCTCTATGACTGTGTGGTTGGACTGGCCATCCTCTGCTCCCCCAGACCTGACCCATCTGACCAACCTCTACTTTGACCCTGACTTGATTTTTACGTTGACAGCTCCACTCTCAGAACCCAGACTCAGGTGTGGGTTTTGGAGCGCTGTGGAAACACCCTGGTTTCCTGACATCTGAAGCTGAACCAGTTCGTCACCATCGCCTTATTGACCTTCTTTCTGCCATTTTGCTTCCTGGACAGGTTGCTGTATGCACATGTGAACTAACTTTTCTGACCTTGTCTCTACAGGTGACTCTCCTGCAGATGAAGGCTGCATCTCTGACCCACCCTCCTTTTGCAGCCTTTCACTTCCTCTTTTCTCTCACGGCCCACAGATGGAGAGATTTCCTCCTTGGTCTCTCTCAGGCGTTCCTTGGACCAATGCACTTCCTCCCATGCTGTTGTCCATGCGCATGCGTAAAAATGGGAGACCCATCAGGTCCCCTTGTAGATTCTTTTCACAGGTCCACCCGATTTGGCATGGGCCATTCTGAGGCTCCTCCTCCTGACACAGCCCTGTGTGATAGTAATGTTTTAACATACTGTGCTGATCTCATGTGAACCTTTTCAGGCATTTGCTCACAGGTAGCTGCAGCCATTCCTGAACCAGCATCTAAGCAACTCTGTTTACTTCAGCCTGGAGACTTTGTCTTGATGAGAAGCTTCAAACGTCAGTGCTGGGATCACCCATTTCAAACTCTTCTGACAACCCAGACAGAGGACCGTGCTACTTGGGTGCCTATAGTGTCCAACTGCCGTGTCATCGCTGCAAGAAGTTTCCTGCACCGACCGCAGCTCCCCGGCTTGCTGCTACACATGACGCAGCAGAATAACGCACCACCCAACAGAGGGCAGAATAATCCCTGTGGTAGCGTGGATAGTAAGACAGTCTACTCTCACACCTGAAGACCAGTCGCGTTCTCAAGCAAGATCAGTGATAAAGACATGACTGCTACACCTACGACAGGGGCAGAATAATCCCCAGGTGTAGCATTAGCTGTCAAGGTAGTCCACCCTTGACAGCCGAAGTCACAGACAACGCACTCAAGCAAGATCAGTGGGAGGTGAAAAAAGCGCTCTACTGCACCAGTGGCGTGCCAAGCTCCTCCTCTTCATCACCATGTGGGAAACAGGACCATGGCATCCATTTAGGATGCATGGGTGGCCACTGGGAAGGTCAATGTTTATTCTGGGAGTTGTTTCAGTAGCAATGGTACTGCTTATTCGCACGCTCCGGATGGATTTTGACTAAAGGGGACATCTTAATTCTAACAACGCGTCATCCAATTCCACCATACGTCGCCCTCGTTCCTTGAATACAAATAGCGCCACTAATAACACCCTGTCTTTCATCCTGCCAGTAAATAGCTCAGCCGAAGTATTCATTCCATGAAATGCCCTTAAGGCACAGAGGGGGTCATACGATGTAGATATGCCGACCGGCCGTGGTACACGTTTATACACACTTTAAATGATTGGACAAACCTAATAGGCGAAACTACGAATGACTGGTCTCTGCATTTCCCGCCCTACTTCTCATTAACCAATCCTTCTCTTTCGGAGGTCGAGCCGTGCACGATCCCCACTGAAATTCTCCCGTGTTAAAAAAAAAAACCGATTTGACATCCTAACAGTTGGACGCGATGAAGTGCACAAGCACGACCTTCAGGAGAAAGATGGATCTAAACGGAGAAAGTTTAATCTTATCTTCTGCCTGGCAATGCCTCTGATGTTCTGCTCTGTTGCCTGCACACTTTACAGCCTCCCAGGTAGCTCTCCTGCAGCAGCCTAAACCTGGAAAACACACACATTTACAAGTGCATGAACACACTTGCATTTAAAAAAAAAATATATATAGAAACATATGTTTGTTTTCCAACCAAGTAGGGAAACATGTTCAACGAGGTTTCTGATGGTATGGAGAGCTCTTCAGCCTTTTGTGTCGTGACAGCAAGCAAACACAGAAAGTCAGCTGCACTCTTAATCACTCAGTCTGATGGAAAACATCATCAGCGTCCGCCTCACCATCTCTCTTTGCAACGTTTTACCTGTTTGTCTGTTTTCTGTCTCTTCACCTTCTGTCTCTCCGTCGCTCGCTGCAGTGCAGCCGTGCATCCTCCGGATGTAAGCATCCTGTCTGTCTTTGCACTGCTTGCCATGTCATCTTCAGCATAGGATGTGTGTCACATGCTGCTTAATGTGCACTGTAGTTTTGCAAATTATCTGCAGTAAGTGTGCTGGTAGTGTGATTCTTTTTTTATATATATATATATATATATATATATATAGATATATAGATATATAGATGCAAAGTAGAAGCTCGTAATGATGTAGTGTTCATGGAGCTGAGTTATTAAAGTAGAAAGGCATGTAGTCATGATGGGACGATGCGTGAGCTGCTGGTTTTTTATCTGGATCTTGTTTCTCTGCTGTTTATCTTCTTTCTCTTTGTCCTCGCTGCTCTTTTCCTGCCTCGGCTCATTTTGTAAATTTCATTTGTCTGATCTTTCAATTTCCCCCCTCATCTCCTCCTGATGTCATCTCTACTCCCCCTCCCCCTGTTCCCTCTGTGTGTTCCTTTGTCTTTTCAGGTAAGGAAGGGCGGCACGGGAGGTCCAGGATCGTATGGAAGCCAACATCTGTCTGGATCGACATACATGGTGAGCGATCATCAGAAGGTTTAGATCAGACTTTGTGTGTTTTACTTGATCAAAGTGTTCCCTGTTTTTCCTGAAAACTTGTATCTAACTAAATGAGTCAACCAGGATGTTGTGGTTAATTTTTCTGAATTGTTCCCATTCCATCTCTTTAGGTCCCGAAACCAGAGAAACACGGCAGTGGCACAGACAGCGACTATGACAACACGCAAACATATGATCATTCACTAAGGTTAGATTCATTAAATGTGCTGTTTGTAAGGTTTTTTTTGTATTTTTTTAATGGTTGCATGAGATCTGATAAGAATCCAAGTGTTTTTTCTTTAGTACCGCTCGCAGCAGTGAAGAAGAGGGTCGTGGTGAGTCTGAGGAAGGGGGAGTTGGGGATGCAGGAGAGCCAGATCCTACCCTGCCCTGCACAGAGGATGTTATACTGAAGACTGAGCAGGTGACTAAGAACATCCAGGAGCTGCTCAGAGCTGCTCAGGAGTTCAAACATGAAAGGTAAGCCAAAGACTCCCCTGAAACAGTTTAAAACAGATGTTGTTCCATCTGTGGCAGCCTGACAACCCGTCAAAAAACCACTGTATTACTGTAGATTGTTCATATAAACCAAAACCTGCTTGAATAAAACCTTGCCTGGATGTTTTTCCTGGATTATTCCTGCAGCTTAAAAGTGCCAGTAACTGCTTGTGGTGCTGTTGTGACATCACATTTGTCTTATGCAGCAACAGATGGACTTGCTCATTCTCAGCCTGTAAAGCAGGAGCTGGAACTCTTGGCCTTGAGAGCCGTCGTCCTGCAAGTTTTAGATGTTTCCCTGTTTCGTAGCACTTGAATTAAATTGTAAGTCGCTGTGTAGAACTCGATAAGCTGTTTAATTTAAGTCAGGTGTGTAAATGCAGAGAAAAACCTGTATTTATAGGACAGTGGCCCTCAAGGACCAGGGTCCCCACTCCTACAGTAAAGTGTTCCCAGCAGGGATCATAAATTTAACCTTTTCCGGAGTAGCAAGAGGCAAGGAAACTTATTTGGATTGGTGAACTAAAAGAAGTACTCGTGAACTTTGGCAGATGACTAATTCAGCATCTGTCTTGAATCCTCCTGATTCAGCTGTAATGCGATGCTTCAGGCTGGAAAATAAGTTGAAGTGTGGTTTCCCAGCCTGCTGGGCAGGGTTATAGTTCCAGGAATGTACAGAATGAATATAATCGTGCCATCAAATCGAGTCAGAAAAGCATATTTTAAGATCAGAAAGTTACATGCTACTTTTAAAGTTTCCAAATTGGCTCTTTTATCTGTAAAAGTATCACACTCCTGTAACCAGTAACACATCGGTTGTTGTTTATTTGGCCATACAGACAACCTCGCCGCTTTGCTGTGGATCACTAAGAGGCTCAGAGCTGAAGTTTCTCACAAAGCTTGACGTCTCTGTTGCGGCTCGCAGTAAAACATCTCATCACCCGAGTCATTGTTTTCATCTTTCTCATTTCTCTCCTCAGCTTTGTTCCCTGTTCTGAGAAGATCCACTCAGCTGTCACTGAGATGGCTTCCCTCTTTCCCAAAGTAGGTTCTCTCTGCTAACGTTTTATTTTTACCCTCCGTTTTTTTCTGGTTGCAGTCTGTCTTATCTCGATCAGTTCACATTCTCTGCCCGTCCACCCCATGAGCTGGCCTTTGATCGTCTCTATCTCTCCGCAGAGACCGGCTTTGGATGCGGTCCACTGCTCTTTACGCCTGTTGGCTTCCAGTGCCTCTCGGCTGCAGGTGGAGTGTCGTAAGGCGGCGCCCTTGGAGCCCGGGGCCCCTCCGGTGGACTACCAGCTCCTCACTCAGCAAGTCATTCAGTGCGCCTACGATATTGCCAAGGCTGCTAAGCAACTAGTCACCATCACCACTCGTGAGAAGAAACAGTGACCCAGCTGGCGCCTAAACAGAGAGAGGCGGGATCAGTGCATGAGAGGGGCTTTCAGGAAAGCGGGACAGTACGAGCACACTGTGGAGGAGAGGATGAGGAAGGTGGAACGGCAGGGTGAAAGAAAAGATACATCAGGAAGATGCATGGGCAGGAAGCGAAGTATTGATTGTTTTAAAGAAACGCTACGATAAGAAAAAGGAGAACGTCCACACGTGGGAGTGGATGTGGGGAAGGATCCTGCAGCGAGCGAATGAACCGTTGGAGTCAGACGTGTGATAAACCGCCGAAACTGTGACCAGCATACATGAACTACGACGGTGGCGATGTACATTGGACTGGATCCTGAAATGTTCCCGTTTTATTTATTCTCATCCATCACTCGTCGCCCTCTCCGTCCTCCTCCTCCTCCTCCTCCTCCTCCTCCTCCTCCTCGTGCCGAATCCACCCAGAGGAGGGAGGCAGTGTGTGCTGGAAGAGAGGGAAGTGGATAGATGGGCCATGCCATCTCCATCCCTGGCAGGATGGGCTTTCACAGAGGGGGGGGCTCCAGCTTTCTTCTGACACGCCACCCCCCCCTCCTCATCCTCCTCCTCGTCATTGGTGGTACACAGCATGACCTGGCATGTTTTCATCTCTTTCCTCTCTTCTGTTTCTTTTATTTACCCGTCGAATCTGCAGATCAGCCTGATTTGCACCTCTGAGGACAGAGAAACTTTTTTTTTTACTGACTTAAAAACACTTACACTGGAATAATTGTGATTGATTTGTTGTTATTGTTTATCATGTCTATTGTTATTTTTTGAGGGGGATTTTTTTTTTTTTTTGTATTGATAATTTTACTGACTGTAATTTTGGTTTGAACTGTTTATATGTTCATTTTAATGTCTCGAACATGATTCTTAGGGAGACTGGTGGGAGTATGTGGCAGCCTCTTACTGGAATAGAAGTAGACATGCACACTAAAAAAAAATCTGTGAGACGGTCCCCAACATTTATCAAGCGCTCTTCTTCAGGGTGAAGTTTTTTCTTTGTTTGTTTTTTTTGGGCCGGGAGGTTGAACAAGTTGCCAAAGGAGAGTGGATATCGAGACCTTTTCTTTACTCTGTGATGCGTCAGACTCTGGAATGGCACTCAGAGGGCTTCTGCATGCCTGAGTTCTCATCTGAGATGAGATCAAACAGCTCCACGCAGCTCCATGCAAGCTGCACACACTTAGAGGCAACACCAGACTTTCTTCACTTCTGCTCTGTCCACCTGATATACTTTTTGGGGTTTTTTTCCCCTCCCTTTTTCTACCTGAAACCATTTGGGATCACCGACTGTCCTCTTCCCTTTGTTAGCCACGTGGCTGAACACGCCTCTGTAGGGAAAAGTTGTCTGTTAGACTTTGAAATGTATTGTTTGCTATTGAATGCCTTTGCACATCATCTCCTGTTTGACTGACTGACTTACAGCGATCTTAAGACTGCTGAAATGACAATTACTTCCACACACACACACATACATACACACACACACATACTTTCTGGGGGGGGGGTCCGTCATGAAGCTCGGCTCCTTCAGTCATGAATGCCCATGTTTTAGACAAGAGCCATATATATATATATATATGAACATTTATTTTCATGCTACATTTTATATTAAGCTACATGTTAGGGTTGTTTGTGAGATATTTATGTTCATCTTTTGGCCTAAAAGGGCTCCATGCTGTGACATCTGCTCACCCAACCTTCATTCATCTCTTAAATCTTGACACCTGATGTACTTTTTCCAAGTATTGTATGGTTATGCTGTGGTACTGCCCTCGGGTGTAGTCATACTGTACATATTAACAATCCTACTAGAGATCCACGCGAAGCGAAGAGGAACAACACGGATCTGGATGATTTTAGCAGCCTGGTCTCAGTTGCACTATTTTCAAACACCAGCTGGTTCAAGTAGGATCTGCTGAATGCATTGCACTCTCCCAAAGGTCTTAGTTTAAGTACATTAGGTGCAGGATGCAAGGTTTGATTCTGGGATTGGCTTTTTGGGAAAAGGCCTAAAGCGCACTTTGGCTCAGCACTACAGTCATCTCAATACAACTGGACAAAGGGCCCAAAAACGCACACGGCCTCGTCCTTCCGAGAGTTAATGGACACTGCATAGGGTGCCTCTAGTGTGAATGTTAAACGCTTCCATCAACTCATGTTTCTTGACAAACTTTCTACACTTACGTCCAGAATTTAGCACATACTTTCTAACATCCGACACACCCTGAACTTATCAGTTGGACCAATACATGCACAAGTAAAGAAATTTACTTTTTTTTTTTTTTTTTTACACACACATACACACTCTTCTGTTATCGGCCACAGCCATGCATTGTGGCCTGGACTGTTGCTGTCCCTCTTTGTTCACAACTCTGTGCTTTGTGAGATGGGTGATGGGAGAGTTATCTTTGAACAGAAACACATTAAAATCTGTATAAAGTAGAGAAAACAGTGGCTTAAACGGAAAAAAAAAAAAGGTCAATAGTAATGGAAACTCATAAGCTGTACATTTGTAATAAAATAATAAAACAATTTAATTGACCTGGGACTGGCTGCGTTCGGTTTCTTAATGTGTGGATGCTCTTTAGAGATTCAGTCACGCTGATCTTAGTTCATCTGAGAAGCTGACATGAAGCCACACCAAGGCTAAGGATTGCACTAGAAACGTTTTATTCATTTTCATTTAAAAAAAAACAAAAAATACTTAAACAAAAAATACACTTTAACTTCTACATGGGCATGATTAAAGATTTCTACCCTGAAAACAGATCAGATCGTTGTCTTCAGCCTCTGACAGACATCAAACCTATGCTGGTGAAACTAATTTACAGCAAATACAAATTTCCGTAGAAATCAAATGACAAGTTAAAATAGTGTTAGTTTGCTAAACTTCTAATATTGACCAAATAAAAGAAGCAGCTTTGTGAATGGAATTTGATTTTGGCTGCTCAAAATGCTAAGACAGTTTTTATTTTGTTTTGTTTCTAACCTCAGTGTGGAATTCAATTAGACAAATGAAAAGTAGACAAAAACAATAAAATACTTTAATTATAAAAGGGAAGTTGCAATGTTATATATTATACCTAGAAGATATTGCCTTGTTCCTGAGGGCCATGGCTGCAGCCGGGAACCATACCTGGTATATTTCTGTCTTGCAACGGACTTGATGAAGCCTCGTTTTGAACACAGTTTCTTCGCTGTGTTGTGTAGAAGAAAAGTTCATTGTCTTCAGCAGATCGTGCAGTACTGGACAACAGTTATTCCCTGCTCAGAAGCCACCGTCTTGATTAGTTCATTAAACTTATTTAAGTCTTTGGCTCTGATGCTGCTGCAGAGCTGATTGCACTTTCCTCAACAGACTTGTAGAAGATCTGTGTTTTGATTTCTCCTGCTCCTCCTGAAGTCAACAAATATCTCTTTTGTTTACTTTGCATTCAAGATGAAGAGACTGTTTTTCTGCACCATATCACAAATTGACTGACCAGTTCTTTGTACTCAGCTTCTTGTCCATCATTGATGCGCCCCACAACTGCAGAGTCATCAGAGTACTTGGTTGTATGGGAAGTCTGAGGTGTACAGTAAACAATGCTTGTTGCTGACAACCATCACCGACACACAAACTGTGGTGCGTTTGTTAGGTTGTCATGAAGCCAAGTGTTTGTGGAAGTTTCCAACTAGAATTTATGACGTTTCTCATAAAAACGGAGCAGACTAATTTGTATATAAAACATTTAGGAAATCAAAGAACATGATCCTCCAAGTGCTTCCTGATTTGTTCACAATAGAATACACAATATATGAAATATCTAAGACTAATTGCTTTTCAAGTTTTCTATCAATATTGCATTGATGTTGTCATTTTTAATGGCCTTACATGATGTAAAAAACCTGTTTAAATCGTGTGAATGTCAGTTCACTACTATACAAAGCGTTGCTTACAACAGCAACTTTTATCTTACACGTAAAAAAACATGATGATGATAAAACTATTTAAAAAAATAAAATTTAAAAAAAAAGTTTTACTGCTTTGGATCCACTATGATGCCTGTTTGGGAGCTACTGTTTAAAAAGCAGCTTTCCTTTCAGCTGAATGATGGTTCTGATCTCCACTGGTCCAAATGCAACCTGTGAGATAAGTCCTCTGGAGTCTAATTAACCTGGACATCTTAACTAACTGTAACAGACACCTTCAGTGTTTTTAATCTCAAGTTATCACATAGCAATACTTTCTCCTTTCTGATTCCGCTGCAACCAGAAACCTCTGGGACATGTCTGCAAACTGACACGTTGGCCATCCTTCCTGTTGTTCTACGGATGCTCGTCTGAGCTGGAGGAGCTCGGCAGGAGAACGCATTCTTGCCTTTGGCCTCTTTTCCTCCTGCGCTTTGCAATTCGCAACCTCCTGCGGATTACATCTAAAAGACAAAACACGGAAACTAAATGTCTGATCAGTCTCAGCGAATTAAAACGAGTGCCAAGTCGCGGCACCCACCTGCGACGCTGTCGTAGTCCTGCCGCGGGTCGTGCCAATACAGACTGGGCGTGGTCCTCCAGTGGCGGTACAGGCGAGTGTGCAGAACTGACAGTGTGAGGAGTACCAGCAGGAAACCCAGCGCTGCTGCTGCCCACACCGCCTCGTCTGACCTGGGAGTCCTCGGCAGGCCTCTGTGCACAGCAGCGGCGTGGGTCTTGGTGCAGTCGCAGCGTTCTCCTGCTCTGCAGCTGTCGCAGTCCTTGCTGTTGGCGTGGCTGCGGTCGGCCGGTTGGGGGTTTTGTTGCGGTCCAGACATCGACTGGGATTTAGAAGTGGGATTAAACCCAGTGTTTCCCCCTTTTTGGGGCCTGTGTGTGGCCACATGCGTCTGTTCATGCTCCACCTCTCTTTCTTCGACATTGACTGCTTCTTCGTCCTTTCCCTTGCTGCGTTTAGCAGAGTCCTCATCTTTCTGTTTGACTGAGTTTGAGCCGTCATCTTCGGAAGCAACGGCCAAGGCTTCACGCCCGGCTGAACTGATCCGTTTCCCGTTCACACCATCTGCAAACACACCTGTCCCTGCAGAGGCGGCTGCTTGTCTGACATCTATGTCTTCATGACTGGGCGGAAGGGTTTCTGTCTGCACCACTAGCCTGTTTGTCTCAGACTTGGAGGCTCCGAGTCCTACTGAACCAGTATTAAATGTGCTTTTAGAGCCGTTTGAGACCAAACTATTAATGGTCCATGATGTGAGATTCTCGTTTTGTTTCTGGACCTCTGACGGAAGGGTTTGCCTTGGAAAGGAAGCATCTAAAAACGTTTGTTTCTCTGGAACTGAATCTGCTCCAAGTGAGCTGCTGTGATTCTGGGAGGTGGTTTTGCTTGTCTGATTGGTTAAAAGATCCAAAACATTTAAGGTATTGCGTCTTTTGTTATTTTTTCCTTCCGTTTCTCCATTGGCAGCCCTTTTCCCCCTGTTTTTATTTCCCATTTTCATGTGCATTAGTTGCCTCCTCTTCACGTGGAGCTCTGACTGGACGGTTCCTCTCAGCAGAGAAGAGATGGTTTCCTTGCAGCATCGCCTCAGAGTCTCCTAAGGATTTCCAAACACCATTATTTATCTTCCACCATTATAATATAACTGTTTGACTTTTTTTTTTAGTTGCTATATTATGTAAATCAGCTAAATTTTCCCAACCTGCTTGATTGTTGAGCGCTCCAGCCGGTCCGGACCTGCTGACCGGATCAACAGGAGGTTGTACATCATGGTCTGAGCCTCACCATCAGATGCATTTCTTGTGGTTTTTGTGGTCTGCAGCCAATCACAGATGTCTGGCGAGGCCACAGTTCCCAGCTCCAAAGTACGGCCCCAGGATACCAAAGCTAAAGGCTGAGCAGAGTGAACATAACGTCAGAGCCTGTTTAACTCAACATTTAATTAAATAAGTCATCTCTACGAGGAAGAATTAAATCCCGCAGTAACAACTGAAGCAACAACACAACGGTGATCCGTGTGGATTAAGTTTGCTTTTCAGTTGCTTTTGCAGGCAACACGTTTAAAAAGAACTGTGTTTTTTTTTGTTGTTTTTTTTTTACCATATGTCTGCTGAGTTGTGGGTGTGAGGTCATGATGTAGGCAGGCAGACAGGAGCGAGCCAATCCGGACAGAAGATGGCGCTCACGGAGCGGTGCACAAGGATGGTGGAGTAAAACTACAGCTCCGTGCTGGAAATGCAAACATGTAACCATCATTCTCCTCATCCTCCACAACCGGCCTCAGGAAGTAAGACCAACAGTAAAACACACGTTGTTCATTCTTCATCCATTGATAATAATTCTAAACAATCAAACACTCGGTATGTAACATTTCCCCTTTCCGCTCTCATGTATGATAGTTCAGCAGGGAATTTTGTACCTTATTGAATTTAGTTTGCTTTTTTTTTTTTTTTTCTTTGTCTTTGGCAACACTTCAATCCAGTGTTGCCAACTAAGTGACTTTGTGGCTACATTAAGTGGGTTTTCAGACCCTTCGAGTGACCTTTGATTAAAAAATAAAAAAGCGACTATTAACAAATCTAGCAACTTTCTCTGCTGCTTTAAAGAGACTTTTATAGACTGGCATAAACGCAGGTATCTTATTTATTTTCTATAATGAGCGTTGTTGTGCATGCCCCTTCCCTCATCTAAAACACTCGGAAGAGGCTCGGTCTTCAAACAGCAGCAGTCCCACCTCGCAGCTGCTGCTGAAGCAGGAGATGATCCCCTCTGCCCCACGGCCGGGCAGAAAATGAAATCCATAAAGCTGCTACTGGCTGATCCCATACGGGCTAACTGATACATGTAGTAATGTTTTAGTGTCTACTAATGAAGAATGTGAACAAAAACATTTATAAAGAAAAAGCTACAAGTACAGTAACATGCTGTAGACTCTTAGTTTTAAACCATACAACACTTAATAAAAAATAAAAATGAAACAAAGAAAATACTGACATAAGGTTTTTATGTTCTAAACACAGCGAGGGTCTCAAATCATCAATTTTGTGTCTCCCAGCGTCTCTGCCAAAAAATATTAGGGAT
Source organism: Telmatherina bonti (assembly GCF_933228915.1). Taxonomy (NCBI): domain Eukaryota; kingdom Metazoa; phylum Chordata; class Actinopteri; order Atheriniformes; family Telmatherinidae; genus Telmatherina; species Telmatherina bonti. Next base: position 13,705,274 of record NC_136627.1, on the reverse strand, counting down.
CCACCAATCCTGATACTGGTATTATGATGATGATATTTTGCTCTTCCAGTCGGCTGGATGCTGTTTATTAATTCTCTAATATTCAAAGCAATCTGTGTTCAGCAGCAGGCAAGCTTGAAAGTATTTCTCAGACTTACTGAAACAATACACTGACTGTTTCAGCTCCTGCAAGGACTGCCAGCTTGGAAATAACATACCAGGGTCTGTGCGGTGGGTTTGTAACTCAATAATTAGCTTGTGTTCCTCTGTTTGCAGTCATTACACCCATCTATGCTGCTATTAATGTCAAATGAAAATAAAACATCCAATAATGCCCCACAACACTATGTTGACTGTGATGCTGCAACTTCAAAATTATGCTTTTTTATTAACAAATGAGGTTAGTCTGACAGAACTTTTCAGTCTTTTGAAGAAGACGAGCAGAGAAACAGAAGCAGGACTAAAGTATGTTAGATTGTGCAGGTTGTTGAGCCACCGCTGAGGAGGACAATACAAGTACTCCCCACTTTCTGCCTTTACTGGTCTGAACGCTCCACTGAAACAAAGGTGATAGTGTTTGAAATAGTGTTTCAAAATCTAAATAAAGAAAACCCTCAAATTTCTACTAAACCCTCGGCAGCGCTGTGTGCAAGCCTTGAATACACTGCAGGGAAAACAGGAAATAGGTGAAGTCATTTAATGAAACATTTATACACTTCATGCTGTTCTAACAAGCTTGAGACACACACTGCCTCAACTCTGGTCATTTCTTTATGTCTGCTTCAGGAATAATCTCTGGGCTTTTTAAAGGCTCTTTATTCAGATGCTGGTTTTGTTCTACTCTCCGACACGAGCGTGGAACAAAAGGCAGCATAACGTTACGGTTCATCCCTCCATAAGACCAAATGGCTCAGACTTTCAGTCTAGTTCCAATTCTCCCTGTTTCCCCTCTTTAAGGGGTTTTTGACAGCAGTGTTAAGACAAACTTTAATAAACTGTAGAGGGACCAAATGAAGCTCCAGATGCATTTCTCTAAGCCTGTGTCGGGTCTTTTCTGGATTTTTGTCCTATTTCTTTATTTTTGGGGGGAATTACTGACAAACTGTACTATTTTTGCCAGTTTTCATAGATGAAACAAAAGAAATATGAACAAATTATGTATATTTATGACAGGCTACTAGCAAGTGGCAAAAATATAACCTGAAACAGAAAACACACTGGTTCCCCCCTTTAGCTCTGTAGGTGCTTTTCTATGCCTAAACTATTTAAAGGTCAGAGTTAAGTAGTTCAATATTCTCTGAACATGGTCAGATATACAAACTACGATGGAATTTAGTGAGGAAAAAATATATCTATGTTCAAAAAGCTTTGATAACGACTATTCCAGACCATTTTAAAAGATTATGAGTTTTAGTTTGATAGTGAAACATAAAGAAACGATAGGTGGAAGGTGTGTGCATAAAACTGTATATCACATGTCTCACTACTTACCTGTTGGGAATGCTGTGATGGTAGGATATAGGCTTATCCATGCATATCTCTCTGGCTGGCTGAAGTAAAAATTTAAAAAAAAAAAAAAAAAGAAAGAAAGAAAATTATATTAAAAGTAAATAAAGACAGCTCTTTAGCTTTTAATTCACATGTAGTTTCTGACCATTGGATTTGGATGCACACTTGTTATCTTGTTTAGCTTTGATTTTCAGATATGGCCAAGTAACATTTTATGTTTGGAGGGTGAAAGGTTGTGAAAGACTCAATAAAATATATGATCAGCAAAATGTTCACTAACCTCTGGATCATACACAGAGTCGATACTTGGAAGTGTCTGTAGCTAGGAAATAAAATGAAAACATTAAGTTGGTGACAGAGCAGCCTGAACAGCATAGAGCATAACAGATGAAGAGTATTTGGTCTATGAGGTGATTACAAACAGTTTAAGGCTGATTTACATTGTGCAAAGTGCCAGATCTCCAGAGTTTTATCTCAATTACTTCCTCATGATTGTTCTGACTTCCCGGCACGATGTGCACGGAACACAACCACAACCAGATGAACCACTGACAGTCAGGAGATAATGTATAACATACGATGGTGAGCTTTGCTATATGCATGCTTACCTGAGTAGATTGTGGCCAGGTAGATGATGCACAGTCCCAATGAGCTGCATCTGCAGGCAGATCTCTATCCAAAGAGACCTATCACACACACAAGCACGTGATCACTGAATATGATCCGTATTTGATTTCATACAGTTACACACGCAGATCTCCAGCCGTACCTTTCCATTATCACATGGTGGTCCGTGAACCGCGGATGCTCCGCAACGGTTCAAGCCGACACACAGTGCAGCCAGGACGGTCACTGCAAGCGGAGGGGACGCGGCCGGGCTCCGCATGGTGAACCAAGCCGCATGTCCAGGCTCATTCACATGGGGATAAATCCGCATTTAGCAGGCGGTCACAGCTTCCTTTTCGTCTTCTGTCGATACAGCAACAGACAGAGGACTGACGCGTTGTTATATCCCAAACTTAACATTTCCTAAACAAAGTAGCGACCATAACAGAATGCAGAGGTGAAGGAGATAACCAGTCTTCCCAGTGTCGGTACTCCGTTTTTAGCTGGTTGTTCAGAAAAAGTAAATCAATTAACGACCTCAGAAGGTATTATGAATAAAACCACTTTAGAATCAAAGTTGGTACTTTTATAACTACCTTGCGCCACAGAGACGCAAAGTGGAAGCTAAAGTCAGAGAGCGTCAATATCACTTCCGCCTGACGCAAGCGTTAAAAAAATAAAGCGATGCGATTTCATGTCGTTATTTTACCAGAAACACAACTCTTGTTAAAATTATACCTGATATTTTATTGTTATTTGCAAAGTTTCATTTATGAAATTATTTCTTAACATTTCTAGTACACAAGCGGAGCAATAAAAAAAAAACAAAAAAAGAAAAAAAAAAAAAAACATTAAGGCATTCCCATAATTGTTTTTTGGAGGAAACCATTTCGACTTTAGGTCTAACTACGGAAGCCGCAATGGAAATTAAACAAGCACCGCTGTATGGCAAGTTTTTTTCATAAACAGCGACTCAGCAAAAAAAAAAAAAAAAACAACAACCAACAAATAAATAAATAAAATAAAATAAAATAAAATATGATAATAATAATAATAATAACAACAACAATAATAATAATAATAATAATAATAATAATAATAATGTGTTGCATTAATCATCAGATAACCCATTAATAATCAGATAACCTCTTCCCGATTTTATCCATTTTTATTAAGAGGGCAATTCTGTAAAAGAAAAATATAAGACACAATAAAACAAACAAAACAGAAAATGAGTAGAATCAACATAAAATACTCGTTAAATTACTCTTAACTACTGAGATTTTCTTTAAATCCTGCTGTGTTTCTGAAAATATACTTCTGTTGAGTGTATATCTGTATTTTCATATTGGGAAACTGCTGAAGCTATGTCGTTGATTTTGTTTGACTTTTTTATGGCTGTGTTCTGAGGAATGCAGTTACTTTGTAAGACTTTATTTACTTTTGTATTTAATACAATTATTAAAGACCACATAAAAAGCTTATTGGAAGTTTTTTTTTTCTTTTGTTGGGTATGTGCAGGAAGGATCTTTGATACCTTTAGAAGATTAACCATGTTTTGCAGCCTGTATGACCTGTTTGGCATAATTTTAACTAATCCCTGAGGTTGCTCATGCTGACACTGCACACACTCCTGCCACTCTGAGTTCCCTGCAGTAAAACAAGCACTACCTCTTGGCAGACCAGCACTGCACAACCCACTAGTTAAACACATCCAGTTTGCCACATGTAAATAAGAGTTTTCTGCTGTCAAAATAAAACCAAAACTGTAAAAGTAACTATAAAATAAACACCTTATACCTGTTGGTGTACTAAAAAGAATTTAAATTGATTAAAGAACATATTCAAATTCATTTATTTAAAAAAATAAAACTGAATTAAATCTTAGATTTTACATTTTATTCTGTCAGACTGAACTTTACTTTGAAACATGTTTAGGGAAGTGTCTGATTACAATCCAATCACACCCACGTGTTTACTCCACCCAAGCTCTGTACAGACACCTCTTGTCATGCAGGTGAGTTTGTCAGAGGAGATCTGGCCTTTCCTCACAGAGTGAGGACTTCAATGGAGTCCACCCTCCCTAAAGGTTTGCAGTCTACTTCTTAACTATATTTTTTTCTTTCTAATGTTATACTTGCTTTTCTTTTGCTTGTAATTTGATAAAAGTATGTTTAATGTGAGTATGACTGGTATAAAATATTTTTGCTTTTCACCATGAGAGGTGTGGTACTTTTATGGATTGGTGCATCCAATAAATAATTCACTGATTTAGTGCAAAGATCAAAAGACAACTACTGACGCACAAGAAGCATTAATAAATGAAGCATCCTGTGTTTGATCTGGATCCCTTCCTGCTTTCACCTGGCTTTCCATTTGAGGAAGTGCTTAAACAAGGAAGTGTAATCATTTGGTTTTATTCTAACAGCATAAGAAAAATGTGTTTTTACAACAGCTGATCTGCCATATAGTTGTAAATACAGTCTGCTTAATACAATTTTTGTGATATAGATTTAGATTCAGCAAGATGGTGTAAGTAAAATAAGAATCTCTAATGTTGTCACCCTGAACTACAAAGCTCCCGATGGAGCTGACCCTGCAGCTGCAGCAGTCCCTCACGGGGGTTTGCAGCAGCCTCCTGTGACAGAACCTGCAGTTCCAGGAAATAAGGATAAAGACAAGGGTCAGCCTGGATGCCCTGCAGGAACTGGAGATGGACTAGTAAGTAAAAGAGAAAATACATCTCCACCTTTAAAATTTTTTCCATTATTATCTATTACAATTTTACACCTACAATACAAAAGAATATCAGAAAACAGTCTTGCTGGTTTATTGTTATTTGCATCGGGCAGTTAATTCTTCAGATTATTACATGTGGCAAATGGTTTGTGTTGCGTTCAGCAGGAGATGTATTCATTAGACAGCTCTCCAGACAGTGACAGTGATGATGAGGGTATCGGCAATAAAGACAAGAAGAAGATGAAGAAAAAGAAGAAGAAGAAGGTAAGCATTTGAAAAATCTCAGTGAGGTGCTGCTAGTGAAAATGGGACTACTTTTTTTTTTCATTACATTTGTCTCCCACCTATGGATTCTATTTTTAGAAAACATAGGTGTGCTTTCCATATCTGTGCTGATGACTGTCAGTAGTGTTACCATTGGATCCTGTCTTATTGATTTGGGGCCACATTTAGTAAAACTGACCGTCACCAATCTGGACGTAAAAATGGACACTAATCTTCATATTTTTCAGCTAAGTAAACTGACCAAGACCAGTCATAAAATTGTAAAAAAAAAAAAGATTTCAAGACAGTGATCTCTGCTTTTATCATAACACTGTGCTGAGTTCCTGCATAGTCTCCTTATGTTGGCTTTTCTCAGTCATCGTTATCCCATCACCAACTGGTGAAAAGCACTGCTTCACGTCTTTTTAACAGGCACATGGAAGAGAGATCACAATTTTTAACTAACTCTATAAATAAAGTTTGGCGTTTCTTCAGTTAGCTGAAAGTTATGAAGTTTAGATATTATTCTTATCAGCTGTCACTTGTTCCATTGTGGACTAATAGCATCGTTGCAATAGATGTGTATGAGTGTCTTTGAGTGTTGCTAGGTGTTTGCGGAGCTCCACCCTTCTTCAGGCAGCTACACCACCTCCCCACAGGGCCTATGAGAAAGCTCCATTCTGCTGGGCTCAGTGACTCATCTAGATTTTTATAAAACGCATTATTCACAAGTGCGTGAATATTGTTCGCCTGTTCAGGTTCTATTGAAAAGTTGAGCAATAACCTCCTAACCTCTTTCTCAATAGGATTCCAGTTCGTCTTCTTCATCTTCGTCTTCTTCCTCCTCCTCTTCCTCCTCCTCCAGTAGCTCCTCTGACAGTGACAGTGATAGTGAGGTAAGTGTAATACTGACATGTGATATTTATAAAGAAAGAAAAGTCATTCCCTGAAAGATTAAACATTCTGATACTCCACAGACCTGCTGATATGTCATCATAACACCAGAATAGATGTAGATTTTTCAGTCAGTATCAAATAAAAAAACGTAAACAGAACAGATATTGCTTCCTGTATCACACACTATGCATTTACATACATGCTCAGGTAAATTACGCTGTAGTTACAGCTCTGTGCATACGAGCACATCTAAAGGAAGGACTTGTTGATCAGAATATGTCCGCTGCTGCACATTGCAGTACATCCCCTTAAAGTTTGTTAGAGCAAACAATTTCGTAGGTGGCAAGTTGTGGTGAAATTAGTGGGAAGAAAGCTGTACATTTTTGTACAATCTGTGCATTTTAAATGCTGTTGTTAATGGTTATTGTTCCCCAGTTAAAGCAAGGAAACTGGGGTGCCTAAATCGGCACATATACAAGAGGAAAGCTTGTAGGTCAGATGAATCTCACCATCCCGACATCAAAAGCCTTTAGCATCAACAGTGGACATGATAAACATGGGATAAGGGATAATATATGTTTTTATATATGTGGCTAGTAATCAGGCTTAGTCATGACAGCACTCGTTGCTCTGATTATCTGCGAACATCTGATGTTGACAAGGTGATGCGTATCACTTCCAGATTAAGTTTTTATTTTTATATAACACCAGGATATCTTTAACATCCGTTGAAGGGTCCCTCATTCTAATTGTGGAAACATTTGGACTATTTTAGCTAAAATCTAATCTTTGGTTATAAGCACAATTTCTCATCAGTTTAAAAGAGAATTAATTAGTGATGTGACTTGATGAGGATGTTGTTTAAAGCAAACAGTGATCTTTCAGTTGACATTTAGTGTTATAATGACTGTAAAACTGGATTGAGGACTGCAGAGTCTGCTTTTTTTTTTAATCAGAAATAATCTGATCAAAAGAGCAGAGAGGTTTTTAATTTCTTTTTCTAGTTTTGTGTTATCTACAGCTAACCAGCTGCAGTCATGCATGATGTCTGTGGGTGTGACTGGAAAATCAGGAGACTCAGGAAAAACTAGCAAATCAGCACTTATATGGGTTTAAACCCAAAAAAAAAACAAAAAAACAAAGACCACAAATAAACTTTAGCTTGACTTGTTGCATGCAACAAATTATTTTCCACTGGTTTATTTTGTGTAGAACTTTGTAGCTGTGAAATAAAAGCAGAACAAGGAAAAAATGTGCACAGAATGGTGGTTCACCTTAGGCGATAGGTGGAGGCTCACACGTCTTAAACATGATAGCAGTTGAGGTGTGTGTAACAAGAGAGGAACACACCCAACAACATTCTCTGAAACACTTTTTACTGACTCAACATCAGGTCTATGAAGTCATACATTTCCCATGTTGCTTTGTCAGAAAGAGTCCAATCCAGATATCACAAAATTAGCCAATACTTTTGTTTATGTGTATGATTATATGAGACCTGGACTCATTTAGTAAGCTGCATAATCTTTACATGTTACATGCATCTTAGCTACAGTTATATGTCAGCAGGTGGTGGAGATAATCATCAGACTGCAGCACAGTTTCAAACAAATTCGCAATTATGAAATAATTTATATTCGGTTCTGTTTTGCAGGATGACAAGAAAAAAAAGAAGAAGAAGAAGGAAAAGAAAAAGGATAAAGGGAAGGAATGTGTCTGGGGCAGTGTTGTCATATCTCAGTCAGGTAAGTGTAGACTACAATATCTGACAAAATCCCAGATCATATCTGCAAAAAGTGAAATTATTTTAACAACATATATGGAACAGCTACTTGTAACTTGCTCTGATTATGTTTTAAGTGCATAATGTATGTGTATTTCAAATCTTTGTTTTATATTTATTTAGTTATTGTTTATGTTTAACAATATCCTTTATTAATGTCCTCCATGCCAGATAAAGTTACAATTCATGTATGTGTGTATGTGGATATATATGCATGCATGCATTGTGTGTATGTATGTATGCATGCATTGTATGCATGCATGTATGTCTATGCAAAGTAACTTGCATACATCCAGAAGTCAGCTTTACTTGTTAACCCAAATATTGCAGGGAATATTATTCTGTTGCTCTTCGGCCTTTAGCTTTGTTGTTGCATCTAGCTTATGCAGTCATATGCATGGTAATGACTTCTTCCACTTCTTCTTCTTTCTAATAACCTCATTTTACACTGAGGTAAAATAAAAATTCTTCATGTTTTCTGATATTTATAAGCTCATAAAAGTTCTTTTTCTCTGTATACTTAACAGAGCTTTTATTAACAACAATGAAACAATAGAAAGTGATTTAAATCTATCCTTTAATCCCAGAGGTTTCTGTGTCTGTCTGTGTTTCAACTCATTGTGTTGTTTGTTTTTAGGTCCTGACCAGATGGCAGAAGATCAGAAGATGAGCTTAGTGAGAAACCGCTCCATTACCCACCAGTTTCAACACCACGTTTCCTCAAATTCTAGCTAAAAAGACACTATATATTTAATTACTTTCTTTCCTTCAGGGTTTCAACTCATCCGATGAGGAGGATGACAAGAAGAAAGAGAAAAAGAAGAAGAAAAAGAAGGACAAAAAGAAGAAGAAAAAGAAGCAGAAAGTATGTCAGACTTTAGCATTACACAGATTACACAGAAATAAGTTGCAACAAATCGCTATTTTTTAATTGAGTTACACAAAGAATGAATGTTAAAAATAGTAAATATTTTCTTTGTCTCTCCCAGGATTCCTCTTCCTCATCTGAAAGTTCATCCTCTGATAGTGATGATGATAAGAAAAAGAAGAAGAAAAAGAAAAAGAAGAAGAAGAAGAAGAAAAAGAAGGTATGACTTGCAAGTCTTTACTTGGGTTACTCTTTGTTTAATTATGCTTGTATTTGATCCGAATTTCTTTTTTATAATCTATGAAGGACTCCAGCTCCTCCTCCTCAGACAGTTCCTCATCATCATCTTCTGACAGTGAGGATGACAAGAAGAAAAAGAAGAAGAAGAAGAAAGATAAGAAGAAGAAGAAAAAGAAAGACAAGAAAAAGGTATAAGATGGATGTTTGGTCACTATTTACGATTCTGAAAGTTCTGCAGAAGTGTAATTCTTTTTCTATGAACGACAAACACATCACTAGTATGACTTTTTAAACTGATGCAGGATTCCAGCTCCTCTTCTTCATCCTCATCCTCTGACAGCGAGAAAGATAAAAAGAAAAAGGACAAGAAAAAGAAGAAAAAGGTGAGACTTTTCCTGTTTCGATTAAAAAATAGAAGAAATGAGAAAAAGGTCATTAAGGTTCATGCTCACCTTGTTGCAGTTAAGTAGCTGAATTCCTCAGCTGTGACCACACCCCGTAAGAATACAGGTTCTTCTTCTGTGCCTGCCGGGACCTGTTGGGTAATGACATTACAGGGTGAGAAGAGATTTGTTGTCTCTTAACAAGAGAATCTGAAAGTGAGACAACAGTTTCATCCTTACACGTTCTGAACAACCTCAGAAATATCAGATTAAATCCAGAAGGCTTTAAATATAAGGCGTAAAAAATATTGTGTTGTATTGTTATACAGATATCCAACCTGCAGCAGATTACAACACCATGCACTCAATGTAAATGAGAGCTGGTGCTCAGCAAACTGAAGGCAGGAAAACTGCCTAACGTCTGTGTTTGCAACAGGAAGGAATCGGAGCAAACGTTGTGGAACATTGCTTTAAAGCTGTGTGTTCCTCACTGCTGGTTTTGCACTTGCAGGAAGCTACTCTTACTACACCGTTGCCTTTTTATATCATTTTACTTTTATTAAGGTTTCTTAAGTATTCTGAGCTTGATTGTGTTTTCTTTTTCAGGACGAGGAGCAAAAGAAGCCCAGCAGTGCCACTTCTCTTTCAGCAGAAGGTGCAAAAAGCCAGAAAATCTGAATGAATAATTTTAGTGCTACTGCAGTTGATCCTGCTCACAATGTTTACACTGTATTCTCTTTATTCTTGTTTTGCAGGGGGTGAGATTGAAGGACTGGGTGCTGATAGCGACGAGAAGAAAGATGCTGATACTGACAAGGTGAATTTCTGATGCAAAGCTTGCACTTGTTCATACTAAAGATGCACAAACACAGAAAATCCTTTTTTGTGTGTGTTTCCAGGCCAAAAAGCTTAAAGCAGCAGAAGAGAGTAACCTCTACCCTACATCCGCTGGTATGCGCGCTACTCCAGCTTGTTAACTGATATAACAGCAATTAGTAGTTGAAAGAAATGCCGGCTGTTCGGTTGTAATGATGTTTTATCTTCTGCAGGAGGAGCTAAGGCGTTTCCTGATGGGATTGAGGAAGGTCACCTGAGTGATGATGAGGGAGAAGGAGAGGAGAAGGAGAAAAAGAAAAAGCTTAAGAAGAAGAAGAAAAAGGTAATCTAATAAAACAATGTAATATTTAAGAAATATCTCCATTGAAGAGGATGGAGTTAAAAACACATGTTCATCCCCTGCTGAAAATGTCAATGTTTCTGCTGATCTGATCTGATTTGACAGGATTCCTCTAGCTCCTCCTCCTCTTCTTCATCTGATAGCTCCTCCTCTGATAGTGAAGATGAAAAGGATAAGAAAAAGAAGAAGAAAGCAAAGAAGAAGAAAGATAAGGTAAGAAACATTGTGGTAATTTTTTAAAAAACATTTTTATCGTTTTGTTTTTTTTTTGTTTGTTTTGTATGAGTTTTAATTCAATTTTTTTTTTCCAGGATTCAAGTTCTTCTTCATCATCAGAGAGTGAAGATGACAAGAAGAAGAAGAAGAAGAAGAAAAATAAAAAGAAGAAAGTAAAGAAGAAGAAGGTTTGTGACCTGACAATTTTTTTCCTATAAAGTTTGAGTCTTTTATTTCTGGAGCGAGTCTGTTACATTTATGTTGGGCTTCTTTTGCAGGATTCAAGCTCTTCCTCATCCTCTGATAGCGACGATGACAAGAAAAAGAAGAAAAAGAAGAAGAAGAAGAAAGCAAAGAAGAAGGTTTGTGACCTAACAATATTTTTCCTTTTAATGTTCCACTTTTTTATTTCTGGAGTGAGTCTGTTTCATTCATGTTGGGCTTCCTTTGCAGGATTCAAGTTCTTCCTCGTCCTCTGATAGCGAAGATGAGAAGAAAAAGAAGAAGAAGAAAAAGGCAAAGAAGAAGAAGGATAAGGCTTGTCAGGACTTATACATATTCTGTTTTTGCTCACATAATTTTGTTTAACAGTGTTTATGTTAAACTTTTTTTTCCTTTTTCACTTTGACCAGGATTCAAGCTCCTCTTCCTCTTCTGACAGTGAGGATGACAAGAAAAAGAAGAAGAAAAAGAAGAAGAAAAAAAAGAAGAAAGATAAGGTTTGACAATATCTTGAAATATTTAGCTTTTTGCTCTGATATGATTCCATTTAAAAATACACTGAAATAAATATTTTTTCATTCTTCAACAGGATTCAGGTTCTTCATCTTCATCATCTTCTTCTGACAGTGAGGATGACAAGAAAAAGAAAACGAAAAAAAAGAAGGTAAAAATGATCATTTGTTTTGTGTAATCATGAAGCAACAGTGTGTTTTTCAGTGTTTTCATGCTGCCTTTTCTGACTGATATCCTTAAAGAGTTGCAGTTCTTCTGATGATAGTGCCTCCTCTTCCTCATCATCTTCTTCCTCTGACAGTGATGATGCCAAGGTGAGATACACATAAAACCTTGCGGGTTGTTGCGGGCTTTAAAAAAAAAAAAAAAAGGTTTGTAATTCATCCTCTTTTCACTGTAGAAAAAGAAGAAGAAGGATAAGAAGAAGAAGAAAGTGAGTGAAGTTTCATTCCCTCTTTGTTTTTCTGATATTTCGTCATGGAAAAGCTGCAAATATCTGAAAAGAAACTGTTTTTATTTTCCTCCAGGATTCCTCTTCATCCTCCAGTGACTCTTCTAGCGATGATAAGAAGAAAAAGAAAAAGGATAAAAAGAAGAAGAAGAAGAAAGACAAGAAAAAGGTAAAGCAATGTGGAATATTTTCAAGTGCTTGTTGAAACAGGAAACTTTATTAAAACATCCATATTAATTACATCCAAGGACTCGGATTCTGGTAGCGATGACGACAAGAAGAAGAAGAAAGATAAGAAGAAAGACAAAAAGAAGGTAATTTTACGAGTTGAAATAGATTTTTGTGGATTTTATATGAAATGAGAAGCAGACGATGGACTATGGCTTGCTGTGTGTCTCACCAGGAGTCGGGTTCCAGGTCATCAGGCTTGTCTGATAACTCTGGTGACAAAGAGAATAAAAAGGAGATAAAGGAAGAGGTATTTAAATCATAAAGTGTAAATATTATTATAGATCCTCTTTTAAAGGGAAGATTTGTTGATTTGTCTTGTTTTGTTCTTGTTTATCTGCAGAGTTCAGGATCATTTGGAGGTAAACCTGACAAAGAGCCTCCAGCTGTAAGTTTGTTTTTCCAATTTATTATTTTTTAATCAGCTAATCTGTGTATATTTTGTTAAAACTGGTTGTTCTGTTCTGATTCCAGAAAAGCCCTTATGATGAACAAAGCAGCTCAGGCAGTGGTGACCTTTCAACCAGCAGCTCCCAGCGAAGCAGTGCTCAGACTGGTCCATTCGCTTCGCTTCCCTCCAAACCAGTTGTAAAACTGGATCCTGTGAGTCCTTCAGCTGCACCCAAAACGTCCATCTCTGATTCTCATGGAGACCGAATTGGGATTCGCAGGCCCACCAGCCACATGGAGAGCCTGATGGGGAGCCCAAGGAGGATTAGAGATGGAACAACTCGCACCACTCCTTACCTCACCTCAAGTGACCTACTGAGAGGCCCCAAACCTTACCAACCATGAGATGCCATAAATCCACTTCATGATTTAAACACCAGTAAACAGAAACTTGGCTTTATGTGAAATGTGATGATAGGATACACTCTAAATTGTTGTGTTTTGGATGATTGATATGTGATTGACATTTAAGGCGACTTCTGTGTTTTGTTTTCCACCAGATTAGAGAGGTTGCTAACAGAGAATGCTAATGAGAGAAGAGAAATGAGAATGTTTTCATCTCTTTTTAACCAGCTAATGTTACAAGAAAATTTACAGACACATAAAAGAAATCTGCTTTGTGGAATAAAATACCGTGATTTAAGCCTCTTATTGTTTTTTTTATGTTTGCCATTTTTTATGAGAAGCTCTATGAGAACTTGCCTTAATAACAACTTATCCATTAAAATCCCATTAAATAAACGTTAAAGACATGTCTGCCTTTCAGAATAAAGCTTTCTAAGGTTCAGTTGAGGTAAAGTTTTCTGTAAGAGGAAGCTGAAATATACAAGGAATGGCAAGTCAAGACAACTTTATTTGTATAGCACATTTTAGGTATAGGACTATTCAAAATAAATCACAGATGATGCAAAGACAGAATTATTACCCAAATTATTTATTTGTTTATTTATTTTAGACATTACTATCCAGAAGAGTTAGCTACTTTAAGTACATCTAGCGCGACTACTGTAAATGTCCTCTTTTACCCAGACATGTCCTCTTGCTTTGTGATTATTTTATAGCAACACTCAAAACAACGGGTGTGATACATAATGAAAAAATGTTGTGTTGGGTATAAGACCAACTAAAGGAGTAGACTGACATCAGGTATATTGAACTCTCAGGTAAAATGAGCCATTTACCCTGTAAGGGTTAAATGTCTCATGTCATTTTTGGTTGATCACTCCCAATGCCTGAAGACCCTGGGTTAAGTCATTTCATTGAAAATTGATGGGGGTGGCAGGCTGTAACTCCAGTGTCACCATTATTTTATTATTATTATTATTATTATTATTATTATTATTAGTAGTAGTAGTAGTAGTAGAAGTAGTAGTATTAAAGGAATCAACAGTTTCACCAGTATTTTGTTTTTACAATTAAAAGATTTGAAAACAGCTAAACAAATTAAAAATGTTTTAATTTTTTTAAGTCAATGTTTCCTTCTTTAAGACATGGGCTAGGACTATTGATAGGCTTATACTTGGGCTTAATGATAATCTTTCCATAAATGACCAATAGATGGAAGCATTCCATCCTTAGCAGATCAGCAGCATGCTGCTTGTTTACTGAACATGCTTATTTATGGTTTACTTAAGAATGATTGTTTACTGGAGAGCCTCTAGCAGTGTACAGTAGATCCAAAGTGGCTCCTCAAATACTTCAAAACTTTTGGTTTGAAATTGGAAGGCCTTTTCTTTCACTCTTCATTTTATTAAAAGTAGAAACTAAACCCTGCTAAGGGTAAATGACTGTGTCAGTGTAGTAGACAGTGTAGAAGGATGTTAGATTTATTGTGTTATTTTGTGTGTGTTTTCTTTATAGGCGTGTATTGTTGTCCCTTTTATTTGCCTGCTGCGTCATTTCCATAAGGATCCATGGAGGACACACCGCTCAGATCTCAGTCAGCTTAACTGATCAATTGATGGAAAGTAAAGACATTCTAGTTTATGAGATGGAACAAAATGCAGATTTTGAATAATATATGCTTGAACAACCCCAATTGAACAAAAGATGGTGATTTTGACATGACAGCATTCTAATCCAGAAATATTCTGAGGAAATCTTTATTGTTTTTGTTTTTACTGTGACGTGGGAAATTTGAGTCGTGTAACAGAGATGGAACATGACAATATATAGTAGAAATGAGGGTATGGTTATATAGGTGTATACTTCTGCAAAGCACTTATATAGGTGCTTTGCAGACATGAAATATGAGAATGTTCATTCATTCATTTTCCGAACCGCTTATTCCAATTCAGGGTCGCGGGGAAGCTGGAGCCTATCCCAGCTGGCTTTGGGCGACAGGCAGGGTACACCCTGGACAGCTTGCCAGTCCATTGCAGGGCCACACAGAGAGAGACAAACAACCACTCATGCTCACACTCACTCCTAGGGGCAATTTAGAGTGACCAATTAACCTATCATGCATGTCTTTGGATGGTGGGAGGAAGCCAGAGAACCTGGAGAGAACCCACACATACACGGGGAGAACATGCAAACTCCACACAGAAAGGCCACTGACCAAACCAGCCAAGGATTGAACCAGCGACCTTCTTGCTGTGAGGCCACAGTGCTAACCACTGCGCCACCGTGCAGCCCATATGAGAATGTAAATATTGTAAATGAAAGAACATGTTTGAAAGATTCTTGAAATGACATGAAATAAAATGCGATGCAAGTGGGTAAATAATGCAATATTGCAAAGAACATAACCTGCGACCTTAAGTCAAATAAATAAGCGACAAGAAACGTCAACCGAGCAATTTCTCAGGCCAAATAAATTCAGCTTTTAGTGTCATATTTAGTGTGTATTTAGTGGCAGGCAGGTTGCAAAAATTTGGTTCTTAATTCTGCCGAACATTTTTGTGCATATAGGTTATGATTTACGGGTTGGAAAAATGTGTGCTGCTGGATCCAAATAAGGATTCATTCATTCATTCATTCATTTGTTCATTCATTCATTCATTTATTCGCTTAAAGGTGGAGTATGTAAGATTTTCAATATTTTCAAAATAAATTAACTAATAAAATAACTACAATCATAATTAGAAAGTTTTTTGAACATGTAAGTTCCAGTCTCTCCATATTTGATGTGTTATTAAATTACAAGTTCAATTAATGACAAATGACAAAAAGCACTCTTTTTTTTACTGGTAGGGAAGCATTTAAGAAGGGTCTTTGTCATTAATTAAACTTGTAATTTAATAACACATCAAATATGGACAGACGGGAACCTACATGTTCAAAAAACTTTCTAATTATGATTGTAGTTATTTTATTAGTTAATTTATTTTGAAAATACTGAAAATCTTACATAGTCCATCTTTAAGTGATAGTCCAATTAAGGGTCACAGGAAAGCTGTAGTCTATCCCAGCAATCATTGGGCGAGAGGCAGGGTACACCCTGGACAGGTTGCCAGTACATCATAGGGCCAACACAGAAAGACACACAACACGCTCACACCCACTCCGGGAGACAAAAGTAGCCAATCAGTCTATTTGGGAAGAAAAGTTGAGCTTAAACATTGGAGACCATGTCAACAGGACTTGTTGGTGAAATAAAGAGTTTTTCTGGAATTTTATCTACATTGTAGTTGTTGCCCATTGTCAAGTCTATTCAGCTGAAAATTTAGTTGGGGATAAAATTGCAAATGGAGACAGGATTTCTAAGAAAATGTTTGGCTCGGCTGATTTTAAAAGTGTTGTTAACAGTAGTGAATCTAAGACATTTAGTTCACCATTTTCATTGTGGTTCACCGTTGCACTTTTTCTTATGTAATGTGTTCTATTGTACCAAAGAAAATGAAAAAACTTACAAACAACATCCTCACTAGTTTTGTTATCTACATGAAGACAAGGGGCAGCAGAAGTTAGTTGAGACAATAACCTTATATAGCAAGACTTTTTCTCTGACAGTCAGGTCTCTTTGCAACCACTTAGTTTGCTTTGTGGTTTTTTTTTGTTTTTTGTTTTTTTTACAAAAATGGAGGAAAATTGTTACAATTATGTTCTTTTTATCTTTACAAGTGACTAAAAATGACTATTTGCTTCATCATAGATGAAACCTTTCTTTTACAATTATTAACAGGTAGTAATTTACATTTGTTTAAATTTAGAGTTAAGCCAGCAGGTTTAGAAGATTAAGAGAGCAATAGGTACCTGAATGGCATTTTTAAGAAAAATTATTGCATCATCAGCCAATGGACTGATGATGGCATCTCTTACTGCCATGTTTATACCTTTCAAGGCACTGTTGCAAATATTAGAAGCTAGAATTTGTGTGCGGTATAGTAGGGACTGATTGGGTGTTCTTGTTGGATAACCACATGTAACATGAAATAGAGGGCAACATTGCAGAATATATCACCAAAAGCCAAACTTTTTAGATAATGTAAATTCATGCTCAGTTGAATCGAAGGCTTTGTAGAAGTCTAAGAGTCATCCAGTATCAAGTCTGAGTAATCCATAATATTTAGAAAAAGTCTAAGAGTTTCATCTAAAACGGTTTAATTCTTTTGGACAGTATCAAAGTTATAATTTTATAGTCACTATTTAACAGACATTGGTCTCAATTTGTCAGTAAAGAGAACATCATTATTAGGTTTTGGGATTAGAGTAATAATGACTTGAGTGAGAGTTGCTGGAAGAGCACATATTTTAATTATTTTATTACCACAAGAAAGGTGCTGGCAGATCAGAAAATGATTTATAGAATTCTGTCACTAAACCATCAGGGCTCAGAGATTTATTGTTTTTAAGAAGAGCGATGGATTTGACATGAAAAAAAAATTCAAGTACAAAACTATGTTTGCAGAAATGTAGTTTATTTTAGACTTTCAAAATACTTTTTAAAGTTTCAAAACTTAATTTCATACTTGCAAAACTTTATTTCATGTTTTCACACTTTACACACTGACTTTCACTGTTAAAATTTTTTTTTTTTTTTTTATTTGGTTTCAGATTATGGCAGATTCTGATTCCATAGTTTTGTGGCTTTAAAGGAAGGTTAGCTAATAATTTCAGAATTTATATTTGTATATCACGTGTTATCATCCTGCAAAAAGAATATATAACTGCTACTAGACCTTGTAACATACTCGGTCTAGTAACCTACTACTACTACTACTACTACTACTACTTCCAAAGGAATAATGATAAAAAAAAAACTAAATCATCTCCAATTGTTTCTTGAACATATCAGTGAGTTTATTGTAGCTACTCTAATAGCTTCCCCAGTTGCCAGACCATAAACCTATATAGGACATCTTTGGGACGTGCTGGAACAGATTTCTCATCGTGGATGTATAACTGAGAAATCTGTTACAATTATTGGATACAATGTGGACCAAAATCTTTAAAGAATGTTTTCAACATGTTGTTAAATCTATGTCAGGAAGAAGAAATATATAGCTAGTTATATATTATTTATCATTTCATATTTTTTTTGTCATGATTATTATTATTATTATTATTATTATTATTATTATTATTATTATTATTGCACCACTAAAGGAATAATGCTAAAAAACATAAATGGATATATAGATATCGTGACAAAGGCACATTAACTCTGACATTTCCGCCTGTACCTGAACACAACTCGTGGCTGAAAGGGATTTGGTGTCAGGAGGCAGCGAAGTGGGCGTGTTTAAAGGGGGCGTGGCTTATTTATGTTCTTTAGGTGCGGTCAAACATTTCCTAACAGGTAGAGCAGAAAACAAGCCCATCCAGCGAGGTTTGGAAGAGCACAAGCACGGAATCATAATGGATTTAAATTTGTCATCAGGTAAGTTTGAGTTAAATCTGCTGTGAAGCAGTTGGTTAATTCCTGAAATTTTTTCTGATGTTTGAGAAACCACATAAGCAAGTTTCTTCATATTTCACTAGTTCAAAGAGTCATAATCCATTTAATGTTTCACGTTTATTTCCCTTCAATTTTTCTTGCACTTCTAGCTATGAATCAGAAAGAAGAGGAGGTGAAGAAGAAAGATGCACAGAAGGATGAGTTTAGCTGGCCCTGGAACAAGGATAAGAACAAAGATAAGAGTAAAGATAAGGACAAGGTAGGAACTTTGGTTGTAAACCACTAGGAAAATGCACATTTTCATATGGAAATCTGATGCCAAAAAATTAGATGAATTGCAGCTAAATGTGATCCCCCCCCCCAATGGATTAAAGCTGATGTATTTTTAAATTCACACCTGATATGTGAGTTGACAAACGAAGCTATAAGTGTCTCATCAAGTGTTTTATTTTTTACCATATTTAGGAGGACAGCAAGCACAAGTCAGACAGTAAAGACAAGTCTGACAGCAAGCACAAGTCAGACAGTAAAGACAAGTCTGACAGCAAGCACAAGTCAGACAGTAAAGACAAGTCTGACAGCAAGCACAAGTCAGACAGTAAAGACAAGTCTGACAGCAAGCACAAGTCAGACAGTAAAGAAAAGTCTAAGGATGGACATGATGATGAGAAGAAGAAGAAGAAGAAGAAGGATAAAGAAGGTGCTAAAGAGGGGGATAAAAGTGGTTCCTCCTCCTCTGACGAGGTGCAGTATACCCACTCCTGATTAATTATTAGGAATCTCTTTATCTAACAAATGTAATTTGGTCAATTCTTCTTTTCAATTGCCCTGAGGTTCAGTTCTGTAGTCTGCTGAGGACAGAATAAAAGGCAGCTGGGCAGGTGACACACCAGGCCATTTAAAGGTGTTCATGCATTCAAACATACCACACCCAGCTATGTATTTGTGTATTACGTCTAAATTATCGCTCAGACTGCATGCAGATTCATCTCTTCCAGGTACTCTACAGTATGAAGAATATATGCACACATACAGATATATAGATGTCAAATATAACATTCAATGGAAATATTAAATCCAAATATTTGTATATAGATGCTATATGTTAAAGTTAAATATTTAATATAAATGCTGTGTCTTAAATATTAAAAAAATAAAAAAAAAAATATATATATATAGATCTATATATATATATATATATATATATATATATATATATATATATATATATATAATATATAATATATATATGTGTGTGTGTGTGTGTAAAGGTCATACGCCACATTTAATGTCAAATCTTCTCTCCTATTTTATATTCTATTATAAGTTATGTATAAATTGGCTTGAAAGGTGTATATTGATTTGTGTATGTAAAGTGCCCTGTGACAACACTGTTGTGAAGTGGCGCTATACAAATAAAGTTGAATTGAATTGAACATCCAGTTGTTAAATGTTACATCTAAATCTTATATTTAAATGTTAAATCTTGATGAACATTTAGGTTCAACATGTTAGTGTTGAACCTTAATGTTTCTAATATAGGCCAATTGACCCCGCCCCAACCTCAACCAATAAACAAGCTACAATAAACACAATAAACAACACACTAAGGCGTGCGCGCACACATGCACACACATGTACACACATAGATGCTATGACAGTGAACTCTGGCTGGAGTTGATCATGGTGGGTACATTACACAATTGATAAGAAATATGGAGTCTGGTCTAACTTGTTACACTATATTGTGGGGATAAGAGAGCTAGCTAGCTACTTAGCTACATACTAATTTTAGCAAGGGTCCTTCAGATCTCATACATGGCAACACACCAAATATATCCTATATCTAAATGTTAAATCTTATATTTAAAGTTTATACTGTCAAGACATCTGTGGTGAAGATGCCCTAGTGTGTCTCAGCTTGTTTATTCGTTGTGGTTACAAGGGGAGGGGTCAATTCGTATATATTTGAATCATGTAGGTTCTCCATTTACAAATGAGATTTAACATTTAGATATGACAAAAACATGTACATATTTAGATTTAAGATATAACATTTTAGATTAAATATTTGGCAATAACACATAGCATTTATATTCAAATATTTAGATTTAATATTTAGATTGA
Source organism: Telmatherina bonti (assembly GCF_933228915.1). Taxonomy (NCBI): domain Eukaryota; kingdom Metazoa; phylum Chordata; class Actinopteri; order Atheriniformes; family Telmatherinidae; genus Telmatherina; species Telmatherina bonti. The sequence continues at coordinate 13,684,780 of NC_136627.1, read as the reverse complement.
ATGTTATATTTGACATCTATATATCTGTATGTGTGCATATATTCTTCATACTGTAGAGTACCTGGAAGAGATGAATCTGCATGCAGTCTGAGCAATAATTTAGATGTAATACACAAATACATAGCTGGGTGTGGTATGTTTGAATGCATGAACACCTTTAAATAGCCTGGTGTGTCACCTGCCCAGCTGCCTTGGCATCTATATACAGTTTGTGTTTGTTAAAGTAAGTATATATTCGAACATCTAGGAAAAAATGTACTAAATATGAGAAAAGGGAGGTAAATGAAAATATGTCAGCAACCCCTTTTAATGGTTCATTTTTACTCTTGGCACCTCATACTCCAACAGAGTTATGGTTGTCAAAGTGTTTTGTATTTTTATTCAAATGTCTATTTGTGCAAATGAAAACATCAAAGCCCAGTCTAGAGTGGGAAACTGGAATAACTGGTTAGACAGGAGATTCATAGAAGAATGTTTGTTTGTAATTCCATGTAAGGGAACACATGGATCTCTGACCCTGACTAAACTTTCTAATATTGTTGTATAAAAACAAAAAACATTTAGGTGAATGTTAGTGCATGAAAGATTCATACCCTACATTATGTATTAATTTTTTAGTAAGTGCAATATTCCATTTTTTTTTGTCATTCCAGGACTGATTCTTCCTGCTGGATCCAGCTTCTCTGTTTGTCACTCAAGTCTTTATTTGATTTAAACGAATGTCTGTGTAGCAACTCTTCTTGTCTATTAACTGTTGACATGGAAACAAGACTTTGTGCACAAAACTGATTCTTGGAACTAAATTTCACAAAAACATCTAAATGGGTTTTCTCAACTTTTATTTATAAAGCACTTTAACACAACACCAGCTGCAACAACGAACTGAAGAAAGTAATACATGTAAAACATGTAGAGTGTGATCTGAATGATAACAGTCAAATGAATAAAAGATAAAACAATAAAAGCAATCAGAAAATTAAGAGATAAAAACATTACAACATTAGGGTGCTAATTTCTAATCTCACCACTAGAAAGCAGTGTCTCATATTTTAACGTCAATTATATCTTAATAGTTTAGCAGAAAATGTTAGTTTATTGCTGATATACTGAAATGTAAAAGGAAAAAAACATGTTTAAAGTTTAAAACAAGATCTACTAGAATTGTGCTGTCATTACATAACAGCAAGTGTGAATGTGATAATGTGTAATTACTGATGTCGCTGAGGATGTTACTGAAGTTAGTGGAAAAGCCTGTTAATTTTCAAGTGGTGAAATCTAAGATGAACTTGTCATGGATTAGTGAGAGGCAAGATGTTGTGACAGTTTTAGGGTGATCTACTGGCAATTGAAGGGAGCACTTTTTTTTTTTTTTTTAACTGCTCATAGATCATTGGTGGAGCCTATTGCAAAAATGGTGTAGAATTGTAATTTCATTATGATATGATTGTTTTTGGTGTGTAAAAAGCACAGCATAATCTTATCACCACAATTGTATGGTGAAAAAATCACCTTATACATAAAGCAACTCTGGATGTGTCTCCTTCTGACAGAGGACACTGCAGCAGCACATTCTAGCAGCTAGCAGGTGTGCCATATTCTTTCCAGTCTGATTAAGTGTGAAATTAATCAAAAGAATGAATAAATGAAGTGATAAAATATTGCATCTTTGGAAAATAACATAATTGCTTTAGAAATTAGACTGTTGTATGGGTTAATTAAAAAAAAAAAAAAGAAAATTGAATATATTGGTTGTAAGCTGAACAGTTATTCAGAACCACTTGAATTAAAGTGACAAATTCCAATACACAGATTAAAGCAAACCTTGAAACTCAAAAAAGGGATAGGAAAATTGCACTTGTTTATTGTGTTGCTTAGTATTTTTCGTCATTTTGTATTGTGTAGGATAAATAGGATGTTGATACAGCACACAATGGTATGAAAACACTTGGACAGCCATGATAATTCTTGTGGATGTGAATAAATATGAAAAAAGGGAATGAAAATGACCAAAAGGCAAAGTTATTAAATATCGCAACATAGAAATTTCTTTGAAATTTCAAGCAATATCACTTTCTCTGAAACTTTCCAATTAACAAAACGGGATAAGACCCTAAAATATTGTTTGGTAATTCTCGGTGTTTCTTCTTGCCACACAAACCTGAGCGTGAGCACTGGCCACTGGACCTGTAACATAGTAGTTTGCTTTGACAGTCTTTTTTGCAATAACCATATCTATCCCATCATTATAAGCTGATGTCAAATTTTTGTTTTATTTACCACTGTTCTAATTTTGTTTCACTTTTCTCCCAAAACCATAGATTGCAGCGGCACTTTACTGCCTCTATTCCAGTTGCCCTCTAATTGCTCGTCATGTGTTTTGACAACGAGAGCAAGTTTTGAATACATTCAGTACAAGTTTTGACAACATTCAGCAAAATTAAGTGCCACATTAACAAATAAAATATTCATTTAAATTAATTTACAACTTCATGTTTTTTTTTGTTTTTTTTTATAACCTTCCTGTTGTCATTGATGAAATGAGTAGGCAGATCCATAGACACAGAGCTGTTGCCTTTAACATTATTTAAAGTTTTCCAAGTTTCTCTGCTTTGTTTGCTGTCAACTTAAAAAAAAACAACAACAACAAAACATATATTCTTTTTTATCTTGTCATAATTTAATTGTCAGTTTATTTTTGTAAAGCTCATATGGCTTAGCATTCTTTATTCTAAAATGTGTAAAGTCCTTGTAAAGCTTACTTTTCTCCACAAGCCCTTTGTTAAGGCTCATTTTTACTGACATTACTTTCTTATATATTTATGTTTCAAAATAAAAGCCAAGATAGAAACATAACATTATGTAAGCACAATGGATAATATTTAAATATATACATAAATAACTGCATTGACCCATGTAAAACAACATAAATCAAGGCCGACTGTAGGAATGCTTTTGAGTGGTTAGACAGAAATGTAAAGGGGGCATCGTGTGTACACAGCATGCTTCAGCCAATCTTTTGCTGTTGAGGGTTATTCTAATGGGGTCGCATTGTTAGCAGAGTTCAACTCCCAAGAAATGGATTGCGCTTTGTCAGGCCTCAATTGTAAAACCTGTCCAGCTTGGGTGTCCCACCTGAAAGCTGGTGCTGTTTGGGCTCTTAGAGCAGAGATCTGCAATTAGATTTAGCTTTGCCAAAATTTTATATTGTATCATCATATGGAAACTAATGGAAACTGTAAAACATGCTATTTGTATACTGTGTGTGTTACATTTTCAGCACTGTGTGGACTTTAGTGTCCTTTATTGTTCAGATGAGAAAGTGGGTCAGGAAAATGTCAGAATTTAACCTTACACCTTAAAGGAGAAGCGGCTTAACCAGCTTAACTGAACACTGCACCTACATGAGCATTTAGCTCCAACAAAACCGGTTATTTTTCTTATCTTGTATTTTTGGTCCTGAAGTGCAACATTTCTTTGACAGTTTAGAAACTGTGCTATCTTAGGCCTGTACTAAAAAGCAGATTTTTTTTCTCTCTGGGGTTTCTATACTGGGACAGTGGTTCTCTTTGTACCAGAATAAATCAGCCCCATAACTTACATTGAATTGCTGACCTACATTGGAGAAGGTTATATTCTGGGTAAGAGATTAATGGTTACATGATAATTATCAATCTAAAATGCACATAGATTAAATCTGGTTGTCAAAAAGGCACTGGAACAAACAAAGATAAGACATCAGGACCAAGGCGAGACGAATAGAAACATATTTCAGATCCATCATCAAGGCCAAAGAGCATCTTGGAGAAATACAGCAACAACTCCAGAGCCTAACACATACACTAACTCAAGAGGTTGACACCCAGTGGAACTCCACTTCTCATGCTGCAGCATCTCCATGAGCTCTCATGTCAAGAATATGACACCATTAGTGAGAGCCCAGAGGTTCTGGGACCATTCAACCTGGCAACAAAAGAACTTTCTTTGGAAAAGACAGTGTCTGTGTAAAAAAATGTCAGTGTCAAAAATTATTCCAATTATATGAATGGTGCAGAACAAACTTGCTATGAAATAAATTATACCTTACAGACAAGGTGCCATGTAGAAAATATTCATGTCCAGGCAATGGCAACTTAACTGGATCCCCGATTCAAAACTGTTGCACTTGGGAATGCAACATCTGGACAACATGCTGTTGCCAGGGTAACTGCTGCATCAATTTATGCTAGATATTCTTTGTTATGTAACAAGCAAACATTACAGTGTACTGTTTCTACATGCAGTCACTAACGGAACCAGTATCTACATCTGCAGCAGAGACGACCACAAAATCCTGTGGGATCTTCATGATAGCTGAGTTGGTTTGTATCAGCCTCTGATTTAATTTCCATTATTTTCTCTTGAAATAGACTTATTATTGACACCAAATTATGTTTTTGATTAGGTTCAATCCAGAGCACACAAAATGCAACAGCAGATGCCAGGGTGGAGGTCCAGCCAAACCTCTCCAGAGAAGACCCACTCGAATACTGGAGGATACGCATAACTGTACTTCAGCCTATTCAGACTGACCTCCCTGTATTTGCACATGCCAGCCACATCTGTGCCTTGTGAGCGGGTCTTCTCCAGAGCTGGAGAGACTGAAGCCTAACGTTATTGAGAAAATAAGCTTCCTATTATAAAAAGGAAAGTTAATGTCACAAAGTTTCACAAACATTTTCTCATAATATATTTATATACAAATGCATCAAATTAAACACAATCACTATCCCGGTTGCACAAGCACCCTTTCCCTCCCAGTCTTGTTACAGCTGTGAGTAGACTGCGACTGACATTATAGATTGGTAAATATTACACGCCATAATTCTATTCCCTAAACCAATATTACTCACCAGCCTCCTTTTATTTATGAAGAGAGAGGAAGATATATTTATATGTTGTAGAAAACATGTAATTTATTCAACACTCAGTCAAAAAAAGAGACAAGGATGACAGATGTTCACCGAGGATGCCTTTTCTCTGATGCATCAGACACCTGCAGCCAGCAGATGGAGCTTTTTGACAAGTCAAATGTTTGAGTGTAATAGTATATCTTGCTATCTTCAAGTTAATCAGCAACACCCACTGCTAAACAGGCAGTTTTCTCCCTGCTAACTTTCTCTGCTGCTGACGCAGCTTATGTGCTTGTACATCTCTCATATCTAGCTTGACCTTTCTTAAAGGGGCCACACTGTAGTTTTCACACAGCACTCTACTGATAAACTTATTTATGTGAACTTGTGGCATGTCAAGTATGCCAAACTCTCTGGGTTCTCCAGCTTCCTCCCACCATCCAAAGACATGCATGTTAGGCTAATTGGGCACTTTAAATTGCCCCTAGGAGTGAGCTGTTTGTCTCTCTGTGGCCCTGCAATGGAGTGGCAAGCTGTCCAAGGTGTACCCTGCCTTCGCCCAAAAAGACAGCTGGGATAGGCTGGAGCAGATGTCACACTGAGCCTTAAAAGACAAAAAAAAAAACACATTGACCAGAGATTGACAGATGTTATGGATCCAAAACTGGGAAATAGCAGTTAACACAGTAACATTACTCAAATGTCGTCTATTATTAAAATGTCTAAAAACTTTGCAAAAACTATTTCTGACAGATAAATGACTAAATGTTACTCAGAAACTGGAGATGTGTTCACACCATGTCATTTCTGAACTTGTAGTATGCCATAATGTAGGTATGAATTGATTATACGTGAAGAAGAACAGGTGCTGAATTAATCAAGTACCTCAGTGAAACAGTAAACCTGCATGTAACAGATATACTTTCACCTCATCTGAAATCCATCCATTTCCAGACAGTGTTAGAAAGCACGTGTCATACAATTAGTGTGGTCCTACAATTGCTTCCACTTGTCTTGTATCTTTAGAAGACTAGTTTAACGTCTGAAAAACAAAACATTTTAAATAAGTCTTATAAATATTAACAGAACCAAAAACGTAATAGTTCCCTTTTCCATAACATATGCAGACAAACTTAATTTTAGTTTCTATGGGAGCTTTTTCTTGAAAACTACTCGAGGGGCCAGAAGACTGAACTGTACTTCAACTAGAGAACTGGACTGAGCATTGACTTGAAGACTGGATTAAGCTGGGAGCTGGACCCCAGGCACAGGACTGGGATGAAACTTGAGGACTGGACTGCACTGACCCTTTCTGACATCTGTAGCTTCCAATAAAAGTGATCACTGTCTTCCTGGTAATATCATGCTTACTTGTCCAGCTCACACACATCAGACTTAATAATGAGAGTAGTGCAGAGGTTGACAATAAACTACATCAGTTTGCTAATTAACCATTGATTTGTGCCAGGAGTATTGCAGCAGGGAAACTGTATACTGCTGCACAGTTGAACACAAAATCACTACCAAGTGATTTTGTGTGTACATAAGTGTAAAAAACATTGCATCCACTTTATTCTGAAACAAAGAAACAACAGGCATTTTAAAAGATGGCTGTACGCTGTGAACTGTGTGGCTTATTGAACACTTTCTTGTTTCTGTCTTAAGACCGCACTCAGTACAGCAACATTTTAAACATTCTTAAACTAGTGTTTTGGCAGGGATGGTGTTTACACCTATGACTTTCTGATGAGCTCTAAACCAGGTAAAGCAAGTTCCACATTCTATGACTAAATTTTCTAAAGGGGTGTACGCTGTGAGCTACGTGGCCTAACCCTAAACATCCTTGTTTCAGTCTCAAAGGCCCCCTAAGCCACCCAAGGTGCCTGTGTGAATTTGCACATATTTCAAGTGACCTCCAAGAACATTTGTAGTAGCTATAAGTGCATATTTTGTGTCTCCAAAATTAATAAACAAATCATCAAGTTAAACACACCTTAAGAATGAACACTTACAATGAAGCCTAAAAAAAAGGAGGGGGGTGTTAAATGTTCTTAGGTCACAGCCCATTTATTTCTATATGTCCAATATCCCTGTGGGTCCCCACAATACTTGCAGGACTGCGGCCCTTGAAGGACCGGAGTTGCCAACCCCTGATGTTTAATATACTTTTAATTAATAATACAGATCATTGGGTTTACTCAGTGATAAACATTATATTATTTTTCCCAACTTCAAGGTATTTTTCTTTCTTGTTAACTTTCACTCTAAAATGATGAATTTCAAAGCACAAACTCTCAGTACTCTGCCAAAATGCCAAAAATGAATAAAGACACACAACCCATGACAAAACACGAAAACAATATCAAATAAACCTACACTACCAGTCATAAGACACACTTTCCCATTGGATTTAATGGGAAAGTGCATCCAAACTTTTGACTGGTAGTGTATATCATATCATGCTTACCATTTGATGTTATTAGTTTTCTCATCAAGCCCATTTGTTTGTGGGCAGTAGGCTGCAGTTATAGTCCGCTCAGTTGAAAACGGTTGACAAAGTATGCTGTTAAAAGCAATAAAAAATTAGATCATCAATTATATTTTCTGTAGTCTGTCAAACTTTCTTCTGTTGAAATACAAAAATGTATAAGGTATAAGGTACAGGTTGACTGACAAACTCCTATCCCTGCACTGACTGTATTTGTTTAGGTCATCCATGCCTACAAATGACTATGCAGATGTTTTTACCAACTTCCACTGCAGACTTTGACTTCTGAGGAAAGGTCTCCATTCACTTTGAGAAATAGTCTGTAACTGTCCATATATATCAATGCCCAGAGGACTTTTTTTTAGCAGGGGACCAGTCAGGTCAATCCCTTTGAGCTTCCATCCATCCATCCATCCATCCATCTTCTGCCGCTTATCCGGGGTCGGGTCGCGGGGGCAGCAGCCTAAGCAGGGAAGCCCAGACTTCCCTCTCCCCAGCCACATTTGCCAACTCTGCGGGGGGGATCCCGAGGCGTTCCCAGGCCAGCCGAGAGATGTAATCCCTCCAGCGTGTCCTGGGTCTTCCCCGGGGTCTCCTCCGAGAGGGACGTGCCTGGAACACCTCACCAGGGAGGCGTCCAGGAGGCATCCTGACCAGATGCCCGAGCCACCTCAACTGGTTCCTCTCGATGCGAAGGAGCAGCGGCTCTACTCTGAGCCCCTCCCGGATGACTGAGCTCCTCACCCTATCTCTAAGGGAGAGCCCGGCCACCCTGCGGAGGAAACTCATTTCAGCCGCCTGTCTGAGCTATCTGAGCTTCCAGACATCAGATATTGATCAGTAATATAAAACAATGTTAGATTAATTAGAGTATTGCAGAGCATTATCAAAGTACAGTTCATTATAAGAGAACAACCGTTTCTAGACACAAATGGTATTTTTGACCCGCTTCGGTCAGGCTACAAAGCTTTTCATAGCATTGAGTCTGCACTTCTTAAGGTTTTCAATGACCTGCTTTTAATGAATGATTCTCATAGCTCTGCCATTTCAGTGTTTTTAGACCTGACAGCTGCTTTTGATATGGTAGACTCTTTTATCTCATTTGGAGAACTTTGTGGGTGTCAGGGGGACTGCTCTTCCGTAGTTTCAATCTTACCTGAGTGGGAGGTCGTTTTCGGTCAGACTGCGGGACTCCTCATCTTCTGCTCCTCTGCACTGTGAAGTGCCCCAGGGTTCTATCCTGGGACCAACATTTTTTGCCATATATCTCCTCCCATCAGGGAAATCTTCAAAAAGCATGGTATGTCATATCACTTTTATGCTGATGACTGCCAAATCTACATGCCATTCTCCAAAAGCGATTGTTGCCTCCTGACACCCTTAATTTACTTGGTGACGTCAAGGCCTGGTTAGCTCAAAACTTTTTTAAAATTAAATGAGTATAAGATTGAGATGCTACTGTATGGAAACTCCCCTGTTGCCTTAGGACAGCTTCAAAACTTTGTGTGTCCCAAGGTCCCCAGCCTTGGCGTCACAATGGACGGTGATTTTAAGCTTGATAAACAGGTCAATGCCATTTTAAAATCAAGTTTCCATCACCTTCATCTTTTATCAAAAGTGAAACCTTTTTTTATCTTTTCATGTTCTGGAACAAGTTGTGCACGCTTCTATTTCTTCTCGACTGGACTACTGCAACAGTCTTCATGTAGGTACAAACATGCTCTTTCACGCTTGCAGTTAGGTCGGAATTCTGCTGCACGACTTTTAACTGGTACCAGAAAACATGAACACATCACCTCGATTTTAGCTTCTCTCCACTGGCTGCCTGTACATTTTAGAATTGATTTTAAGATCTTGTAGTTTGTTTTTAAAGCTTTAAATGGACTTGCCCCTCAATACATTACCAAATGCTTGTGTGACCAGGCTGAGCCACACTACTTTAAAAAAGCATCCCCAAGCTAAAAGGCGGACCGGGTAGAGAAAACCTCTACAACACCAGGGAGACGGACCAGTAAATTCAACCAGTTTTTTTTTTTTTTTTTTTTTTTTTTTTTCACAATTTGGTGTTGTGAAGGAGGATTATGTACATACATAAATTCTGATATGAAAGCTTGATGTTTTATGTTACTATTATGGGACCAAATATTTTACTCTTATTTACTGGACCAAATGTCATACTCTTATTTACTTTTGTATTACTTAAGATGGAGAAGAAATGCTTATAAGGCTAGACCTCTGCTTTCTCTCTCTCTCTCTCTCTCTCTCACAAAAAAATTCCCATGTCTGTCTAAACTTTCTCTGCAGCAACTGATTATGGAAGAATACAGAGCATTGTGTCGCTCAAGACTCAGTTAGAATAACAGGAGATAGATAACGCTAAGACCTTGAAGATAATAGGAGGAAGGATACAATTGACCATTGACTACATGATTCAGTGTTGTAGGGAAAAGGAAGACAATTTCATATATGTTCATGCTGTGTGTGTGTATGTAGAGTGCACGATTCAGTGTTACAGGGGAAAGGAAGACAATTCCGTAAATGGTCATGCGGTGTGTGTATGTAGAGAACTTTTTGTAGGAACATTTATCCAACTGTATGTATCGCTCCACCAATGATGATTTAATAAAAACAGCCTGTTGAAGAGAGAAGGCAGAGTCCTGCTGCAGATCCTGGGGTGTAGGGAGCTGCACAGGGCTCTCCCTTTGCAAAGGTGAAATATACCAAAGGTACCGTCTGATTTTCTTCGTCCAGCATCCAGCGAGCCCTGAACCTTGGAGAAGGCTGAGGATTGATTTCAGCGCTTCAACAATTTGGCGCCAGGGACTCGCAAAAACGGATGAACGATTGGCTTTGACTGGTGTGAAAGGACGAAGGGACACAAACTGGCCACTCAAAGGTGAGCAGAACCTGTTTTATCGAATCCGCATTTGGAAAATCTAAATTGAACGTGTCCCTAGTCCGAGTAATATCGTGTTGCAAAATTTACGAAGGAAAATCAGAAAATAGTGACGGGGGTCAAGGACCCTAGCAGTCTGAGAAATAGTGACAGAGGTCAGGGATCCTGGCAGTCTTAGAAATAGTGACGGGGGTCAGGAACCCTGGCAGTCTGAGAAATAGTGACAGGGGTCAGGAACCCTGGCAGTCTGAGAAATAGTGACGAGGGTCAGGGACCCTGGCAGTCTGAGAAATAGTGACGAGGGTCAGGGACCCTGGCAGTCTATGTCCTCGAGTGTGGTGACTCCTACGTGGCTCGGACGCGGTTTTAACTGGGTTAGAGGCCCGAGGAATTGAGGACCCTCGAAATCTACAGTGACGGGGGTCAAGGACCCTGGCAGTCTGAGAAAAAGTGACGGGGGTCAAGGACCCTGGCAGTCTGAGAAATAGTGATGGGGGTCAAGGACCCTGGCAGTCTGAGAAATAGTGACGGGGGTCAGGGACCCTGGCAGGTGTGTGGGCAGGTGAGACCTGTCCGGCAGTCCTTGAGCGTGGGTGGTTACATGAACTGGATACACCGTTCCAGGCGAAGGTAAAGATAATAGATAAAACGGCGATGAGCTGATGAGCCCATATCAGACATATAAAGTTGAAAACGTCAAAAAATATACACCCTAATGTGAATGTGTGTGAAAGGGGAGAAAGAGTGAGTGACTGTCAGATCGGAGAGTCGAAGCAGCAGCACGGCCTGAAACCTAACTGGTGACAACGTACAGCTGTGGTCTGTTGAAGTAGACCTCTGGAATCTGAATATTGTGGATTTATGGTGGACCAGGACAGATTCATTTTGTTACCCTTAAGGAATCCAGGAAGGCAGAGCAAAGGAAAGGAAAACATGAGAGAGGGAAGTGAGGAAGAAGACGGCGTTCATTAAAGGCCTTATGCTCACTGAAGGGGATGATGTCATAGCATGTATCAGTGGGGAGTGGACCCAAAGATGAGGGACGTGATTTGTGGTGTTGGGAGCTGATTCTGTTGGGTTGGTGTGCATTGCGTGGACTGGATGGACTTGGACTTCTGTTTAATCCCTTTCAGACATTTAAATGGTGACTTTTGTTTCTTTAAGATCACAGTAATTTTATGTTTATGTCTAATATGACTAAATATATTGACGTTGACTGAAAATAAACGGAGAAAGACTTTGGCCTGTGCTTGTTAAATACTCAGCTGAGAGATGTTGAAGATAAGCGTAATGTTAGAGGGTATAAGAAAAGGAAATATCTCAAGCTTTAAAACAGGAACGACACACCAACATCATCTTCATGTGTTACAGCTGCGTTATCTTCTTGCCGAGGTCATGTTCAGCTTTCCCAGGGAAAAAACTGACTTATACTATAGAGTCATACAGATACAGTTATAATCCAGAGTCCAGGATTTTCACAGCACAGAACATTGTCCACATGATATGTTTGCAACAGTATTCAACAGAAGAACATTATAATTATGAGACTATAATCACATGACTAAATGATTCAGATGCAGTCTCAGAAGCTCGTCTGCTGCACGGCGTTGACTACGACAGCTCACCGCCCCTTTAACCCTTGTCAGCATGCACCATGGTCTCCACAGGGACCCCAAAATGTCTATCATGCCCAAGGGGGATTCAGGGGGTGGACTGGGGAAGGGGGAGTTTTTGGTCTGGGCCACTGCAGAGTTCTGGGTGTCACACATGCTGTCAGTCAGGACACTGGAGCAGAAACGGCCCCTACAACATGCTACAACACTCCACCTCCCTCCTGTGCCGGCTCTGAGTCCTGGAGCAGGACTTGATATGCAATGTGGCTGCAGGGACCCGGCCGCTGCTGATGGGGCCCAGGGATCCCAGAACCAGAGGGTCTGACAGAGCCCTGCTGGTTGTGACTGTGAACAGTGTAGATATGGATTTTATGGTGGACATATATGCACGGTTTTCACCTTTGACCTCTAAAGGTGATGGATCCTCCTTGTCCTCAGACTGGTTGTGGGATTTTCTCGAAGTAAAAGACTTACGGATGTGGCCGGCAGGCAGCACAAATCCCACCCCGACTACAGAGTCAGATGATGTTTTCTGGAATAAGCTGCACCCTGATTCTGTCAGAAAGACTGTTGTGTTCACTCAGTTCACTGTGGAAAACCTGGATCTGCTTCCTTGAACCTTTGCCCCCCCTCTGATCCTTTACATGTCACTCTTTATTAATTACACATATGAACCTGATTTATCTACCAGGAAGCTTTAATAGGCATGTGTTGGGCACTTCCTGGCATGAATTTCTGCTTGTATGCTGATTGGTGGTTGAGGGTGTGGTGACTGTAGTGGATCTGATTCCTAAGCAGACCGAGTGGTCCGAGCTGAATGATTATACACACCTACATAAATTCCTGGCATTGTATCCACATGACCAGGTCACACAATAAAGCCAAGGACCACATGCATACAAAGTTTTGCTGTCCTGCAGACTGTTGCAACCGAACAAGGTCCCAGTATTTTCTCTGCTCTGCTGCTGTGAAACTAAACATTAGTTCATACAGACAAAACAACTTCTGGCACGCTCTACATCTCTAGCTGTGCCTTATCACAAAACATTTATCTTTAGCATTTCTGACAAAAAATGTCAGCCCTGGTCCCAGCCCTGGTCTACGCCGCCCGCGTCCCAGCCCTGGTCCACGTCTTTGGCGCTGCAGGCTCCCACGCCAGCGCCCAGAACCCGTCCACCTCCTCTGCTCTGTGTTTTCGAGGAGGTCCCAGGTCGGGACGCTCCTCCTTCGACCCATGTTCCTGAGGGGGTCCCAGGACGGGACGCTTCTCCTCCGACCCATGTTCACGAAGAGGTCCCAGGACGGGACGCTCCTCCTCCGACCCATGTTCACGAGGAGGTCCCAGGACGTGATGCTCCTCCTTCGACCCATGTTCCCGAGGAGGTCCCAGGATGGGACGCTCCTCCTCCGACCCATGTTCCCGAGGAGGTCCCAGGACGTGACGCTCCTCCTCCGACCCATGTTCCCGAGGAGGTCCCAGGACGGAACGCTCCTCCTCCGACCCATGTTCACGAGGAGGTCCCAGGACGTGACGCTCCTCCTTCGACCCATGTTCCCGAGGAGGTCCCAGGACGGGATGCTCCTCCTCCGACCCATGTTCCCGAGGAGGTCCCAGGACGGGATGCTCCTCCTCCGACCCATGCTCATGAGGAGGTCCCAGGACGGGACGCTCCTCCTCCGACCCATGTTCCCGAGGAGGTCCCAGGTCGGGACGCTCCTCCTTCGACCCATGTTCCCGAGGAGGTTCCAGGTCGGGACGCTCCTCCTCCGACCCATGTTCCCGAGGAGGTCCCAGGTCGGGACGCTCCTCCGTCTCCAGTGTCCGGCGGGGAGGTCGCTCCTTCTCCTCCGTCTCCAGTGCCCGACGAGGAGGTCGCTCCTTCTCCTCCGTCTCCAGTGCCCGACGAGGAGGTCGCTCCTCCTCCACCGTCTCCAGTGCCCAACAAGGAGGTTGCTCCTCCTCCACCAGCATCCGACAAGGAGGTCGCTCCTCCTCCACCAGCGCCCGACGAGGAGGTCGCTCCTCCACCAGTGCCCGACGAGGAAGTCGCTCCTCCTCCACCGGCCCCAGCGCCCGGCGAGGAGGTCGCTCCTCCTCCTCCGTCTCCAGCGCCTGGTGAGGAGGTCGCTCCTCCTCCTCCGTCTCCAGCGCCCGGCGAGGAGGTCGCTCCTTCTCCTCCGTCTCCAGCGTCCGAGGAGGAGGTCACTCCTTCTCCGCCGTCTCCAGTGTCCAACGAGGGGGATCCAGAGCCAGGCCTGCCCCCATCGTCGCGGCCTCCCGGCCGCCCTCCAGAGCCAGGCCCCCTTGGACTCTTCCCCCGGCCCTGTGCCCCTGGACTTTGTTTTTCCCCTGGTCCCTCCTCCGGGCCCCCTCCTTCTGCCCGTCTCTGGACTCTGGACTTTTTTGGGCCGTCCGGTGGCCGGCCTTTGAGGGGGGGGGGACTGTTAAGATGTGGTTGTTTGTATTTTTTTCTTGGTTCAGGTTTCCTGTTTTATTTTGTAGTATTTCCTGTTTGGTTCCCTTGTTTGTTTTCTAGCTTTATTGATTTCCTGTTCATTGAGTTCACCTGGTCTTGTTTCAGTTCATTCCGTTCATCTGTTTCTTGGTTGGCTTTCCTGTGTATTTATACCTCTCAGTTTCATTCCATGGTTGTTGGATCATTTTGTTGCCCTACCTTGTGATAGTTAGTCCCTTGAGTCTTGGAATAAACCTTCTGGAATCATCATCCCTGTTTTCCTCATCTCTGCGTTTGGGTCCACATCTCCACTGCCACCATAACAAAAAACCGCAGTTATTCTGCATTCCTCTCACTTGAAGCGGGAGATCTGGTACCTGTCAATCAAAAGGACACGACCCTAAATTTGCCAAACTTCGAGATTAAAATTACTTTAAAATGGGTGAGTTAGAAAAAATTCACTCCCCCCACAGTTGTCATGAAGGTAAACCTGACCTATAAACCGAAAATGGATTTTTGAACCAGGCTGTAAACATTTTTATTTCTGCTGTGAAGTTGGTCTTTTTAACATGGGAGTCTATGGGGATTTGCACTGTTTTGCAGCCCCTAGTGGATGAAGGGGGAACTGCAGTTTTATGCACTTCCGCATAGGCTTCACTATTAACCACCAGAGGTTGCCGCTTGGATAATGTTGATCTTTCCGAGGTTAGGCTACTTATGTTAAACCGTTAGCCTTGGCCTTTTCTATTACCCGCATTTGCATTAAGTCCAGTGGAGAAGTGTGTGTAACATTGGAAAACATTCTCAAGAAGGAGGTGTTGCTGTGTGTGTGAGTGTTAGTATGCACGTGCGCACGTCTGTGTGTGTGAATCTTATAGTAGATGAAATCACCTTTAACGTCAGTGTTGGATGATTTATTCTCGATTTTCAATCGATGCACAGTCTGCATCCAGCCTCTCTACTCCCCACTGCTGTTGATGACACGCTCTATGACTGTGTGGTTGGACTGGCCATCCTCTGCTCCCCCAGACCTGACCCATCTGACCAACCTCTACTTTGACCCTGACTTGATTTTTACGTTGACAGCTCCACTCTCAGAACCCAGACTCAGGTGTGGGTTTTGGAGCGCTGTGGAAACACCCTGGTTTCCTGACATCTGAAGCTGAACCAGTTCGTCACCATCGCCTTATTGACCTTCTTTCTGCCATTTTGCTTCCTGGACAGGTTGCTGTATGCACATGTGAACTAACTTTTCTGACCTTGTCTCTACAGGTGACTCTCCTGCAGATGAAGGCTGCATCTCTGACCCACCCTCCTTTTGCAGCCTTTCACTTCCTCTTTTCTCTCACGGCCCACAGATGGAGAGATTTCCTCCTTGGTCTCTCTCAGGCGTTCCTTGGACCAATGCACTTCCTCCCATGCTGTTGTCCATGCGCATGCGTAAAAATGGGAGACCCATCAGGTCCCCTTGTAGATTCTTTTCACAGGTCCACCCGATTTGGCATGGGCCATTCTGAGGCTCCTCCTCCTGACACAGCCCTGTGTGATAGTAATGTTTTAACATACTGTGCTGATCTCATGTGAACCTTTTCAGGCATTTGCTCACAGGTAGCTGCAGC
The DNA here is from genome assembly GCF_933228915.1 of Telmatherina bonti. Classification (NCBI taxonomy): domain Eukaryota; kingdom Metazoa; phylum Chordata; class Actinopteri; order Atheriniformes; family Telmatherinidae; genus Telmatherina; species Telmatherina bonti. The sequence continues at coordinate 13,668,819 of NC_136627.1, read as the reverse complement.
CATTCCTGAACCAGCATCTAAGCAACTCTGTTTACTTCAGCCTGGAGACTTTGTCTTGATGAGAAGCTTCAAACGTCAGTGCTGGGATCACCCATTTCAAACTCTTCTGACAACCCAGACAGAGGACCGTGCTACTTGGGTGCCTATAGTGTCCAACTGCCGTGTCATCGCTGCAAGAAGTTTCCTGCACCGACCGCAGCTCCCCGGCTTGCTGCTACACATGACGCAGCAGAATAACGCACCACCCAACAGAGGGCAGAATAATCCCTGTGGTAGCGTGGATAGTAAGACAGTCTACTCTCACACCTGAAGACCAGTCGCGTTCTCAAGCAAGATCAGTGATAAAGACATGACTGCTACACCTACGACAGGGGCAGAATAATCCCCAGGTGTAGCATTAGCTGTCAAGGTAGTCCACCCTTGACAGCCGAAGTCACAGACAACGCACTCAAGCAAGATCAGTGGGAGGTGAAAAAAGCGCTCTACTGCACCAGTGGCGTGCCAAGCTCCTCCTCTTCATCACCATGTGGGAAACAGGACCATGGCATCCATTTAGGATGCATGGGTGGCCACTGGGAAGGTCAATGTTTATTCTGGGAGTTGTTTCAGTAGCAATGGTACTGCTTATTCGCACGCTCCGGATGGATTTTGACTAAAGGGGACATCTTAATTCTAACAACGCGTCATCCAATTCCACCATACGTCGCCCTCGTTCCTTGAATACAAATAGCGCCACTAATAACACCCTGTCTTTCATCCTGCCAGTAAATAGCTCAGCCGAAGTATTCATTCCATGAAATGCCCTTAAGGCACAGAGGGGGTCATACGATGTAGATATGCCGACCGGCCGTGGTACACGTTTATACACACTTTAAATGATTGGACAAACCTAATAGGCGAAACTACGAATGACTGGTCTCTGCATTTCCCTCCCTACTTCTCATTAACCAATCCTTCTCTTTCGGAGGTCGAGCCGTGCACGATCCCCACTGAAATTCTCTCGTGTTAAAAAAAAAACCGATTTGACATCCTAACAGTTGGACACGATGAAGTGCACAAGCACGCCCTTCAGGAGAAAGATGGATCTAAACGGAGAAAGTTTCATCTTATCTTCTGCCTGGCAATGCCTCTGATGTTCTGCTCTGTTGCCTGCACACTTTACAGCCTCCCAGGTAGCTCTCCTGCAGCAGCCTAAACCTGGAAAACACACACATTTACAAGTGCATGAACACACTTGCATTTAAAAAAAATATATATATAGAAACATATGTTTGTTTTCCAACCAAGTAGGGAAACATGTTCAACGAGGTTTCTGATGGTATGGAGAGCTCTTCAGCCTTTTGTGTCGTGACAGCAAGCAAACACAGAAAGTCAGCTGCACTCTTAATCACTCAGTCTGATGGAAAACATCATCAGCGTCCGCCTCACCATCTCTCTTTGCAACGTTTTACCTGTTTGTCTGTTTTCTGTCTCTTCACCTTCTGTCTCTCCGTCGCTCGCTGCAGTGCAGCCGTGCATCCTCCGGATGTAAGCATCCTGTCTGTCTTTGCACTGCTTGCCATGTCATCTTCAGCATAGGATGTGTGTCACATGCTGCTTAATGTGCACTGTAGTTTTGCAAATTATCTGCAGTAAGTGTGCTGGTAGTGTGATTCTTTTTTTATATATATATATATATATATATATATATATAGATATATAGATGCAAAGTAGAAGCTCGTAATGATGTAGTGTTCATGGAGCTGAGTTATTAAAGTAGAAAGGCATGTAGTCATGATGGGACGATGCGTGAGCTGCTGGTTTTTTATCTGGATCTTGTTTCTCTGCTGTTTATCTTCTTTCTCTTTGTCCTCGCTGCTCTTTTCCTGCCTCGGCTCATTTTGTAAATTTCATTTGTCTGATCTTTCAATTTCCCCCCTCATCTCCTCCTGATGTCATCTCTACTCCCCCTCCCCCTGTTCCCTCTGTGTGTTCCTTTGTCTTTTCAGGTAAGGAAGGGCGGCACGGGAGGTCCAGGATCGTATGGAAGCCAACATCTGTCTGGATCGACATACATGGTGAGCGATCATCAGAAGGTTTAGATCAGACTTTGTGTGTTTTACTTGATCAAAGTGTTCCCTGTTTTTCCTGAAAACTTGTATCTAACTAAATGAGTCAACCAGGATGTTGTGGTTAATTTTTCTGAATTGTTCCCATTCCATCTCTTTAGGTCCCGAAACCAGAGAAACACGGCAGTGGCACAGACAGCGACTATGACAACACGCAAACATATGATCATTCACTAAGGTTAGATTCATTAAATGTGCTGTTTGTAAGGTTTTTTTTGTATTTTTTTAATGGTTGCATGAGATCTGATAAGAATCCAAGTGTTTTTTCTTTAGTACCGCTCGCAGCAGTGAAGAAGAGGGTCGTGGTGAGTCTGAGGAAGGGGGAGTTGGGGATGCAGGAGAGCCAGATCCTACCCTGCCCTGCACAGAGGATGTTATACTGAAGACTGAGCAGGTGACTAAGAACATCCAGGAGCTGCTCAGAGCTGCTCAGGAGTTCAAACATGAAAGGTAAGCCAAAGACTCCCCTGAAACAGTTTAAAACAGATGTTGTTCCATCTGTGGCAGCCTGACAACCCGTCAAAAAACCACTGTATTACTGTAGATTGTTCATATAAACCAAAACCTGCTTGAATAAAACCTTGCCTGGATGTTTTTCCTGGATTATTCCTGCAGCTTAAAAGTGCCAGTAACTGCTTGTGGTGCTGTTGTGACATCACATTTGTCTTATGCAGCAACAGATGGACTTGCTCATTCTCAGCCTGTAAAGCAGGAGCTGGAACTCTTGGCCTTGAGAGCCGTCGTCCTGCAAGTTTTAGATGTTTCCCTGTTTCGTAGCACTTGAATTAAATTGTAAGTCGCTGTGTAGAACTCGATAAGCTGTTTAATTTAAGTCAGGTGTGTAAATGCAGAGAAAAACCTGTATTTATAGGACAGTGGCCCTCAAGGACCAGGGTCCCCACTCCTACAGTAAAGTGTTCCCAGCAGGGATCATAAATTTAACCTTTTCCAGAGTAGCAAGAGGCAAGGAAACTTATTTGGATTGGTGAACTAAAAGAAGTACTCGTGAACTTTGGCAGATGACTAATTCAGCATCTGTCTTGAATCCTCCTGATTCAGCTGTAATGTGATGCTTCAGGCTGGAAAATAAGTTGAAGTGTGGTTTCCCAGCCTGCTGGGCAGGGTTATAGTTCCAGGAATGTACAGAATGAATATAATCGTGCCATCAAATCGAGTCAGAAAAGCATATTTTAAGATCAGAAAGTTACATGCTACTTTTAAAGTTTCCAAATTGGCTCTTTTATCTGTAAAAGTATCACACTCCTGTAACCAGTAACACATCGGTTGTTGTTTATTTGGCCATACAGACAACCTCGCCGCTTTGCTGTGGATCACTAAGAGGCTCAGAGCTGAAGTTTCTCACAAAGCTTGACGTCTCTGTTGCGGCTCGCAGTAAAACATCTCATCACCCGAGTCATTGTTTTCATCTTTCTCATTTCTCTCCTCAGCTTTGTTCCCTGTTCTGAGAAGATCCACTCAGCTGTCACTGAGATGGCTTCCCTCTTTCCCAAAGTAGGTTCTCTCTGCTAACGTTTTATTTTTACCCTCCGTTTTTTTCTGGTTGCAGTCTGTCTTATCTCGATCAGTTCACATTCTCTGCCCGTCCACCCCATGAGCTGGCCTTTGATCGTCTCTATCTCTCCGCAGAGACCGGCTTTGGATGCGGTCCACTGCTCTTTACGCCTGTTGGCTTCCAGTGCCTCTCGGCTGCAGGTGGAGTGTCGTAAGGCGGCGCCCTTGGAGCCCGGGGCCCCTCCGGTGGACTACCAGCTCCTCACTCAGCAAGTCATTCAGTGCGCCTACGATATTGCCAAGGCTGCTAAGCAACTAGTCACCATCACCACTCGTGAGAAGAAACAGTGACCCAGCTGGCGCCTAAACAGAGAGAGGCGGGATCAGTGCATGAGAGGGGCTTTCAGGAAAGCGGGACAGTACGAGCACACTGTGGAGGAGAGGATGAGGAAGGTGGAACGGCAGGGTGAAAGAAAAGATACATCAGGAAGATGCATGGGCAGGAAGCGAAGTATTGATTGTTTTAAAGAAACGCTACGATAAGAAAAAGGAGAACGTCCACACGTGGGAGTGGATGTGGGGAAGGATCCTGCAGCGAGCGAATGAACCGTTGGAGTCAGACGTGTGATAAACCGCCGAAACTGTGACCAGCATACATGAACTACGACGGTGGCGATGTACATTGGACTGGATCCTGAAATGCTCCCGTTTTATTTATTCTCATCCATCACTCGTCGCCCTCTCCGTCCTCCTCCTCCTCCTCCTCCTCGTGCCGAATCCACCCAGAGGAGGGAGGCAGTGTGTGCTGGAAGAGAGGGAAGTGGATAGATGGGCCATGCCATCTCCATCCCTGGCAGGATGGGCTTTCACAGAGGGGGGGGCTCCAGCTTTCTTCTGACACGCCACCCCCCCCTCCTCCTCCTCCTCCTCCTCGTCATTGGTGGTACACAGCATGACCTGGCATGTTTTCATCTCTTTCCTCTCTTCTGTTTCTTTTATTTACCCGTCGAATCTGCAGATCAGCCTGATTTGCACCTCTGAGGACAGAGAAACTTTTTTTTTTACTGACTTAAAAACACTTACACTGGAATAATTGTGATTTATTTGTTGTTATTGTTTATCATGTCTATTGTTATTTTTTGAGGGGGATTTTTTTTTTTTTTTTTTGTATTGATAATTTTACTGACTGTAATTTTGGTTTGAACTGTTTATATGTTCATTTTAATGTCTCGAACATGATTCTTAGGGAGACTGGTGGGAGTATGTGGCAGCCTCTTACTGGAATAGAAGTAGACATGCACACAAAAAAAAAATCTGTGAGACGGTCCCCAACATTTATCAAGCGCTCTTCTTCAGGGTGAAGTTTTTTCTTTGTTTGTTTTTTTTGGGCCGGGAGGTTGAACAAGTTGCCAAAGGAGAGTGGATATCGAGACCTTTTCTTTACTCTGTGATGCGTCAGACTCTGGATCAAAACGCTCATTTTGTGTGTCCTCTGTCTTATCAAGCTTGATTTCTCCTAAAAACGTCTCGACTCGTTTGTCAGAGCTAGTGGAATCATCTCAAAATGCAGGTGAGGATCATTTGTGGTGCCAAGCAGGACAAGCATAAATAAAACACTAAAGTTCAGCATGTGTGTGAGGAATGAATCTGACAGGCGCTTCTGCTACACAGCAGCCATCATTTGCATGCATGCTAGAAAATGGGGAGATCCCATTACAAAACAGATGAAATACTGGATGTTGCAGTTGCGCTTTGAGCAGACCTGTAAGAAGCACCAGATCTGGTATCACGGAAGGGGAAACCCTCTGATTTGCTATGTTTTTAAGTGCTTGATTTAATCAGTCGTGTATTGTTATAAGACTGGCACGATCAAGCCAGCGAGCTGTTGTGCGGCTCTGACGGCCTGATCTGGGCCACAGGCGTCACTTTGAGCTCTTTGTCTCTTAGCTAACAAGAGATTGGGAACAAATTTTCTTTTTTTTTTTTTTTTTTTTTTCCTGGTTAAAAAAAACAAAAACAAAAAACAGTGCACTTACCCTACTGAGTGATTAAAGTTTGTACTGTGCCGAACAAAAATCATTTCTAAGTACGGATCGTCTTGTTTAGATTCAGCTCATTTCCATCTGATCTGGTCTTTTTTTCCAAAGTGTTTGTGGTTTTTGTATAGGCTCTTGCTTCTGAAATGGCACTCAGAGGGCTTCTGCATGCCTGAGTTCTCATCTGAGATGAGATCAAACAGCTCCACGCAGCTCCATGCAAGCTGCACACACTTAGAGGCAACACCAGACTTTCTTCACTTCTGCTCTGTCCACCTGATATACTTTTTGGGGTTTTTTTCCCCTCCCTTTTTCTACCTGAAACCATTTGGGATCACCGACTGTCCTCTTCCCTTTGTTAGCCACGTGGCTGAACACGCCTCTGTAGGGAAAAGTTGTCTGTTAGACTTTGAAATGTATTGTTTGCTATTGAATGCCTTTGCACATCATCTCCTGTTTGACTGACTGACTTACAGCGATCTTAAGACTGCTGAAATGACAATTACTTCCACACACACACACATACATACACACACACACACACATACTTTCTGGGGGGGGGTCCGTCATGAAGCTCGGCTCCTTCAGTCATGAATGCCCATGTTTTAGACTAGAGCCATATATATATATATATATGAACATTTATTTTCATGCTACATTTTATATTAAGCTACATGTTAGGGTTGTTTGTGAGATATTTATGTTCATCTTTTGGCCTAAAAGGGCTCCATGCTGTGACATCTGCTCACCCAACCTTCATTCATCTCTTAAATCTTGACACCTGATGTACTTTTTCCAAGTATTGTATGGTTATGCTGTGGTACTGCCCTCGGGTGTAGTCATACTGTACATATTAACAATCCTACTAGAGATCCATGCGAAGCGAAGAGGAACAACACGGATCTGGATGATTTTAGCAGCATGGTCTCAGTTGCACTATTTTCAAACACCAGCTGGTTCAAGTAGGATCTGCTGAATGCATTGCACTCTCCCAAAGGTCTTAGTTTAAGTACATTAGGTGCAGGATGCAAGGTTTGATTCTGGGATTGGCTTTTTGGGAAAAGGCCTAAAGCGCACTTTGGCTCAGCACTACAGTCATCTCAATACAACTGGACAAAGGGCCCAAAAACGCACACGGCCTCGTCCTTCCGAGAGTTAATGGACACTGCATAGGGTGCCTCTAGTGTGAATGTTAAACGCTTCCATCAACTCATGTTTCTTGACAAACTTTCTACACTTACGTCCAGTATTTATTACATACTTTCTAACATCCGACACACCCTGAACTTATCAGTTGGACCAATACATGCACAAGTAAAGAAATTTACTTTTTTTTTTTTTTTTTACACACATACACACTCTTCTGTTATCGGCCACAGCCATGCATTGTGGCCTGGACTGTTGCTGTCCCTCTTTGTTCACAACTCTGTGCTTTGTGAGATGGGTGATGGGAGAGTTATCTTTGAACAGAAACACATTAAAATCTGTATAAAGTAGAGAAAACAGTGGCTTAAACGGAAAAAAAAAAAAGGTCAATAGTAATGGAAACTCATAAGCTGTACATTTGTAATAAAATAATAAAACAATTTAATTGACCTGGGACTGGCTGCGTTCGGTTTCTTAATGTGTGGATGCTCTTTAGAGATTCAGTCACGCTGATCTTAGTTCATCTGAGAAGCTGACATGAAGCCACACCAAGGCTAAGGATTGCACTAGAAACGTTTTATTCATTTTCATTTAAAAAAAACAAAAAATACTTAAACAAAAAATACACTTTAACTTCTACATGGGCATGATTAAAGATTTCTACCCTGAAAACAGATCAGATCGTTGTCTTCAGCCTCTGACAGACATCAAACCTATGCTGGTGAAACTAATTTACAGCAAATACAAATTTCCGTAGAAATCAAATGACAAGTTAAAATAGTGTTAGTTTGCTAAACTTCTAATATTGACCAAATAAAAGAAGCAGCTTTGTGAATGGAATTTGATTTTGGCTGCTCAAAATGCTAAGACAGTTTTTATTTTGTTTTGTTTCTAACCTCAGTGTGGAATTCAATTAGACAAATGAAAAGTAGACAAAAACAATAAAATACTTTAATTATAAAAGGGAAGTTGCAATGTTATATATTATACCTAGAAGATATTGCCTTGTTCCTGAGGGCCATGGCTGCAGCCGGGAACCATACCTGGTATATTTCTGTCTTGCAACGGACTTGATGAAGCCTCGTTTTGAACACAGTTTCTTCGCTGTGTTGTGTAGAAGAAAAGTTCATTGTCTTCAGCAGATCGTGCAGTACTGGACAACAGTTATTCCCTGCTCAGAAGCCACCGTCTTGATTAGTTCATTAAACTTATTTAAGTCTTTGGCTCTGATGCTGCTGCAGAGCTGATTGCACTTTCCTCAACAGACTTGTAGAAGATCTGTGTTTTGATTTCTCCTGCTCCTCCTGAAGTCAACAAATATCTCTTTTGTTTACTTTGCATTCAAGATGAAGAGACTGTTTTTCTGCACCATATCACAAATTGACTGACCAGTTCTTTGTACTCCGCTTCTTGTCCATCATTGATGCGCCCCACAACTGCAGAGTCATCAGAGTACTTGGTTGTATGGGAAGTCTGAGGTGTACAGTAAACAATGCTTGTTGCTGACAACCATCACCGACACACAAACTGTGGTGCGTTTGTTAGGTCGTCATGAAGCCAAGTGTTTGTGGAAGTTTCCAACTAGAATTTATGACGTTTCTCATAAAAACGGAGCAGACTAATTTGTATATAAAACATTTAGGAAATCAAAGAACATGATCCTCCAAGTGCTTCCTGATTTGTTCACAATAGAATACACAATATATGAAATATCTAAGACTAATTGCTTTTCAAGTTTTCTATCAATATTGCATTGATGTTGTCATTTTTAATGGCCTTACATGATGTAAAAAACCTGTTTAAATCGTGTGAATGTCAGTTCACTACTATACAAAGCGTTGCTTACAACAGCAACTTTTATCTTACACGTAAAAAAACATGATAAAACTATTTTAAAAAATAAAATTTAAAAAAAAAGTTTTACTGCTTTGGATCCACTATGATGCCTGTTTGGGAGCTACTGTTTAAAAAGCAGCTTTCCTTTCAGCTGAATGATGGTTCTGATCTCCACTGGTCCAAATGCAACCTGTGAGATAAGTCCTCTGGAGTCTAATTAACCTGGACATCTTAACTAACTGTAACAGACACCTTCAGTGTTTTTAATCTCAAGTTATCACATAGCAATACTTTCTCCTTTCTGATTCCGCTGCAACCAGAAACCTCTGGGACATGTCTGCAAACTGACACGTTGGCCATCCTTCCTGTTGTTCTACGGATGCTCGTCTGAGCTGGAGGAGCTCGGCAGGAGAACGCATTCTTGCCTTTGGCCTCTTTTCCTCCTGCGCTTTGCAATTCGCAACCTCCTGCGGATTACATCTAAAAGACAAAACACGGAAACTAAATGTCTGATCAGTCTCAGCGAATTAAAACGAGTGCCAAGTCGCGGCACCCACCTGCGACGCTGTCGTAGTCCTGCCGCGGGTCGTGCCAATACAGACTGGGCGTGGTCCTCCAGTGGCGGTACAGGCGAGTGTGCAGAACTGACAGTGTGAGGAGTACCAGCAGGAAACCCAGCGCTGCTGCTGCCCACACCGCCTCGTCTGACCTGGGAGTCCTCGGCAGGCCTCTGTGCACAGCAGCGGCGTGGGTCTTGGTGCAGTCGCAGCGTTCTCCTGCTCTGCAGCTGTCGCAGTCCTTGCTGTTGGCGTGGCTGCGGTCGGCCGGTTGGGGGTTTTGTTGCGGTCCAGACATCGACTGGGATTTAGAAGTGGGATTAAACCCAGTGTTTCCCCCTTTTTGGGGCCTGTGTGTGGCCACATGCGTCTGTTCATGCTCCACCTCTCTTTCTTCGACATCGACTGCTTCTTCGTCCTTTCCCTTGCTGCGTTTAGCAGAGTCCTCATCTTTCTGTTTGACTGAGTTTGAGCCGTCATCTTCGGAAGCAACGGCCAAGGCTTCACGCCCGGCTGAACTGATCCGTTTCCCGTTCACACCATCTGCAAACACACCTGTCCCTGCAGAGGCGGCTGCTTGTCTGACATCTATGTCTTCATGACTGGGCGGAAGGGTTTCTGTCTGCACCACTAGCCTGTTTGTCTCAGACTTGGAGGCTCCGAGTCCTACTGAACCAGTATTAAATGTGCTTTTAGAGCCGTTTGAGACCAAACTATTAATGGTCCATGATGTGAGATTCTCGTTTTGTTTCTGGACCTCTGACGGAAGGGTTTGCCTTGGAAAGGAAGCATCTAAAAACGTTTGTTTCTCTGGAACTGAATCTGCTCCAAGTGAGCTGCTGTGATTCTGGGAGGTGGTTTTGCTTGTCTGATTGGTTAAAAGATCCAAAACATTTAAGGTATTGCGTCTTTTGTTATTTTTTCCTTCCGTTTCTCCATTGGCAGCCCTTTTCCCCCTGTTTTTATTTCCCATTTTCATGTGCATTAGTTGCCTCCTCTTCACGTGGAGCTCTGACTGGACGGTTCCTCTCAGCAGAGAAGAGATGGTTTCCTTGCAGCATCGCCTCAGAGTCTCCTAAGGATTTCCAAACACCATTATTTATCTTCCACCATTATAATATAACTGTTTGACTTTTTTTTTTTAGTTGCTATATTATGTAAATCAGCTAAATTTTCCCAACCTGCTTGATTGTTGAGCGCTCCAGCCGGTCCGGACCTGCTGACCGGATCAACAGGAGGTTGTACATCATGGTCTGAGCCTCACCATCAGATGCATTTCTTGTGGTTTTTGTGGTCTGCAGCCAATCACAGATGTCTGGCGAGGCCACAGTTCCCAGCTCCAAAGTACGGCCCCAGGATACCAAAGCTAAAGGCTGAGCAGAGTGAACATAACGTCAGAGCCTGTTTAACTCAACATTTAATTAAATAAGTCATCTCTACAAGGAAGAATTAAATCCCGCAGTAACAACTGAAGCAACAACACAACGGTGATCCGTGTGGATTAAGTTTGCTTTTCAGTTGCTTTTGCAGGCAACACATTTAAAAAGAACTGTGTTTTTTTTTTTGTTTTTTTTTTTTTACCATACGTCTGCTGAGTTGTGGGTGTGAGGTCATGATGTAGGCAGGCAGACAGGAGCGAGCCAATCCGGACAGAAGATGGCGCTCACGGAGCGGTGCACAAGGATGGTGGAGTAAAACTACAGCTCCGTGCTGGAAATGCAAACATGTAACCATCATTCTCCTCATCCTCCACAACCGGCCTCAGGAAGTAAGACCAACAGTAAAACACACGTTGTTCATTCTTCATCCATTGATAATAATTCTAAACTATCAAACACTCGGTATGTAACATTTCCCCTTTCCGCTCTCATGTATGATAGTTCAGCAGGGAATTTTGTACCTTATTGAATTTAGTTTGCTTTTTTTTTTTTTTTTCTTTGTCTTTGGCAACACTTCAATCCAGTGTTGCCAACTAAGTGACTTTGTGGCTACATTAAGTGGGTTTTCAGACCCTTCGAGTGACCTTTGATTAAAAAATAAAAAAGCGACTATTAACAAATCTAGCAACTTTCTCTGCTGCTTTAGGAGACTTTTATAGACTGGCATAAACGCAGGTATCTTATTTATTTTCTATAATAAGCGTTGTTGTGCATGCCCCTTCCCTCATCTAAAACACTCGGAAGAGGCTCGGTCTTCAAACAGCAGCAGTCCCACCTCGCAGCTGCTGCTGAAGCAGGAGATGATCCCCTCTGCCCCACGGCCGGGCAGAAAATGAAATCCATAAAGCTGCTACTGGCTGATCCCATACGGGCTAACTGATACATGTAGTAATGTTTTAGTGTCTACTAATGAAGAATGTGAACAAAAACATTTATAAAGAAAAAGCTACAAGTACAGTAACATGCTGTAGACTCTTAGTTTTAAACCATACAACACTTAATAAAAAATAAAAATGAAACAAAGAAAATACTGACATAAGGTTTTTATGTTCTAAACACAGCGAGGGTCTCAAATCATCAATTTTGTGTCTCCCAGCGTCTCTGCCAATAAATATTAGGGATCCACCAATCCTGATACTGGTATTATGATGATGATATTTTGCTCTTCCAGTCGGCTGGATGCTGTTTATTAATTCTCTAATATTCAAAGCAATCTGTGTTCAGCAGCAGGCAAGCTTGAAAGTATTTCTCAGACTTACTGAAACAATACACTGACTGTTTCAGCTCCTGCAAGGACTGCCAGCTTGGAAATAACATACCAGGGTCTGTGCGGTGGGTTTGTAACTCAATAATTAGCTTGTGTTCCTCTGCCTGCAGTCATTACACCCATCTATGCTGCTATTAATGTCAAATGAAAATAAAACATCCAATAATGCCCCACAACACTATGTTGACTGTGATGCTGCAACTTCAAAATTATGCTTTTTATTAACAAATGAGGTTAGTCTGACAGAACTTTTCAGTCTTTTGAAGAAGACAAGCAGAGAAACAGAAGCAGGACTAAAGTATGTTAGATTCTTGGACTTACGTGCAGGTTGTTGAGCCACCGCTGAGGAGGACAATACAAGTACTCCCCACTTTCTGCCTTTACTGGTCTGAACGCTCCACTGAAACAAAGGTGATAGTGTTTGAAATAGTGTTTCAAAATCTAAATAAAGAAAACCCTCAAATTTCTACTAAACCCTCGGCAGCGCTGTGTGCAAGCCTTGAATACACTGCAGGGAAAACAGGAAATAGGTGAAGTCATTTAATGAAACATTTATACACTTCATGCTGTTCTAACAAGCTTGAGACACACACTGCCTCAACTCTGGTCATTTCTTTATGTCTGCTTCAGGAATAATCTTTGGGCTTTTTAAAGGCTCTTTATTCAGATGCTGGTTTTGTTCTACTCTCCGACACGAGCGTGGAACAAAAGGCAGCATAACGTTACGGTTCATCCCTCCATAAGACCAAATGGCTCAGACTTTCAGTCTAGTTCCAATTCTCCCTGTTTCCCCTCTTTAAGGGGTTTTTGACAGCAGTGTTAAGACAATTTCTGATTAAACTTTAATAAACTGTAGAGGGACCAAATGAAGCTCCAGATGCATTTCTCTAAGCCTGTGTCGGGTCTTTTCTGGATTTTTGTCCTATTTCTTTATTTTTGGGGGGAATTACTGACAAACTGTACTATTTTTGCCAGTTTTCATAGATGAAACAAAAGAAATATGAACAAATTATGTATATTTATGACAGGCTACTAGCAAGTGGCAAAAATATAACCTGAAACAGAAAACACACTGGTTCCCCCCTTTAGCTCTGTAGGTGCTTTTCTATGCCTAAACTATTTAAAGGTCAGAGTTAAGTAGTTCAATATTCTCTGAACATGGTCAGATATACAAACTACGATGGGATTTAGTGAGGAAAAAATATATCTATGTTCAAAAAGCTTTGATAACTACTATTCCAGACCATTTTAAAAGATTATGAGTTTTAGTTTGATAGTGAAACATAAAGAAACGATAGGTGGAAGGTGTGTGCATAAAACTGTATATCACATGTCTCACTACTTACCTGTTGGGAATGCTGTGATGGTAGGATATAGGCTTATCCATGCATATCTCTCTGGCTGGCTGAAGTAAAAATAAAAAATAAAAAAAAAGAAAGAAAGAAAATTATATTAAAAGTAAATAAAGACAGCTCTTTAGCTTTTAATTCACATGTAGTTTCTGACCATTGGATTTGGATGCACACTTGTTATCTTGTTTAGCTTTGATTTTCAGATATGGCCAAGTAACATTTTATGTTTGGAGGGTGAAAGGTTGTGAAAGACTCAATAAAATATATGATCAGCAAAATGTTCACTAACCTCTGGATCATACACAGAGTCGATACTTGGAAGTGTCTGTAGCTAGGAAATAAAATGAAAACATTAAGTTGGTGACAGAGCAGCCTGAACAGCATAGAGCATAACAGATGAAGAGTATTTGGTCTATGAGGTGATTACAAACAGTTTAAGGCTGATTTACATTGTGCAAAGTGCCAGATCTCCAGAGTTTTATCTCAATTACTTCCTCATGATTGTTCTGACTTCCCGGCACGATGTGCACGGAACACAACCACAACCAGATGAACCACTGACAGTCAGGAGATAATGTATAACATACGATGGTGAGCTTTGCTATATGCATGCTTACCTGAGTAGATTGTGGCCAGGTAGATGATGCACAGTCCCAATGAGCTGCATCTGCAGGCAGATCTCTATCCAAAGAGACCTATCACACACACAAGCACGTGATCACTGAATATGATCCGTACTTGATTTCATACAGTTACACACGCAGATCTCCAGCCGTACCTTTCCATTATCACATGGTGGTCCGTGAACCGCGGATGCTCCGCAACGGTTCAAGCCGACACACAGTGCAGCCAGGACGGTCACTGCAAGCGGAGGGGACGCGGCCGGGCTCCGCATGGTGAACCAAGCCGCATGTCCAGGCTCATTCACATGGGGATAAATCCGCATTTAGCAGGCGGTCACAGCTTCCTTTTCATCTTCTGTCGATACAGCAACAGACAGAGGACTGACGCGTTGTTATATCCCAAACTTAACATTTCCTAAACAAAGTAGCGACCATAACAGAATGCAGAGGTGAAGGAGATAACCAGTCTTCCCAGTGTCGGTACTCCGTTTTTAGCTGGTTGTTCAGAAAAAGTAAATCAATTAACGACCTCAGAAGGTATTATGAATAAAACCACTTTAGAATCAAAGTTGGTACTTTTATAACTACCTTGCGCCACAGAGACTCAACAGTGGAAGCTACAGTCAGAGAGCGTCAATATCACTTCCGCCTGACGCAAGCGTTAAAAAAATAAAGCGATGCGATTTCATGTCGTTATTTTACCAGAAACACAACTCTTGTTAATATTATACCTGATATTTTATTGTTATTTGCAAAGTTTCATTTATGAAATTATTTCTTAACATTTCTAGTACACAAGCGGAGCAATAAAAAAAAAAAAAAAAAGAAAAAAAAAACATTAAGGCATTCCCATAATTGTTTTTTGGAGGAAACCATTTCGACTTTAGGTCTAACTACGGAAGCCGCAATGGAAATTAAACAAGAACCGCTGTATGGCAAGTTTCATAAACAGCGACTCAGCAAAAAACAACCAACAAATAAATAAATAAAATAAAATAAAATAAAATATGATGATGATGATGATGATGATAATAATAATAATAATAATAATAATAATAATAATAATAATAATAATAATAATAATAAGTTGCATTAATCATCAGATAACCCATTAATAATCAGATAACCTCTTCCCGATTTTATCCATTTTTATTAAGAGGGCAATTCTGTAAAAGAAAAATATAAGACACAATAAAACAAACAAAACAGAAAATGAGTAGAATCAACATAAAATACGAGTTAAATTACTCTTAACTACTGAGATTTTCTTTAAATCCTGCTGTGTTTCTGAAAATATACTTCTGTTGAGTGTATGTCTGTATTTTCATATTGGGAAACTGCTGAAGCTATGTCGTTGATTTTATTTGACTTTTTTATGGCTGTGTTCTGAGGAATGCAGTTACTTTGTATGACTTTATTTACTTTTGTATTTAATACAATTATTAAAGACCACATAAAAAGCTTATTGGAAGTTTTTTTTTTCTTTTGTTGGGTATGTGCAGGAAGGATCTTTGATACCTTTAGAAGATTAACCATGTTTTGCAGCCTGTATGACCTGTTTGGCATAATTTTAACTAATCCCTGAGGTTGCTCATGCTGACACTGCACACACTCCTGCCACTCTGAGTTCCCTGCAGTAAAACAAGCACTACCTGTTGGCAGACCAGCACTGCACAACCCACTAGTTAAACACATCCAGTTTGCCACATGTAAATAAGAGTTTTCTGCTGTCAAAATAAAACCAAAACTGTAAAAGTAACTATAAAATGAACACCTTATACCTGTTGGTGTACTAAAAAGAATTTAAATTGATTAAAGAACATATTCAAATTCATTTATTTAAAAAAATAAAACTGAATTAAATCTTAGATTTTACATTTTATTCTGTCAGACTGAACTTTACTTTGAAACATGTTTAGGGAAGTGTCTGATTACAATCCAATCACACCCACGTGTTTACTCCACCCAAGCTCTGTACAGACACCTCTTGTCATGCAGGTGAGTTTGTCAGAGGAGATCTGGCCTTTCCTCACAGAGTGAGGACTTCAATGGAGTCCACCCTCCCTAAAGGTTTGCAGTCTACTTCTTAACTATATTTTTTTCTTTCTAATTGTTGCAAATTCCCTCATTGTTTGTGCGGTTCCGCTACTTTATTTTAATCAGGCCCATATACAGGCAGCTTGGGGTCCTAAAGTTCGGGTTTATTTTTAGTCGGGCATATTTACGGGCAGCCTGGGGTCCTAACGTTCCGGTAAAAACGTTTGTAAATACGTTCGGGTTTGAGTAAGCCTTTGGTGAATAAGGATGCGTTCATGATTATAAGAAACCATCATCATTATCATCACCGCTACTCAGCAGTTACCCACCGGACGCTATCATCCTCTCATATTCCATCACCCTTGCTCTGTACCATTCCAAATCGACCTGTAACCAATGTTCCTGGTTTGCTGTTGAAGACTTGGGAATAATACAAGGTTTAAACTGCTCCATGTGTCCGTCTGCTCTCTGACCGGAGTCACCACGGTGGATGAAAGCACCGAGTGCTATCATACTGAACCCAACATTTCCTTATAATGGTCCTTCGAGCCGGAAAATTCATCTACGGTGGTATGGATGTACACGGAGCGGTTACTGGTGTGGGAACCCCATATGGAGCACGGACCCGGCAACTTCCAGTCCATCTGAGAGGCTATCAGGTTAGCTTGCCACAGTCACTCATGCCTTGTTCTCCCTCTCTGCAAAGCAACTATGAGAGTGTCAGCGTAACTCAACTGCAGCCACTCACCCTGCGGACCGAGTCTGCTCGTCCTGGCCAGATGTACACAGCGTTCGGACAATCCCCTAGTTCGCAGATGCAAGGAGTAACCGGTGGGAAAGCCGCCGCCTGTCTCCTCTAAAGGAACAGAGCATGGACAACCTGCACATATCAGACTACAGCATTGGGTCAGGTGAAGGATGCGTTTCAACACCACGAGCAGCGGCTGATAACATGAGTACCCTATCAGATCATTCATTGCTGAGAAGCCCCCCAGCGGTGAGTAGGATCACCTCTGTGCAGCCTTCACACCTACAGCTAGGTCTGCCCATCCAGCCTTCCAGTATGCAGCCTCCAATGCCCCCATGGCATACCATGACCACTGTGTCACAGCCCCGTGTGGTAACAACTCAAGCCCAGGGCTACGCTCAGACATATGGCTGTATGTCAACACAGTCATTACCAGACACCATGGCATCTGCACCCCTGTTGAGAGCTACTCACAGGCTGCCGCAACCTCAAGTGATAAGTATGTTTAGTTCACAGCCTAGTCCTCACTACACTGGTGATAGGATGCAGAGAGGCCAACATGTTATACCGATAACAGGTTACCAACCTGCCTACCAGCTAGATGAGCCTTTACCATCATCGGCTTTTGGGATTCCCACCATCTCATCGGAACCTCCATTCAAACCCGTTGCAACCTTACAGACAGTGCACCAACCTCCGATGAGTACACAGCCAATTTATCAGTTAACCACCCACCAGCCCCCACATTCGGTCCATCAACTGCAGCCCCTTTCATCAACCCAGCCAGTCTCCAACTTATTACGGTCAATACCTGGACTACCTTTGTCCATGTCAGGGGCTGTTCCCCAACTTCAGCATGACCCCCAGTCCCAATACATTGCTTCACAGTCGACCTACATGCCTCAGCTAATCAGGCAGCCTGTCCCTGTGCCTGAGCTGCCCAAGTTAATTCATGACAGTGAGAGGGAGTTTACTGACTTGAAGATGGCCTTAGACCACCTGCTCACACCCCATACTGAACTCTCTGAACATTACAAATATCGTGTACTGATGGAGCATTTGGTCTTGGATGAAGCTAGGCTCATAGCTCAGTCCTGCCGCCACAATGTACAGCCCTATACAGCAACTATGCAGGCCTTACAGCGGCAGTATGGACAGCCACACCAGCTGGCCCAGAGTGAAATTGCTGCAATCCTAAACTCCCCTGACCTTAGACCTGGAGATTCCAGGTCTTTTCAAAGTCCTCCGTGTGGACTTGCTGGTAGGAATGCTGATTTCATTGGAAGGGCCTTACGGAACGGAGGTGATGTCTACTGGTCATGCAGATCGCCTGCTCAGTAAACTCCCAAAGCAGTATAGAGACAACTTCGTTGAACACCTTCAGACTCAAGGTCGTCTTAACACAAACAGCCTAAACCCATACGGCCTTCAGGACCTCTCCGACTGGCTCAAGGTGAAAGCTGAAGCTCAGAGGCTGTCAGCGAAGATGGCACAGCGCTACCACGTCGGAGCATCACAACCATCCAAAGGGGAAAAACAGCCCCCTGCATTCAAGCCACGCAGTAAGCCTGTGTCAGTTTATCATGGCTCTGATAAACTGAAATCAGATAACACTGTACCACCTGTGATTCCCCAACCCGATCCTAAACAGCAAAGGTTAAAGAAGATGTGCCTTTTCTGCAAAAGTAGAGAGCATTACCTATCACAATGTTCTGACATTTCTCAGTGCTCATCAGAGGAAATTGAACGGTGGTTGGAAACCGGTAAGCGCTGCCGGAACTGTGGGCGGACTAATCATCATCAGGAGGTCTGTACCTTAAAGAAACCGTGCAGCCAGTGTCCGGGAATACACCTGAGCGTTCTCCACGATGTGGCCAAGCCAGGTCCCAGTGTCTATCTCATCGCACCAAGGGCCAGTGCTGGTCTTGGTAACTCAAGAAATAAAGGAAGAGTGTACCTTAAGGTAGTTCCAGTTATCATCAGTAGTGGAAAGCGGACACTGGAAACTTATGCCATCCTGGATGATGGAGCAGAACGCACAATTATACTGCAAGCGGCGGCAGAACACCTTGGTCTAAAAGGGGAGGCAGAGTCCCTCAGCCTGCGAACCATTCACCAAGATGTGGCACATCTAGCTGGACATTCGGTGAGCTTCCAGGTGGCCCCCTCAGCACAGCCCGCAGAATCTCACTTACACTGCAAGTCAGCTCACTTTGGCGGAACTATCTTACCCTGTGACAACGCTTCAGAAGCATTACCGTCATCTGCAAGGGGTCCCGTTACAAACCTTTAACAAGGTGCAACCACTGCTGTTAATCGGGGCTGACTGTACCCACTTGATCACCCCCACAGAGCCCCTCAGAGTTGGTCCTAGAGGTGGACCAGCAGCGGTTCACACAGCACTGGGATGGGCTCTCCAGGGTCCAGATGGGTTTTCCTCTTCTGCCTCGGCGTGTTTCTACACCTCCATTAGGCCAGAGCCAGAGGACTTATACCGACATGTTGAACGTCTCTGGCAGCTGGATGTGCTACCATTCCGTAATGAACGGTTAATAGTGAGATCCCGGCTTGATCATGAAGCCATTAACATCCTTGAGTCTGGTACAGAAAGAGTACTGGTCGGTAGTATCCTTCGATATGCTACACCGTTGCTTCGGGCTAAGGGTGTACCACCATTAAAAGCTACACACGAGGCAGTCATGCCGATGCTCCGCAGCACAGAGCGGCGGCTGCTTAAGGATCCTGTCCTGGCCGAGAAGTATGAAGCAGAGATCCAAAAGCTCATTAGTGGAGGATGCGTCACTAAGCTCAGTAAAGAGGAAGTGGATGCATCAGATGAATCCTGGTTTATACCACACCATCTCGTTCATCATAATGGTAAATTCCGCCTCGTCTTTCACTGCTCCTTTGCCCACAAGGGTCTTTCCCTGAATGACCAACTTCTTCCAGGCCCAACACTTGGACCGTCACTCATTGGGGTTCTCCTGCGCTTCCGACAGTACACAGTAGCCATCAGTGGAGAGCAATGTTTCACCAAGTGCATCTCGTCCCACGGGACAAGCCACTGTTGCGGTTTGTCTGGAGAAACCTCAGACGAGAAGACCCACCTGACGTCTATCAATGGTGCGTGCTGCCGTTCGGAACTACAAGCAGTCCCTGCTGCGCAACATTTGCATTGCAGAAGCACGTCAGAGACCATGACCTGGTTCATGGAGACATCGTGAGATCAGTGGAGAAATCCTTCTATGTAGACAATTGTCTACAGAGTCTCCCTTCACTGGAAGGTGCTAAAGATCTCATAGACCGAATGAGACAATGTCTAGCCACTGGGGGTTTTGAGATCAGACAATGGGCGAGTAATTTTCCCACGGCCGTGTCACATCTGCCGTCCTCAGCTCGAGCAGAGAGTGCAGAACAGTGGCTGGCGGAGAAGTGCACGGACCCACAAGAGCCTGCGCTAGGTTTGCGATGGCATTGTCCAACTGATCGGCTTGGCTTTAAGCCTGCATCTACAGAGGGCAAAACTCCAACCATGCGCTACATATATAAGATGCTAGCCCGCCAGTATGATCCTCTGGGAATCATCATCCCATACACCACGCGTGCCAAAGTTCTCGTCCAGAAACTCTGGTCCAAGAAGAGAGGCTGGGACGACCCAAATTTACCTCCTGAGATCCTTGAAGCCTGGTCAAGATGGGAGGAAGAACTCCCTGGGCTGGTGAACATAACCGTCCCACGGACATATGTACCGTTAAAGGCAGCTACAGAAGCCGCAAGCTACACGCTTCATGTCTTCTGCGATGCTTCCGAGCAAGCATATGGTTCCGTAGCTTACCTCACTTCCGAGGTCTGTGGCCTGACTCACGTTTCATTTGTCATGGCAAGGTCAAGGGTGGCTCCTAGACGTCAACAGTCAGTGCCGCGGCTTGAGCTTTGTGTGGCGCTGACGGGAGCCCAGTTGTCTTCGCTGATACACCAGGAGCTCACTCTAAACATCACTCAGACCTACCTCTGGACCGATTCTACCACCGTCCTAGCATGGCTGACATCAGAGTCGTGCAGGTTTAAGGTCTTTGTGGGCACGAGAGTTTCTGAGATCCAAGACTTGACAGCCAAGCACACCTGGAGATATGTGGATACGAGCAATAATCCAGCTGACGATCTCACAAGGGGAAGGACATTGACTGAACTGGTTCCCCCGAACCGATGGCTCCAGGGACCACAGTTCTTGTATGGTCCTATGAGTGAATGGCCGTCTCTCCCAGATCCTGAAGAGGGGGAAGGCACCAATGAGCTCAAGCACGCTGCCATCTGTGGGTTCACCCAGTTGAGTCCGACACGACTCATACCTGACATCACCAAATTTGGTAGCTGGATGGAACTGATTCAAGCGACTCAGAGGTTGCTTCATGGGACGGCTACTGGTCCCTCTGAGTCAGAGCTGCACCCTCAGGATGCAGAAGTCTTTCTGCTTAAAGCAAGCCAAGAAGATTGCTTCCCAGAGGAGGTTAAGTGTCTCAAAAGAGGGAGACCAGTACCATCGAGCAGTAAGCTCAGAATGCTGGCACCAGAGTGGGACCAGTCATTGGGTCTCATCCGGGTCGGCGGGCGTCTCAGACGCATGGTCTCCTCTGAGTTCGAGGAAGTTCATCCCATTGTTTTAGATCCCAGCCACCTGGTGACAAAGCTTATTGTCAAGGACATGGATGCACGGCTGCTTCACCCAGGACCTGACAGAGTTTTCGCAGAGATCAGGCGGAAATATTGGATCCTGCGTGGGAGGCAGGCAGTGAAGGGACATCAGAGGACTTGTACGGAATGCCGGAAGTGGAGGGGTGTACCAGTGGTTCCCAGGATGGCAGACTTACCTCCAGCTCTTCTGCGGCTCCTGAAGCCACCGTTCTTTTCCACCGGTGTGGACTGCTTTGGACCATATGTTGTGAAGGTGGGACGTCGTAGTGAGAAGCGCTGGGGAATAATCTTTAAATGTCTTACAACCCGGTGTGTGCATCTGGACCTCCTGACAAGTCTTGATGCTGACGCCTTCCTCTTGGCAATGAGGAGATTTATTGCACGCAGAGGAACCCCCTACGAGATCCTCTCTGATCAGGGGACAAATTTTCGGGGAGCGGAACGGGAGCTCGCTGAGACATTTGCTGCCATGGCCCCGGACATCAAAGATAGGCTTGCTGACCAGCAGATCACCTTCCGGTTCAACCCTCCAGCTGCTCCCCACTTTGGTGGAGCCTGGGAGCGGGAAATAAAATCTGTTAAGAGGGCCTTACAGGTCATCGTCGGTATGCATCCCCTCCCTGAAGAGGTCCTGCAGACACTGCTGGTCGAAGTGGAGGGCATTCTTAATGCCAAGCCACTAGGCTATGTGTCCTCGGATGTGGCCAATCCAGACCCTGTAACACCGAATATGCTGCTAATGGGGCGGCGGGATGCTTCCCTACCGCAGGTGACCTTCGCACCTGACACGCTCACCAAGAGACGGTGGCGCCATTGCCAGATGATGGCGGATCACTTCTGGACCCTATTCCTGAAGAACTACCTGCCCACTCTTCAAGTCCGTCAGAAATGGCAGCAGACCACCAGCGATCTTCGGTCGGACACTGTTGTCATGATAGTTGATCCCCAGCTTCCGCGGGGTCTGTGGCCTATTGGCAAAGTTCTGAAGGTGGCGGCAGGCGCTGATGGGTGTGTCCGCTCAGCTGAGGTCCAGGTGGGAGAAAAGACTTACCTGCGTCCAGTGGCACGTCTGATCCAGCTGCCAGCAGTGCCAGATGAAGACAACGCTACACCAAGTTCTTCAACTGGGACTGAGTGAATTTACTTGAACTACATAATAGCTATGCTATTCTGGGGGTGGCTGTTGCAAATTCCCTCATTGTTTGTGCGGTTCCGCTACTTTATTTTAATCAGGCCCATATACAGGCAGCTTGGGGTCCTAAAGTTCGGGTTTATTTTTAGTCGGGCATATTTACGGGCAGCCTGGGGTCCTAACGTTCCGGTAAAAACGTTTGTAAATACGTTCGGGTTTGAGTAAGCCTTTGGTGAATAAGGATGCGTTCATGATTATAAGAAACCATCATCATTATCATCACCGCTACTCAGCAGTTACCCACCGGACGCTATCATCCTCTCATATTCCATCACCCTTGCTCTGTACCATTCCAAATCGACCTGTAACCAATGTTCCTGGTTTGCTGTTGAAGACTTGGGAATAATACAAGGTTTAAACTGCTCCATGTGTCCGTCTGCTCTCTGACCGGAGTCACCACGGTGGATGAAAGCACCGAGTGCTATCATACTGAACCCAACATTTCCCTATACTAATGTTATTCTTGCTTTTCTTTTGCTTGTAATTTGATAAAAGTATGTTTAATGTGAGTATGACTGGTATAAAATATTTTTGCTTTTCACCATGAGAGGTGTGGTACTTTTATGGATTGGTGCATCCAATAAATAATTCACAGATTTAGTGCAAAGATCAAAAGACAACTACTGACGCACAAGAAGCATTAATAAATGAAGCATCCTGTGTTTGATCTGGATCCCTTCCTGCTTTCACCTGGCTTTCCATTTGAGGAAGTGCTTAAACAAGGAAGTGTAATCATTTGGTTTTATTCTAACAGCATAAGAAAAATGTGTTTTTACAACAGCTGATCTGCCATAAAGTTGTGAATACAGTCTGCTTAATACAATTTTTGTGATATAGATTTAGATTCAGCAAGATGGTGTAAGTAAAATAAGAATCTCTAATGTTGTCACCCTGAACTACAAAGCTCCCGATGGAGCTGACCCTGCAGCTGCAGCAGTCCCTCACGGGGCTTTGCAGCAGCCTCCTGTGACAGAACCTTGCAGTTCCAGGAAATAAGGATAAAGACAAGGGTCAGCCTGGATGCCCTGCAGGAACTGGAGATGGACTAGTAAGTAAAAGAGAAAATACATCTCCACCTTTAAAATTTTTTCCATTATTATCTATTACAATTTTACACCTACAATACAAAAGAATATCAGAAAACAGTCTTGCTGGTTTATTGTTATTTGCATCGGGCAGTTAATTCTTCAGATTATTACATGTGGCAAATGGTTTGTGTTGCGTTCAGCAGGAGATGTATTCATTAGACAGATCTCCAGACAGTGACAGTGATGATGAGGGTATCGGCAATAAAGACAAGAAGAAGATGAAGAAAAAGAAGAAGAAGAAGGTAAGCATTTGAAAAATCTCAGTGAGGTGCTGCTAGTGAAAATGGGACTACTTTTTTTTTAAATTACATTTGTCTCCCACCTATGGATTCTATTTTTAGAAAACATAGGTGTGCTTTCCATATCTGTGCTGATGACTGTCAGTAGTGTTACCATTGGATCCTGTCTTATTGATTTGGGGCCACATTTAGTAAAACTGACCGTCACCAATCTGGACGTAAAAATGGACACTAATCTTCATATTTTTCAGCTAAGTAAACTGACCAAGACCAGTCATAAAATTGTAAAAAAAAAAAAAGATTTCAAGACAGTGATCTCTGCTTTTATCATAACACTGTGCTGAGTTCCTGCATAGTCTCCTTATGTTGGCTTTTCTCAGTCATCGTTATCCCATCACCAACTGGTGAAAAGCACTGCTTCACGTCTTTTTAACAGGCACATGGAAGAGAGATCACAATTTTTAACTAACTCTATAAATAAAGTTTGGCGTTTCTTCAGTTAGCTGAAAGTTATGAAGTTTAGATATTATTCTTATCAGCTGTCACTTGTTCCATTGTGGACTAATAGCATAGTTGCAATAGATGTGTATGAGTGTCTTTGAGTGTTGCTAGGTGTTTGCGGAGCTCCACCCTTCTTCAGGCAGCTACACCACCTCCCCACAGGGCCTATGAGAAAGCTCCATTCATCTGGGCTCAGTGACTCATCTAGATTTTTATAAAACGCATTATTCACAAGTGCGTGAATATTGTTCGCCTGTTCAGGTTCTATTGAAAAGTTGAGCAATAACCTCCTAACCTCTTTCTCAATAGGATTCCAGTTCGTCTTCTTCATCTTCGTCTTCTTCCTCCTCCTCTTCCTCCTCCTCCAGTAGCTCCTCTGACAGTGACAGTGATAGTGAGGTAAGTGTAATACTGACATGTGATATTTATAAAGAAAGAAAAGTCATTCCCTGAAAGATTAAACATTCTGATACTCCACAGACCTGCTGATATGTCATCATAACACCAGAATAGATGTAGATTTTTCAGTCAGTATCAAATAAAAAAACGTAAACAGAACAGATATTGCTTCCTGTATCACACACTATGCATTTACATACATGCTCAGGTAAATTACGCTGTAGTTACAGCTCTGTGCATACGAGCACATCTAAAGGAAGGACTTGTTGATCAGAATATGTCCGCTGCTGCACATTGCAGTACATCCCCTTAAAGTTTGTTAGAGCAAACAATTTCGTAGGTGGCAAGTTGTGGTGAAATTAGTGGGAAGAAAGCTGTACATATTTGTACAATCTGTGCATTTTAAATGCTGTTGTTAATGGTTGTTGTTCCCCAGTTAAAGCAAGGAAACTGGGGTGCCTAAATCGGCACATATACAAGAGGAAAGCTTGTAGGTCAGATGAATCTCACCATCCCGACATCAAAAGCCTTTAGCATCAACAGTGGACATGATAAACATGGGATAAGGGATAATATATGTTTTTATATATGTGGCTAGTAATCAGGCTTAGTCATGACAGCACTCGTTGCTCTGATTATCTGCGAACATCTGATGTTGACAAGGTGATGCGTATCACTTCCAGATTAAGTTTTTATTTTTATATAACACCAGGATATCTTTAACATCCGTTGAAGGGTCCCTCATTCTAATTGTGGAAACATTTGGACTATTTTAGCTAAAATCTAATCTTTGGTTATAAGCACAATTTCTCATCAGTTTAAAAGAGAATTAATTAGTGATGTGACTTGATGAGGATGTTGTTTAAAGCAAACAGTGATCTTTCAGTTGACATTTAGTGTTATAATGACTGTAAAACTGGATTGAGGACTGCAGAGTCTGCTTTTTTTTTTAATCAGAAATAATCTGATCAAAAGAGCAGAGAGGTTTTTAATTTCTTTTTCTAGTTTTGTGTTATCTACAGCTAACCAGCTGCAGTCATGCATGATGTCTGTGGGTGTGACTGGAAAATCAGGAGACTCAGGAAAAACTAGCAAATCAGCACTTATATGGGTTTAAACCCAAAAAAAAAAAAAAAAAAACAAAGACCACAAATAAACTTTAGCTTGACTTGTTGCATGCAACAAATTATTTTCCACTGGTTTATTTTGGGTAGAACTTTGTAGCTGTGAAATAAAAGCAGAACAAGGAAAAAATGTGCACAGAATGGTGGTTCACCTTAGGCGATAGGTGGAGGCTCACACGTCTTAAACATGATAGCAGTTGAGGTGTGTGTAACAAGAGAGGAACACACCCAACAACATTCTCTGAAACACTTTTTACTGACTCAACATCAGGTCTATGAAGTCATACATTTCCCATGTTGCTTTGTCAGAAAGAGTCCAATACAGATATCACAAAATTATCCAATACTTTTGTTTATGTGTATGATTATATGAGACCTGGACTCATTTAGTAAGCTGCATAATCTTTACATGTTACATGCATCTTAGCTGCAGTTATATGTCAGCAGGTGGTGGAGATAATCATCAGACTGCAGCACAGTTTCAAACAAATTCGCAATTATGAAATAATTTATATTCGGTTCTGTTTTGCAGGATGACAAGAAAAAAAAGAAGAAGAAGAAGGAAAAGAAAAAGGATAAAGGGAAGGAATGTGTCTGGGGCAGTGTTGTCATATCTCAGTCAGGTAAGTGTAGACTACAATATCTGACAAAATCCCAGATCATATCTGCAAAAAGTGAAATTATTTTAACAACATATATGGAACAGCTACTTGTAACTTGCTCTGATTATGTTTTAAGTGCATAATGTATGTGTATTTCAAATCTTTGTTTTATATTTATTTAGTTATTGTTTATGTTTAACAATATCCTTTATTAATGTCCTCCATGCCAGATAAAGTTACAATTCATGTATGTGTGTATGTGGATATATATGCATGCATGCATTGTGTGTATGTATGTATGCATGCATTGTATGCATGCATGTATGTCTATGCAAAGTAACTTGCATACATCCAGAAGTCAGCTTTACTTGTTAACCCAAATATTGCAGGGAATATTATTCTGTTGCTCTTCGGCCTTTAGCTTTGTTGTTGCATCTAGCTTATGCAGTCATATGCATGGTAATGACTTCTTCCACTTCTTCTTCTTTCTAATAACCTCATTTTACACTGAGGTAAAATAAAAATTCTTCATGTTTTCTGATATTTATAAGCTCATAAAAGTTCTTTTTCTCTGTATACTTAACAGAGCTTTTATTAACAACAATAAAACAATAGAAAGTGATTTAAATCTATCCTTTAATCCCAGAGGTTTCTGTGTCTGTCTGTGTTTCAACTTATTGTGTTGTTTGTTTTTAGGTCCTGACCAGATGGCAGAAGATCAGAAGATGAGCTCAGTGAGAAACCGCTCCATTACCCACCAGTTTCAACACCACATTTCCTCAAATTCTAGCTAAAAAGACACTATATATTTAATTACTTTCTTTCCTTCAGGGTTTCAACTCATCCGATGAGGAGGATGACAAGAAGAAAGAGAAAAAGAAGAAGAAAAAGAAGGACAAAAAGAAGAAGAAAAAGAAGCAGAAAGTATGTCAGACTTTAGCATTACACAGATTACACAGAAATAAGTTGCAACAAATCGCTATTTTTTAATTGAGTTACACAAAGAATGAATGTTAAAAATAGTAAATATTTTCTTTGTCTCTCCCAGGATTCCTCTTCCTCATCTGAAAGTTCATCCTCTGATAGTGATGATGATAAGAAAAAGAAGAAGAAAAAGAAAAAGAAGAAGAAGAAGAAAAAGAAGGTATGACTTGCAAGTCTTTACTTGGGTTACTCTTTGTTTAATTATGCTTGTATTTGATCCGAATTTCTTTTTTATAATCTATGAAGGACTCCAGCTCCTCCTCCTCAGACAGTTCCTCATCATCATCTTCTGACAGTGAGGATGACAAGAAGAAAAAGAAGAAGAAGAAGAAAGATAAGAAGAAGAAGAAAAAGAAAGACAAGAAAAAGGTATAAGATGGATGTTTGGTCACTATTTACGATTCTGAAAGTTCTGCAGAAGTGTAATTCTTTTTCTATGAACGACAAACACATCACTAGTATGACTTTTTAAACTGATGCAGGATTCCAGCTCCTCTTCTTCATCCTCATCCTCTGACAGCGAGAAAGATAAAAAGAAAAAGGACAAGAAAAAGAAGAAAAAGGTGAGACTTTTCCTGTTTCGATTAAAAAATAGAAGAAATGAGAAAAAGGTCATTAAGGTTCATGCTCACCTTGTTGCAGTTAAGTAGCTGAATTCCTCAGCTGTGAACACACCCCGTAAGAATACAGGTTCTTCTTCTGTGCCTGCCGGGACCTGTTGGGTAATGACATTACAGGGTGAGAAGAGATTTGTTGTCTCTTAACAAGAGAATCTGAAAGTGAGACAACAGTTTCATCCTTACACGTTCTGAACAACCTCAGGAATATCAGATTAAATCCAGAAGGCTTTAAATATAAGGCGTAAAAAATATTGTGTTGTATTGTTATACAGATATCCAACCTGCAGCAGATTACAACACCATGCACTCAATGTAAATGAGAGCTGGTGCTCAGCAAACTGAAGGCAGGAAAACTGCCTAACGTCTGTGTTTGCAACAGGAAGGAATCGGAGCAAACGTTGTGGAACATTGCTTTAAAGCTGTGTGTTCCTCACTGCTGGTTTTGCACTTGCAGGAAGCTACTCTTACTACACCGTTGCCTTTTTATATAATTTTACTTTTATTAAGGTTTCTTAAGTATTCTGAGCTTGATTGTGTTTTCTTTTTCAGGACGAGGAGCAAAAGAAGCCCAGCAGTGCCACTTCTCTTTCAGCAGAAGGTGCAAAAAGCCAGAAAATCTGAATGAATAATTTTAGTGCTACTGCAGTTGATCCTGCTCACAATGTTTACACTGTATTCTCTTTATTCTTGTTTTGCAGGGGGTGAGATTGAAGGACTGGGTGCTGATAGCGACGAGAAGAAAGATGCTGATACTGACAAGGTGAATTTCTGATGCAAAGCTTGCACTTGTTCATACTAAAGATGCACAAACACAGAAAATCCTTTTTTGTGTGTGTTTCCAGGCCAAAAAGCTTAAAGCAGCAGAAGAGAGTAACCTCTACCCTACATCCGCTGGTATGCGCGCTACTCCAGCTTGTTAACTGATATAACAGCAATTAGTAGTTGAAAGAAATGCCGGCTGTTCGGTTGTAATGATGTTTTATCTTCTGCAGGAGGAGCTAAGGCGTTTCCTGATGGGATTGAGGAAGGTCACCTGAGTGATGATGAGGGAGAAGGAGAGGAGAAGGAGAAAAAGAAAAAGCTGAAGAAGAAGAAGAAAAAGGTAATCTGATAAAACAATGTAATATTTAAGAAATATCTCCATTGAAGAGGATGGAGTTAAAAACACATGTTCATCCCCTGCTGAAAATGTCAATGTTTCTGCTGATCTGATCTGATTTGACAGGATTCCTCTAGCTCCTCCTCCTCTTCTTCATCTGATAGCTCCTCCTCTGATAGTGAAGATGAAAAGGATAAGAAAAAGAAGAAGAAAGCAAAGAAGAAGAAAGATAAGGTAAGAAACATTGTGGTAATTTAAAAAAAAAAACATTTTTATCGTTTTTTTTTTTTTTTGTTTGTTTTGTATGAGTTTTAATTCAATTTTTTTTTTCCAGGATTCAAGTTCTTCTTCATCATCAGAGAGTGAAGATGACAAGAAGAAGAAGAAGAAGAAGAAAAATAAAAAGAAGAAAGTAAAGAAGAAGAAGGTTTGTGACCTGACAATTTTTTTCCTATAAAGTTTGAGTCTTTTATTTCTGGAGCGAGTCTGTTACATTTATGTTGGGCTTCTTTTGCAGGATTCAAGCTCTTCCTCATCCTCTGATAGCGACGATGACAAGAAAAAGAAGAAGAAGAAGAAAGCAAAGAAGAAGGTTTGTGACCTAACAATATTTTTCCTTTTAATGTTCCACTTTTTTATTTCTGGAGTGAGTCTGTTTCATTCATGTTGGGCTTCCTTTGCAGGATTCAAGTTCTTCCTCGTCCTCTGATAGCGAAGATGAGAAGAAAAAGAAGAAGAAGAAAAAGGCAAAGAAGAAGAAGGATAAGGCTTGTCAGGACTTATACATATTCTGTTTTTGCTCACATAATTTTGTTTAACAGTGTTTATGTTAAACTTTTTTTCCTTTTTCACTTTGACCAGGATTCAAGCTCCTCTTCCTCTTCTGACAGTGAGGATGACAAGAAAAAGAAGAAAAAAAAGAAGAAAGATAAGGTTTGACAATATCTTGAAATATTTAGCTTTTTGCTCTGATATGATTCCATTTAAAAATACACTGAAATAAATATTTTTTCATTCTTCAACAGGATTCAGGTTCTTCATCTTCATCATCTTCTTCTGACAGTGAGGATGACAAGAAAAAGAAAACGAAAAAAAAAGAAGGTAAAAATGATCATTTGTTTTGTGTAATCATGAAGCAACAGTGTGTTTTTCAGTGTTTTCATGTCCTTGCTGCCTTTTCTGACTGATATCCTTAAAGAGTTGCAGTTCTTCTGATGATAGTGCCTCCTCTTCCTCATCATCTTCTTCCTCTGACAGTGATGATGCCAAGGTGAGATACACATAAAACCTTGCAGGTTGTTGCGGGCTTTAAAAAAAAACAAAAAAAAAACAAAGGTTTGTAATTCATCCTCTTTTCACTGTAGAAAAAGAAGAAGAAGGATAAGAAGAAGAAGAAAGTGAGTGAAGTTTCATTCCCTCTTTGTTTTTCTGATATTTCGTCATGGAAAAGCTGCAAATATCTGAAAAGAAACTGTTTTTATTTTCCTCCAGGATTCCTCTTCATCCTCCAGTGACTCTTCTAGCGATGATAAGAAGAAAAAGAAAAAGGATAAAAAGAAGAAGAAGAAGAAAGACAAGAAAAAGGTAAAGCAATGTGGAATATTTTCAAGTGCTTGTTGAAACAGGAAACTTTATTAAAACATCCATATTAATTACATCCAAGGACTCGGATTCTGGTAGCGATGACGACAAGAAGAAGAAGAAAGATAAGAAGAAAGACAAAAAGAAGGTAATTTTACGAGTTGAAATAGATTTTTGTGGATTTTATATGAAATGAGAAGCAGACGATGGACTATGGCTTGCTGTGTGTCTCACCAGGAGTCGGGTTCCAGGTCATCAGGCTTGTCTGATAACTCTGGTGACAGTGACAAAGAGAATAAAAAGGAGATAAAGGAAGAGGTATTTAAATCATAAAGTGTAAATATTATTATAGATCCTCTTTTAAAGGGAAGATTTATTTATTTGTCTTGTTTTGTTCTTGTTTATCTGCAGAGTTCAGGATCATTTGGAGGTAAACCTGACAAAGAGCCTCCAGCTGTAAGTTTGTTTTTCCAATTTATTATTTTTTAATCAGCTAATCTGTGTATATTTTGTTAAAACTGGTTGTTCTGTTCTGATTCCAGAAAAGCCCTTATGATGAACAAAGCAGCTCAGGCAGTGGTGACCTTTCAACCAGCAGCTCCCAGCGAAGCAGTGCTCAGACTGGTCCATTCGGGGGTGGCAAAACGTCCATCTCTGATTCTCATGGAGACCGAATTGGGATTCGCAGGCCCACCAGCCACATGGAGAGCCTGATGGGGAGCCCAAGGAGGACTGGAGATGGAACAACTCGCACCACTCCTTACCTCACCTCAAGTGACCTACTGAGAGGCCCCAAACCTTACCAACCATGAGATGCCATAAATCCACTTCATGATTTAAACACCAGTAAACAGAAACTTGGCTTTATGTGAAATGTGATGATAGGATACACTCTAAATTGTTGTGTTTTGGATGATTGATATGTGATTGACATTTAAGGCGACTTCTGTGTTTTGTTTTCCACCAGATTAGAGAGGTTGCTAACAGAGAATGCTAATGAGAGAAGAGAAATGAGAATATTTTCATCTCTTTTTAACCAGCTAATGTTACAAGAAAATTTAGACACATAAAAGAAATCTGCTTTGTGGAATAAAATACCATGATTTAAGCCTCTTATTGTTTTTTTTTTATGTTTGCCATTTTTTATGAGAAGCTCTATGAGAACTTGCCTTAATAACAACTCATCCATTAAAATCCCATTAAATAAACTTTAAAGACATGTCTGCCTTTCAGAATAAAGCTTTCTAAGGTTCAGATGAGGTAAAGTTTTCTGTAAGAGGAAGCTAAAATATACAAGGTATGGCAAGTCAAGACAACTTTATTTGTATAGCACATTTTAGGTATAGGACTATTCAAAATAAATCACAGATGATGCAAAGACAGAATTATTACCCAAATTATTTATTTATTTATTTATTTTAGACATTACTATCCAGAAGAGTTAGCTACTTTAAGTACATCTAGCGCGACTACTGTAAATGTCCTCTTTTACCCAGACATGTCCTCTTGCTTTGTGATTATTTTATAGCAACACTCAAAACAACGGGTGTGATACATAATGAAAAAATGTTGTGTTGGGTATAAGACCAACTAAAGGAGTAGACTGACATCAGGTATATTGAACTCTCAGGTAAAATGAGCCATTTACCCTGTAAGGGTTAAATGTCTCATGTCATTTTTGGTTGATCACTCCCAATGCCTGAAGACCCTGGGTTAAGTCATTTCATTGAAAATTGATGGGGGTGGCAGGCTGTAACTCCAGTGTCACCATTATTTTATTATTATTATTATTATTAGCAGTAGTAGTAGTAGAAGTAGTAGTATTAAAGGAATCAACAGTTTCACCAGTATTTTGTTTTTACAATTAAAAGATTTGAAAACAGCTAAACAAATGAAAAATGTTTTAATTTTTTTAAGTCAATGTTTCCTTCTTTAAGACATGGGCTAGGACTATTGATAGGCTTATACTTGGGCTTAATGATAATCTTTCCATAAATGACCAATAGATGGAAGCATTCCATTCTTAGCAGATCAGCAGCATGCTGCTTGTTTACTGAACATGCTTATTTATGGTTTACTTAAGAATGATTGTTTACTGGAGAGCCTCTAGCAGTGTACAGTAGATCCAAAGTGGCTCCTCAAATACTTCAAAACTTTTGGTTTGAAATTGGAAGGCCTTTTCTTTCTCTCTTCATTTTATTAAAAGTAGAAACTAAACCCTGCTAAGGGTAAATGACTGTGTCAGTGTAGTAGACAGTGTAGAAGGATGTTAGATTTATTGTGTTATTTTGTGTGTGTTTTCTATATAGGCGTGTATTGTTGTCCCTTTTATTTGCCTGCTGCGTCATTTCCATAAGGATCCATGGAGGACACACCGCTCAGATCTCAGTCAGCTTAACTGATCAATTGATGGAAAGTAAAGACATTCTAGTTTATGAGATGGAACAAAATGCAGATTTTGAATAATATATGCTTGAACAACCCCAATTGAACGAAAGATGGTGATTTTGACATGACAGCATTCTAATCCAGAAATATTCTGAGGAAATCTTTACTGTTTTTGTTTTTACTGTGAAGTGGGAAATTTGAGTCGTGTAACAGAGATGGAACATGACAATATATAGTAGAAATGAGGGTATGGTTATATAGGTGTATACTTCTGCCTGCTGCTTTGCAGATATGAAATATGAGAATGTAAATATTGTAAATGAAAGAACATGTTTGAAAGATTCTTGAAATGACATGAAATAAAATGCGATGCAAGTGGGTAAATAATGCAATATTGCAAAGAACATAACCTGCGACCTTAAGTCAAATAAATAAGCGACAAGAAACGTCAACCGAGCAATTTTTCAGGCCAAATAAATTCAGCTTTTAGTGTCATATTTAGTGTGTATTTAGTGGCAGGCAGGTTGCAAAAAGTTGGTTCTTAATTCTGCCGAACATTTATGTGCATATAGGTTATGATTTACGGGTTGGAAAAATGTGTGCTGCTGGATCCAAATAAGGATTTATTCATTCATTCATTCATTCATTTGTTCATTCATTCATTCATTCATTCATTTATTCGCTTAAAGGTGGAGTATGTAAGATTTTCAATATTTTCAAAATAAATTAACTAATAAAATAACTACAATCATAATTAGATAGTTTTTCGAACATGTAAGTTCCAGTCTCTCCATATTTGATGTGTTATTAAATTACAAGTTCAATTAATGACAAATGACAAAAAGCACTCTTTTTTTTACTGGTAGGGAAGCATTTAAGAAGGGTCTTTGTCATTAATTAAACTTGTAATTTAATAACACATCAAATATGGACAGACGGGAACCTACATGTTCAAAAAACTTTCTAATTATGATTGTAGTTATTTTATTAGTTAATTTATTTTGAAAATACTGAAAATCTTACATAGTCCATCTTTAAGTGATAGTCCAATTAAGGGTCACAGGAAAGCTGTAGTCTATCCCAGCAATCATTGGGCGAGAGGCAGGGTACACCCTGGACAGGTTGCCAGTACATCATAGGCCCAACACAGAAAGACACACAACACGCTCACACCCACTCCGGGAGACAAAAGTAGCCAATCAGTCTATTTGGGAAGAAAAGTTGAGCTTAAACATTGGAGACCATGTCAACAGGACTTGTTGGTGAAATAAAGAGTTTTTCTGGAATTTTATCTACATTGTAGTTGTTGCCCATTGTCAAGTCTATTCAGCTGAAAATTTAGTTGGGGATAAAATTGCAAATGGAGACAGGATTTCTAAGAAAATGTTTGGCTCGGCTGATTTTAAAAGTGTTGTTAACAGTAGTGAATCTAAGACATTTAGTTCACCATTTTCATTGTGGTTCACCGTTGCACTTTTTCTTATGTAATGTGTTCTATTGTACCAAAGAAAATGAAAAAACTTACAAACAACATCCTCACTAGTTTTGTTATCTACATGAAGACAAGGGGCAGCAGAAGTTAGTTGAGACAATAACCTTATATAGCAAGACTTTTTCTCTGACAGTCAGGTCTCTTTGCAACCACTTAGTTTGCTTTGTGGTTTTTTTTTGTTGTTTTTTTTTTACAAAAATGGAGGAAAATTGTTACAATTATGTTCTTTTTATCTTTACAAGTGACTAAAAATGACTATTTGCTTCATCATAGATGAAACCTTTCTTTTACAATTATTAACAGGTAGTAATTTACATTTGTTTAAATTTAGAGTTAAGCCAGCAGGTTTAGAAGATTATAAGAGCAATAGGTACCTGAATGGCATTTTTAAGAAAAATTATTGCATCATCAGCCAATGGACTGATGATGGCATCTCTTACTGCCATGTTTATACCTTTCAAGGCACTGTTGCAAATATTAGAAGCTAGAATTTGTGTGCGGTATAGTAGGGACTGATTGGGTGTTCTTGTTGGATAACCACATGTAACATGAAATAGAGGGCAACATTGCAGAATATATCACCAAAAGCCAAACTTTTTAGATAATGTAAATTCATGCTCAGTTGAATCGAAGGCTTTGTAGAAGTCTAAGAGTCATCCAGTATCAAGTCTGAGTAATCCATAATATTTAGAAAAAGTCTAAGAGTTTCATCTAAAACGGTTTAATTCTTTTGGACAGTATCAAAGTTATAATTTTATAGTCACTATTTAACAGACATTGGTCTCAATTTGTCAGTAAAGAGAACATCATTATTAGGTTTTGGGATTAGAGTAATAATGACTTGAGTGAGAGTTGCTGGAAGAGCACATATTTTAATTATTTTATTACCACAAGAAAGGTGCTGGCAGATCAGAAAATGATTTATAGAATTCTGTCACTAAACCATCAGGGCTCAGAGATTTATTGTTTTTAAGAAGAGCGATGGATTTGACATGAAAAAAAAAATTCAAGTACAAAACTATGTTTGCAGAAATTTAGTTTATTTTAGACTTTCAAAATACTTTTTAAAGTTTCAAAACTTAATTTCAGACTTGCAAAACTTTATTTCATGTTTTCACACTTTACACACTGACTTTCACTGTTAAAAAATTATTATTTATTTTATTTGGTTTCAGATTATGGCAGATTCTGATTCCATAGTTTTGTGGCTTTAAAGGAAGGTTAGCTAATAATTTCAGAATTTATATTTGTATATCACGTGTTATCATCCTGCAAAAAGAATATATAACTGCTACTAGACCTTGTAACATACTAGGTCTAGTAACCTACTACTACTACTACTACTACTACTACTACTACTTCCAAAGGAATAATGATAAAAAAAAAACTAAATCATCTCAAATTGTTTCTTGAACATATCAGTGAGTTTATTGTAGCTACTCTAATAGCTTCCCCAGTTGCCAGACCATAAACCTATATAGGACATCTTTGGGACGTGCTGGAACAGATTTCTCATCGTGGATGTATAACTGAGAAATCTGTTACAATTATTGGATACAATGTGGACCAAAATCTTTAAAGAATGTTTTCAACATGTTGTTAAATCTATGTCAGGAAGAAGAAATATATAGCTAGTTATATATTATTTATCATTTCATATTTTTTTTGTCATGATTATTATTATTATTATTATTATTATTATTATTGCACCACTAAAGGAATAATGCTAAAAAACATAAATGGATATATAGATATCGTGACAAAGGCACATTAACTCTGACATTTCCGCCTGTACCTGAACACAACTCGTGGCTGAAAGGGATTTGGTGTCAGGAGGCAGCGAAGTGGGCGTGTTTAAAGGGGGCGGGGCTTATTTATGTTCTTTAGGTGCGGTCAAACATTTCCTAACAGGTAGAGCAGAAAACAAGCCCATCCAGCGAGGTTTGGAAGAGCACAAGCACGGAATCATAATGGATTTAAATTTGTCATCAGGTAAGTTTGAGTTAAATCTGCTGTGAAGCAGTTGGTTAATTCTTGAAATTTTTTCTGATGTTTGAGAAACCACATAAGCAAGTTTCTTCATATTTCACTAGTTCAAAGAGTCATAATCCATTTGATGTTTCACGTTTATTTCCCTTCAATTTTTCTTGCACTTCTAGCTATGAATCAGAAAGAAGAGGAGGTGAAGAAGAAAGATGCACAGAAGGATGAGTTTAGCTGGCCCTGGAACAAGGATAAGAACAAAGATAAGAGTAAAGATAAGGACAAGGTAGGAACTTTGGTTGTAAACCACTAGGAAAATGCACATTTTCATATGGAAATCTGATGCCAAAAAATTAGATGAATTGCAGCTAAATGTGATCCCCCCCCAATGGATTAAAGCTGATGCATTTTTAAATTCACACCTGATATGTGAGTTGACAAACGAAGCTATAAGTGTCTCATCAAGTGTTTTATTTTTTACCATATTTAGGAGGACAGCAAGCACAAGTCAGACAGTAAAGACAAGTCTGACAGCAAGCACAAGTCAGACAGTAAAGACAAGTCTGACAGCAAGCACAAGTCAGACAGTAAAGACAAGTCTGACAGCAAGCACAAGTCAGACAGTAAAGACAAGTCTGACAGCAAGCACAAGTCAGACAGTAAAGAAAAGTCTAAGGATGGACATGATGATGAGAAGAAGAAGAAGAAGAAGAAGAAGGATAAAGAAGGTGCTAAAGAGGGGGATAAAAGTGGTTCCTCCTCCTCTGACGAGGTGCAGTATACCCACTCCTGATTAATTATTAGGAATCTCTTTATCTAACAAATGTAATTTGGTCAATTCTTCTTTTCAATTGCCCTGAGGTTCAGTTCTGTAGTCTGCTGAGGACAGAATAAAAGGCAGCTGGGCAGGTGACACACCAGGCCATTTAAAGGTGTTCATGCATTCAAACATACCACACCCAGCTATGTATTTGTGTATTACATCTAAATTATCGCTCAGACTGCATGCAGATTCATCTCTTCCAGGTACTCTACAGTATGAAGAATATATGCACACATACAGATATATAGATGTCAAATATAACATTCAATGGAAATATTAAATCCAAATATTTGTATATAGATGCTATATGTTAAAGTTAAATATTTAATATAAATGCTGTGTCTTAAATATTAAAAAAAAAAAAAATAAAATAAAATAAAATATATATATATATATATATATATATATATATATATATATATATATATATATATATATATATATATATATATATATATATATATATATAAAATATGTGTGTGTGTGTGTAAAGGTCATACGCCACATTTAATGTAAAATCTTCTCTCCTATTTTATATTCTATTATAAGTTATGTATAAATTGGCTTGAAAGGTGTATATTGATTTGTGTATGTAAAGTGCCCTGTGACAACACTGTTGTGAAGTGGCGCTATACAAATAAAGTTGAATTGAATTGAACATCCAGTTGTTAAATGTTACATCTAAATCTTATATTTAAATGTTAAATCTTGATGAACATTTAGGTTCAACATGTTAGTGTTGAACCTTAATGTTTCTAATATAGGCCAATTGACCCCGCCCCAACCTCAACCAATAAACAAGCTACAATAAACACAATAAACAATAAACAACACACTAAGGCGTGCGCGCACACATGCACACACATGTACACACATAGATGCTATGACAGTGAACTCTGGCTGGAGTTGATCATGGTGGGTACATTACACAATTGATAAGAAATATGGAGTCTGGTCCAACTTGTTACACTATATTGTGGGGATAAGAGAGCTAGCTAGCTACTTAGCTACATACTAATTTTAGCAAGGGTCCTTCAGATCTCATACATGGCAACACACCAAATATATCCTATATCTAAATGTTAAATCTTATATTTAAAGTTTATACTGTCAAGACATCTGTGGTGAAGATGCCCTAGTGTGTCTCAGCTTGTTTATTCGTTGTGGTTACAAGGGGAGGGGTCAATTCGTATATATTTGAATCATGTAGGTTCTCCATTTACAAATGAGATTTAACATTTAGATATGACAAAACATGTACATATTTAGATTTAAGATATAACATTTTAGATTAAATATTTGGCAATAACACATAGCATTTATATTCAAATATTTAGATTTAATATTTAGATTGAATGTTATATTTGACATCTATATATCTGTATGTGTGCATATATTCTTCATACTGTAGAGTACCTGGAAGAGATGAATCTGCATGCAGTCTGAGCGATAATTTAGATGTAATACACAAATACATAGCTGGGTGTGGTATGTTTGAATGCATGAACACCTTTAAATGGCCTGGTGTGTCACCTGCCCAGCTGCCTTGGCATCTATATACAGTTTGTGTTTGTTAAAGTAAGTATATATTCGAACATCTAGGGAAAAAATGTACTAAATATGAGAAAAGGGAGGTAAATGAAAATATGTCAGCAACCCCTTTTAATGGTTCATTTTTACTCTTGGCACCTCATACTCCAACAGAGTTATGGTTGTCAAAGTGTTTTGTATTTTTATTCAAATGTCTATTTGTGCAAATGAAAACATCAAAGCCCAGCCTAGAGTGGGAAACTGGAATAACTGGTTAGACAGGAGATTCATAGAAGAATGTTTGTTTGTAATTCCATGTAAGGGAACACATGGATCTCTGACCCTGACTAAACTTTCTAATATTGTTGTATAAAAACAAAAAACGTTTAGGTGAATGTTAGTGCATGAAGGATTCATACCTTACATTATGTATTAATTTTTTAGTAAGTGCAATATTCCATTTTTTTTTGTCATTCCAGGACTGATTCTTCCTGCTGGATCCAGCTTCTCTGTTTGTCACTCAAGTCTTTATTTGATTTAAACGAATGTCTGTGTAGCAACTCTTCTTGTCTATTAACTGTTGACATGGAAACAAGACTTTGTGCACAAAACTGATTCTTGGAACTAAATTTCACAATAAAAACATCTAAATGGGTTTTCTCAACTTTTATTTATAAAGCACTTTAACACAACACCAGCTGCAACAACGAACTGAAGAAAGTAATACATGTAAAACATGTAGAGTGTGATCTGAATGATAACAGTCAAATGAATAAAAGATAAAACAATAAAAGCAATCAGAAAATTAAGAGATAAAAACATTACAACATTAGGGTGCTAATTTCTAATCTCACCACTAGAAAGCAGTGTCTCATATTTTAACGTCAATTATATCTTAATAGTTTAGCAGAAAATGTTAGTTTATTGCTGATATACTGAAATGTAAAAGGAAAAAAACATGTTTAAAGTTTAAAACAAGATCTACTAGAATTGTGCTGTCATTACATAACAGCAAGTGTGAATGTGATAATGTGTAATTACTGATGTCGCTGAGGATGTTACTGAAGTTAGTGGAAAAGCCTGTTAATTTTCAAGTGGTGAAATCTAAGATGAACTTGTCATGGATTAGTGAGAGGCAAGATGTTGTGACAGTTTTAGGGTGATCTACTGGCAATTGAAGGGAGCACTTTTTTTTTTTTAACTGCTCATAGATCATTGGTGGAGCCTATTGCAAAAATGGTGTAGAATTGTAATTTCATTATGATATGATTGTTTTTGGTGTGTAAAAAGCACAGCATAATCTTATCACCACAATTGTATGGTGAAAAAAATCACCTTATACATAAAGCAACTCTGGATGTGTCTCCTTCTGACAGAGGACACTGCAGCAGCACATTCTAGCAGCTAGCAGGTGTGCCATATTCTTTCCAGTCTGATTAAGTGTGAAATTAATCAAAAGAATGAATAAATGAAGTGATAAAATATTGCATCTTTGGAAAATAACATAATTGCTTTAGAAATTAGACTGTTGTATGGGTTAATTAAAAAAAAAAAAAAGAAAATTGAATATATTGGTTGTAAGCTGAACAGTTATTCAGAACCACTTGAATTAAAGAGACAAATTCCAATACACAGATTAAAGCAAACCTTGAAACTCAAAAAAAGGATAGGAAAATTGCACTTGTTTATTGTGTTGCTTAGTATTTTTCGTCATTTTGTATTGTGTAGGATAAATAGGATGTTGATACAGCACACAATGGTATGAAAACACTTGGACAGCCATGATAATTCTTGTGGATGTGAATAAATATGAAAAAAGGGAATGAAAATGACCAAAAGGCAAAGTTATTATTAAATATCACAACATAGAAATTTCTTTGAAATTTCAAGCAATATCACTTTCTCTGAAACTTTCCAATTAACAAAACGGGATAAGACCCTAAAATATTGTTTGGTAATTCTCGGTGTTTCTTCTTGCCACACAAACCTGAGCGTGAGCACTGGCCACTGGACCTGTAACATAGTAGTTTGCTTTGACAGTCTTTTTTGCAATAACCATATCTATCCCATCATTATAAGCTTATGTCAAATTTTTGTTTTATTTACCACTGTTCTAATTTTGTTTCACTTTTCTCCCAAAACCATAGATTGCAGCGGCACTTTACTGCCTCTATTCCAGTTGCCCTCTAATTGCTCGTCATGTGTTTTGACAACGAGAGCAAGTTTTGAATACATTCAGTACAAGTTTTGACAACATTCAGCAAAATTAAGTGCCACATTAATAAATAAAATATTCATTTAAATTAATTTACAACTTCATGTTTTTTTTTGTTTTTTTTTTTATAACCTTCCTGTTGTCATTGATGAAATGAGTAGGCAGATCCATAGACACAGAGCTGTTGCCTTTAACATTATTTAAAGTTTTCCAAGTTTCTCTGCTTTGTTTGCTGTCAACTTAAAAAAAACAAAAAAACAACAAAACATATATTCTTTTTTATCTTGTCATAATTTAATTGTCAGTTTATTTTTGTAAAGCTCATATGGCTTAGCATTCTTTATTCTAAAATGTGTAAAGTCCTTGTAAAGCTTACTTTTCTCCACAAGCCCTTTGTTAAGGCTCATTTTTACTGACATTACTTTCTTATATATTTATGTTTCAAAATAAAAGCCAAGATAGAAACATAACATTATGTAAGCACAATGGATAATATTTAAATATATACATAAATAACTGCATTGACCCATGTAAAACAACATAAATCAAGGCCGACTGTAGGAATGCTTTTGAGTGGTTAGACAGAAATGTAAAGGGGGCATCGTGTGTACACAGCATGCTTCAGCCAATCTTTTGCTGTTGAGGGTTATTCTAATGGGGTCGCATTGTTAGCAGAGTTCAACTCCCAAGAAATGGATTGCGCTTTGTCAGGCCTCAATTGTAAAACCTGTCCAGCTTGGGTGTCCCACCTGAAAGCTGGTGCTGTTTGGGCTCTTAGAGCAGAGATCTGCAATTAGATTTAGCTTTGCCAAAATTTTATATTGTATCATCATATGGAAACTAATGGAAACTGTAAAACATGCTATTTGTATACTGTGTGTGTTACATTTTCAGCACTGTGTGGACTTTAGTGTCCTTTATTGTTCAGATGAGAAAGTGGGTCAGGAAAATGTCAGAATTTAACCTTACACCTTAAAGGAGAAGCGGCTTAACCAGCTTAACTGAACACTGCACCTACATGAGCATTTAGCTCCAACAAAACCGGTTATTTTTCTTATCTTGTATTTTTGGTCCTGAAGTGCAACATTTCTTTGACAGTTTAGAAACTGTGCTATCTTAGGCCTGTACTAAAAAGCAGATTTTTTTTCTCTCTGGGGTTTCTATACTGGGACAGTGGTTCTCTTTGTACCAGAATAAATCAGCCCCATAACTTACATTGAATTGCTGACCTACATTGGAGAAGGTTATATTCTGGGTAAGAGATTAATGGTTACATGATAATTATCAATCTAAAATGCACATAGATTAAATCTGGTTGTCAAAAAGGCACTGGAACAAACAAAGATAAGACATCAGGACCAAGGCGAGACGAATAGAAACATATTTCAGATCCATCATCAAGGCCAAAGAGCATCTTGGAGAAATACAGCAACAACTCCAGAGCCTAACACATACACTAACTCAAGAGGTTGACACCCAGTGGAACTCCACTTCTCATGCTGCAGCATCTCCATGAGCTCTCATGTCAAGAATATGACACCATTAGTGAGAGCCCAGAGGTTCTGGGACCATTCAACCTGACAACAAAAGAACTTTCTTTGGAAAAGACAGTGTCTGTGTAAAAAAATGTCAGTGTCAAAAATTATTCCAATTATATGAATGGTGCAGAACAAACTTGCTATGAAATAAATTATACCTTACAGACAAGGTGCCATGTAGAAAATATTCATGTCCAGGCAATGGCAACTTAACTGGATCCCCGATTCAAAACTGTTGCACTTGGGAATGCAACATCTGGACAACATGCTGTTGCCAGGGTAACTGCTGCATCAATTTATGCTAGATATTCTTTGTTATGTAACAAGCAAACATTACAGTGTACTGTTTCTACATGCAGTCACTAACGGAACCAGTATCTACATCTGCAGCAGAGACGACCACAAAATCCTGTGGGATCTTCATGATAGCTGAGTTGGTTTGTATCAGCCTCTGATTTAATTTCCATTATTTTCTCTTGAAATAGACTTATTATTGACACCAAATTATGTTTTTGATTAGGTTCAATCCAGAGCACACAAAATGCAACAGCAGATGCCAGGGTGGAGGTCCAGCCAAACCTCTCCAGAGAAGACCCACTCGAATACTGGAGGATACGCATAACTGTACTTCAGCCTATTCAGACTGACCTCCCTGTATTTGCACATGCCAGCCACATCTGTGCCTTGTGAGCGGGTCTTCTCCAGAGCTGGAGAGACTGAAGCCTAACGTTATTGAGAAAATAAGCTTCCTATTATAAAAAGGAAAGTTAATGTCACAAAGTTTCACAAACATTTTCTCATAATATATTTATATACAAATGCATCAAATTAAACACAATCACTATCCCGGTTGCACAAGCACCCTTTCCCTCCTAGTCTTGTTACAGCTGTGAGTAGACTGCGACTGACATTATAGATTGGTAAATATTACACGCCATAATTCTATTCCCTAAACCAATATTACTCACCAGCCTCCTTTTATTTATGAAGAGAGAGGAAGATATATTTATATGTTGTAGAAAACATGTAATTTATTCAACACTCAGTCAAAAAAAGAGACAAGGATGACAGATGTTCACCGAGGATGCCTTTTCTCTGATGCATCAGACACCTGCAGCCAGCAGATGGAGCTTTTTGACAAGTCAAATGTTTGAGTGTAATAGTATATCTTGCTATGTTCAAGTTAATCAGCAACACCCACTGCTAAACAGGCAGTTTTCTCCCTGCTAACTTTCTCTGCTGCTGACGCAGCTTATGTGCTTGTACATCTCTCATATCTAGCTTGACCTTTCTTAAAGGGGCCACATTGTAGTTTTCACACAGCACTCTACTGATAAACTTATTTATGTGAACTTGTGGCATGTCAAGTATGCCAAACTCTCTGGGTTCTCCAGCTTCCTCCCACCATCCAAAGACATGCATGTTAGGCTAATTGGGCACTTTAAATTGCCCCTAGGAGTGAGCTGTTTGTCTCTCTGTGGCCCTGCAATGGAGTGGCAAGCTGTCCAAGGTGTACCCTGCCTTCGCCCAAAAAGACAGCTGGGATAGGCTGGAGCAGATGTCACACTGAGCCTTAAAAGACAAAAAAAAAAACCAAACA
Organism: Telmatherina bonti; assembly: GCF_933228915.1. Taxonomy (NCBI): domain Eukaryota; kingdom Metazoa; phylum Chordata; class Actinopteri; order Atheriniformes; family Telmatherinidae; genus Telmatherina; species Telmatherina bonti. Next base: position 13,624,468 of record NC_136627.1, on the reverse strand, counting down.
AAAAAAAAAACACATTGACCAGAGATTGACAGATGTTATGGATCCAAAACTGGGAAACAGCAGTTAACACAGTAACATTACTCAAATGTCGTCTATTATTAAAATGTCTAAAAACTTTGCAAAAACTATTTCTGACAGATAAATGACTAAATGTTACTCAGAAACTGGAGATGTGTTCACACCATGTAATTTCTGAACTTGTAGTATGCCATAATGTAGGTATGAATTGATTATACGTGAAGAAGAACAGGTGCTGAATTAATCAAGTACCTCAGTGAAACAGTAAACCTGCATGTAACAGATATACTTTCACCTCATCTGAAATCCATCCATTTCCAGACAGTGTTAGAAAGCACGTGTCATACAATTAGTGTGGTCCTACAATTGCTTCCACTTGTCTTGTATCTTTAGAAGACTAGTTTAACGTCTGAAAAACAAAACATTTTAAATAAGTCTTAGAAATATTAACAGAACCAAAAACGTAATAGTTCCCTTTTCCATAACATATGCAGACAAACTTAATTTTAGTTTCTATGGGAGCTTTTTCTTGAAAACTACTCGAGGGGCCAGAAGACTGAACTGTACTTCAACTAGAGAACTGGACTGAGCATTGACTTGAAGACTGGATTAAGCTGGGAGCTGGACCCCAGGCACAGGACTGGGATGAAACTTGAGGACTGGACTGCACTGACCCTTTCTGACATCTGTAGCTTCCAATAAAAGTGATCACTGTCTTCCTGGTAATGTCATGCTTACTTGTCCAGCTCACACACATCAGACTTAATAATGAGAGTAGTGCAGAGGTTGACAATAAACTACACCAGTTTGCTAATTAACCATTGATTTGTGCCAGGAGTATTGCAGCAGGGAAACTGTATACTGCTGCACAGTTGAACACAAAATCACTACCAAGTGATTTTGTGTGTACATAAGTGTAAAAAACATTGCATCCACTTTATTCTGAAACAAAGAAACAACGGGCATTTTAAAAGATGGCTGTACGCTGTGAACTGTGTGGCTTATTGAACACTTTCTTGTTTCTGTCTTAAGACCGCACTCAGTACAGCAACATTTTAAACATTCTTAAACTAGTGTTTTGGCAGGGATGGTGTTTACACCTATGACTTTCTGATGAGCTCTAAACCAGGTAAAGCAAGTTCCACATTCTATGACTAAATTTTCTAAAGGGGTGTACGCTGTGAGCTATGTGGCCTAACCCTAAACATCCTTGTTTCAGTCTCAAAGGCCCCCTAAGCCACCCAAGGTGCCTGTGTGAATTTGCACATATTTCAAGTGACCTCCAAGAACATTTGTAGTAGCTATAAGTGCATATTTTGTGTCTCCAAAATTAATAAACAAATCATCAAGTTAAACACACCTTAAGAATGAACACTTACAATGAAGCCTAAAAAAAAGGAGGGGGGTGTTAAATGTTCTTAGGTCACAGCCCATTTATTTCTATATGTCCAATATCCCTGTGGGTCCCCACAATACTTGCAGGACTGCGGCCCTTGAAGGACTGGAGTTGCCAACCCCTGATGTTTAATATACTTTTAATTAATAATACAGATCATTGGGTTTACTCAGTGATAAACATTATATTATTTTTCCCAACTTCAAGGTATTTTTCTTTCTTGTTAACTTTCACTCTAAAATGATGAATTTCAAAGCACAAACTCTCAGTACTCTGCCAAAATGCCAAAAATGAATAAAGACACACAACCCATGACAAAACACGAAAACAATATAAAATAAACCTACACTACCAGTCATAAGACACACTTTCCCATTGGATTTAATGGGAAAGTGCATCCAAACTTTTGACTGGTAGTGTATATCATATCATGCTTACCATTTGATGTTATTAGTTTTCTCATCAAGCCCATTTGTTTGTGGGCAGTAGGCTGCAGTTATAGTCCGCTCAGTTGAAAACGGTTGACAAAGTATGCTGTTAAAAGCAATAAAAAATTAGATCATCAATTATATTTTCTGTAGTCTGTCAAACTTTCTTCTGTTGAAATACAAAAATGTATAAGGTATAAGGTACAGGTTGACTGACAAACTCCTATCCCTGCACTGACTGTATTTGTTTAGGTCATCCATGCCTACAAATGACTATGCAGATGTTTTTACCAACTTCCACTGCAGACTTTGACTTCTGAGGAAAGGTCTCCATTCACTTTGAGAAATAGTCTGTAACTGTCCATATATATATCAATGCCCAGAGGACTTTTTTTTAGCAGGGGACCAGTCAGGTCAATCCCTTTGAGCTTCCATCCATCCATCCATCCATCTTCTGCCGCTTATCCGGGGTCGGGTCGCGGGGGCAGCAGCCTAAGCAGGGAAGCCCAGACTTCCCTCTCCCCAGCCACATTTGCCAACTCTGCGGGGGGGATCCCGAGGCGTTCCCAGGCCAGCCGAGAGATGTAATCCCTCCAGCGTGTCCTGGGTCTTCCCCGGGGTCTCCTCCCAGAGGGACGTGCCTGGAACACCTCACCAGGGAGGCGTCCAGGAGGCATCCTGACCAGATGCCCGAGCCACCTCAACTGGTTCCTCTCGATGCGAAGGAGCAGCGGCTCTACTCTGAGCCCCTCCCGGATGACTGAGCTCCTCACCCTATCTCTAAGGGAGAGCCCGGCCACCCTGCGGAGGAAACTCATTTCAGCCGCCTGTCTGAGCTATCTGAGCTTCCAGACATCAGATATTGATCAGTAATATAAAACAATGTTAGATTAATTAGAGTATTGCAGAGCATTATCAAAGTACAGTTCATTATAAGAGAACAACCGTTTCTAGACACAAATGGTATTTTTGACCCGCTTCGGTCAGGCTACAAAGCTTTTCATAGCATTGAGTCTGCACTTCTTAAGGTTTTCAATGACCTGCTTTTAATGAATGATTCTCATAGCTCTGCCATTTCAGTGTTTTTAGACCTGACAGCTGCTTTTGATATGGTAGACTCTTTTATCTCATTTGGAGAACTGTGTGGGTGTCAGGGGGACTGCTCTTCCGTAGTTTCAATCTTACCTGAGTGGGAGGTCGTTTTCGGTCAGACTGCGGGACTCCTCATCTTCTGCTCCTCTGCACTGTGAAGTGCCCCAGGGTTCTATCCTGGGACCAACATTTTTTGCCATATATCTCCTCCCATCAGGGAAATCTTCAAAAAGCATGGTATGTCATATCACTTTTATGCTGATGACTGCCAAATCTACATGCCATTCTCCAAAAGCGATTGTTGCCTCCTGACACCCTTAATTTTCTTGGTGACGTCAAGGCCTGGTTAGCTCAAAACTTTTTTTTTAATTAAATGAGGATAAGATTGAGATGCTACTGTATGGAAACTCCCCTGTTGCCTTAGGACAGCTTCAAAACTTTGTGTGTCCCAAGGTCCCCAGCCTTGGCGTCACAATGGACGGTGATTTTAAGCTTGATAAACAGGTCAATGCCATTTTAAAATCAAGTTTCCATCACCTTCATCTTTTATCAAAAGTGAAACCTTTTTTTATCTTTTCATGTTCTGGAACAAGTTGTGCACGCTTCTATTTCTTCTCGACTGGACTACTGCAACAGTCTTCATGTAGGTACAAACATGCTCTTTCACGCTTGCAGTTAGGTCGGAATTCTGCTGCACGACTTTTAACTGGTACCAGAAAACATGAACACATCACCTCGATTTTAGCTTCTCTCCACTGGCTGCCTGTACATTTTAGAATTGATTTTAAGATCTTGTAGTTTGTTTTTAAAGCTTTAAATGGACTTGCCCCTCAATACATTACCAAATGCTTGTGTGACCAGGCTGAGCCACACTACTTTAAAAAAGCATCCCCAAGCTAAAAGGCGGACCGGGTAGAGAAAACCTCTACAACACCAGGGAGACGGACCAGTAAATTCAACCAGTTTTTTTTTTTTTTTTTTTTCACAATTTGGTGTTGTGAAGGAGGATTATGTACATACATAAATTCTGATATGAAAGCTTGATGTTTTATGTTACTATTATGGGACCAAATATTTTACTCTTATTTACTGGACCAAATGTCATACTCTTATTTACTTTTGTATTACTTAAGATGGAGAAGAAATGCTTATAAGGCTAGACCTCTGCTTTCTCTCTCTCTCTCTCTCTCTCTCTCTCTCTCTCTCTCTCTCTCACAAAAAGATTCCCATGTCTGTCTAAACTTTCTCTGCAGCAACTGATTATGGAAGAATACAGAGCATTGTGTCGCTCAAGACTCAGTTAGAATAACAGGAGATAGATAACGCTAAGACCTTGAAGATAATAGGAGGAAGGATACAATTGACCATTGACTACATGATTCAGTGTTGTAGGGAAAAGGAAGACAATTTCATATATGTTCATGCTGTGTGTGTGTATGTAGAGTGCACGATTCAGTGTTACAGGGGAAAGGAAGACAATTCCGTAAATGGTCATGCGGTGTGTGTATGTAGAGAACTTTTTGTAGGAACATTTATCCAACTGTATGTATCGCTCCACCAATGATGATTTAATAAAAACAGCCTGTTGAAGAGAGAAGGCAGAGTCCTGCTGCAGATCCTGGGGTGTAGGGAGCTGCACAGGGCTCTCCCTTTGCAAAGGTGAAATATACCAAAGGTACCGTCTGATTTTCTTCGTCCAGCATCCAGCGAGCCCTGAACCTTGGAGAAGGCTGAGGATTGATTTCAGCGCTTCAACAATTTGGCGCCCGAACAGGGACTCGCAAAAACGGATGAACGATTGGCTTTGACTGGTGTGAAAGGACGAAGGGACACAGACTGGCCACTCAAAGGTGAGCAGAACCTGTTTTATCGAATCCGCATTTGGAAAATCTAAATTGAACGTGTCCCTAGTCCGAGTAATATCGTGTTGCAAAATTTACGAAGGAAAATCAGAAAATAGTGACGGGGGTCAAGGACCCTAGCAGTCTGAGAAATAGTGACAGAGGTCAGGGATCCTGGCAGTCTTAGAAATAGTGACGGGGGTCAGGAACCCTGGCAGTCTGAGAAATAGTGACAGGGGTCAGGAACCCTGGCAGTCTGAGAAATAGTGACGGGGGTCAGGGACCCTGGCAGGTGTGTGGGCAGGTGAGACCTGTCCGGCAGTCCTTGAGCGTGGGTGGTTACATGAACTGGATACACCGTTCCAGGCGAAGGTAAAGATAATAGATAAAACGGCGATGAGCTGATGAGCCCATATCAGACATATAAAGTTGAAAACGTCAAAAAATATACACCCTAATGTGAATGTGTGTGAAAGGGGAGAAAGAGTGAGTGACTGTCAGATCGGAGAATCGAAGCAGCAGCACGGCCTGAAACCTAACTGGTGACAACGTACAGCTGTGGTCTGTTGAAGTAGACCTCTGGAATCTGAATATTGTGGATTTATGGTGGACCAGGACAGATTCATTTTGTTACCCTTAAGGAATCCAGGAAGGCAGAGCAAAGGAAAGGAAAACATGAGAGAGGGAAGTGAGGAAGAAGACGGCGTTCATTAAAGGCCTTATGCTCACTGAAGGGGATGATGTCATAGCATGTATCAGTGGGGAGTGGACCCAAAGATGAGGGACGTGATTTGTGGTGTTGGGAGCTGATTCTGTTGGGTTGGTGTGCATTGCGTGGACTGGATGGACTTGGACTTCTGTTTAATCAGACATTTAAATGGTGACTTTTGTTTCTTTAAGATCACAGTAATTTTATGTTTATGTCTAATATGACTAAATATATTGACGTTGACTGAAAATAAACGGAGAAAGACTTTGGCCTGTGCTTGTTAAATACTCAGCTGAGAGATGTTGAAGATAAGCGTAATGTTAGAGGGTATAAGAAAAGGAAATATCTCAAGCTTTAAAACAGGAACGACACACCAACATCATCTTCATGTGTTACAGCTGCGTTATCTTCTTGCCGAGGTCATGTTCAGCTTTCCCAGGGAAAAAACTGACTTATACTATAGAGTCATACAGATACAGTTATAATCCAGAGTCCAGGATTTTCACAGCACAGAACATTGTCCACATGATATGTTTGCAACAGTATTCAACAGAAGAACATTATAATTATGAGACTATAATCACATGACTAAATGATTCAGATGCAGTCTCAGAAGCTCGTCTGCTGCACGGCGTTGACCACGACAGCTCACCGCCCCTTTAACCCTTGTCAGCATGCACCATGGTCTCCACAGGGACCCCAAAATGTCTATCATGCCCAAGGGGGATTCAGGGGGTGGACTGGGGAAGGGGGAGTTTTTGGTCTGGGCCACTGCAGAGTTCTGGGTGTCACACATGCTGTCAGTCAGGACACTGGAGCAGAAACGGCCCCTACAACATGCTACAACACTCCACCTCCCTCCTGTGCCGGCTCTGAGTCCTGGAGCAGGACTTGATATGCAATGTGGCTGCAGGGACCCGGCCGCTGCTGATGGGGCCCAGGGATCCCAGAACCAGAGGGTCTGACAGAGCCCTGCTGGTTGTGACTGTGAACAGTGTAGATATGGATTTTATGGTGGACATATATGCACGGTTTTCACCTTTGACCTCTAAAGGTGATGGATCCTCCTTGTCCTCAGACTGGTTGTGGGATTTTCTCGAAGTAAAAGACTTACGGATGTGGCCGGCAGGCAGCACAAATCCCACCCCGACTACAGAGTCAGATGATGTTTTCTGGAATAAGCTGCACCCTGATTATGTCAGAAAGACTGTTGTGTTCACTCAGTTCACTGTGGAAAACCTGGATCTGCTTCCTTGAACCTTTGCCCCCCCTCTGATCCTTTACATGTCACTCTTTATTAATTACACATATGAACCTGATTTATCTACCAGGAAGCTTTAATAGGCATGTGTTGGGCACTTCCTGGCATGAATTTCTGCTTGTATGCTGATTGGTGGTTGAGGGTGTGGTGACTGTAGTGGATCTGATTCCTAAGCAGACCGAGTGGTCCGAGCTGAATGATTATACACACCTACATAAATTCCTGGCATTGTATCCACATGACCAGGTCACACAATAAAGCCAAGGACCACATGCATACAAAGTTTTGCTGTCCTGCAGACTGTTGCAACCGAACAAGGTCCCAGTATTTTCTCTGCTCTGCTGCTGTGAAACTAAACATTAGTTCATACAGACAAAACAACTTCTGGCACGCTCTACATCTCTAGCTGTGCCTTATCACAAAACATTTATCTTTAGCATTTCTGACAAAAAATGTCAGCCCTGGTCCCAGCCCTGGTCTACGCCGCCCGCGTCCCAGCCCTGGTCCACGTCTTTGGCGCTGCAGGCTCCCACGCCAGCGCCCAGAACCCGTCCACCTCCTCTGCTCTGTGTTTTCGAGGAGGTCCCAGGTCGGGACGCTCCTCCTTCGACCCATGTTCCTGAGGGGGTCCCAGGACGGGACGCTTCTCCTCCGACCCATGTTCACGAAGAGGTCCCAGGACGGGACGCTCCTCCTTCGACCCATGTTCCCGAGGAGGTCCCAGGATGGGACGCTCCTCCTCCGACCCATGTTCCTGAGGAGGTCCCTGGACGTGACGCTCCTCCTCCGACCCATGTTCCCGAGGAGGTCCCAGGACGGAACGCTCCTCCTCCGACCCATGTTCACGAGGAGGTCCCAGGACGTGACGCTCCTCCTTCGACCCATGTTCCCGAGGAGGTCCCAGGACGGGATGCTCCTCCTCCGACCCATGTTCCCGAGTAGGTCCCAGGACGGGATGCTCCTCCTCCGACCCATGCTCATGAGGAGGTCCCAGGACGGGACGCTCCTCCTCCAACCCATGTTCCCGAGGAGGTCCCAGGTCGGGACGCTCCTCCTTCGACCCATGTTCCCGAGGAGGTTCCAGGTCGGGACGCTCCTCCTCCGACCCATGTTCCCGAGGAGGTCCCAGGTCAGGACGCTCCTCCGTCTCCAGTGTCCGGCGGGGAGGTCGCTCCTTCTCCTCCGTCTCCAGTGCCCGACGAGGAGGTCGCTCCTCCTCCACCGTCTCCAGTGCCCAACAAGGAGGTTGCTCCTCCTCCACCAGCATCCGACAAGGAGGTCGCTCCTTCTCCACCAGCGCCCGACGAGGAGGTCGCTCCTCCTCCACCAGCGCCCGACGAGGAGGTCGCTCCTCCACCAGTGCCCGACGAGGAAATCGCTCCTCCTCCACCGGCCCCAGCGCCCGGCGAGGAGGTCGCTCCTCCTCCTCCGTCTCCAGCGCCTGGCGAGGAGGTCGCTCCTCCTCCTCCGTCTCCAGCGCCCGGCGAGGAGGTCGCTCCTTCTCCTCCGTCTCCAGCATCCGAGGAGGAGGTCACTCCTTCTCCGCCGTCTCCAGTGTCCAACGAGGGGGATCCAGAGCCAGGCCTGCCCCCATCGTCGCGGCCTCCCGGCCGCCCTCCAGAGCCAGGCCCCCTTGGACTCTTCCCCCGGCCCTGTGCCCCTGGACTTTGTTTTTCCCCTGGTCCCTCCTCCGGGCCCCCTCCTCCTGCCCGTCTCTGGACTCTGGACTTTTTTGGGCCGTCCGGTGGCCGGCCTTTGAGGGGAGGGGGGACTGTTAAGATGTGGTTGTTTGTATTTTTTTCTTGGTTCAGGTTTCCTGTTTTATTTTGTAGTATTTCCTGTTTGGTTCCCTTGTTTGTTTTCTAGCTTTATTGATTTCCTGTTCATTGAGTTCACCTGGTCTTGTTTCAGTTCATTCCGTTCATCTGTTTCTTGGTTGGCTTTCCTGTGTATTTATACCTCTCAGTTTCATTCCATGGTTGTTGGATCATTTTGTTGCCCTACCTTGTGATAGTTAGTCCCTTGAGTCTTGGAATAAACCTTCTGGAATCATCATCCCTGTTTTCCTCATCTCTGCTTTTTGGGTCCACATCTCCACTGCCACCATAACAAAAAACCGCAGTTATTCTGCATTCCTCTCACTTGAAGCGGGAGATCTGGTACCTGTCAATCAAAAGGACACGACCCTAAATTTGCCAAACTTCGAGATTAAAATTACTTTAAAATGGGTGAGTTAGAAAAAATTCACTCCCCCCACAGTTGTCATGAAGGTAAACCTGACCTATAAACCGAAAATGGATTTTTGAACCAGGCTGTAAACATTTTTATTTCTGCTGTGAAGTTGGTCTTTTTAACATGGGAGTCTATGGGGATTTGCACTGTTTTGCAGCCCCTAGTGGATGAAGGGGGAACTGCAGTTTTATGCACTTCCGCATAGGCTTCACTATTAACCACCAGAGGTTGCCGCTTGGATAATGTTGATCTTTCCGAGGTTAGGCTACTTATGTTAAACCGTTAGCCTTGGCCTTTTCTATTACCCGCATTTGCATTAAGTCCAGTGGAGAAGTGTGTGTAACATTGGAAAACATTCTCAAGAAGGAGGTGTTGCTGTGTGTGTGAGTGTTAGTATGCACGTGCGCACGTCTGTGTGTGTGAATCTTGTAGTAGATGAAATCACCTTTAACGTCAGTGTTGGATGATTTATTCTCGATTTTCAATCGATGCACAGTCTGCATCCAGCCTCTCTACTCCCCACTGCTGTTGATGACACGCTCTATGACTGTGTGGTTGGACTGGCCATCCTCTGCTCCCCCAGACCTGACCCATCTGACCAACCTCTACTTTGACCCTGACTTGATTTTTACGTTGACAGCTCCACTCTCAGAACCCAGACTCAGGTGTGGGTTTTGGAGCGCTGTGGAAACACCCTGGTTTCCTGACATCTGAAGCTGAACCAGTTCGTCACCATCGCCTTATTGACCTTCTTTCTGCCATTTTGCTTCCTGGACAGGTTGCTGTATGCACATGTGAACTAACTTTTCTGACCTTGTCTCTACAGGTGACTCTCCTGCAGATGAAGGCTGCATCTCTGACCCACCCTCCTTTTGCAGCCTTTCACTTCCTCTTTTCTCTCACGGCCCACAGATGGAGAGATTTCCTCCTTGGTCTCTCTCAGGCGTTCCTTGGACCAATGCACTTCCTCCCATGCTGTTGTCCATGCGCATGCGTAAAAATGGGAGACCCATCAGGTCCCCTTGTAGATTCTTTTCACAGGTCCACCCGATTTGGCATGGGCCATTCTGAGGCTCCTCCTCCTGACACAGCCCTGTGTGATAGTAATGTTTTAACATACTGTGCTGATCTCATGTGAACCTTTTCAGGCATTTGCTCACAGGTAGCTGCAGCCATTCCTGAACCAGCATCTAAGCAACTCTGTTTACTTCAGCCTGGAGACTTTGTCTTGATGAGAAGCTTCAAACGTCAGTGCTGGGATCACCCATTTCAAACTCTTCTGACAACCCAGACAGAGGACCGTGCTACTTGGGTGCCTATAGTGTCCAACTGCCGTGTCATCGCTGCAAGAAGTTTCCTGCACCGACCGCAGCTCCCCGGCTTGCTGCTACACATGACGCAGCAGAATAACGCACCACCCAACAGAGGGCAGAATAATCCCTGTGGTAGCGTGGATAGTAAGACAGTCTACTCTCACACCTGAAGACCAGTCGCGTTCTCAAGCAAGATCAGTGATAAAGACATGACTGCTACACCTACGACAGGGGCAGAATAATCCCCAGGTGTAGCATTAGCTGTCAAGGTAGTCCACCCTTGACAGCCGAAGTCACAGACAACGCACTCAAGCAAGATCAGTGGGAGGTGAAAAAAGCGCTCTACTGCACCAGTGGCGTGCCAAGCTCCTCCTCTTCATCACCATGTGGGAAACAGGACCATGGCATCCATTTAGGATGCATGGGTGGCCACTGGGAAGGTCAATGTTTATTCTGGGAGTTGTTTCAGTAGCAATGGTACTGCTTATTCGCACGCTCCGGATGGATTTTGACTAAAGGGGACATCTTAATTCTAACAACGCGTCATCCAATTCCACCATACGTCGCCCTCGTTCCTTGAATACAAATAGCGCCACTAATAACACCCTGTCTTTCATCCTGCCAGTAAATAGCTCAGCCGAAGTATTCATTCCATGAAATGCCCTTAAGGCACAGAGGGGGTCATACGATGTAGATATGCCGACCGGCCGTGGTACACGTTTATACACACTTTAAATGATTGGACAAACCTAATAGGCGAAACTACGAATGACTGGTCTGCCTGGTCCAAAAGCCAGGCAGCTAAATGGAGAAGGCATTGGGATGTTACAAAAACTATCGGAGGACTAAAATTCGTGTTTACAAATAACACAGGCCCACCGTCGTCAGCTCAACAATTACACTTTAGGATTAGCCCATGTATGTGACATCCTCCGTGGCGGTGTAATGCATTCGCTCTATATGATGTCATTCCTCAGAATCACGGGCCAATGCGCGTTAGTGACTCTCCTTCTACCAGTGACCATGACAGACATTGATGCACAGCAACTGATGGAGGCTAATGTACAGCGATTAGGCAAATGGACACAGGCAGGATTTGAAGCGGTACATGAGCAACTGTCAGCCACGTCCCTAATGGCTTTCCAGAATTGCATTGCTGTAGACATGCTAAAGGCTGAACGTGGAGGGGTCTGCGCAATTTTTGGGGAACAATGCTGCGTATTTATTCCCAACAATACCGCGGCAGATGGGAGCCTGACCAAGGCCATAGAAGGCCTGAAAGTGTTAAATGGAAAAATGAAGGAACATTTGGGAGTGGATACTGCCATGTGGGATGATTGGCTTAACGTATTTGGAAAGTATAAAACATTGGTCACATCAGTTCTGATATCTATTGCAGTATTCGCGTCAATTTTGACCCTATACAGTTGCTGTTGCATTCCCTGCGTCCGAGCGCTTCTAACTGAACTCCTTACTACAGCTATAACGCCGCACCCCCAGGACGCACGTTACACGCTCCCTCTCTTGGCCACTTTTGACGACGAACAAGAACACCTGCATTTTAGGATTCAGGATTAACATCCAGTTCCATATTGGTTGAACTCTTAATAGAGTTCAAAAGGGGGAATGTGAAGGAAGATTATGTACATACATAAATTCTGATATGAAAGCTTGATGTTTTATGTTACTATTATGGGACCAAATATTTTACTCTTATTTACTGGACCAAATGTCATACTCTTATTTACTTTTGTATTACTTAAGATGGAGAAGAAATGCTTATAAGGCTAGACCTCTGCTCTCTCTCTCTCTATCTCTCAAAAAGATTCCCATGTCTGTCTAAACTTTCTCTGCAGCAACTGATTATGGAAGAATACAGAGCATTGTGTCGCACAAGACTCAGTTAGAATAACAGGAGATAGATAACGCTAAGACCTTGAAGATAATAGGAGGAAGGATACAATTGACCATTGAATACATGATTCAGTGTTGTAGGGGAAAGGAAGACAATTTCATATATGTTCATGCAGTGTGTGTGTATGTAGAGTGCACGATTCAGTGTTACAGGGGAAAGGAAGATGATTCCATAAATGGTCATGCGGTGTGTGTATGTAGAGAACTTTTTGTGGGAACATTTATCCAACTGTATGTATCGCTCCACCAATGATGATTTAATAAAAACAGCCTGTTGAAGAGAGAAGGCAGAGTCCTGCTGCAGATCCTGGGGTGTAGGGAGCTGCATGGGGCTCTCCCTTTGCAAAGACGAAATATACCAAAGGTACCGTCTGATTTTCTTCGTCCAGCATCCAGCGAGCCCTGAACCTTGGAGAAGGCTGAGGATTGATTTCAGCGCTTCAACAGGGTTGACGACACAATCAATAAAAGTCAGAAAAAAGGTTAAGACCAAGAGGAATGTCCATAAAACTTCCAAGTTCCTGTCACAGGTTAAAACCAGTCTTGGCTGACGTCGCTTCCATCAAGGGCTGCTTTTCCTCTGCTGACGGCCGGGCCCGACTTCGTGGGAAAACCTTCATCTCGCGGTCCTGCACGTAAAAAGGCGACGGCAGTATTCCACTCTATCCGGTGATATATTACAGGGAAGTCGCTCACTTACATATCTGGGTAGGGTCCGTCTCCCCTGCCCATCCGCGACGTAAGGCGTTCCGTTACTGCCGTCACCACCTCCTGTTCCGACGTGCCACCGGCTTCATCTGCACACGATTCACCACCTCGTTTGTTGCCAGATCACGCTGCTGCGGCTGGGCTCTAAACCGCCTCATTCACCGCCAGGTCACACCACTCCGGCTGAAGTTTGAACCGTTCCATTCGCTGTCGGCTCGTATGGAGTGGCCCTGATTTAGCTCCATAGGCTCACGCCACCCCAGCTGTACTCCAAGACAACACCGCTGTCTCCGCCTCATAACTCCACCAATAAGCCTGTGGGGAAAAGAAAACCCCTCCCCTGTCGGCTGCCCATTCGTTGGTTTACGAGCCGCTCAACAGTCACTGGGTTTCTGAGCCCTCTGTCAATGTCCACACACCTGCAGTCAATCTCAACACTGGGAGGCAGGGTCAAATACCGTATTGACCAGAATATAGGACAAGGTTTTTTTTAATTAAAAATAATGTTGAAAATGTGGGGTCGTCTTATAACCGGGGTCTAACTATTTACACATGCCAACAGTTGTCTGGGCTCACTACACAACTGCAACAGCAGAGGGCGCCAGATTTTTGTGAACCCCGCGTCAGCGACTTTGTTTAGAAGAAAAAGTGATGAAAAATGGAGAGCAAAGCGGATCAAAAGTGGGACAAGTAAAGAGGCAGCTGAGGCAGAGTTATGACACCAATTTCAAGATAATGGTGACCAATGCAGCAGAGGCGTCAAACAACTGTCAAGCAGCCAAGAAATATGGAATTACAGAGTACAATGTACGAAGATGGCGCATTCAAAAAGACCGTCTGAAAAATGCTAAGAGTAAGAGAAAAGCTCATCGTGGTCCTCAAAGTGGGCGCTTCCAAGAGATTGACAGGAGAGTATGCGAGTTTGTTACTGAGAAACGTAACGAAGGTAGGCCCATTACCAGAGCTGTTATCCAACTGAAAGCTTTGGAAATCGCAAAGGAGTTAAACATACCAACCACCGAGTTTAAAGCTAGCCTGGGTTGGTGCAGAAGGATGATGCGCCGTAGCGGCCTCGCATTAAAGCGCAAAACCAGCCTTGCCCAGCACCTGCCGTCGGACTTCAGAGAGAAGCTGCGGTCTTTTCAAAGATATGTCATTGGCTTGAGGAAAAAACATTCATATCCCCTTGATCAGATCGGCAACGCCGATCAAACCCCCGTGTTTTTTGACATACCAACACCTGTGACCGTGCACAAAAAAGGCGAGAAATCCGTTATTGTGAAATCAACCATAAACGAAAAGAATCGGGTCACCGTCATGTTGGCGTGCCTGGCAGACGGGACAAAGTAACCCCCGTATGTGATTTTTAAAACACAAAACGGTGCCGAAGGAGACGATGCCAGATGGCACTGTTGTACGCGCCCAGGAAAAGGGCTGGATGGAGAGTGAACTTGTGGTAGACTGGCTGAAAGTGGTGTGGGGGACACGGCGCGGGGCTCTCAGAAAAAAGAGAAACATGCTCATTATGGACGCATTCCGCGGACATCTGACTGATGCCAACAAAACTCAGGTGAGGAAGATGAACGGCGACTTGGTCATCATACCAGGGGGCGATGACAAGCCAGCTACAGGTGTTGGTTGTAGTGGTTAACAAGCCTTTCGAGGATAATCTGCGCAAGAAGTACACCAAGTGGCTCCTGGACGGTGATCATGCACTCACACCGTCGGGAAAAATTCAAAAGCCAGCTGTCAGTCGACTTTGTGAATGGATCCTCCAGGCATGGGATGAAGTAACACCAGAGAGCATCATCAGTGGATTTAAAAAGTGCTGCATATCAAATGCATTGGATGGTAGCGAGGATGACGTTCTGTGGGAGGAGATGGGACCGCAGCGTGACAGTGCAAACTTTTGATAAGATTTTTATTACCAACATAATGACCGTTTACATTCCAGTTGCGGCATTGCAAGACTTTTATTTGAAATGTTTCATTACAGTGTATTTTATGTTTAAAAACAAAGACCATTTGATGCAATATTGTCTTTTCTGTTTTTTCTTTGTCAAACTGCTTGACAAATTGATCTCACTGTTAGTCAATGAATTGCCGGTGTTAAATTTTTTAAATGCTTTTTAAATGTGAGTTGTTTCTTTACACATTTGGTATAGCGCATGCAAATCTTAGTGAATGCCTTTATAGCCAAAAATGAGAGTAATCTATTTTTTCAGTGATTTTCCTCATCATTTCAATAATAAATTGTTCCCTTAAACAAAGAAACTTTGTTCATCAGTCTTTTTCTGAAGATTAGTTTGAGAAAGGGGGTGGTTGTCTTATAATCAGGGTCGTCCTATATTTGGGTCAATACGGTAATCATGTATAAAAAATAAGGATTAAACCAAACATTCAATAGCATAAAAACAGTACAATAAATAAACATGCCACTAATAAAACAATAAAAGCAAGACTTAAACCAACCTGTGACACTTGCAAATTTACACCCCAGTTTGCACTTTGAAGTCTCAAGGTCAGTCTCAGCTTGTGGTGCCTAAGACGACATTTAAGACTAGAGGGGACAGGGCATTCTCCGTAGTCGGTCCGAGACTCTGGACTCTGCCCCTCCATGTCTGAGCTGCCCCCACGGTGGAGTGCTTTAAGTCTCATCCAAAGGCCCACTTTTATTTTTTGGCTTTCAACACTGTGTGAGTTGTGTGGTCCTCTGTGTCTTTTATTTGTTTTATTTTTCCTTTTAATTATTTTATTGGGTATTTATTTATTTTTTAAATGTTTTACCTGTTTTTATTATTTTAACAACATTATTACTTTATTTTATTTTTATTTTGTGATATTCGACTTTGTGCAGCACTTTGGCGAAATTCTGTTTTTAAAAATGTGCTTTATAAATAAAATGGATTGGATTGGATTCTTGAGTAACACAGGCGGCCCATTATAGCCTCATGAACGACATCACTGTTGGAACAGCAGCCCTTCCAGGAGCTTCCAGGTGGATCCTTCAGGGATTGGAAAGATATGACCTTTGACCCCATGAATCCATCATGTAATCAGCCACGTGTGTTCTGTCAAGACAAGCAAGGATCCCACTGCCCGTTCTTCGGATAGAAAAGGTTTGCTCAGTTGCATTGAGCTGACCAGATCCATAGTTAAATTTGGAAGGGATTGCAAATAGAGGCTCAAAGGGAAACTGACAGGACAAGGCAGGGCAGGGTGGGAATGGGAGTGAGAGAAAAAGCGTCCACCTTCTTTGAGGGCAGGAAAATAATCTGCACATCTCCCAAACCAGTTTGAGACCTGAGATCACGTTGATCTCACAGGCCACAAAAAATAAACAAAAAAAAACCAAAACAAAACACACATTTGGGGTTTGCAGGAGCCTATGGTACATTGAGTATAAGGGGTGCCAGCAACATCCAACAATGCAGAGGCAGAGAGAGAGACCCGTCAGATAACTGTGATTAAGGAGGGGAAAACAGTTGGGGCAGCAGAATGCCATTTGGACACAGGCCGGGGTCTGATCAGACCCTGTTGGGTCACCTGGAGGATGGAGTTTTTTGTAAGACTCAGAACACCCAGTAATTCTTTGCAGATCTGCCAGGTGAGACACACCCCGTCCTGTCTTGTTGCTTCTGTTGTCATATAATTTATAGCCCTGAATGTAAAATCAACATCTTTTTGATTTGATCAAATTAATGTATTAATGTATGTATGTAATGTATTAAAATAATCATAAATCTTAGTCAAATTTGCATACAATGGAATGAATGAACAAAAATGCATTATCCAGCTCCTCGCTGTCATTCAGCTAGTGAGCAGTATAATGTTTACAAGTGTCATTAATAGAACTGAACAGGATTTTCTGGATGACATGATTTTCAAAGTCATAATTTATGGTTTGTGTAATTAAAACTTGACAAAGTTTGACTTTAAGTGGATTTATCATTAAATCATTGTTTCTAAACCCTCAGGTTGCCAGTGAAAAGGGGGAAAGTTTGTAAGCATTAAACACGCAAATAAGTTCTTTTAAATAAAAATGTGTTTATTTACAGACATGAAATTGATCCATGACAACCAGGCAGGAGTGAAGGACAAAAAAAAAAAAAAGTTGTAACAGGCATCACTTGTCAACAAGTCCCAATATAACCCAGAAAACAACAGCGTCAAAATGACTCAAACAAAGAAGAGCTAGAACTGTGACAGTTCACAACACACCCCTACTGGGCTCACAACGCAAAGATACAAAGTACAAATCTGAACGACACCACAAAAACCACATTCCAGGCTGACAACCAAGGCAAGCTGAGGCAAAGTGAGCAATCAACACTCAGCTGCCTGGTTGTCTGCCAGCCTGCTCCTTAAAAATGGTCTGACGAGCTGGGCCCAGATGGAGAGGAGGAAAAGCCCACCAATCCTGGACAGGGAATGCTACAGCCAGCCAACCACAGGAATGGAGCGGTGCAGCCAGTCGCAGGAAGGAGATAAAGCAGCCAGCCAATGGTCTAGATGGGATCAGTGTCCAATTTGAATGAAGTGGTTGTGGCGGGACGTAACAATCATTTCAAAATAAATTTACACGTCTACCCAAAACCAATAAACATCTACTCAAACCTTCTCCAGCAAAACCTTTTCTGGGTTTTTACATGAAATTGTTCCTGCTCCAGGCTTATCTGGGAGTTTTTTTTTTGTCTCTGCTCTTCCTAATAGTTTGTCTTAAACTATAATTTCCACTACTTCTACGACTACTTCCAATAGAACAATGTACTCTATCACTAAGCTCATATCAACCTCATATTTCTTGAACCTGACAATGAGTTCACTGAACTCCAAAGGCATCCTCAGTCACCTGACCTTAACCTAGAGAATCTTTGCAATGTAGAAAATTCTCAAGCATGTGCAACTGAGAAATCTGCATCAACTATGCAGTGGTGTAATGTTTTATGGACCAAAATCACAGAGAGGGTTTTTCAACATCTTCTTCTTCTTTTTGCATTTCTCAGTTATGCTCAAAAGTGGATGTAACCGACAGTTTTGCGAGTACTTAAACACAACTTGTGGCAATAAGTGATTCTGTTCCAAGACGCAGCAAATTGGGGTGTGTTTAAAGTGGGTGTTGTTCGTTTCTGTTCTTAAAGGTGCGCTGAAATATTTCCTGACAGATAGAGAAGCAATCAGTCTCATCCAGCGAGCTTTGGAAAAGCACATCATAGATTCAGACATGTCATCAGGTAAGTTTAAATCTAGCCTATCTGAGCTGGTTTTCTGCAAATCTTGTTAGTTTTTGTTGTGAGTTGCTTGGATGACTGAGGAACCATAAAAGGCAAGTTTGATTAAATTGCACTTTAAGTTTATTCAGGCTTTTTTCACCTGATTTTTCTTCAATTTCCAGCTGAGAAAAGCGATGAGTTGAAGGAGGAGAATGCACAAAATGATGAAATGAGCCAGCGCGGGGGCAAGGATAAGGGCAAAAGGGCCGGTCATGAAAAGGTAGGAGCTTTGAACTGGAGCCACTGGAAAAGAACTCATTTTCATGTGGAAAACTGACATTTCATTTTGAACATTTTTAGGGACACAAGTCAGACAGCGAGGATGAAGATAAAGGAAAGTCCAAGGGTGGACATGGACATGGACATGGACATGGACATGGACATGGGCGTGGACATAAGAAGTAGAAGTGGGGGGAAAAGCGGATCCTCCTCTGATGAGGTGCAGTATACCCCCTTCTGTTCAGTAATTAGGGATCTAATATAGATAATATAGAACGTGGTCTGTTCTTGTTTTAGTTGAGGAAACACCTAGAATAAAACTTTAATCAGCACCCTGTTTTTACTGCTCTCATGTTCTGTAGTCTGTAGAGGACACAATAAAATGCAGCTGGAGAGGTAACCTACCAGACACTAAACAATTTAAAGGTGGAGAGCTTCACCATCCACTAGTTCGTGCTTGTAACATCCACAACACGTCTAACCAGCAACACCTCTTTAAGGAAGATTGAACACACCACACCCAGCCGTGTATTGTTGTGTTTTAATTTTAATTACATCTCTGTCTGCATGCTGGTTCATACCAATACCTCTGTTTAAAGGATTGCATTGACTCCAGACCCTGACTAAACCTTCCGACATTGTTATACAAATAATAAAAAAAAAAATAAAAAAAAAAAAAATGCAAAGATTCACGTTGAAGTGAATACATTTCTGCACAATGATTCATACATTACAGATGGCTACCATGTTACTTTTGATGTTCTTGAATAAATTATGTATTATTTCTTAAGTAAGTGCAATGTCCCTTTTTGTCATTCCAGGACTGATGCTTCCTGCTGGATCCAGCTGCCCTGCTTGTCACTTAAATCTTTTATTGATTTAGAAGAATGTCTGCGCAACAACTTTTCTTGTCTATTAACTGTTACCATGGAAACATGGCCGAGACTTTGGGCAAAAACCTGATTCTTGGAACTAAATTTGTCAATAAATACATTGAACTTGGATTTCTCTTCTAGAGTGCTCATTTCTGATTTCACCACTAGATGGCAGTGTCTCCTGTTTTAAAGTCAATTCTGTTTAAAGGTTTCATAGAAAATGTGAGTTTATTACAGATATGCTATATAAATGTTAAAAAGGGATTGAAAACAATGCAATGCTTGAAAATACTATTAAAAAAAGGTAACAATTTTTAGCAAAAGAAACTAATTCCTTTTGAAATAAAACTGTTTAATAGGTTCAACTGATAAAACAGTAAAAAGTACAAAAGATACCCATAATTACTGTAAGAGAGTGCAGCTACAACTGAGCCACAGTTGACTTCCTGAGGATTCATCTTGTTATGTTGTCACAGGGCACTTTGCATACACAAATCAACATACAAATAATTTTAAGCCAATTCATTGATGTCCTATAATAGAAACCAACTGATTGCATCAAGTCATGACTTCGATCCAATCCCCCATCCTGGGCATGCACGTGGCGACAGTGGGAAGGAAAAAAATTCCCTTTTAACAGGACGAAAACCTCCAGCAGAATCCGGCTCAGGGAGGGCAGCCATCTGCCTCGACTGGTTGGGGTGAAGAGGACAGGAAAGACAGATCAACATGTACAACTGCACTTATTCAGGAAGACCTGTGGAAAAGAGGATAAATAAGTTAGAGACCGCAATATTGGCATATTTATACATTAATACATGAGAGAAATAGAGTGAGGTACTTCTCATTGCATCAGGTAACATCCCCATTGCTACATAAGTAATGGTTGGCTAGACTACCCATAACTATAAGAGCAATGAGCATTACCTGGACAGTTGGGTACCGTACATTCAGACTTCAACTCAGGAGATGCTCATATCCTAAATATAAGAATCATGAAAAAGGAAGGTTTTCAGCTCGATCTTAAAGGTGTGGAGGGAGTCTGCCTCCCGAACCCACGGTGGGAGCTGGTTCCATAAGAGAGGAGCCTGATAGCTAAAGACCCTTCATCCCATAGTACTCTTTGAGACTTTGGGAACCACCAGTAAACCTGAAGTCTGAGAGCGCAGTGCTCTGTTTGGAATATATGGAACTATAAGATGTTTTATGTACAATGGAGCTTGGTCATGGAGAGCTTTATATGTGAGGAGAAGAATTTTAAACTTTATCCTGGATTTAACAGGGAGTCAGTGTAGAGTGGCTAAAACTGGTGAAATATGATCTCTCCTGCTAGTCCTCATCAGAACCCTCACTGCAGCATTTTGGATCAGCTGGAGACTTTTCAGGGCATATTTGGGACAACCCATAAATAAGGAATCACAGTAATCCAATCTAGAAGTAAAAAAGTCATGGACTAATTTTTCTGCATCTTTCTGAGACAAGAAAAATAAGCTAATTTTTGCAATATTATGCAGGTGGAAGAAGGCCGTTCTAGAAACCTGTTTTAAATGTGAGCTAAAAGACAAGTCCTGGTCAATAATGACTCGAAGATTTCTCACAGTGGTACTGGAGGCCAGATTAATGCCATCCAGATTAATTACATAACTGCATCATTTTGTTCTAAGTTTTTCAGGCCTGAATATAACGACCTCTGTCTTGTCTGAGTTTAAAAGTAGAAAATTCAGAGTCATCCGGGTCTTGAATTTCCTCCTTTTAAACCCTATAAAGGGTTAAAGTGGGTGTTGTTTGTTTCTGTTCTTAAAGGTGTGTTCAAATATTTCCTGACGGGTAGCGAAGCAATCAGTCTCACCCAGCGAGCTTTGGAAAAGCACATCATGGATTTAGACCTGTCATCAGGTAAGTTTAAATCTAACCAATCTAAGCTGGTTTTCTTTTGTTAGTTTTTGTTGTGAGTTGTTGTGATATCTGAAAAACCACAAAAGGCAAGTTTGTGTAAATTGCACTTTAAGTTTTAAGACAGACAATCTTCTCAGATATTTTGGGCTTTTCTCACCTGAGTTTTCTTTCATTTCCAGCTTTGACTGAGAAAAAAGATGAGTTGAAGCAGGAGGATGCACAAAAGGATGAATTTAGCTGGCCCTGGAGCAAAGATAAGGATAAGGACAAGGATAAGGACACAGAGACCGATAAGAGTAAAGATCATGAAAAGGTAGGAGCTTTGAACTGGAGCCACTGGGAAATAATGAATTTTCATGTGGAAAACTGACATTTTATTTTGAACATTTTTAGGGAGATGGTCATCACAAGTCAGACAGCAAAGACAAGTCTGACAGCAAAGACAAGTCTCACAGCAAAGACAAGTCTCACAGCAAAGACAAGTCTGAGAGCAAAGACAAGTCTCACAGCAAAGACAAGTCTCACAGCAAAGACAAGTCTCACAGCAAAGACAAGTCTGAGAGCGAGGACGAGTCAGATAAAGAAAAATCCAAGGATAGAGATGGACATGGACACAGGCATAAGCATGAACATGGGCATGGACATGGACATGGACATGGACATGGACATGGACATGGACATGGGCGTGGACATAAGAAGTAGAAGTGGGGGGAAAAGCGGATCCTCCTCTGATGAGGTGCAGTATACCCCCTTCTGTTCAGTAATTAGGGATCTAATATAGATAATATAGAACGTGGTCTGTTCTTGTTTTAGTTGAGGAAAAACCTAGAATAAAACTTTAATCAGCACCCTGTTTTTACTGCTCTCATGTTCTGTAGTCTGTAGAGGACACAATAAAATGCAGCTGGAGAGGTAACCTACCAGACACTAAACAATTTAAAGGTGGAGAGCTTCACCATCCACTAGTTCGTGTTTGTAACATCCACAACAGGTCTAACCAGCAACACCTCTTTAAGGAAGATTGAACACACCACACCCAGCCGTGTATTGTTGTGTTTTAATTTTAATTACATCTCTGTCTGCATGCTGGTTCATACCAATACCTCTGTTTAAAGGATTGCATTGACTCCAGACCCTGACTAAACCTTCCGACATTGTTATACAAATAAAAAAAAATTAAAAAAAAAAAAAAAAAAAGCAAAGATTCACGTTGAAGTGAATACATTTCTGCACAATGATTCATACATTACAGACGGCTACCATGTTACTTTTGATGTTCTTGAATAAATTATGTATTATTTCTTAAGTAAGTGCAATGTCACTTTTTGTCATTCCAGGACTGATGCTTCCTGCTGGATCCAGCTGCCCTGCTTGTCACTTAAATCTTTTATTGATTTAGAAGAATGTCTGCGCAACAACTTTTCTTGTCTATTAACTGTTACCATGGAAACATGGCTGAGACTTTGGGCAAAAACCTGATTCTTGGAACTAAATTTGACAATAAATACATTGAACTTGGATTTCTCTTCTAGAGTGCTCATTTCTGATCTCACCACTAGATGGCAGTGTCTCCTGTTTTAAAGTCAATTCTGTCTAAAGGTTTCATAGAAAATGTGAGTTTATTACAGATATAGTAAAATGCTGTATAAATGTTAAAAAGGGATTGAAAAAAATGCAATGCTTAAAACGACTGCTTAAAAAATCTAAGATATTTAGAAAAAGAAACTAATATCTTTTTAAATTATACTGATTAATAGGCTCAACTGATAAAACAGTAAGAAGTACTACAATTACCCATAATTACTATAATAAAAGTGACAGAAATGCAGATACACAGATGAAAACAAATTAGCAATGTACAAAAGTATGAAAACACTTGGACACCCATGATAAGTCCTGTGGCTGTGAATGATTCTGCAATGAAAAGATGATATTACTCTTAAATATCACAACAAGAGAATTTCATGGTATGTCAAGGAAGATCATCTTTTATTTTGTCTTAAACTTTACAATTAACAAAAAGAGATAAGTCCCTGATGGATTATTATTTTAATCTATTTTGTCCACTTTCTGCAATAAAACCTATCTGTGCCCGTGGTCATAGACCTGAGCATGAGCTCTACATGTTCACTTTTAACATGTTCTTTTTATGAAATTTATAGGCCTTTTTCTGTCAAAAACACTATGCGCCATTAAAATTTCATTTGAACTTTCCTGAAGTTCTTCACTTTGTTCATCTACATATTTTTGGTGCTGAATTTTTGTGGTGAGGATGGAAGAAAAAAAAGCATTTTTTTCAGTAACTTTCATGAGAGTTAATTTTTTCTCTCTCTCTTTTTTTTTTTTTTTTTTTTTTGCTGTTTTTTTGTTGGAGAGAATCTGCACAGTAAGAGAGTGCAGCTACTACCAATCCACAGTTGACTTCCTGAGGATTCAGCTTGCATCACATTCAGGAAATACAGTAACCTGAAATATAAGAAGTTTTTAAATCGGAATGTAATGATTTTCTTATGAAGCAAAAGCAGAAATTGCTATTCATATTCCTCCAATTTACTTTTACAACCAAAAATGGTAAAATACAGAAGTATTTTTACCTAAAAATGTATCATGCAAAAGTATTAGCAGAAATTATGAAAAGTGCCGGGGCCTAAGAGGATTGGACTGACTAGTGTGACTCAACATTAAGATCAAAATAAAATCAAAATCAAACTACAAAATAGATAAAAAAAAGAAATTAACATAATGTGAAAATATTGCATTTCATAAGCAGATCTTTCACATTTACATTTAATGAATTTCTAAAATGCATTTTTATGAAAAATGAAATGTCCCACTCTAATTATGATCTGGACGTTATAAAAGCACCACTGCACTAAATATTGCTTTTGTAATTCAGGTCATAAAGACTTTTTTGCAACTGATACTGACTCCTGTGTGGATCCATGACTTTACTTATCTGATTATTTCAGATAAGTAAACATGTTTAGGGTCAAATTGCAATTGTTATAAATAGACGGGGTTAAATGGTGCTTCCTACTTTCCAATTTATCTCTTTTGTCTCATCAGCATGAGTGACATACATGTAACATACATACTGGCATAATAAACCAGGGGTTGCAAATCTTGGCTAAAAATAAATCCTCTCTGCCAAAAAAAAATGCATCTATTTGCTGAAATACAAATGGGTAAAGTTGAAATGGTGTTTCTTACACTATAATGTGTGTCTTTATTCTCTTTACTTGTGTTTCATACATGCAACTTCCAAACTGGAATAATAAACCAGGGATGCTGCTCTGCCAAATAATCCATCACTGTTGTAATGTAGAATATTATGTTTTCTACATTATAACGAGTCTATTTTGTTTCTGGCTGGCTGGCAATCTGGCTCCCACCCTCTTTTTATAGTTCTTATCTTATCAGGTTTTAAATCAACACTGTAATATTCTTCTCATTATTCTTCTACATTACATTATTTTCATTGTCTTATTATTATCCTTTTTATTAAGTCAAACCTCGAAACATAATAATGACAAAAAACTGCCAGACAGGAGTAGATTCTTCTTGCAGAGCTACGTGCATCAATGCAAATGGGCATACAATTCTCAGCAGACATATTTTGTTTTTGGCACTGGTCATATTCAGATAATTCCATACTCATTTCCCCATCCCACCTCACAGAGGACAAGTAGAGTGTAGGATGGTAGCTGGGAATCCAAAACATGCATCTCCATTATTTTAAAGAGACTAATGCTATAAAGTTATGTTGCTTCCTAAACTATTTGGATTTGTCGTACGTACTTTATTTGTGTCATTGTTATTATCATTGTTATTTTTCTTTTATTTATGTTTTTCTTTAGAAAAGGAAGGTCATTTTTTTGTTTCTTCATCTGACGCAACTATCATTGACAGCATTTGCCTATACAGCTTATGTCAAGGGCCGGTTCTGTGTGAAGGCTCCATCAAGGCTAAAAAGGACATAAAGATTTCACAGCAACATCTGCTTCCATCCTGGAAGCTTCTCTCTCAGGGAAGGCCTTGCAGAGTTCAGCAAGACAATAGTAAACAACGTACTCCATCCATCGCCACAACATGGCTTCTCAGGAGAAGTATCTGGGTGCTGAAATGGCCTGCCGGCAGTCCAGATCTTTCACCAAGATGAAACATTTGTATCATCAAATAAAAAAATATCACCGAAGGTCTAGGACAGCTAGAATCCTGCATCCGACCAGGATGAGAAAACATTCTGCTCCTAAAACTCCAACAAAAAATAAAAACAAAAAGAAAACTTGTTTTTCTTTTGGTTACATATTTATGTACTGTAGATGTGGTGTTGATTAAAACTCCTGTTTAATTGTACTTATTTTGTGTGGTTGATTTATTTTCTTTCCTTTATCTACTTCTTGCTGACTGGCTTTACTAATCCTAAATTATGTATTCATATATTTATTTATTTGGTTTATTTGAATTTGATAGATTGTTTATATATATGTTGATGTCACTAAGGTCTCCCAGTAAAAAAAAAAAAAAAAAAAAAAAAAATATATATATATATAAATATATATATATATATATATATATATATATATATATATATATATATATATATATATATTTTTTTTTTTTTTTTTTTTAATTTAATTTTTTTTTTTTTTTCAAGTGTGAAAAAATGTTTTTTTTCCACACTTGAGTTCACTGTACTCCAAAGGCATCCTCAGTCACCTGACCTTAACCTAGAGAATCTTTGCAATTTATTGTTTTTTTTTTTTTTTTTCGTTTTTTTTTTTTAAATCAAAAACGAAATAATGGGACTGTATACAGGAGAACTGGGGGATTTAGGGTGATATAAAAGGAGACTATCATGCTTAAATGGGGTGACAAGTATGTCATTAGAAATATTAAATGATAAAAATATTGGAATTAAATAACTCCAACAACTTTTGTCCTCCCTTTTCTGATGTTTCAGGACTGTAAGTTATTACAGAGGATGATCCACAACTGTAAACATCCCCCTCTTCCAGTTACTTTGAGATGTATTGCTGCCATCAAATTAAAAGAATCAAATTTTGTTCCTGAAATGGTAAATTATTTAATAGGTTTTTTATGTTTAACTGGGTGAACAATATGGGATTTAAAGATCACTTAATTTTTTTTTTTTCTTTTTTGTTAACATTTCACTCAGCGGCTTAAATTTTTGGGAGTTAGAATACATATTTGATTGTCATTAAAAAAAGCAAAGCAAAAGACGCACATTTTCCTCTTAAAAGGCAAAACATTTCTTGCTTTAAATCCGTCTGAATTAACAAGATCTTTGTCCGAAGTGCCATCCCCGCTACGGTATTACAAAATGAATGTGTTATCAATGACAGTTACCAGTATCTAATGACAGCTGCCCATCCCATCTGGGGTGGATAAGGTCAACTCATCCTGCTGTAAAATACATAAAAGGACAAAGTTAAATGCTCCTATACCAGCAGGGGTCGAAAAAATAAACAACACACGATGCAGCACTAAAACAGAGCCTTGCTCGTTTACCTAACATAAATATTCAAGTTGTGGTGAACTTCAGGACTGACAGTGGAGGAGACTTACAACATTTAACATTGAGGATCTCCTCCAGGTCTTCTGAATCTTTAATAGAGTTGTAGGGAAGCAAAAAAAACAAAAAACAAAAAACAAAAAAACCCCACACATTTGGGGTTTGCAGGAGCCTATGGTACATTGAGTATAAGGGGTGCCAGCAACATCCAACAATGCAGAGGCAGAGAGAGAGACCCGTCAGATAACTGTGATTAAGGAGGGGAAAACAGTTGGGGCAGCAGAATGCCATTTGGACACAGGCCGGGGTCTGATCAGACCCTGTTGGGTCACCTGGAGGATGGAGTTTTTTGTAAGACTCAGAACACCCAGTAATTCTTTGCAGATCTGCCAGGTGAGACACACCCCGTCCTGTCTTGTTGCTTCTCTTGTCATATAATTTATAGCCCTGAATGTAAAATCAACATCTTTTTGATTTGATCAAATTAATGTATTAATGTATGTATGTAATGTATTAAAATAATCATAAATCTTAGTAAAATTTGCATACAATGGAATGAATGAACAAAAATGCATTATCCAGCTCCTCGCTGTCATTCAGCTAGTGAGCAGTATAATGTTTACAAGTGTCATTAATAGAACTGAACAGGATTTTCTGGATGACATGATTTTCAAAG
Organism: Telmatherina bonti; assembly: GCF_933228915.1. NCBI lineage: Eukaryota > Metazoa > Chordata > Actinopteri > Atheriniformes > Telmatherinidae > Telmatherina > Telmatherina bonti. The sequence continues at coordinate 13,597,081 of NC_136627.1, read as the reverse complement.
TCATAATTTATGGTTTGTGTAATTAAAACTTGACAAAGTTTGACTTTAAGTGGATTTATCATTAAATCATTGTTTCTAAACCCTCAGGTTACCAGTGAAAAGGGGGAAAGTTTGTAAGCATTAAACACGCAAATAAGTTCTTTTAAATAAAAATGTGTTTATTTACAGACATGAAATTGATCCATGACAACCAGGCAGGAGTGAAGGACAAAAAAAAAAAAAAAGTTGTAACAGGCATCACTTGTCAACAAGTCCCAATATAACCCAGAAAACAACAGCGTCAAAATGACTCAAACAAAGAAGAGCTAGAACTGTGACAGTTCACAACACACCCCTACTGGGCTCACAACGCAAAGATACAAAGTACAAATCTGAACGACACCACAAAAACCACATTCCAGGCTGACAACCAAGGCAAGCTGAGGCAAAGTGAGCAATCAACACTCAGCTGCCTGGTTGTCTGCCAGCCTGCTCCTTAAAAATGGTCTGACGAGCTGGGCCCAGATGGAGAGGAGGAAAAGCCCACCAATCCTGGACAGGGAATGCTACAGCCAGCCAACCACAGGAATGGAGCGGTGCAGCCAGTCGCAGGAAGGAGATAAAGCAGCCAGCCAATGGTCTAGATGGGATCAGTGTCCAATTTGAATGAAGTGGTTGTGGCGGGACGTAACAATCATTTCAAAATAAATTTACACGTCTACCCAAAACCAATAAACATCTACTCAAACCTTCTCCAGCAAAACCTTTTCTGGGTTTTTACATGAAATTGTTCCTGCTCCAGGCTTATCTGGGAGTTTTTTTTTTGTCTCTGCTCTTCCTAATAGTTTGTCTTAAACTATAATTTCCACTACTTCTACGACTACTTCCAATAGAACAATGTACTCTATCACTAAGCTCATATCAACCTCATATTTCTAAAACCTGACAATGAGTTCACTGAACTCCAAAGGCATCCTCAGTCACCTGACCTTAACCTAGAGAATCTTTGCAATGTAGAAAATTCTCAAGCATGTGCAACTGAGAAATCTGCATCAACTATGCAGTGGTGTAATGTTTTATGGACCAAAATCACAGAGAGGGTTTTTCAACATCTTCTTCTTCTTTTTGCATTTCTCAGTTATGCTCAAAAGTGGATGTAACCGACAGTTTTGCGAGTACTTAAACACAACTTGTGGCAATAAGTGATTCTGTTCCAAGACGCAGCAAATTGGGGTGTGTTTAAAGTGGGTGTTGTTCGTTTCTGTTCTTAAAGGTGCGTTGAAATATTTCCTGACAGATAGAGAAGCAATCAGTCTCATCCAGCGAGCTTTGGAAAAGCACATCATAGATTCAGACATGTCATCAGGTAAGTTTAAATCTAGCCTATCTGAGCTGGTTTTCTGCAAATCTTTTGTTAGTTTTTGTTGTGAGTTGCTTGGATGACTGAGGAACCATAAAAGGCAAGTTTGATTAAATTGCACTTTAAGTTTATTCAGGCTTTTTTCACCTGATTTTTCTTCAATTTCCAGCTGAGAAAAGCGATGAGTTGAAGGAGGAGAATGCACAAAATGATGAAATGAGCCAGCGCGGGGGCAAGGATAAGGGCAAAAGGGCCGGTCATGAAAAGGTAGGAGCTTTGAACTGGAGCCACTGGAAAAGAACTCATTTTCATGTGGAAAACTGACATTTCATTTTGAACATTTTTAGGGACACAAGTCAGACAGCGAGGATGAAGATAAAGGAAAGTCCAAGGGTGGACATGGACATGGACATGGACATGGACATGGACATGGGCGTGGACATAAGAAGTAGAAGTGGGGGGAAAAGCGGATCCTCCTCTGATGAGGTGCAGTATACCCCCTTCTGTTCAGTAATTAGGGATCTAATATAGATAATATAGAACGTGGTCTGTTCTTGTTTTAGTTGAGGAAACACCTAGAATAAAACTTTAATCAGCACCCTGTTTTTACTGCTCTCATGTTCTGTAGTCTGTAGAGGACACAATAAAATGCAGCTGGAGAGGTAACCTACCAGACACTAAACAATTTAAAGGTGGAGAGCTTCACCATCCACTAGTTCGTGCTTGTAACATCCACAACAGGTCTAACCAGCAACACCTCTTTAAGGAAGATTGAACACACCACACCCAGCCGTGTATTGTTGTGTTTTAATTTTAATTACATCTCTGTCTGCATGCTGGTTCATACCAATACCTCTGTTTAAAGGATTGCATTGACTCCAGACCCTGACTAAACCTTCCGACATTGTTATACAAATAAAAAAAATAAATAAAATAAAAAAAAAAAATGCAAAGATTCACGTTGAAGTGAATACATTTCTGCACAATGATTCATACATTACAGACGGCTACCATGTTACTTTTGATGTTCTTGAATAAATTATGTATTATTTCTTAAGTAAGTGCAATGTCCCTTTTTGTCATTCCAGGACTGATGCTTCCTGCTGGATCCAGCTGCCCTGCTTGTCACTTAAATCTTTTATTGATTTAGAAGAATGTCTGCGCAACAACTTTTCTTGTCTATTAACTGTTACCATGGAAACATGGCTGATACTTTGGGCAAAAACCTGATTCTTGGAACTAAATTTGACAATAAATACATTGAACTTGGATTTCTCTTCTAGAGCGCTCATTTCTGATCTCACCACTAGATGGCAGTGTCTCCTGTTTTAAAGTCAATTCTGTCTAAAGGTTTCATAGAAAATGTGAGTTTATTACAGATATAGTAAAATGCTGTATAAATGTTAAAAAGGGATTGAAAAAAATGCAATGCTTAAAACGACTGCTTAAAAAATCTAACATATTTAGAAAAAGAAACTACTTTCTTTTTAAATTATACTGATTAATAGGCTCAACTGATAAAACAGTAAGAAGTACTACAATTACCCATAATTACTGTAATAAAAGTGACAGAAATGCAGATACACAGATGAAAACAAATTAGCAATGTACAAAAGTATGAAAACACTTGGACACCCATGATAAGTCCTGTGGCTGTGAATGATTCTGCAATGAAAAGATGATATTACTCTTAAATATCACAACAAGAGAATTTCATGGTATGTCAAGGAAGATCATCTTTTATTTTGTCTTAAACTTTACAATTAACAAAAAGAGATAAGTCCCTGATGGATTATTATTTTAATCTATTTTGTCCACTTTCTGCAATAAAACCTATCTGTGCCCGTGGTCATAGACCTGAGCATGAGCTCTACATGTTCACTTTTAACATGTTCTTTTTATGAAATTTATAGGCCTTTTTCTGTCAAAAACACTATGCGCCATTAAAATTTCATTTGAACTTTCCTGAAGTTCTTCACTTTGTTCATCTACATATTTTTGGTGCTGAATTTTTGTGGTGAGGATGGAAGAAAAAAAAGCATTTTTTTCAGTAACTTTCATGAGAGTTAATTTTTTCTCTCTTTTTTTTTTTTTTTAATTTTTTATTTTTTTTGCTGTTTTTTTGTTGGAGTGAATCTGCACAGTAAGAGAGTGCAGCTACTACCAATCCACAGTTGACTTCCTGAGGATTCAGCTTGCATCACATTCAGGAAATACAGTAACCTGAAATATAAGAAGTTTTTAAATCGGAATGTAATGATTTTCTTATGAAGCAAAAGCAGAAATTGCTATTCATATTCCTCCAATTTACTTTTACAACCAAAAATGGTAAAATACAGAAGTATTTTTACCTAAAAATGTATCATGCAAAAGTATTAGCAGAAATTATGAAAAGTGCCGGGGCCTAAGAGGATTGGACTGACTAGTGTGACTCAAAATACAAAATAGATTAAAAAAAAAAAGAAAAAAGAAATTAACATAATGTGAAAATATTGCATTTCATAAGCAGATCTTTCACATTTACATTTAATGAATTTCTAAAATGCATTTTTATGAAAAATGAAATGTCCCACTCTAATTATGATCTGGACGTTATAAAAGCACCACTGCACTAAATATTGCTTTTGTAATTCAGGTCATAAAGACTTTTTTGCAACTGATACTGACTCCTGTGTGGATCCATGACTTTACTTATCTGATTATTTCAGATAAGTAAACATGTTTAGGGTCAAATTGCAATTGTTATAAATAGACGGGGTTAAATGGTGCTTCCTACTTTCCAATTTATCTCTTTTGTCTCATCAGCATGAGTGACATACATGTAACATACATACTGGCATAATAAACCAGGGGTTGCAAATCTTGGCTAAAAATAAATCCTCTCTGCCAAAAAAAAATGCATCTATTTGCTGAAATACAAATGGGTAAAGTTGAAATGGTGTTTCTTACACTATAATGTGTGTCTTTATTCTCTTTACTTGTGTTTCATACATGCAACTTCCAAACTGGAATAATAAACCAGGGATGCTGCTCTGCCAAATAATCCATCACTGTTGTAATGTAGAATATTATGTTTTCTACATTATAACGAGTCTATTTTGTTTCTGGCTGGCTGGCAATCTGGCTCCCACCCTCTTTTTATAGTTCTTATCTTATCAGGTTTTAAATCAACACTGTAATATTCTTCTCATTATTCTTCTACATTACATTATTTTCATTGTCTTATTATTATCCTTTTTATTAAGTCAAACCTCGAAACATAATAATGACAAAAAACTGCCAGACAGGAGTAGATTCTTCTTGCAGAGCTACGTGCATCAATGCAAATGGGCATACAATTCTCAGCAGACATATTTTGTTTTTGGCACTGGTCATATTCAGATAATTCCATACTCATTTCCCCACCCCACCTCACAGAGGACAAGTAGAGTGTAGGATGGTAGCTGGGAATCCAAAACATGCATCTCCATTATTTTAAAGAGACTAATGCTATAAAGTTATGTTGCTTCCTAAACTATTTGGATTTGTCGTACGTACTTTATTTGTGTCATTGTTATTATCATTGTTATTTTTCTTTTATTTATGTTTTTCTTTAGAAAAGGAAGGTCATTTTTTTTGTTTCTTCATCTGACGCAACTATCATTGACAGCATTTGCCTATACAGCTTATGTCAAGGGCCGGTTCTGTGTGAAGGCTCCATCAAGGCTAAAAAGGACATAAAGATTTCACAGCAACATCTGCTTCCATCCTGGAAGCTTCTCTCTCAGGGAAGGCCTTGCAGAGTTCAGCAAGACAATAGTAAACAACGTACTCCATCCATCGCCACAACATGGCTTCTCAGGAGAAGTATCTGGGTGCTGAAATGGCCTGCCGGCAGTCCAGATCTTTCACCAAGATGAAACATTTGTATCATCAAATAAAAAAATATCACCGAAGGTCTAGGACAGCTAGAATCCTGCATCCGACCAGGATGAGAAAACATTCTGCTCCTAAAACTCCAACAAAAAATAAAAACAAAAAGAAAACTTGTTTTTCTTTTGGTTACATATTTATGTACTGTAGATGTGGTGTTGATTAAAACTCCTGTTTAATTGTACTTATTTTGTGTGGTTGATTTATTTTCTTTCCTTTATCTACTTCTTGCTGACTGGCTTTACTAATCCTAAATTATGTATTCATATATTTATTTATTTGGTTTATTTGAATTTGATAGATTGTTTATATATATGTTGATGTCACTAAGGTCTCCCAGTAAAAAAAAAAAAAAAAAAAAAAAATATATATATATATAAATATATATATATATATATATATATATATATATATATATATATATATATATATATATATATATATATATATATATATATATATTTTTTTTTTTATTTTTATTTTATTTTATTTTTTTTTTCAAGTGTGAAAAAATGTTTTTTTTCCACACTTGAGTTCACTGTACTCCAAAGGCATCCTCAGTCACCTGACCTTAACCTAGAGAATCTTTGCAATTTATTGTTTTTTTTTTTTTTCGTTTTTTTTTTTTAATCAAAAACGAAATAATGGGACTGTATACAGGAGAACTGGGGGATTTAGGGTGATATAAAAGGAGACTATCATGCTTAAATGGGGTGACAAGTATGTCATTAGAAATATTAAATGATAAAAATATTGGAATTAAATAACTCCAACAACTTTTGTCCTCCCTTTTCTGATGTTTCAGGACTGTAAGTTATTACAGAGGATGATCCACAACTGTAAACATCCCCCTCTTCCAGTTACTTTGAGATGTATTGCTGCCATCAAATTAAAAGAATCAAATTTTGTTCCTGAAATGGTAAATTATTTAATAGGTTTTTTATGTTTAACTGGGTGAACAATATGGGATTTAAAGATCACTTAATTTTTTTTTTTTCTTTTTTGTTAACATTTCACTCAGCGGCTTAAATTTTTGGGAGTTAGAATACATATTTGATTGTCATTAAAAAAAGCAAAGCAAAAGACGCACATTTTCCTCTTAAAAGGCAAAACATTTCTTGCTTTAAATCCGTCTGAATTAACAAGATCTTTGTCCGAAGTGCCATCCCCGCTACGGTATTACAAAATGAATGTGTTATCAATGACAGTTACCAGTATCTAATGACAGCTGCCCATCCCATCTGGGGTGGATAAGGTCAACTCATCCTGCTGTAAAATACATAAAAGGACAAAGTTAAATGCTCCTATACCAGCAGGGGTCGAAAAAATAAACAACACACGATGCAGCACTAAAACAGAGCCTTGCTCGTTTACCTAACATAAATATTCAAGTTGTGGTGAACTTCAGGACTGACAGTGGAGGAGACTTACAACATTTAACATTGAGGATCTCCTCCAGGTCTTCTGAATCTTTAATAGAGTTGTAGGGAAGCAAAAAAAACAAAAAACAAAAAACAAAAAAACCCCACACATTTGGGGTTTGCAGGAGCCTATGGTACATTGAGTATAAGGGGTGCCAGCAACATCCAACAATGCAGAGGCAGAGAGAGAGACCCGTCAGATAACTGTGATTAAGGAGGGGAAAACAGTTGGGGCAGCAGAATGCCATTTGGACACAGGCCGGGGTCTGATCAGACCCTGTTGGGTCACCTGGAGGATGGAGTTTTTTGTAAGACTCAGAACACCCAGTAATTCTTTGCAGATCTGCCAGGTGAGACACACCCCGTCCTGTCTTGTTGCTTCTCTTGTCATATAATTTATAGCCCTGAATGTAAAATCAACATCTTTTTGATTTGATCAAATTAATGTATTAATGTATGTATGTAATGTATTAAAATAATCATAAATCTTAGTAAAATTTGCATACAATGGAATGAATGAACAAAAATGCATTATCCAGCTCCTCGCTGTCATTCAGCTAGTGAGCAGTATAATGTTTACAAGTGTCATTAATAGAACTGAACAGGATTTTCTGGATGACATGATTTTCAAAGTCATAATTTATGGTTTGTGTAATTAAAACTTGACAAAGTTTGACTTTAAGTGGATTTATCATTAAATCATTGTTTCTAAACCCTCAGGTTACCAGTGAAAAGGGGGAAAGTTTGTAAGCATTAAACACGCAAATAAGTTCTTTTAAATAAAAATGTGTTTATTTACAGACATGAAATTGATCCATGACAACCAGGCAGGAGTGAAGGACAAAAAAAAAAAAAAAGTTGTAACAGGCATCACTTGTCAACAAGTCCCAATATAACCCAGAAAACAACAGCGTCAAAATGACTCAAACAAAGAAGAGCTAGAACTGTGACAGTTCACAACACACCCCTACTGGGCTTACAACGCAAAGATACAAAGTACAAATCTGAACGACACCACAAAAACCACATTCCAGGCTGACAACCAAGGCAAGCTGAGGCAAAGTGAGCAATCAACACTCAGCTGCCTGGTTGTCTGCCAGCCTGCTCCTTAAAAATGGTCTGACGAGCTGGGCCCAGATGGAGAGGAGGAAAAGCCCACCAATCCTGGACAGGGAATGCTACAGCCAGCCAACCACAGGAATGGAGCGGTGCAGCCAGTCGCAGGAAGGAGATAAAGCAGCCAGCCAATGGTCTAGATGGGATCAGTGTCCAATTTGAATGAAGTGGTTGTGGCGGGACGTAACAATCATTTCAAAATAAATTTACACGTCTACCCAAAACCAATAAACATCTACTCAAACCTTCTCCAGCAAAACCTTTTCTGGGTTTTTACATGAAATTGTTCCTGCTCCAGGCTTATCTGGGAGTTTTTTTTTTGTCTCTGCTCTTCCTAATAGTTTGTCTTAAACTATAATTTCCACTACTTCTACGACTACTTCCAATAGAACAATGTACTCTATCACTAAGCTCATATCAACCTCATATTTCTTGAACCTGACAATGAGTTCACTGAACTCCAAAGGCATCCTCAGTCACCTGACCTTAACCTAGAGAATCTTTGCAATGTAGAAAATTCTCAAGCATGTGCAACTGAGAAATCTGCATCAACTATGCAGTGGTGTAATGTTTTATGGACCAAAATCACAGAGAGGGTTTTTCAACATCTTCTTCTTCTTTTTGCATTTCTCAGTTATGCTCAAAAATGGATGTAACCGACAGTTTTGCGAGTACTTAAACACAACTTGTGGCAATAAGTGATTCTGTTCCAAGACGCAGCAAATTGGGGTGTGTTTAAAGTGGGTGTTGTTCGTTTCTGTTCTTAAAGGTGCGCTGAAATATTTCCTGACAGATAGAGAAGCAATCAGTCTCATCCAGCGAGCTTTGGAAAAGCACATCATAGATTCAGACATGTCATCAGGTAAGTTTAAATCTAGCCTATCTGAGCTGGTTTTCTGCAAATCTTTTGTTAGTTTTTGTTGTGAGTTGCTTGGATGACTGAGGAACCATAAAAGGCAAGTTTGATTAAATTGCACTTTAAGTTTATTCAGGCTTTTTTCACCTGATTTTTCTTCAATTTCCAGCTGAGAAAAGCGATGAGTTGAAGGAGGAGAATGCACAAAATGATGAAATGAGCCAGCGCGGGGGCAAGGATAAGGGCAAAAGGGCCGGTCATGAAAAGGTAGGAGCTTTGAACTGGAGCCACTGGAAAAGAACTCATTTTCATGTGGAAAACTGACATTTCATTTTGAACATTTTTAGGGACACAAGTCAGACAGCGAGGATGAAGATAAAGGAAAGTCCAAGGGTGGACATGGACATGGACATGGACATGGACATGGGCGTGGACATAAGAAGTAGAAGTGGGGGGAAAAGCGGATCCTCCTCTGATGAGGTGCAGTATACCCCCTTCTGTTCAGTAATTAGGGATCTAATATAGATAATATAGAACGTGGTCTGTTCTTGTTTTAGTTGAGGAAACACCTAGAATAAAACTTTAATCAGCACCCTGTTTTTACTGCTCTCATGTTCTGTAGTCTGTAGAGGACACAATAAAATGCAGCTGGAGAGGTAACCTACCAGACACTAAACAATTTAAAGGTGGAGAGCTTCACCATCCACTAGTTCGTGTTTGTAACATCCACAACAGGTCTAACCAGCAACACCTCTTTAAGGAAGATTGAACACACCACACCCAGCCGTGTATTGTTGTGTTTTAATTTTAATTACATCTCTGTCTGCATGCTGGTTCATACCAATGCCTCTGTTTAAAGGATTGCATTGACTCCAGACCCTGACTAAACCTTCCGACATTGTTATACAAAAAAAAAAAAAAAAAAAAAATAAATGAAATAATGCAAAGATTCACGTTGAAGTGAATACATTTCTGCACAATGATTCATACATTACAGACGGCTACCATGTTACTTTTGATGTTCTTGAATAAATTATGTATTATTTCTTAAGTAAGTGCAATGTCCCTTTTTGTCATTCCAGGACTGATGCTTCCTGCTGGATCCAGCTGCCCTGCTTGTCACTTAAATCTTTTATTGATTTAGAAGAATGTCTGCGCAACAACTTTTCTTGTCTATTAACTGTTACCATGGAAACATGGCTGAGACTTTGGGCAAAAACCTGATTCTTGGAACTAAATTTGACAATAAATACATTGAACTTGGATTTCTCTTCTAGAGCGCTCATTTCTGATCTCACCACTAGATGGCAGTGTCTCCTGTTTTAAAGTCAATTCTGTCTAAAGGTTTCATAGAAAATGTGAGTTTATTACAGATATAGTAAAATGCTGTATAAATGTTAAAAAGGGATTGAAAAAAATGCAATGCTTAAAACGACTGCTTAAAAAATCTAACATATTTAGAAAAAGAAACTACTTTCTTTTTAAATTATACTGATTAATAGGCTCAACTGATAAAACAGTAAGAAGTACTACAATTACCCATAATTACTGTAATAAAAGTGACAGAAATGCAGATACACAGATGAAAACAAATTAGCAATGTACAAAAGTATGAAAACACTTGGACACCCATGATAAGTCCTGTGGCTGTGAATGATTCTGCAATGAAAAGATGATATTACTCTTAAATATCACAACAAGAGAATTTCATGGTATGTCAAGGAAGATCATCTTTTATTTTGTCTTAAACTTTACAATTAACAAAAAGAGATAAGTCCCTGATGGATTATTATTTTAATCTATTTTGTCCACTTTCTGCAATAAAACCTATCTGTGCCCGTGGTCATAGACCTGAGCATGAGCTCTACATGTTCACTTTTAACATGTTCTTTTTATGAAATTTATAGGCCTTTTTCTGTCAAAAACACTATGCGCCATTAAAATTTCATTTGAACTTTCCTGAAGTTCTTCACTTTGTTCATCTATATATTTTTGGTGCTGAATTTTTGTGGTGAGGATGGAAGAAAAAAAAGCATTTTTTTCAGTAACTTTCATGAGAGTTAATTTTTTCTCTCTCTCTTTTTTTTTTTTTTTTTTTTTTTTGCTGTTTTTTGTTGGAGAGAATCTGCACAGTAAGAGAGTGTAGCTACTACCAATCCACAGTTGACTTCCTGAGGATTCAGCTTGCATCACATTCAGGAAATACAGTAACCTGAAATATAAGAAGTTTTTAAATCGGAATGTAATGATTTTCTTATGAAGCAAAAGCAGAAATTGCTATTCATATTCCTCCAATTTATTTTTACAACCAAAAATGGTAAAATACAGAAGTATTTTTTCCGAAAAATGTATTATGCAAACGTATTAGCAGAAATTATGAAAAGTGCCGGGGCCTAAGAGGATTGGACTGACTAGTGTGACTCAACATTAAGATCAAAATAAAATCAAAATCAAACTACAAAATAGATAAAAAAGAAATTAACATAATGTGAAAATATTGCATTTCATAAGCAGATCTTTCACATTTACATTTAATGAATTTCTAAAATGCATTTTTATGAAAAATGAAATGTCCCACTCTAATTATGATCTGGACGTTATAAAAGCACCACTGCACTAAATATTGCTTTTGTAATTCAGGTCATAAAGACTTTTTTGCAACTGATACTGACTCCTGTGTGGATCCATGACTTTACTTATCTGATCATTTCAGATAAGTAAACATGTTTAGGGTCAAATTGCAATTGTTATAAATAGACGGGGTTAAATGGTGCTTCCTACTTTCCAATTTGTCTCTTTTGTCTCATCAGCGTGAGTGACATACATGTAACATACATACTGGCATAATAAACCAGGGGTTGCAAATCTTGGCTAAAAATAAATCCTCTCTGCCAAAAAAAAAATGCATCTATTTGCTGAAATACAAATGGGTAAAGTTGAAATGGTGTTTCTTACACTATAATGTGTGTCTTTATTCTCTTTACTTGTGTTTCATACATGCAACTTCCAAACTGGAATAATAAACCAGGGATGCTGCTCTGCCAAATAATCCATCACTGTTGTAATGTAGAATATTATGTTTTCTACATTATAACGAGTCTATTTTGTTTCTGGCTGGCTGGCAATCTGGCTCCCACCCTCTTTTTATAGTTCTTATCTTATCAGGTTTTAAATCAACACTGTAATATTCTTCTCATTATTCTTCTACATTACATTATTTTCATTGTCTTATTATTATCCTTTTTATTAAGTCAAACCTCGAAACATAATAATGACAAAAAACTGCCAGACAGGAGTAGATTCTTCTTGCAGAGCTACGTGCATCAATGCAAATGGGCATACAATTCTCAGCAGACATATTTTGTTTTTGGCACTGGTCATATTCAGATAATTCCATACTCATTTCCCCATCCCACCTCACAGAGGACAAGTAGAGTGTAGGATGGTAGCTGGGAATCCAAAACATGCATCTCCATTATTTTAAAGAGACTAATGCTATAAAGTTATGTTGCTTCCTAAACTATTTGGATTTGTCGTACGTACTTTATTTGTGTCATTGTTATTATCATTGTTATTTTTCTTTTATTTATGTTTTTCTTTAGAAAAGGAAGGTCATTTTTTTTGTTTCTTCATCTGACGCAACTATCATTGACAGCATTTGCCTATACAGCTTATGTCAAGGGCCGGTTCTGTGTGAAGGCTCCATCAAGGCTAAAAAGGACATAAAGATTTCACAGCAACATCTGCTTCCATCCTGGAAGCTTCTCTCTCAGGGAAGGCCTTGCAGAGTTCAGCAAGACAATAGTAAACAACGTACTCCATCCATCGCCACAACATGGCTTCTCAGGAGAAGTATCTGGGTGCTGAAATGGCCTGCCGGCAGTCCAGATCTTTCACCAAGATGAAACATTTGTATCATCAAATAAAAAAATATCACCGAAGGTCTAGGACAGCTAGAATCCTGCATCCGACCAGGATGAGAAAACATTCTGCTCCTAAAACTCCAACAAAAAATAAAAACAAAAAGAAAACTTGTTTTTCTTTTGGTTACATATTTATGTACTGTAGATGTGGTGTTGATTAAAACTCCTGTTTAATTGTACTTATTTTGTGTGGTTGATTTATTTTCTTTCCTTTATCTACTTCTTGCTGACTGGCTTTACTAATCCTAAATTATGTATTCATATATTTATTTATTTGGTTTATTTGAATTTGATAGATTGTTTATATATATGTTGATGTCACTAAGGTCTCCCAGTAAAAAAAAAAAAAAAAAAAAAAAAAAAAATATATATATATATAAATATATATATATATATATATATATATATATATATATATATATATATATATATATATATATATTTTTTTTTTTTTTTTTTTTTTTTTTTTATTTTATTTTATTTTTTTTTTCAAGTGTGAAAAAATGTTTTTTTTCCACACTTGAGTTCACTGTACTCCAAAGGCATCCTCAGTCACCTGACCTTAACCTAGAGAATCTTTGCAATTTATTGTTTTTTTTTTTTTTTCGTTTTTTTTTTTTAATCAAAAACGAAATAATGGGACTGTATACAGGAGAACTGGGGGATTTAGGGTGATATAAAAGGAGACTATCATGCTTAAATGGGGTGACAAGTATGTCATTAGAAATATTAAATGATAAAAATATTGGAATTAAATAACTCCAACAACTTTTGTCCTCCCTTTTCTGATGTTTCAGGACTGTAAGTTATTACAGAGGATGATCCACAACTGTAAACATCCCCCTCTTCCAGTTACTTTGAGATGTATTGCTGCCATCAAATTAAAAGAATCAAATTTTGTTCCTGAAATGGTAAATTATTTAATAGGTTTTTTATGTTTAACTGGGTGAACAATATGGGATTTAAAGATCACTTAAATTTTTTTTTTTCTTTTTTGTTAACATTTCACTCAGCGGCTTAAATTTTTGGGAGTTAGAATACATATTTGATTGTCATTAAAAAAAGCAAAGCAAAAGACGCACATTTTCCTCTTAAAAGGCAAAACATTTCTTGCTTTAAATCCGTCTGAATTAACAAGATCTTTGTCCGAAGTGCCATCCCCGCTACGGTATTACAAAATGAATGTGTTATCAATGACAGTTACCAGTATCTAATGACAGCTGCCCATCCCATCTGGGGTGGATAAGGTCAACTCATCCTGCTGTAAAATACATAAAAGGACAAAGTTAAATGCTCCTATACCAGCAGGGGTCGAAAAAATAAACAACACACGATGCAGCACTAAAACAGAGCCTTGCTCGTTTACCTAACATAAATATTCAAGTTGTGGTGAACTTCAGGACTGACAGTGGAGGAGACTTACAACATTTAACATTGAGGATCTCCTCCAGGTCTTCTGAATCTTTAATAGAGTTGTAGGGAAGCAAAAAAAACAAAAAACAAAAAACAAAAAAACCCCACACATTTGGGGTTTGCAGGAGCCTATGGTACATTGAGTATAAGGGGTGCCAGCAACATCCAACAATGCAGAGGCAGAGAGAGAGACCCGTCAGATAACTGTGATTAAGGAGGGGAAAACAGTTGGGGCAGCAGAATGCCATTTGGACACAGGCCGGGGTCTGATCAGACCCTGTTGGGTCACCTGGAGGATGGAGTTTTTTGTAAGACTCAGAACACCCAGTAATTCTTTGCAGATCTGCCAGGTGAGACACACCCCGTCCTGTCTTGTTGCTTCTCTTGTCATATAATTTATAGCCCTGAATGTAAAATCAACATCTTTTTGATTTGATCAAATTAATGTATTAATGTATGTATGTAATGTATTAAAATAATCATAAATCTTAGTAAAATTTGCATACAATGGAATGAATGAACAAAAATGCATTATCCAGCTCCTCGCTGTCATTCAGCTAGTGAGCAGTATAATGTTTACAAGTGTCATTAATAGAACTGAACAGGATTTTCTGGATGACATGATTTTCAAAGTCATAATTTATGGTTTGTGTAATTAAAACTTGACAAAGTTTGACTTTAAGTGGATTTATCATTAAATCATTGTTTCTAAACCCTCAGGTTACCAGTGAAAAGGGGGAAAGTTTGTAAGCATTAAACACGCAAATAAGTTCTTTTAAATAAAAATGTGTTTATTTACAGACATGAAATTGATCCATGACAACCAGGCAGGAGTGAAGGACAAAAAAAAAAAAAAAGTTGTAACAGGCATCACTTGTCAACAAGTCCCAATATAACCCAGAAAACAACAGCGTCAAAATGACTCAAACAAAGAAGAGCTAGAACTGTGACAGTTCACAACACACCCCTACTGGGCTCACAACGCAAAGATACAAAGTACAAATCTGAACGACACCACAAAAACCACATTCCAGGCTGACAACCAAGGCAAGCTGAGGCAAAGTGAGCAATCAACACTCAGCTGCCTGGTTGTCTGCCAGCCTGCTCCTTAAAAATGGTCTGACGAGCTGGACCCAGATGGAGAGGAGGAAAAGCCCACCAATCCTGGACAGGGAATGCTACAGCCAGCCAACCACAGGAATGGAGCGGTGCAGCCAGTCGCAGGAAGGAGATAAAGCAGCCAGCCAATGGTCTAGATGGGATCAGTGTCCAATTTGAATGAAGTGGTTGTGGCGGGACGTAACAATCATTTCAAAATAAATTTACACGTCTACCCAAAACCAATAAACATCTACTCAAACCTTCTCCAGCAAAACCTTTTCTGGGTTTTTACATGAAATTGTTCCTGCTCCAGTCTTATCTGGGAGTTTTTTTTTTGTCTCTGCTCTTCCTAATAGTTTGTCTTAAACTATAATTTCCACTACTTCTACGACTACTTCCAATAGAACAATGTACTCTATCACTAAGCTCATATCAACCTCATATTTCTTGAACCTGACAATGAGTTCACTGAACTCCAAAGGCATCCTCAGTCACCTGACCTTAACCTAGAGAATCTTTGCAATGTAGAAAATTCTCAAGCATGTGCAACTGAGAAATCTGCATCAACTATGCAGTGGTGTAATGTTTTATGGACCAAAATCACAGAGAGGGTTTTTCAACATCTTCTTCTTCTTTTTGCATTTCTCAGTTATGCTCAAAAATGGATGTAACCGACAGTTTTGCGAGTACTTAAACACAACTTGTGGCAATAAGTGATTCTGTTCCAAGACGCAGCAAATTGGGGTGTGTTTAAAGTGGGTGTTGTTCGTTTCTGTTCTTAAAGGTGCGCTGAAATATTTCCTGACAGATAGAGAAGCAATCAGTCTCATCCAGCGAGCTTTGGAAAAGCACATCATAGATTCAGACATGTCATCAGGTAAGTTTAAATCTAGCCTATCTGAGCTGGTTTTCTGCAAATCTTTTGTTAGTTTTTGTTGTGAGTTGCTTGGATGACTGAGGAACCATAAAAGGCAAGTTTGATTAAATTGCACTTTAAGTTTATTCAGGCTTTTTTCACCTGATTTTTCTTCAATTTCCAGCTGAGAAAAGCGATGAGTTGAAGGAGGAGAATGCACAAAATGATGAAATGAGCCAGCGCGGGGGCAAGGATAAGGGCAAAAGGGCCGGTCATGAAAAGGTAGGAGCTTTGAACTGGAGCCACTGGAAAAGAACTCATTTTCATGTGGAAAACTGACATTTCATTTTGAACATTTTTAGGGACACAAGTCAGACAGCGAGGATGAAGATAAAGGAAAGTCCAAGGGTGGACATGGACATGGACATGGACATGGACATGGACATGGGCGTGGACATAAGAAGTAGAAGTGGGGGGAAAAGCGGATCCTCCTCTGATGAGGTGCAGTATACCCCCCTCTGTTCAGTAATTAGGGATCTAATATAGATAATATAGAACGTGGTCTGTTCTTGTTTTAGTTGAGGAAACACCTAGAATAAAACTTTAATCAGCACCCTGTTTTTACTGCTCTCATGTTCTGTAGTCTGTAGAGGACACAATAAAATGCAGCTGGAGAGGTAACCTACCAGACACTAAACAATTTAAAGGTGGAGAGCTTCACCATCCACTAGTTCGTGTTTGTAACATCCACAACAGGTCTAACCAGCAACACCTCTTTAAGGAAGATTGAACACACCACACCCAGCCGTGTATTGTTGTGTTTTAATTTTAATTACATCTCTGTCTGCATGCTGGTTCATACCAATACCTCTGTTTAAAGGATTGCATTGACTCCAGACCCTGACTAAACCTTCCGACATTGTTATACAAAAAAAAATAAAAATAAAAAAATAAATGAAATAATGCAAAGATTCACGTTGAAGTGAATACATTTCTGCACAATGATTCATACATTACAGACGGCTACCATGTTACTTTTGATGTTCTTGAATAAATTATGTATTATTTCTTAAGTAAGTGCAATGTCCCTTTTTGTCATTCCAGGACTGATGCTTCCTGCTGGATCCAGCTGCCCTGCTTGTCACTTAAATCTTTTATTGATTTAGAAGAATGTCTGCGCAACAACTTTTCTTGTCTATTAACTGTTACCATGGAAACATGGCTGATACTTTGGGCAAAAACCTGATTCTTGGAACTAAATTTGACAATAAATACATTGAACTTGGATTTCTCTTCTAGAGCGCTCATTTCTGATCTCACCACTAGATGGCAGTGTCTCCTGTTTTAAAGTCAATTCTGTCTAAAGGTTTCATAGAAAATGTGAGTTTATTACAGATATAGTAAAATGCTGTATAAATGTTAAAAAGGGATTGAAAAAAATGCAATGCTTAAAACGACTGCTTAAAAAATCTAACATATTTAGAAAAAGAAACTACTTTCTTTTTAAATTATACTGATTAATAGGCTCAACTGATAAAACAGTAAGAAGTACTACAATTACCCATAATTACTGTAATAAAAGTGACAGAAATGCAGATACACAGATGAAAACAAATTAGCAATGTACAAAAGTATGAAAACACTTGGACACCCATGATAAGTCCTGTGGCTGTGAATGATTCTGCAATGAAAAGATGATATTACTCTTAAATATCACAACAAGAGAATTTCATGGTATGTCAAGGAAGATCATCTTTTATTTTGTCTTAAACTTTACAATTAACAAAAAGAGATAAGTCCCTGATGGATTATTATTTTAATCTATTTTGTCCACTTTCTGCAATAAAACCTATCTGTGCCCGTGGTCATAGACCTGAGCATGAGCTCTACATGTTCACTTTTAACATGTTCTTTTTATGAAATTTATAGGCCTTTTTCTGTCAAAAACACTATGCGCCATTAAAATTTCATTTGAACTTTCCTGAAGTTCTTCACTTTGTTCATCTATACATTTTTGGTGCTGAATTTTTGTGGTGAGGATGGAAGAAAAAAAAGCATTTTTTTCAGTAACTTTCATGAGAGTTAATTTTTTCTCTCTCTCTTTTTTTTTTATTTATTTTGCTGTTTTTTTGTTGGAGAGAATCTGCACAGTAAGAGAGTGTAGCTACTACCAATCCACAGTTGACTTCCTGAGGATTCAGCTTGCATCACATTCAGGAAATACAGTAACCTGAAATATAAGAAGTTTTTAAATCGGAATGTAATGATTTTCTTATGAAGCAAAAGCAGAAATTGCTATTCATATTCCTCCAATTTATTTTTACAACCAAAAATGGTAAAATACAGAAGTATTTTTTCCGAAAAATGTATTATGCAAACGTATTAGCAGAAATTATGAAAAGTGCCGGGGCCTAAGAGGATTGGACTGACTAGTGTTACTCAACATTAAGATCAAAATAAAATCAAAATCAAACTACAAAATAGATAAAAAAGAAATTAACATAATGTGAAAATATTGCATTTCATAAGCAGATCTTTCACATTTACATTTAATGAATTTCTAAAATGCATTTTTATGAAAAATGAAATGTCCCACTCTAATTATGATCTGGACGTTATAAAAGCACCACTGCACTAAATATTGCTTTTGTAATTCAGGTCATAAAGACTTTTTTGCAACTGATACTGACTCCTGTGTGGATCCATGACTTTACTTATCTGATCATTTCAGATAAGTAAACATGTTTAGGGTCAAATTGCAATTGTTATAAACAGACGGGGTTAAATGGTGCTTCCTACTTTCCAATTTGTCTCTTTTGTCTCATCAGCGTGAGTGACATACATGTAACATACATACTGGCATAATAAACCAGGGGTTGCAAATCTTGGCTAAAAATAAATCCTTTCTGCCAAAAAAAATGCATCTATTTGCTGAAATACAAATGGGTAAAGTTGAAATGGTGTTTCTTACACTATAATGTGTGTCTTTATTCTCTTTACTTGTGTTTCATACATGCAACTTCCAAACTGGAATAATAAACCAGGGATGCTGCTCTGCCAAATAATCCATCACTGTTGTAATGTAGAATATTATGTTTTCTACATTATAACGAGTCTATTTTGTTTCTGGCTGGCTGGCAATCTGGCTCCCACCCTCTTTTTATAGTTCAATAGAGCGGTCATGATTTGAGAAGGTTTAAATATTTTCACTTTACCTGAAGTTCGAACTATTCGGAAACTTTTTCTTTGACTGTATGTGGTGAAACTTTGGAACAATCTGGGTTTAAAACTTGAACAATGCTAAAATATCAACAGATATAAAATGCTCTTTACAAATATGGTCTTGTCTCAGTATACAGACAAAAGGTCTGAAATGTGCTTCAGTTTGCTGTCTCAAGCTCACTTGTGTTGCTTGTGGTTTTGTTGGTGATTTGGTAATTTCCATTGTATGTAGGATGTCCATTAGCTTATTGGTATACTGTGTAGCATTACCATTGCTGGTGTTGTTTGTTCCGCATGTTTTAACACCTGAGTTACTTGGTAACAAATGTAATATTTTGTTATCCATTTCCCAGATCTTGTCTGATCAGTATAAATTTAATCCATAGTTGCAGCAAGAAAGCTAAAAAAAAAAGAAAAAAAAGTTTTATGTATCCCTGAAATTATTGCAAGTAATTTGGATATACAATGGGGTGGAATTTAATAGGTTTTCTTCCTTCCACTCCCTTTTTTTTTTTCTTTTTATCAAGTTTTTTTGTTACATGGTTCATTATTTAAAAAAAACAAACAAACTTGCAAGTCATTTTGTGTTCATTCAGTGAGTTCTGTTCAGGTACCATATTATCCATTAAAACATAAGGTACAAATCTTATCAGGTTTTAAATCAACACTGTAATATTCTTCTCATTATTCTTTTACATTACATTATTATCATTGTCTTATTATTATCCTTTTTATTAAGTCATACCTCAAAACATAATAATGACAAAAAACTGCCAGACAGGAGTAGATTCTTCTTGCAGAGCTACGTGCATCAATGCAAATGGGCATACAATTCTCAGCAGACATATTTTGTTTTTGGCACTGGTCATATTCAGATAATTCCATACTCATTTCCCCATCCCACCTCACAGAGGACAAGTAGAGTGTAGGATGGTAGCTGGGAATCCAAAACATGCATCTCCATTATTTTAAAGAGACTAATGCTATGAAGTTATGTTGCTTCCTAAACTATTTGGATTTGTCGTACGTACTTTATTTGTGTCATTGTTATTATCATTGTTATTTTTCTTTTATTTATTTATTTATTTATTTATTTTATATATATATATATATATATATATATATATATATATATATATATATATATATATATATATATATATATATATATATATATATATATATATATATATATATTCATTCATTCATTTTCTAAACCGCTTAAACCAATTCAGGGTTGCGGGGAAGCTGGAGACTATCCCAGCTGGCTTTGGGTGACAGGCAGGGTACACCCTGGAAAGCTCGCCAGTCCATCGCAGGGCCTATATATATATATATATATATATATATATACACATATATATATATATATTTTTTTTTCTTTTTTTTAATTTTTATTTATTTATTTATTTATTTTTTATCAAAAACGATATAATGGGACTGTATACAGGAGAACTGGGGGATTTAGGGTGATATAAAAGGAGACTATCATGCTTAAATGGGGTGACAAGTATGTCATTAGAAATATTAAATGATAAAAATATTGGAATTAAATAACTCCAACAACTTTTGTCCTCCCTTTTCTGATGTTTCAGGACTGTAAGTTATTACAGAGGATGATCCACAACTGTAAACATCCCCCTCTTCCAGTTACTTTGAGATGTATTGCTGCCATCAAATTAAAAGAATTAAATTTTGTTCCTGAAATGGTAAATTATTTAATAGGTTTTTTATGTTTAACTGGGTGAATAATATGGGATTTACAGATCACTTAATTGTTTTCTTTTTTTTTTTGTTAACATTTCATTCAGCGGCTTAAATTTTTGGGAGTTAGAATACATATTTGATTGTCATTAAAAAAGCAAAGCAAAAGACACAAAGTGAAGTTTGATGTTGCTGTCGCTCAACTTTGAACATTTTCCTCTTAAAAGGCAAAACATTTCTTGCTTTAAATCCGTCTGAATTAACAAGATCTTTGTCCGAAGTGCCATCCCCGCTACGGTATTACAAAATGAATGTGTTATCAATGACAGTTACCAGTATCTAATGACAGCTGCCCATCCCATCTGGGGTGGATAAGGTCAACTCATCCTGCTGTAAAATACATAAAAGGGCAAAGTTAAATGCTCCTATACCAGCAGGGGTCGAAAAAATAAACAACACACGATGCAGCACTAAAACAGATCCTTGCTCGTTTACCTAACATAAATATTCAAGTTGTGGTGAACTTCAGGACTGACAGTGGAGGAGACTTACAACATTTAACATTGAGGATCTCCTCCAGGTCTTCTGAATCTTTAATAGAGTTGTAGGGAAGCAAAAAAAATACCAAACAAAAAACCCATAAAGAAAGAAAAATGAAGCAGTTTCAGAGAAAAATTAATAATAAATCAAGTATGCATCTTTGGGCATGTTGAAGAAGCCCAATTTCACCCATCCATCATCCAGAAACTTGGTTTTTACCTTAATCTGTAAAGGAATATTGAAAGCAGAAACTGATAAACTCTTCACAGGAACATTTCTCCAAAAGAATTGATCTGGCTTGAAGGAGTGTTCTTGCTCAGAGTAAAGATGTAAGTCCTGCCAAGACTGCATGGACAATAGATTTTCATTTGCTATGAATACAAAGAAGAAATCTACTTGTTTTCCACAAATAAAACAAAGAGATTACTGACATAAATGAAGGACTGTTTTGATTATCTAATCATAAAAAAAGTTTAACACTTTATGAGGCAACTGACTATTTTTGATTACTTCATTTTCTATCATATTCAGGATGAAATTTATTTATGTTTTTTTGTTAATGTAACAACAGAATGGATGTCTTGGTACATATCAGAAGGACAGTTTTAGGTTAAAATGTTTAATTTCAAGGTATATCTTTGAGTGCCCAATAAAGGTAATATTAAAAAGTAAAAGTAATATTTTTCCGACATCAGTGCCACATATCAGCTTCAGGTTTAGCTCATCTACATATATTTTCTTCGGCCATTTCGACTCACCTCTTTTAACTTCTCAAACAAACATTGATGCACAAGAGTGTGAAGTTGTAATGATCTATGACATACATGACTGATCCAGCATGGGATTTAAAAGCATAATTACTAAATCATACACACTAAAACACAGTGAATCTAAATATTTTAACATCCAGCTGTTATTGTACATAACACAATGTGCTACATATAGCAGAAAGAAGATTTATGTCAGACGCACACGTTATATGCCACACTACACTGACTCAATGTCACGCTTCGTCTGATTCCACAGAAGTTGTATGATTAGTGAAAGGACTCGCTGGTGTGGGATGCAGCAATCTTGTTTGGTTCGCATGTAAATGGGCAACAGCGCCTCAGAGAGGGGCTCATCCCTGTGGCTAGATGGCAGAACTGACCAGTGAAAGCGTCCACAAGTGATTGTCTAAATGTGTGCAGAGGACACAGTGTTGTTTATATGTGCGTGTTAATTCTAAACATCATCAGAAACAATGGATAGATGACTCATTGTGTTTTACTTTAAATTCTCCCCCAAACTGGAGCTTTTTCTCTGAAAGGAAATTCCTGAAATGACTGTGAAAGGGCTGGACATAGACGATGTTCTGCATGTGATATAACTGTGCATCCTGATAACAGTGAGGAATTCACAAAGCTTATATGTTAGATGTTAAAAAGGAAACCTTGTTAATTTTATATAGATAAAAAGAAAATCTGATGTGTAGATGTCTTAAAACTTTTTCCTTAAAGGTGGAGTATGTAAGATTTTCAATATTTTCAAAATAAATTAACTAATAAAATAACTACAATCATAATTACATAGTTTTTTTAAACATGAAGGTTCCAGACTGTTAATATTCGATGCGTTATTAAATTACAAGTTTAATTAATGACAAATGACAAAAAGGACTTTTTTTTTTGTTTTTACTGGTAGGCAAACATTTAAGAAGTGTCTTTGTCATTAATTAAACTTGTAATTTAATAACACATCAAATATGGACAGACTGGAACCTACATATTCAAAAAACTTTCTAATTACGATTGTAGTTATTTTATTAGTTAATTTATTTTGAAAATTTTGAAAATCTTACATACTCCACCTTTAAAACTTTAAAAAAAAAAAAAGTTTTTGATGTCCTGTTTATTATTTTACTGCATGTAAGATCATCTGATCTATTGCAGCAACCCTTATCAGACTATGGACGTATATGTCATATTAGTCTGATGTTAAAGTGCAAAGTAAGGGTAACAACCTCAATAATTTGTGTGAAAAGAAAAAGGTAAAGATAATATTAATGAATGAAGTGTACCAACAATTTACCAAAAATAATATCTAGACTAGTTTTCGCATCAGGATTTTATACACACAAAAAGACCAATCTAACAAATAAATAAAAACAGTTGGAGAGTGCTCACCTCCACCAAGCCACTGGAATTGCTTTTATACCCCAATGATTGTGGGCACCAGTGTGTTATTTAAAATCCCTAATTTACAAATTATCCCTTTCTCGTCATGGGCACACACAAACTTACATCACACCCGGTGGTCACATGACCATGAACAGCTTGCAGGTTAAAAACATCCCTGCACCAAACTGTACAAAATTTCTGCATTGAAATTTGTAAGTTGTTCTTGTGCTTTTATATTTTCTTGGTTTTTAGTATAAAAGCGATCCAAAATGTCATGTTGATGCCATCAGTGTCAAGACGAGAAAAAGATATGAGGTGAAGAAAGTGGCAGAGGGTCTGATCGAATGCTCTTATTTCTGTCTACGGTCACATTGTGGAGGAGTTACTAAACATAAGAACATCACAAACCATCAACAGATCCTTGTTATTGTTATTGTGAACAGCCCTTTCATGGGACTTTTGGCATCTATACAAAACCAACCTTAAGTTTTGGACATCCTAACAAATGTTTTACTCACCAGAATGAACCAAAGTTCCTGACTGCTTGCACTTGCACCTGGAAAGAAACCTTTTAAAGAATCCCTGAATCCAGATCCAGATCAACTCGAAATTGTACTCACATGTTCCATATTCCATTTCACAGATTCCCTGAAAATTTCATCAAAATTGGTTCATTACTTTTCGAGTTAAGTTGCAAACAGACAGGCAAACCACTGAAAACATAACCGTTGTCTTGGTGGAGGTAATAAATGGATCTACACAGAAGTCTTGACACTGCAAACATAAAAGTAATGTAAATGTGCGTAAACAGCAACAGCCTTATGTTGATAAGTATCAAAAAGTCCAGGAAACATGGAAACATGTGTTATTTATACATCTTCATTTGCTATTTTTATTCCACCAGTCAAACATGATGCTGCATTTTTTTTATTACATTTCACCTTAGGGTGACTGAATCCACCCTGTCAAATGTTGTGCCCTGCTTTCAGCACTTTTAACATGATTCAGGCCATGTTTTTATTTATTTATTTTTTTTTAATGTACCTCAGATGCAACTTGCATGAATATCAGAAAAGTTTCTCAACCACTTTAAAAAGGAAGCTGAAGATCTGCGTGAGTAAGATTTAGAGTTCAAGCAAGAGAATGAGTAAGGTATAAACAGACAGTGATGTGGAGGCCTCAGGGCATGCTTAAGATGTTCCAACTTGCACCTTATTCATCTCCCGTGGCAGCTAAATGTCTGTGAATTCCTGCTAACTGCATGGGAGGATAGAATAAAGGATAGGAGGGATGGATGGTTGTTCCCTTTGATTTTCTACTTGTTTTTTTAGTTTAAGAATCAAATGAGTGAATAAAATTCTAAAAAAGACAGAGAAAAAGCCGTAGCCATCAACTTTCCCTTTTGATACTGTGAAACTGCTAAGACTAGATGTTCTGTCAAGTGAAGGAGATATAAACATTAATTTAGGGCTGAGGTGAGCCAAGTGTCATCAGTGGATCATTAGAGGCCTGGATGTGGCTTGATGCATCTTTTTGGTCGCATTTTTTAAAAAAAATTTTTAACCACTCTGGGCTTCTTTTAGTCTTTTCTTTTTTAAGCCTTTTACCCCCCAAATACTGTAATACTGACAGTTTGTTTTAAGTAGCATGAAACATATTTCGTATCATTGTATTGCTACAACAAGAACAAGCGTTGCATGTCATGTTTTTTTTCTTCTTCTTCTTTTTTGTTATTTTCCACAGTGATGTTTCAAGCCACTGAAGAACTCAGAAGAGTAAGAATTATTGAATACAGCATCTGTTGCAGTGAAACTGCATTGATATATATTACATTATAAATTAGGAAAGTGATGAATGAAGGGTCTGATATAGCAACACTGGTCAAAGAGGCTGCTGAATTTGGTTATTATGGCAGAAAAAGAACAGGTTTCACAGCAGATACACTTTGTAATTGATTACACTTTATATTTATGATCCTAATTTATAGCTTGCATAAATCAAAGTTGCCATGAATCTTGGGCTATATGCAACATGGGCAATATAAATAGTAGCCTATGTGGACATCATGAATTCATTCAGCATCAGTACGGCAATATAGATCTATTCTATTCTATTCTATTCTATTCTATTCTATTCTATTCGTCCTTCTTCAGACGCGCCGCAGGAGGGCATGAACGTCTCTCTGGTTAAGCGTCAGCCGTCTCCCAGCAACAGCCGGGCTCGAGCTCCTCTCATCAGGCGCAGCTGAGGGCCGTAAAGCTGCACACATTTAAGCTACGGAAGCCGGGAGGAGGCCGGTGAACCTTTGGTTATAAAAATAAAATCCCTTCGAGTTCCACCAGTTGCCTCGTTTCTCGAAAGCGTCAGTTTTAATGAAGCTGTTTGAAATTCGAGTGACTTTTGGTGTGGTTGCATTGTAAAAAGACAGATAAAATAAAAGTTATAGGCTATTTAAATAAACCTAAGAAGGAGAAAGATATTAAAAGATCAAAGCTCACAGAAAACAAACAAACAAAAAAAGCTTTTGTGTCAGCTACTCACCCAAGTGGAGATGTGTTCAGTTTTTTTTTTTTTACTGCTGCATGTGGGTATTTTAGCGTGAAACGGTAAGTTTTATGAATACATATTGAACACACAATCATTTACAGAAGCTATAAAGATGTAGATGCAGACGACGTAAACTATTCTTGAGGCAACTCACCAGAACGAAATTCAGTTTAATTGTAAAACCACGTGACACACCTAGGTTTTTGTGTTTAAGGCTAGTCAAACAAACTGACTGAAGTAAAACTTCTTTAAAAGAATAAACTGTGAATTATTAGCTACACAAATATTTGTTGGGTGAACAATAATGGAAGTTGAAACTCCAACCTAAGTGTTTTCCTATAGCACTAAAATGACTAAATCAGTCCTTGAACTTTTGGTCAAAGCTTAATAATTTTCCCCGTTACGTTTTCACAAACGTGTATTTCATTTTGAAAAACCTGCAAGCGGAAATGGTAGTGTATCCCGTGCTGCTTCCAGCCCCGACCTGTTCCGCTCGGCAGCAGCGGAGCAGACGAGAAACCATGGAGCGCAACAAGACGCATTGGAGAGAGTCACCGAGCGGACTGGAGAGGAGTCAGCTTTATTTCTCCCTGTAAGTCTCCCAGCGGAAACAGTGGACTGGTTTGGGGGAAAAAAAACAGAAGGACTCTTGACTTTTCCAAAAGCGTGCGTAAACTAACCGGAGAGGTGCGGGAAGGAAAACAGCCTTGCAGTCACTTACAGCTATCAAAGGACGTAAGGAGAATAGGACTTAAACAAGAGAAATATAAGAAGTGGGGACAAGAAGACAAATGTCATTTGCTGTTCCACTTTTCCTCTAACATTTGGAGAGTTCAGACAGTTTTGGAAAAACATCGCAGGTGCGCGCTGCGTAAAGGCAAACCTTTCCTACATGTCCCGTTTTACAACAAGGAAGACTTACTTTTCTTTAAGGAAACTGTAAGCAGAGCTGAAGTTCACATAAAGAAAGAAGCACAGGATTTGACGTGAAATCCAGCCAGCAGGCACTTAGGAACCATGGTGAAGTTTCAGAACTCAGACCTATGGATAGCCTGGATGGTTATTTTCTGCATGGAGGGTAAGTTGCTAGACACTTAAAAAACTTGTACATCTCCAACAACAACAACAACAACAACAACACACAGTGCGCCTCTTATCCTTCAAATCATAATAACAGTAATGGGTCATCTTAGCATTTGAAATAGCTTACAAACTCTTTGTAACGAGGATAAATATTTCTTATAGTATCAGCGCAGCAAAAACAGATGCATCTGGAATTAAACTGTACTACTGGTCCAAGCTCTCCAAGAGCGCGTGCCACAGCCCATTTGATCCCACCATTTCTTAATACACTACTACGTTTGGATCATGCAGACAAATCCCCGGCAGTCCCACAAAAACCACAGCGCCGGTCTTCATTGACTTTTCACCCTTATCCCGCTCCCTGACTAGTCGCCATGTCGCCTTTCTCCAAAACACTTTTGGTTATGCGCATCTTATCCATTATGCGCTCCGCTGCGGTATCTGACACCGCTTTTTTCCTCGGCTTCCACAACACTGGGTCTTGGAAATTAGCTGTTTTTTTCTTTCTTTTTTACAAATTAAAAACGTGGTATATAGTAGGAGTGTCCATGTTTTGAAATAGAAACACAGCAGACGTTAGAGGGCTGCTCTGGTAATCCGTCCGATTAACGAGAAGTGGGCTATGGTGCTGAGCAGCAGCGCAACAGAGCGCGGCAACCCCAAAGGAAAAAAAAAGAAAGAAAAGAAATGACTGTATTCCTCCACTTCTCCAGTGGGAATAGACTCCGTGCGTGTATAAATAGCGCGTTTTTTCTTTTTTTTCCTGACCCTATCTTACTTCTTACTTCACTTCAGTTATTATAGCAGTTACCCAACTCTAATTGAAAGCGCATGTGAATTAAACAAAAGAATTCTTTGTGTTTCTTTGGTATTGGTCATGACAGAAAATTACATTAACTTCAGCTCAGAGAAAGTATTATTTGGAATAAAATTCAGAGCTTGAAGAAGTTGCAACACATAAACACGCACACAAACGAGCCCATTTATTTATTTATTTATTTCTAGACTGAATGTATGTTATATGGGTTAAGAACATTAAGCATGTCTTTACTTATAATTTATGTGGTTTAAAAAAAGTTGGAGCACGAGAAGAGAAACGTTTGAATGAAGATCAAGACTCCAGGGAGTATAAAGTCAAAGAAAAAAAAAAACCAAAAACAGCATTTCCTTTTAAACCACACACACACAAACACTCTGGCCGGACATGTCAATTTGAGACAAAACAATTGAGAGTGAACTCAGTTCTGACTGGCAAGGTGGTTCACTCTCCCACTCGCTTATCAAGAGGGATACTAGGTGGATGAATCATGCCTGGTCAGCTTTGCTTTGCAGCACATACGTATACACATACAGAAACATGCATCCACATGCATACACATGTATACACATGCATACAGATGCATAGTACCTACATAATTAGATTTCTGTGATCAGCTTTGCCCAGATTTTGGTATTTATTTTCCAAATTAAAACAGTGGATTGTAGAGAAATTTCCCTAAAGAGATCAGCATCCACATGTCTTTCCACTTCTGAAGACTGACTTCACTGAGTAATGTCCTCATGACTTGGGCAGACCGGTGTGAATTCAGCTGCTCTACCAATGAGGCAACTTGTTCCCGAAGACGCTGCACAGGCAGGACAGCGCTCCTTCCCTCCTCTCGCGTCTCAGTGTGGAGCTGGCAGTGTTTCTATAAATAAGTTGTGATGCAGCAAAGCCAGTATTGATTGTGGTTGCTTGTTTTGGCAGCACGTACCCGACCTCTACCTTTTTCCTGTCAGACATTGTCACTACAAAGATCTGATCGGTTTAGATCAATGTTAGCTGCAACTGTTTTCTGTTGTCAGACAATCAGACCTGAAAGAATACTTTTTATAATAATCTAGTGTGATTGGCTGCAATAGCAGATCTTCTTTTTTTTTTTTAAGCAAAAAAAGCCTAAACATAAAAATGAGATGAAGTGGAACTATTAAACAACTTAGACAAGAATCAATCTCAGCAAAGTTCATGTCAGGACCGATTCTCAGCATTAGATAGAGGGCGTTTCATGTCTTTTTCAGCGATCCGCGCTCCCTTAGCTTCACATAAATATTTTATCCTCACCTCTGGAGTTAGTTTCATTGGAGAAAAGTTTGTTGCTCAGATCTGCAGCTGCTCAAAGTATCAGAGGAAAGTTTTCTTAAAAAGTTAGGGGAATAAAGAGCAGAGGAAGCAGGCTAATGAACAGATTGGTTCAGCCGGTATCACAATAAACATCCCCAGAGATACCAACACAGAGCCTTTCTCTTTCTGACACCCAGAGTTTTACGATCCACCCAGGAAAATGCTGGAGGGTGTTGCAGGGACTGATCCAGCGGTTCAGTCAATTCAGCAAATTAAATCCAAGCAGAAGCTGTTGGCTCTGAACTTTTCAACTGCTTCGCTCTGTTTTGATTGAGTGCATACACACCCTATAGTACACTTTATATTTGTATTCACAGGAACGTTCAGATTAGCCTCCAGACTTAAATCCAGCTGTCCGCATGTTAGGAATGAGGACTCCAGTGAGAACAAGGAGCAAAGGAAAAAAAAGAAAAGACAAGGCAGAGTGTTTCTGTAGCTCATTGACATTCAGGGCATTCGTGTCTGCATGAAAGCGGAACTTAGACCAAATCTCTTCTCCACTCTCACTGTAAGCTTGTTAACCTTTGAGCCTATGCTTAAAGCCCTGGCATGAAATTACATAGCAAGCCAGGATTGTTTGTTGTTTACAATCTTGTTCTGTTTATGATTACATTTTTTTAGACTGTGGATCTCTGATTTTATGTGTTTTGTTCTTTTGATAAATAATTTGATGACCAAGGTACATTCAAAGACCCAGTTCAAAATGTGTGTAAAAATGGAATTGAACCATACTGAGGAGCATCCATGTTTACAGACCACAGTTGTACCAGAATAGAAAAAAACAGTCCAAAAATAGATCGACATAAGTTGTTTCTCAGGATTGTTATAAGCTAAACTGTAAAAGCTGAACTACTTCTTCTTAATGATTAATAGGATAAGTTTTGGGAGTTTGCTAGTCTGGAGCACATGTTAACACAGAAGGGTTTCAGAGCCTTTTCCAGACAATGTAGAGTCCATCATGGTACAGTGAGAAAAATTATCCACCCATGGACATTTCTTAACCTTCAAAGGTGTGGAAGTCTCAACATGCTTACCGCAAAGTCAGGCTGCAATTGCAGAAAGTCCAAAAACTGCATCTCAGACTAAACAGACCTCATTAGTCAGTAGTTTGTGACAGTAGGGCTGAAAACCTTTCAGGCTGTTTTACGGAATTTGATGTATACATTTATTTGTCGTGTCAATGACTGTTGTAACGCCATCATAATTTGCCTGACTGGTAGGGGTGGGAAAATCAAATAAAAAAATCAGATATCAGAACAGCCCATTGCTTAATAATTCTAAAATAATTTTTTTCTTAAAAAATTTATTTTTTAAAAAACAAAAAAAATAATCCACTGGAACATTATTATTGTTTTTATTGATCTTTTTACTTGTCTTCTTGGGCATTATAGCAGCAGAATGATGGTCTGGCTACTGGGTTGTTTTTTCCAAACTGAAATCAACAAAAATGGTGAGCAAAAAAAAGTTTTGTTCATTTTTTTTTTTGTTTTTAATCTACAAAAATCAGCAATATCCAAGAATTGGGAGAATCGAAATTTAAATCGAATCGGCACCCTAAGAATTGGAATCGAATCAAATCGAGACAAAAGCATATCGTCACAGCCCTACTGACTGGTAAGTCTCAGCTGTGGAGGCACTGGTTTAGCTGTCTTTTGTAGGGTGTGTTGTTTATATTTGTTATGGCCTGCTCGATGTAAGTTTTTATTGTTTGTTTTGTGTTGTTGCCTTGGACCTCGAGTCTGTAAATAAAGTATGTAATTAAGCATAATAATTATTAAAGGTCATGATAACCCAGTCAGAAAAAGATTGAACCAGTATGGTTTGTTTAAAAGAGTTATCAGGCAAATGCCTTTTCTCTCTGGAAAAAAAAACAAAAAAAACATTACAGGACATCTTGGATTTATAACATCACATCTACATAAACTATAAGATTGTGGAACAATGCTGTAATAACAGACAAGACCAAAGTAGAGTTGTTTGTGATAACTATTCCAATGTTTTATGAAAACGGCTGAAACTGTCGAGCACGGTGGTGGAGGGTTGATGATTTGGGCTCGTTTTGCAAATGCAGGCATCCAGACACTTTTGCAGCTGTAAATGCCAATGTTTAAATTTACAAGTGTCACATGTGAGGCTGTAAGTGTAAAATGAGCTCATGCAACACATCATTGATCCCAAGTGCAGATCAACCTTGGCCTGATTGAAATGCTGTGGAAGGACATTAAAAAGAGCTGGATACATGAACGCTGCAGACCTTAAACAACAGAAAGAACTTTATAAAACAACGCGGAGCAGAATTCCTCCATGATGAGGCAGATGATGCCCTGTAGAAAATGATTATTTCAAGACTGGCTCCACATGCTACAGAATCATGTGGTCTACTTAGTTTTTCATTATAAATTTCTTTTTGCCATTTAAATAACGATGCAATCTAAAATGTCACGTCTTATTCAATTTTAAGAGCCATATATATATATATATATATATATATTTTTTTTTTTTTTTTTTTTAATGTCCTGGTACAGAAAGCAGTGTTGGATTGATTGGATTCCTCTTCACATGACTGTTACTTAATACAACATCTCTTCCTTCCTTCCTAATGCTTGGTATGAAAAAAAAAAGGAAAAAAATTAACTCTAGCCTGTGTAATTTTTCCTCCTTTTTTACGCCCGCTGCTAAAAAGGAGCAGCTGGAACAAGAGTGTTGGACAGATGGAACTTTCCACCTCGATTATTTTTCCCACTAAAAATAGCCTCTCAAAAAATTAAAGGACCTCTGGGACTGCTCGCAAAGTGCATGTGCGTGTATGTGCGTGCGCGTATGTTTGAGCGACAGAGGCGCAGAGAACTTCAGACGACGGGGTCCCTTGGATGATGGCAGCAGCAGCCGCCATCCCGGGAGTGTAAATGAATAAATGATGGGCAGATATTTGGAGAAGAGAGAAAGAGAGAAAGAGAGAGAGAAAGCGCAGCGTTTGCCCGGTCCCCTGGTCTCTTAAGCACACATCTAACTTGGCTCCAAAGAGTTCACGGGCTGCTCTGCTGCATGGCATTCGGCCAGGCATCTGGGGCAAACATCTGATGTGGTTTAGCTCATGGAGGTTCGGGGGATTTGAGGTTTTCTGGGGTTGGTTGTACCTTTAATCAGAGTGGCAAATGAGTAAAACATGAGTGAGTTCTGCGCATGTAGGGGAGCAGGCTGATGCAGCACTGTTGTCAGCTGGGTTTCTTTTAACTGCATTTGGGTTGGATGAAGAGACAGGGTGCTGCCACTTCCCAAAACAGGGACTCATCTGGAAGGAGTCAGTGCACTTGTCAGACATGCTTTAGACTAGAGGTTTGTGGCTTAAATGGTTCCAAAAAAAAAAAAAAAAAACGTTCCTCCCTACTGCACATTCAGTCATTTTAGATAAGAATCAGACAAGAAGAAGTTGAGTCAAGTAACTTTTTGTAATATGACATGTAGGAAATTAAAGACACTTCATAAAAGCTGCAAGGAAAATAGGTGCTGTTGTGCTACGAGCAGATTTATCTCAGTCTGCTCGAGCCACATAATCATTGCTGTAAGCAGCAAGATAATTTCCTCTGTGGATTAAGTGTGATAAAAGCACTATTGTGAGAGCTGATGCTAGTTAACAATCAGCAAAGGCATCGCCACGCTGGGGATGGAAGTCAATCAGTCTTGAAATGGTGCTTTATATGTGCTTACAGGCAAGGAACAGATGATGTCGATCCATGTGATTAATACATAATATTGCCTTTTGTGTAGTATACTGTGACAGGTTGTAGATTGGAGAGGGGAGCAACTTTTGGCATGATTTAATTTTTTTTTATGTGTTCATGTGTATGTGTGTGTGTATGTGTGTAGTTATCTCTGAGTTTATACATATTTAAAGTGGCTTCTTCACGTCACGTTGTCCTGAAGATCCTACCCTTGAAATGAGCACTTTTGCTTGGCTGGCTCCTGAGGTTTGACAGGGGCTTCTGCCGTCAGCACTTGCGTATCATATTATTGAATCAGGAGATGTTTACTTCATGAAGAAACAACAGTAACTTGTACAAAACGTCGTTTTGAACAAGTACCAGAAGGCTGTGTTTTCTTGTGAGCCACATTGAACCATTACAATAAAAAAAAAATCTGTCCTTTTCAGTCGTCAGCTGATCAATGATGTTCCAGAAGCTCCGCATGAATACAAAAACGTGTAAAAAAAAAAAAAAAAAGTCTTAAATCCAATAAATCTGTGGAATATCATGCCTTTGAGTTGGCAGTGTAATTGTTGTTTTGCAGCAAAATTATCATTTTAGATCAAAGTGCCTTATAAATAAAGTTGTATTGTATTGTATTGTTGTTTTGCATCAGTGTCAGTTCATATTAATACATGTTTCATAGGGGTACTCCATTCCAAAGCATGCAAAACCAAACAGTAGCGGTATTTGGGTTAAGGTCTTTTCTTACCTGATTTATCTTTGAGAAACTTGCACAGAAATAGTGCTGTTCTCTTTTTCTTCAGTGCAACAACACAATCTTGCATATCCGCAACAATACATGTTAATTGACTTATCATTCACAAAAGCCCTCCCACACCACTCACTTCCTTGTGTGGATTATTTATTGCGGCTCTCTGTCAGTGACTGCCACAGGGTCGTTAAGTTGTTCTCTGGTGTTGCTGAGAATAGATGCTGTGTTTATCATTGGAGGCCTTTATGAGCTCAGATCAATGGAGAAGCGAATGCTCCTGTGCTCAGATCATTCCCATAGGTATGTGCACACAGTGAGGATGTTTGTGCTGGGGGCTCTCGCTCTCTTATTCCCCTGGCAAATAAATTACAGTCCATCCCAAAGGATCAAGGTTTCCCCTAGACCACAATGACCTCATCGGTTTGATCCACCAATCCTGAATTTCCAGGTCACAGACAGTCAGATTGTCTTGTAAGTTCATTAGGCAGAGCTCACTTTTATCTGTTCAGCTGCTCTTTTGTTTTAAATTTGTTTTCTGGATGAATTGAATTCGGAAATAGGTTATGTGCTGTGGTAGGATGTACCTTATATAAATAGTAGGAGGAAAATAAGAACAAAACATTTTGTACAAGCTCTATTGTCACCAGCTAAACTGTCTAAAGAATTGATGTAGCAATGCCTAGCCAACCTTAAACTTTGTAAGATCTTCCACTCAGTTTGAATTATTTAATATCAATATAGTGGATTGCAATTTAACAAATGTTGTTTCCAAAAACATATAAGCAATGCTGATACAATTGTAACATTATAGCACTCATTTATATCTGAAGAATAGTCAAAATCAACATAATGCAGGCTTAGAGTGCAGAATAATACTCCAAAACCCAGAACTACTAAAGGTTGCCATGTTCTAAAATGTGTGCAAACTCACTGCAGGTGCAAACTTATTTACAAACAGTGAGCACTTAGGTTTGCATCTTTCAACGGTGCAAAATAGCACGTCTCGATCTAGTTAGTATGTCTGCCACAATGAATTTGCTCTCTGAAGACGATATTTTGCATGTGTTGGCAGGAGAAAATGTAAGTATTTCAATTTAGCACTCGCGATGTGATTTATCAAACTTGAAAGCAATTTCGTTCATAAAAACTGCGCCTATATTTAAAAGGTTTCAAAAGGACATGCAAACAGACTGCACACATAATTGCATAATTGCACACA
Source organism: Telmatherina bonti (assembly GCF_933228915.1). Classification (NCBI taxonomy): domain Eukaryota; kingdom Metazoa; phylum Chordata; class Actinopteri; order Atheriniformes; family Telmatherinidae; genus Telmatherina; species Telmatherina bonti. The sequence continues at coordinate 13,562,051 of NC_136627.1, read as the reverse complement.
TGGCTGCAGTTATTATCACTAGAAGGAGATGTTGAAAGAAGCAGAGATGCAGAGAACGTGGTTTTCACCCTTGGGGGAATATTTTTGGGATGAACGAGGAAAACAATAATTGAGCAAACATATGGCTCATCCAGCATTGCCATTCTGGAGATGGATTAGGAGAGGAGTCACGCATACCTGTAAATGACAGATATTGCGCATCACAGCTGTGATCCCCAAGATGGGCTGTCCAAGTCCTAAATGCTGCATGGCCACTAAGTTTCCACAAACTCAGCGGTCATTAACAGAGACCAAACAAGTTTCCTTTTATTTCTCTGCAGTTGCTGCTTTTCTCAGAGTAATATGAGCAAATGATTGCGCTCATGTGCGACAAATGTCAGGTCAGCGCAGGATTCTTTTATTTTCAAAAAACAGTCTTCTGTTCTCAAAGTTGAAAGCTGGTGAGTTCTTAGAAGGCTGGCTTGTAGGTGGGTCAGTTTATGAAATCCTTATTAAAAATAAATGAGACCTATATTAGAAACAAAAGTGTCACATTCATTCATAATTTCTTTCTTTTGAAGGGAACAGTGCATGTAGCCTGATTTGCAGATGTTTTAAACAGGTGCCAAAGAAAAACATGACCTGCAACATTAACCAGTGTAAAAATTCATCATTTTGTTTTGGCTGAAACCTATTTTCACTGAGACTTTGGGTAAAGTTTTTGGTAAATCTGTATTGTTCCTTCAAAAAAATCCAAGTTAAACATTTCCTAAAATGATTAATTTCAGTGTCTTTGACTGGAATTAAGATAATAAAAACTCAGGTATTAATTGTTTAAATCTTACATTTATTTTAAGAAGAATACAATTGGGGAGTCTCTCTTTCATTTGACACTAGGGGTGGGAAAATCAAATTGAAAAAAAAAAATTGGGATTTTTTTTACTTCTCAATTTTAAAATTGATTTTTTTGTTAAAAAGTCTATTTTTTTCCAAATAAATAAAACTAATCCAGTATAAAATTTTTGCAGTTTTTCTTGTTTTTCTTGATCTTTTTACTTGTCTTTTTGGACATTATAGCAGCAGAATGATGGTCTGGGTTTTACCTAATTGATATCAAGAAAAAATATATGCAAAAAAAGAAGTTTGATACATTTTGTTTTATTTTTAATCTACAAAAATCAGCAATATCGAAGAATTGTCGGAATTGCAATTTAAATCGAATCGCCGCCCAAAAAAATCTAATCGAATCGAATCGGGACAAAAACGTATCGTCACAGACCTATTTAACACCCAGAATATGCAGCAAATCCAGATCCAGATACAGCAGAATATGATGAAATCAGGAAAAAAAGGGAGACTGTTGTGGCCAACATTTGTTTTGTTTGTTTTTTGTTTTTCAGCAGTAATGATGAGAACAAAACAAAAATGGACACCACAGTGCTCCTTGGGGGGAAGCAGGGAGTCTATAGAGGACTTGATGGGGGGTGCTTTCAGGACATAGCTTCATGAAGGTATCCTGCAGCAAGGACTATGTATTGGTATTTTCAACTGTTCTCTCTGCAGTACAGTGGCCTTGCACCACTAATTTGAAATTGATTGTTAATTGATCCACACAACAACTAAATGACCTTAGAGCGTTTGATGGACCCAAAAGATCTACTGGTGTCACTGAGTTGCCAACAGATCCTGTGTCCTGGTTTGGTGCGTGGCGGTCCGCCCTTTGTCTTGACCGGAAAAGTGTGTAGACTCCAAAAAACACACTAGAGATAATTTCATATTCCAGATTAATATGACTGTTTTTACACTGCTTCTTACATTTTATAAGTGGTGGATTTGTAATTACTTTTAGGTGCTCAGCAGAGAGGTATGTTGGACCTCTTCTTTAAGTTTTTAAAAAGCTTCACAAGTCACAGACATGAATAACAGAAAACTAGGAGTTTATGGCTGCTCTCTCTTTTTGTTAAAAAAAGCCCATTATTATGTTTCTGTCCCATGAAAACCTGGTGCAAAGGAGAAATTGCTACATTTTTGAGGATGAATAAATCCTGTTATTTGGAAGAACTTTAGGTCGGGGCACAGATTAACTAAACTTGAAACCCTGTGCCTGTTGCCCAGACACTCAGAGACGTTGAGCCACTAATGAAGTGAGAATGCTGAATACTGCAAAGCGAAAGAGAACAGAGGGGAACAAAGTGAAAAATGGACAGATTCTCTTGCATTAAATATGCTTAGGGCTTTTCACTGCCATTGGTAATTCATAAAGTGGCTGTTTGGGGTAAAACATGGCTGTTTTAGTTCTTCATAGTGCTTTGCTTTTACTTTCATATTACCATTAACTTGGTAACCAATGTAATTTAGAAAGATGCTTCTGAAGGCAGCAGGGGTGGAAAAAAAATATTTTGGTTTTTATATGACTATTTAATTGCTTGCTAAGATCTGAAAACATGTTGTGTCCACACATATAAAACTGAATAGAGTTCATCCATCCATCCGTTTTCTTAACCGCTTAGTCCAGTTAAGGGTTGCGTGGAAGCTGGCGCCTATTGCAGCAAATGTTAGGCGAAAGGCAGGGCACACCATGACCAGGTCGCCAGTCCATCGCAGTTTCAGCACAGAGAGACAAACAACCAGTACACTCATATTCACACCGAGGGAGCATTTAGAGCAGGGGTGTCAAACTCCAGTCTTTAAGGACCAGTATTCTTCAGGTTTTTGTTGTTTCCATGCTCCAACACGCCTGACTGAAATGAATGATCAGGCTGACAAGAAGCTGCTGGATTCATTTGATTTGAATCTGGTGTGTTGGTGCATGGAATAAAACTAAAAACCGGCTAGATACCGGCACCTCGAGGGCTGGAGTTTGACACCCCTGATTTAGAGTAACCAATTAACCTTACATGCATGTCTTTGGGTGGTGGGAGGAGGCCTGAGTATGTGGGGAAAACTCACGCATACATGGGCAGAACATGCAAACTCCACACAGAAAGGCCTCTGTTTGAGCCACTCTGAATCAGTTCACTTTATTTTAATTTATACGGTGCCATTTCCTTAAAAGTAGGTTATGAAAACCAACATATCATGTCTAATATTCATTTTGGTTTAATCTTCCAGTCTGACAGTATTCTTAGGAAGCACATACCTAACTAGACTCTCAATAGAACGGGTTTTGGATAAAAACAAAAGATTAAAATTAGATGAATGTTAACGTTTGCCATGTCTGCCGAAGTTAATATATTAACTGGGACTAACTGGACATATGACACACTTGACAAACTAATGCCTTGATTCAGCTTTTTATGTTTACTAGCAGAAATTGTCTAGGCTGCATTTCTGAAGTGGTTTTATAATCCTCTGGAGCAAGTTGGGCTTCATTGTTTCCATCAAGGACACTAATGTGTGGGACAGAAGGTGCTTTGGTTTGAATCATTCTGGCTGTATGTAGTGGAACCGCTCCACCTGCCAAGCCCCAGCCGCCACACAGTGATTGCAGTAGGCACTGTCTGATTATAGCCATTCAAGTCCAGCTGGTCAGCACAGACTTCATACTCACACATCAGCTCCTTAGTTTAGGCAAATGGAGTTTTTTTCTTTACTTTTTAAAGCCTCTGTAAAGTCACCAAACACAGAGGTGGCTTCATGCTATCATCTGCATTGTGCTGCAGCAGTTTCTTGGTTCAACAATTAACTTTTTGTATGCTTTTACCCTATTGTATTTAATGTGCTGACATGAATTTGTTTCGGGATTTCACTAAGCACTTCAGTGGATAAAATGCCACCGAACCTGATGGAAAACCATCAAAGCAAACGTACAAAGTGGGAATAAACCAAATTGTTTTGAGCAAAAAAATAAAATAAAATAGAAAATGTAATAAAAGGAACTGTATTATGCCTGAAGGTCTATATTATAGACCAGCTCCATGCTTGTTCATACCATTACAGTGTTATTGTCTGTTTAGTAAGGACAGGAAAATGAGATTCTGCAAGAGTGAAAGGTGAGCTGTGGGTGCAACAGACTTTGACTCAAACATTTGTGTTAAAACTGTACATAGTTTACTGTAGAAAATGTATATCTTTTGTATTATACTGCAGAGCCTCACAATGTTATTCCATATTTTTCTTTAGTCTTCATCTTCTTCCAAAATGCCATCTTCCATTTTCTTTTTTCTTTCTTGAAATAACCTTTCCTCGTCTGTGTCTAACTCTGCCTTCCTTGTATCTTTGTCTGCTTTTTTGCCTTACATCACCCTGTTTTCCAATTCCACTGTCTTTCTTTTTCACCCTCAATTTCACTCTATGCCTCTTTTGCACAGTCAAAACATCTCTTTGCCTCCGTTGCTCTGTCCACCCACACACTCTGTAGATGCACACATGACTTTCAAAGGATGAGGAAGAGACTGAAAAGTGGTCCTCGGTTGCTCTGTCCTTCCTGACAGGGAACAAGCATGTCAAATCTCATGTGTGTGAACAGCCAGGAAGAATAGCACATCACTGTAGGCTTGCATTGAGAGTGAAAGGGAGGGAGAGCTCATCTGTGTGCTATTACAGCAGACTTTACCACAGCATTGTTTCTGCTGTGTCCAAGAGAACAGGAAGGGGGCACCAGGTGGACTTTTCACTAAGTATATATATATATATATATATATATATACATATATATATATATATATATGTATATATATATATATATATGTATGTATATATATATATATATATATGTATATATACATACATATATGTACACATATATATCTATATATCTATATCTACCTATCTATCTATCTATCTATCTATCTATCTATCTATATATATATATATATATATATATATATATATATATATATATATATATATATATATATATATATATATATATAATCCAGATAAGGTACCAGATAAAGTAGCAGAGGCCTTAAGGGTTTGTTTGGGATGAGAAACATATATATCTATATATCTATATCTACCTATCTATCTATCTATCTATCTATCTATCTATCTATCTATCTATCTATCTATCTATCTATATATATATATATATATATATATATATATATATATATATATATATATATAGATAGATAGATAGATAGATAGATAGATAGATAGATAGATAGATAGATAGATAAATAGATAGATAGATAGATAGGTAGATATAGATATATAGATATATATGTTTCTCATCCCAAACAAACCCTTAAAGCCTCTGCTACTTTATCTGGTACCTTATCTGGATTACAGAGGCCAGGGAAATTGGCTTTACTTTGGTTTGCACTGTGTTTACTCAATATGTCCATCGCCTTAACTCTTGCTGACAGCTGTGCCAAAAACATAAAGCCAAAAACTCCATCAAATCAGACAAACCCATACAAAAAAAAAAAATAAATACTGGTAGCTTATGTACATTCAACCACACAAAATGACATGATTATGACTTAACAACACTCAGGTAAAGTCTTAACTGATAATACTAGATAGCGGTATTGTCACAGACATAATTTATGTACTATGACTGCTTTCTGTTTCTGTTTCTTTTTTATGTACACCCAAAAAGCTTTTTAAGTAGATTAGAGCTTTATGAGAAGTTTTGAATAAGTATAACACAATAATGGACTGTTGCTAAACACGATGGTGATTATGGAGACGAAAAAACCTGATGGCTATTGAGAAAACCAAAGACACTTACTTTATTATGAAACCCTTAAAAAAGGATAATAGGTCTGTAATTAAAGGCACCCACTCAAAGACTGAACACTGGCTGAGTGTTAATGAGCACACATACCAAGAGACAATGACTGCCTAGACGGTTTGTTGTCTATCACCATGAATCCAGCATTCCTAAAGTCAATTAGGATCAACATAATGTTGTCCCCATTTCTGAAAAGGGGCTTTTGGTTGAATCGGGACTAACGGTGTGCTTCATTATATGATTACTGATATTTGTTGCTTTGTGATGCAAAGCCTTCTTCATCGCTCTCTGTGTACAGGGATTACTGCAGTTTACTTTGCCAGCTATCTAAAACATCTTGCAATTAAGATGAAGAGCCGAGGAGCAGAGAACGTTGATGGAAAATGGAGCAGGGTGCATTCGTTGCATACCTTCAGAAATATCCTGCGATTGTACAAAAACACATATTTTAATGACTCAGCTGACTCATTAATTAATCTAATTACAATGCCCCCCCTCCCACCCCCACATACCGTGCTTTTTCTTTTAGAAAGCAAAGAAACACATTTTTATCACAAACCTTTAATTTGTGAGTCAAAGTTTAAGATTCTATAAATAAGCCTATTTTTGTGTTGTATTTACATACTGGTTCCCTTTCAAGTTTTTTTATTTGAGATTTTTACATTTTTCCCTCTTGCTTAATTTGTAGCACTGAAATAAACCCTTGTTTCCTTTTCTTGACCGAGAACAGGCTCATTTGCCTCTTCCAATGAGACACTGCTGATCCACATCCAGCGTGATTTGTGAAAATGGAACAATATATAACCCTTTGAGCAAAGGCCCAAATCTTCTGCTAAGATGGGCATTGCTGCAGATTATATTTGCCATTTGCTCTGCAACCCTGTTTTGTAGATTATAGATAGCTTTGGCTTACTGTGATTGGTTCACTAGCAGAGGAGCATGACCTCACAATTGAACACACAAATACGCCCAAGCAGTTACAGAATAACATACTACAATTATTTTCATTACAATTAGCTAAATAAAAATGTTTCCATTTGTTTGACTGATTTAACACGGTTAAATCAGTCAAACAAAAAGAAAAATCTATTTTTTGTTTTATAAGTCTTGAACAGCAGCATCATTTAAAACAGAATAGAGGCGCTTGTATAGCTACTTTTTTTGGTGAGCATCTGTTTATTTAAGCAGTCCTTTGCCTCAGTTATGCTTGAGTAGATATTTTTTTTTAGCCAGTTTCCAAATAAAACCACCATGTATAAAGGTCTCCAGCAGCAAGAACCCAAACTTGACGTGTTTTATCACACAGAGAGCAAAGAGGAAGTGACTGTGGCAGTGAAGCAAAAGACAGGCAGCTCTGAAGTGTTCTCTGAAAAGTTGGTCTGCATGACGGTACTCTTTACATTTAAGAGGGAAAAGAGATAGCTTGATAAACAGAAGATTGGATTTGAAGATATTAAAGGTTCATCATCCATATGGTCCTAAAAGATATGTGTGCTCTGCTGGCTGCTAATTTCCTCTTGATTGTCAGTGAGAGGCTGTCGGTCTCCAGGTCTCCATGATTATACACTGTTACAGGATGAGTGAAGGATGATGAGATCAGATAAATATGATTGTACAAGCTTGTTTACTATTTCTGTGCTGGCAGAGTCTGCTGGAAATCAGATCTGCTACAAATTGGAAGCCAGTCAGTAGGTCGGGATGTGATCAAACCCCTGTGAAAAAGCATTTTGTGTAATGAGAAACACAACTGCCAACTGGTGGCCTGGTGATCAGGAAAATACAATTGTGATCTAACATATTACTGGTATTTTTTTAGTTTGTAACATAGGGTAAAGTATATAAGGGTATAATTACCCTACCCAAAATTATTTTAAAAATAAAAGTAAATACTGCAAGGATGTGGTGATTCATTGGTATCATTGGTATGGAGAGGGATTTTGCTTTTACAACTGGGTTGAGGTGACAGAAATTTAATAAAAAAGATGTTAAATCTCTGCCCTGATCAAAATTAAGTTTATATTCTTGTCAACATGTTCATGATGTTTCAACATGGACAAAACCAGCCATCAGTGCAGAGACTAAGTATCTTTTTTGTAAATTGGCAAAACACCATAAAGTCTCAAAAAGGACAGATCTGACATCCTATTTATTCATTATAGACCCCCGACTTCCTGGTGGCAATTGGGTTCAGCTGTACAGCTGATTAACATGCAATGTGAGCAATAAATTAAAGAAACTTGCAGAGGTAACCTGGAGAAGCCATTTTCACATATTGTTGTGCCTTACAGGTCTCTGTAACCTGCTGCTGTTCCCCGTCAGTAATTCACACACACCAGACGGTGGTGGCTCAACACAACATCAATGTATGCATACACAAATCAAGCCAATGTTGTAAAGTCACCAGAGTGACCACCACACCCTTAGTCAAGTAGTAAATTTGGTAGTGTGTGTGTGTGTCAGCACACACCTGAAGTCAGATACTTACCTTTATTATGACCTTTCTTGTTAGCTAAGAGTTAAATCAATTGTGTGTAAACTTTAATCCCAATTTCACGATTTTATGTCAAACACATTGGGAGCATAAATTTAGGCTTAAAAGGTATCGGCATGTGAAAAAGACCTTTCGGATGTTTTGCGCTTGCTAGTGAGACAGCAAACCTGACCATTTCAGTTTATGATGTTGCATGGCATCAGGGTCTGGAAACCCTCAAGTCCTAGTCATACAAGATAAACAACAACAAAAGTAGTTTGATGTGTTTAGAAAACCTAAAGTATTCCATCAGAAGTATCAGAGAAGGTGCAGGTTTACAATCTTCATTTTTAGGGCTGCAGCTTCTCATATTTGAGCCAAAAGCTGATTCAGTTTGCCCCCTATAATATTACCAAGAGATCCATATTTCAACGTGTTTTCTTTCTGTCCCGTTCTTTTTCACATCCCTGTGCAGAAACATAGTCGTCTTGGTCTGCAGCCTTTGTGGCCTCAGTGGCCTCAGCGGTCATCTCGTCGGGATGCAGCCGTGCAAAAATTAAGCAGCCGATGTCTGAGCAGGCATCTTTTATTTATAAAATAATGTTGAAAGTGATAAAAATGAAAAAGATAACATTATTCACACCGGCTTGCAGCTCTATAGAATTAAGCTTCTTCTTCCTGAAAATTGCCCTCTGGCTTAAACATGAACAGTTGAATTACCGCAGGGTTAGAGTTGTTCATCTGTAGCATCGTGGCTGCAGGGAAAAGCCAGAACACCTTCTTCATAGATTCTACTGAAGTGTTTTTTAGGGGATTAATAGCTGCTGAACTTAAAAAATCAGACGCAGTTTGTCTGAAAATCTGTTTGTTGGCTCTTTAGTTAAGTTGAAAACAGGTCTCCTCTCTTGGCTTTGGTAGATGGGAGATTAAAAACATTGTGAAGGGATAGTAGGTTGTGTATATCTTGTAAATTAGTGGAAGCAGAGACTATTGGTTTTCAGGATTTTTTTTCTCCTGCATGACATAATTATACCAACAATGGGAAACATGAATTGAAATTTGCAAAGGTCAGGAGAGAGAAGCTTTTGTTACAATCAAGTTTTCTTGGCTGTATTATTAGAGATATATCAACAAAGTTGGATTCTTAAGTAAGTTTTTATTTCTGTCTTCATAAAAACAACCATTCATTGGGAAATTATTGCTTTTTAAATGCCTTAGACTATTAAATCTTCAACAGTTCATGCAACTGCCCAGATATTCAGAGGGAGGGAAATGATCAACTTTAGTTCGTTAGTCATTAAAACAAAAGCAGTATAAAGTTGACTCCCCATATAAAGTAAAGTGAGAATGTGTGTCTGACAGTGAAAATTGACCCTGGTGGGTGATTCTAGCCTCATGTTGTGCTGCCCCTACAAATGGAGTCTCCTGGGGTTATTTGTTTATTGTCAGTTGCGTCTCACATACACACATGCATGCAAAGATGTACAATCTACACAACGTCAAACAATCCAATTAGCCACCATCTAGTCAATTGGGGTAATTACCCAAAGACTATTAAGTCATTTTCTCTCCTTCGCTATCACAGCTGTAATTATGGCAAAGCAACAATGATGTGCAATTACAGCTCACTGTCATCATTCTGTAGTGATGCGGTGTCAGTAAGGATGATGGAGGGGGGGTGCTGAGATGATAGAAAATCATCCCAGAACAGTTAGAAATGACTCTGTGGAACAAAATAAGCTGAGTCAGAGGAATTGGGACAGACAGTATCTTCACAAGGATCCATGAGCTTCAATCTTACTCTTTATAAACATATCTCATAATCAATGGCAGAATATCAAGTGATCCATCTTCTCTGGCCTGTAAACGGTTGACATTCTCCCTTTATTAAAGCTGTGAGATGAGACGCAGGATTTTAACGATGACATGAGATGATCAATGAGTCTATTGTGCTCAGCTAGAGGCTGCTTTAATAGCATGGGGCATTGTCCCATTCCAGAGCGTTTTCTCTGTGTTTAGAGGATGATTACCCCATTGGAATTTGGGTCTCCGATAGCCCGTGTTGAATGTGTAGCTCCTTTTCGTTTGTGTTCTGTAAATAAGCAGAATAGAGCTGCGTAATGCTCAGTGAGTTGAAAGAGACCCAGAAAGGCAGAAATAGTGGGAGGAGATGTAGCTCGTCTCTACTGTAACACCCGGTGACGAGAACAGCACGGAGATGTGTGCTGCATATTAGAGCACAATGGGAAAATTACTCTTTGTTTAACTGAGGATAGTGTAGAATAGTGGAGCCCATTCAGACTGCCATCATTGTGCCTGCACAGCCACATGAGATACTATTCACCATTGTTATAACAAAATAGTGCTCAGATAAAAGCTTGTGAATGCAGGTTGTATAGCAGAGCTAAAACAGAAACAGATTGCACAACTAGCAATCAAAGTAGGGAGGGGAAAAATGACTCCAATTATAATGGCTCCTTCTTTAGATTAAAATGAAAAATGAATATTGTGAGTTTAGCTGTGCAGATGAGATGAGGTGTAAATGATACAGTGTCTAATTGTTGGTAATTACAGCATCACAGGCACTTGGAGAATGAGGGTGGTGGGCTAAAAGCTAAATTCTTAACGAGCGTTAGGGAGAGAATAACCGGGGGTAAGTTAACTGGAGATGGGAGGTGAAAGTGAAGCTAAGAGAGAACAAATCAGCAGCATAAGCAAATTTCACACCTGCTGAGGTTCAGCCTGAGAGTGGGGATTGGTCGAAGACTAGAGGAAGATTGCATTTCTGGTCACCAAGGTGCAACCGAAACTCTGTGTACATATACTTTTACAACTGTTTCATCACCTGTTGTGCTGATAGAGACGTGCTGCCATTGTTTACTCCAGAAAATAAATTCCTGTCATTTTGTGCTGCAACACAACTAACAAGCAAGTGGTCTGGCAGGATTAAACATCTCTATAACTCTGTGGAGACTGAAGTCCTGATCCTAGATTTTACATGAGCAACAAGTCCTCCAACTTAGAGTCATGAATGTTCTTTATTCACACTTTTAAGTACAACTCACTCTACTGTTCTGTGAAGAACTTCCCTTATAAGTAGCATGAGGGGAATATGCTAATGTAAGTGTTTCCACATATGCATAATGGAGGGAGGAGGGGTAGTTAGATGGAGTATAAATGCTATTTTCCAAACATACATTACAGAATGTTAATACTACTCAGCTTTTTGGTGTTATTTATAGAAATTATAAAAACATTTATAGTGAACTGAGATAATTCATAATATTTGATCGTTAGTGTAGGGTACATAAGTAGAATCATATTGCCGTAATTTCTCCATCCCAAATAAGTTATTAAACAGGAGCGATATAAAAACATCCACATAAAATGTCAATGTCTTGTAAGGTGACGGCTTGGTCTTCAAATAGTAAAATATGATAAAGAAGACTGTTAAAATAAAAAAATGTCCTTGAACCAGAGCATTTAGTCTTTAATTAATAGTTTACTCTGCTTTTGTGCTTCTTTTTTCTTTTGCATTTAATCACCAGTACTGAAACAGCTGGATGTGGGTATTAAAAAGTTTAGAGAAAGTCAAATTAAATTAAATTCACCAATAAATACCCACCTGAAATTTGCTGTTAATCTAACCTTTATCTTCACCGATGTAATTTTAAAGGTTGCCATGGTTATCTGCAAACACGTGTTATGACACACACAAAAAAAGTACTTTGCTGCTTAGCTTTAAGCTGTAACATCACTTAGCTGGTAGAAATCAATTGGGGTTGGATTAAAAATGGATCATAGTTTTGGGTTGACATACATTCTTTGAACATTGTGACCATCCCTACCATACAATTTCTACTTTCATTTGCAGATTCTCTCATGAATGATATGAAAAAAATCCTTTATTAATCCCGGAGGGAAAATGCAGTCACTGTTGCAATTAATATTGTCATTACCACTAGAGGTTCTTATACCTCAGCAAAACTGGTATATCCATGGATTCTTGCTTTATATGTAACAACACACGTTGTTGCGGTTAGAAAAATGTACAATTGCTCTTATAAGTTAGTAACCATTACCCTGATTTAATGTTAATGCTGACCAATGCTGACATTTCATGATTTCCAAAAAACAACTATTTCTGGTAAGAATACGCACAATGTTGCATGCATACACTATATTGTAAGAATGGAAAATAAAGTAAGTTTATTTTATATTTTTGAGGAACATGTTCCAAAAAATGTTTTGCCTCATCACTGGCTTTATTTCCATGCAGGTTTGTACATTACTTATTAAGTATGTAAGTGTTGCTGTAATTGTGATGACACTGTAGCTTTAGCTAGAATATTGTTATAGAAAAAACCCCCTACATTGTCAGAGAACATATTACTTACAGTTTGTTATCAGCATCAGCTTTATTACAACTTGCCAGGAGTCCAGCAGAGCGTTTAGTTCCGAAAGGGCACCTGATCAAGCTCGGCCCACATTTAATCAGCTGTTTCTCCCCTCATTAAGTCACCTCTCCTTAAAACTGTGTGTTGACATGACTGTCATTGATGCTGCTCTGTGTAGTCTGAGGATGGGGGATGTTCACTTCTGCTCTCCTTCCCTCAAGCGTTCAACATTATGTTGAAGGGCAGGGAGGTCCCAGAACAGTTCCACACTACCAAATATAAACCACTCTTAATTGCTAATATATGGCTACAGTGATCTTTTTGAGGGAATTGATCCTGACCAAAGTGGTAAAGCTTCCCAGTGTTTGTATGTATCATCAAGCCTTTGTAAATAAAGAGTCAGAGCAGATGAATATGTCAATAAAGCAAGAGGGATTTAAAATAACAGCTTTGTACACATTTTAATTGCCTATCTGACAATTAATGCTATTTATTTTTGAGAGCTGTCTTTTGTGTATGCGCCGTGTTGCCGTTATTGAAGCCCTTTCTATGACTTTCCTCCTGGTAGTGAGAATGGCTGTTTAGATTAGCAATTAAGTGTCCAAAAAATGAAGTAAGTGACAAGAGAAAGTTGACAGCTTCCGATCATCCATTGGTTATTAGCACTTTTTCCAACACAAGCACTCATACTTGCGCTCATTTCTAGGGAGAATTTAAAGACACCAGTTAGCTGAACAAGCATGTACTTTTTAGAGAAGAGCCCACCTGAGACTTGAACAAAGAACCTTGTTGTTGTGATGCAGCAGTGCTAAACACTACACAGCAGCTTTACTTGTCAAAAAAAAAAAAAAAAAAAATTCTTGGAAGTCACACTGTCAATCATTGTTTTTTTTATTTTTTTTTTGTTGAGATGCTGTCAACATGAGAAGAACCAGAAGAGATGCCCATTGGTGATGGTTCATCGCTTTGAGAGCCCAAACTTTAGCCATTGCCACACAAAAAGAACGTAAATTTGGCAGGCACACATGACTGATGTTGTTCATAATGGGAAAATTCAGAAGAATATGTTGTTTTTCCAATTTGAAGGTACTTTACAGTTATTGATATATAAAGAATGACAAGGTGGCATATTGTTGAAATATATCCATTCTCTACATTACGTGGAAATTAGACAGGGATGGAGTTGTAGGTTGAGAATTCAGAGAAAAAGCAACATTTTAAAGCTTAATTGAGTTTAAAATGTATACATATATACAGTAACAATGTCCTTTCCTCTCTTCCTATAAAATTCACTGTTTTCCCTTCAGCTCAAAAACATCTGGAGCTCACCACCACCCAAATCCCCCTCTCTTTAACCTTTTAGCACTTGCTTGCTTCGTTCCGTCCCTCAATCATCTCCTTTCTGTACAGAGGGCAAAGGGCTCTCATCAAACCCAAATGCTCCATTTCCTCCTTTCTTTCATTTCTTTTCTTTTCTTCCCCCCTGATTAGTTGTGAATGGGAGGGGAAAAAAAATCCCCCATTTTCATAGTTAATTTGCACTGCATTTCACTGCTTAGCATGGTAGAGACTCAGGTGGGCATGAGTATTAATAGCTTCCCTTGTTGGTGACGTCAGCTGAATTCACACATGCGGCTCTTAACGCTCAGATGGTGTTTTATGTTCCTTAGATGCATCATTCTCAGTGGTTATTTTGTCGGCTCTAAACCACTTGTCAGTACAAAAAAGGGAAAATCTCTTTTTTGCATCTCTTCCTGCCTCTTATCCAGAATGATGCATTCATTTTTCTGCCCCTCCACCTTGTTTTTTTTTTCCATATGGAGTGGTGTTTCTCCCTCTTTTCTCTGTTACCAACCTGATCTTTGCTCCCCACTTTCACTTCTCTAAATCATTCTGCTCCTTAATGTGATCGTCAAACACTATTTCAGTTTCCTCCTTTTCTCTATTTTTCTGCATGTTATCCATGTGACTCTCTCTCTTTGTCTCTGTGTTCTCTGAAAAGGCCTGCATAGTCTGCCTGAAAGCTTTATGGGGTCCTCAAATGCTAAATGCCAGTCTGTCTCTGCCAGGCGCCCGCTTAATGCTGGTCTCCTTGGTGATGAGACCAGCAATCAGGCCGTTCTGCACCAGACACTGAGGATTTTGTGATGTAGTGTGCATGCTTGTGTAACTCAGTGTGTGTGTGTGTTTTTGTCAGTGTAAAGTAGATTTGTGTATGTGTTTTGCACCCTATCTGTGTAAAAGTGCTTACTGTATATAAGAAAGAGAAAGCAGGGCGGTACGAGGAGGCTGTATTCTCTCGGCTGTTATTATGTGAATGCATTATGCTTCCTGTCAACATGCCTTTGCCAAACAAGGGGCCCCCTGTTTTCCCCTGCCAGGAGCTTGAGCGCCACGTCGGCCAGGCCCCAAAGTGGCGAGGTTCTTCGCTGGCACAATTCACCGGGAGTTTAGCTCCACAGACACTGCTGCTGGCTTCATCTCGATTCAGTCCATCTGTACTGGCATCTCAGCAGCCGGCGAGGAATCGGTCTGCAAGAATGACATGTTAGGACTTCATTCAGAAACATGGATTGCCTAGTCAGATAAGATTTAGATACGATATGACAAAGTGGTATTCATGTTAGCATAAATGCAAATCTGAAGAGCATAAGCATGCTTGATTTAATTCTAGTCTGATTTTTTTTTAGAGTTTAACTCACACAATTACTGAGCCAATGTTCAGTTTATTTCCTTGTGATGGCAAAGATCCATTTTTGGCACAAACCAGAGAAGAGAAGCCAGAGGGTTGGCTAGTTAGGCTGGGAGTTTATCTTCATTGCGTAAGTGAAGACTTTTAGACATGCAGGATAAATACATTTTTATTAACTGTTACGACCCCCGTGGTGTTTAGCAGAAAAAAGGAGTTGCAACACAAAAGAAAAATGGCAACTAAGAGTTTCAATAAAGGTGGGATTTTATTTACAAAGGGATTCAAACCAAAGAAACCAAAAGGGAAAACTTAAAACATCCTGCGACAGTAGAAAAATCCACTATTTAACAAAAACTCCAAAAGCTAACCAACATTTCTGTAACTACAGACCAAACAACCCAGGCAAAGACAGCAAACGACAAAGAAAAGCCAAAGTTAAATTTCTGTAAATCTGCAGCTCTATAGCAGTCGACGCCAAGCAGAAAGTGGTAAACTGAGTCAGACGCAACTGCCCTGAATGCCGGCGATAACAATCCTTAAATACGCAGGTGTCCTCATGTGTGACCAATTGGGAAAAAGCCTGCAATGATATCCACCAGTCCTGAGCCATGGTGGTACGGGTGGAGCCAAGTGATGTCTTTTGGCTCCATCTGCATGAATATTTGCAGACCAACAGACTCAGAGCTGTAACATTTACACAACTAAATGTAAAATTTAAAAAAGTTACTGAGCCTTTTGTTGGTTGTTATGAATATTAAATATGTTAATGGTCAATATTATGCTCTGAGACTTGTGATAGAATCAACCGGCAGCGCTCTTGCATTGAAAAGAAAGTGAGAATCATCTTCCTCTGATGATTGACAGGAGATGGAGCTAATCTTTTCTGGGATTTTGACAGGCCAAACATGTCACCCATCATGTTGGACTGTATGCACAGCTGTCAGGTAT
Source organism: Telmatherina bonti (assembly GCF_933228915.1). Taxonomy (NCBI): domain Eukaryota; kingdom Metazoa; phylum Chordata; class Actinopteri; order Atheriniformes; family Telmatherinidae; genus Telmatherina; species Telmatherina bonti. The sequence goes on along the minus strand of NC_136627.1, from coordinate 13,545,882 downwards.
GGAGGCTCCTGAGTGGAGACACTCAGCCTGCGTTTTCTGTCATGATTGCTCTGCAGCACGATGCTTATCAGTGTCAACCAAACACAGTCTCTGTTGAAATTCCTTGCTTTCACTTTCTATTTTCACTTTTGGCCAGATAAAAAAAGAGGTCTGCATATAGTCTATATCCTCCAAAAAAATATGGCATGGAAGCAGACTCATCAATAAAATATTAAAGCTGATTTAGCATTTGTCAATCACTTCCCAAGATATTTTAACAGTCTTCAGCCGGTGGACGTCCTTAAGATATTACTTGTTCTTAGAGAACCACCAGGTGGCCTTTGCCGTTACCATCATTAGCTTATACTCGAACACAGTCTCCTTACATTAGAACCACATCTTTGGCTGTGATCAGGCTGACAGTATAAATTTTTTGATATACAGGCGAACAGTTAGAGGTCAGCCCTGTGGCCTGAGCTCTCACATCTCACTGGGACCAATTTAAAGGCCCAAGTAGCCGGAGGTCTTAGCAGCTCGACCCCCTGCGTGAAAAACCCAAGTTGTTATAAGGTTGATTCAGCAAGGTTCTGATCGTTGCTGTAGGTACATGTGTGTGCACCAGTGTCTGTGTTGATGTGTGGGCGTTTTACATGCAAACATCTTCATGCATGTGTATATGCTGTTGTGAAGTGCTTGTGCAAGCATCTTTTGGAGGCTCTGACTTGCATCTGTGAGCAATTGCGTGCCACTCACGTACTCATTATGTATATATGGGTAGTAGAATCACACCTGAGAAGACTGTGTGAATGAGCACATTCTTGACAGATGCATTTGCGCAGAAAATGACTCCAGTGTGGCAAAGGTTTCATGTATTATGAAGATTGTAAGATTGTGTCTGAGGTCTAAGCTAAGGCGGAGGTGAACTGAGCGTATGAAGTGAGCTGATAGGAGCTAAAACTGTCTAGGAAGGAAATAAGAAATACAACATTTTTGAGATCAAAGGTAGGTCCAATTTAGACAGAATTTTTTGTTTTCTAAAAATGGGTAATTCAGTGGACATCCACAATCTAATAAAATAGCAAGGAAGAAATATAAACGCATTATTCCACCTCCTCCTCATCACTATATTTGGTCATAGTATAAGGATGTATAGGAACCTGCACAGTATATTTAGGTCATCAGAGACAGACAAAAATATTTCCACTGTGATTCGGATTGTTTCGGGAACAATCACATCTGTTCTGCCGACTTTGATTGCTTTATTTCAGTCCAAGACTTAAACTACATTGGTTCCTAGCGTGAAAGGCAGATTGAGAGAGAATGCAGAATAATCTGGCTACACTCACAGACTCTTATGATAAAAGCAAACGTGTTTCCACAAGCTTGGCTCCGGTAGACTCGGGCCCCAATGTATTTGTGCCAGCCTGGGCCACTGCGACGGCTTCTATTTCCTTCACACTTGCCAATTAAAGCATGACTTGTGATAAAAGGACAACAGTCTGTTTGGTAATATGTACAGTGAAAAGTGAGGGTGTGTGTGATGTGTGGGATTAAAACAAGTGCTCATTTTATGTCTTTATGATCCTGGCCTGTCGCTGTGTGCTTGTGGATTATCTTAGCTCTACAGTGCCTCTGCATGCACACCAGTGATTCATGCTTCCTCTCTGTTCTTGCTTCACCCGATGGGTTAATTGACCTCTGGAGATGTTTCTCTACTAAGTTATAATGAGTGCTCGGATTAAATGATTACTCTGGATTTGTCTTAGATGTGAGATTTGTGAAGGCTTTGACTTTTGGATGCTTCATTAATTTTTGAAATGAGATATTTGAACATACCACCTCTTATTTTTTTTTTTTTTTTTTTTTTTTGACGTTTTCTTTGTTGCTAGTCTGTAGAACGAGGTGAAATTCTGGCCAGCCAGTCTTACAATAGTGGCAACTCTGTAATCAAATTATTGTGCTGAAAGAAATTCCAAAAGTTACTTTGACAGACCACATACTTGATAATTACCCCCCAAAAAAACGAAGAAAAAAAATTAGAATAATATGTAGTGTTTTAGAACAGAATGCTTCATTTGTTTTATTCACGTGAAGATAAATTTTATATGAGCAATATTAAAAGGTCTGATCATCAATGATTAATAATCCTTGTGCTGTAATGTAGGTTAGGGCCCGGGAGGCCTACAAGCTGGAACATAAAACAAACAAATCATTGTCCATAAAGAAAAACATCTTTTTCTTTATGAACAACACCCTTGCTCCTGCAGCCGTCTTGTAATAACCTGCATTCCCTAAAACAAAGAGTGCCAAGGGTGAAAAATGATCATTGTGGTGAAGCCATGAGGGAGCTTTCATTACTGTGTTTAAATTTCTTCTGTGGTGCTTTCAAGGACTTTAGGTGTGTTTTTTTTGTGCTAAAAAAAACAAAAGGCATCTGTATGAGCAGGCAGACATGCTCACTCAGAGGTATTCACATCTTTACAATCAGAGGAAGAAAACCTAATGAAGTCTTTCTGAAACAAACAACTTGATTAAGACCCAGGAGGCGAGAGAATCAGACGTGCGCACCGTTGGTCATGAAATTACGTATGAACGGATGCCAGGGATGTGTTTTTAAAAAAAATTTTTTTTAAAAAGCAGTTAAAAAGCAACTCCGCCTCCTTTGGGAATTGATTTTGGAATGAGGTGTCCTACGTTGCTTCTCGCAACCTGGCGATCAACTCCTGGCGATACACACAAGCAGGAGAGATGAGCGTAGGCTTGCCTGTGGGACGCACATGTCTCTGCTTTGCTTGAAGCTGCATTTCTTCAGTGTCCACTGAGCAGTTCGTTTCCTTTCCTTGTCCTCATCGCCAAGGATGCAGCTGCTTGCGCTGCACTTTTGCACCAAAAATAGACCCTTTTCTGACTGATTAAATGGCAGAAAATACCTCCAATTATTCAAGACTAATTTTTGCCCTTGCACCAGCTCCAATCATACACTTTGATTAGCTTTGCTTGTAAGCAATAATGTCTTTCCTCTGATCGGCTCTTGTATTTACTCCTCTGTTACAGAATCATGAAGCTAAATGGATCCCAGAATTATTTGTTTTATTGGTGCTGTGTCGTTCTTAGAGGTAAAATAAACAGAAGGGTATATTTCTGTCCTTAAGCTGCAGACTAAACAGTGACACTTTTGTATCACAAAATGAACATTTGTGCTTCAACATGTCAAAATCTTCTCCACTTTTAATCTACCCATTTACTCCATTCCTGTTATTGAGGATTTTGTGCAGGCTTTCAGCCGTTAGTAGTAATGTGAGTATGTGTGAGCTCATGCAGAAATATGAAAAGGTTCAGTGCAAACTACTCGGTGCTGACTGAGTGTTAATGGTGTAAGAGGTGAACTGTAGCTGCATCGTGTAATTAAAGTAACAAAATAAATGGAGTGGTACGGTCCCTCTGGATGATAAGTCATTATAACTGACACCATTTGGTTATTGATAGTGAAGATTAACTGTAAAAGCAGTGTGTTAATGTTGAATATGCTTTATATTCAGGATACAGGGACAGTAAATAAATAAAAAAAGTTGCTAAATGATTAATGAGGAAGAAGGAAAAGATGTTCTGAAACCTGAATCTGTTTTTGTCTGTTTTGAACTTTTTCTTCTGATCTTTCATTTGATGACACATAATCATACCAGTGTTTATGGAAATGAAACCATTTCTGATGTTAAATTGGTAAAGTTACCTTTTGATGTGGTTGTTAGTAACTCAAAAATCTCTGACTTCGACTACATGATGTTCCAGAGAGATATCAGACACTGTAAAGTATTTCTGGCTGTGACCTGACGTTGGAAAACTTAATTGTGCACCCAGCTAACTTGACTGGTTGGGTTTAGCAGGCTGGTTGTGGGAGTTAGTAGGTTTGGCCTCTTAGGTGACATCATGAATAAGATAGATGTGGGAGCATTTAGATAGATATGTTCCTACACAGTGAGAGGCTTCTAACAAAGGCCATAATTAGTGATTTCTTGTTTGGTTTTCTTTAACTTTGTTAATCCTTTCTCTTTAAGGTAAATACTGCATTTCTTTAAATAATGCTTCTGAATCCTGGTCCTTAAGTACCACTGCCCTGCATGTCTTAGATGTGTTCCTGCTCCCAACACATTGGATTCACATTAATGAATCTCCTCATCAAGATCTTTGCCAGCCTGCGAACATGACAGTGATTTAATTCATGTGTGATAAAGTATGGTTACCTCTATAACTTTATTAATCCCCGAGGGGAAATTCAGAGTTCAAGCCAGCTCGTCCAAGGTCAGACATACAGACATGTAACATTAATGACAGTGTTCCCACACTACGTATCCTGCTGCATTCAGCTTTTTAGCAAGGAATGGTTGTCCTAAATATTGATGATGAATAAAGTATCTTTGATTTGATAACATGCAGGGTGATAGTACTTGAGGCCTTTATTTACTTTGACAAGACTAAGGACACCACGCTCGTCTACTGCACTTAGTCTGAGCGGGTTCTTTGTTCATTTCAGGGCTTTGACAATATTGTGACCTGTGTTTGTTTTTGCTCTGAACTCACTTGGACAGACCAGACCTTTTAAATAAGGTGTTTTGCTTCTCGCTAGAAAAATTACTGAAGGAGAAAATGAAAAATACAATGAAGAAGAAAAATTGCTCATCTATTGGTCAACAACTTCCGTTTCCATAACATGAGAACAAAACATAGAGCTACATGAGATCAAAGCGGTCTTAGATGACCAGTGCTCGGTAGTCACATCTACTGAAACATACTGGATTTTTCAGGCAAACAAACGTGGATTCAAATTAGAAAGGCTGGTATGAACTGCAGCCTCATTGCGCGGCTCGTGAGCTGCATGCGGCTCAGTGACTCTTGACTTGCTGCTTGTGAAGCATCCACTGGCTTTCTGAAAATGTGATCTAAACAAGTCATAATGATCCTTAACAGTGGAGTTCTCTACACAAGCAAGAGCTGCAGGCTGCTTGCAAAAACTTTGCTGTCGTAATGGCCCAAATTGATCCTGTAAGAGTTGCCAGTTTTGGCTAATTTCAGCTGCACCGAACTCCAATAAAGAGCTGCTCCGTCGGTAGCTCTGTATATATTGAAAAAGAAACACCCACATTCTGGAGGCATTATTGTATTTTCACCATATTGCATAAAAATGTCGTTACTCTGTGCAATATTTAGGATAACCATTCCTTGCTAAAAAGCTGAATGTTACTGATTTAGCAATTTAGCAGGATACGTAGCGTGGGAACGCTGTTTTTGGGTGGGTGGCGGCTCTCCTCTTGTCTTAGTAAATTCACTGCGGCTCTTATTGAATTAACAGTGAGTGTCACTGCTCTACTGTATAGCTAATTCTCATTCTTATTACCATCTGCCATGGATTTTGCAGACAAACCAGACTATGTACCAGGAAGTTCATAAACTGTTGCATGACAGCATGGCAGCCTGCTGCTCCATATTTTACCTCCTGCACCGAGTCTAATAAATGTCCCTTAGTGTTTTAAACAGGGTAAACCGAGGAATTGACTGATTAAGTTTAATTTATTTTACAGATGCTTTATACTGATAAAATGTCTTGCAAGTGAGGAACGTAGAGTAAATGAGAATTTGGTATTTTAACCACATCAACAGAACAGTGGGTGGAAAGTTGCTCCAATATTGTAGAGACCTTTAATAATTTATTTCTAGTGATGGTTATCACACCAGACACATAGGACTTATTTTAGTTGCTCATATAAAAATATTGATCAAGTAAGCAAGGTTGGCCAATCGTTGAAAGGTTTTTTTTTTTATTGAAATGCAATCTGCCCCTCTCTCTGAGCATTGTTCCTTAATTTCTCACTTCTTTAACTGTCATTTAATCCTATCCATCACTCCACTGACCTCAATGAAAGCCTCTCGGTTGTGCAAAACGATCATTCGCTAATGTGGCTAAACAGAGGCAGCAAACACTCATCACATCAACACAAAGAGTGATGTCATTTAAAGAAAAGAGGAAAAGTGAACCAGAGTGGATTGCAGAAAGGTTTGTGATATGTGGCCATCAAAGTGTTTTTTTTTCTTTTAACTGACAGTGAAAGGGGTAGCATGGACCACAGCTGGGGGTGGCAAGGTTTCCATGGAAACTGACATTCCCTTGAAGGTGCTTGGCAGCCATTGCCAATTGTTGAGCTTGGTTAATGGTTTGAAATTCTCAGGAAAGTGCCTCGGAGGTTGAAATTAAATCCAACCTGCTTGAGGTGGACTCAGGCAGCAACTAATCACAGAATTTAAAGGTGCTTTACGGCAGGGGGATCACTCCGTAGCCTTTTTCTTGCGTCATCCAGTTCCTTTTCCGTTCCTTTGTTTAGTGACTCGATGAATCGCACCTATTGGACTGATGGATGTTGATCTCTTCAGTCCTGCACCTGCCACATCCAGGCTGGTATGCATTTCTCTTTAGATGCAGGAATAAATTTCATGATGTGGACTGTATTCACAGTGAAGAGCATCTACGTGTGCCGCCCCCCCCCCCCCCCCTTTCGCTCCATTTGGACAAGAATGGTCAGGCACAGCCGACAAAATGATTGTGCCTCTGCGCCTGCCTGTGCACAGCACTTTGGCCACGCTTGGCAGGTAGTGTGAAGACTTGCTGCTGATGGTCATGTGAACGACAGCAGCTGAAAAGGATCAGCCAGGCAAAGTGTCAGCCTCGCACCTATGCCTTCATTGCCAGCTGAGGCAGAAAATACAGGAGATTGTTACTTGCTTCCTTCTCTTTTATTTGGCTTCATCTGTTCACACATAAAGAGGGTGAAAATAGAGTTCTCTCTTGAGCAGCTGCATGAGATATTTGCAAGATTTTTGCATTTGCACTGAGGATAAAATAGCAAAATGAGGATATTGCGAAGAAAGAATTATTTATTAGATACACAAGCTAGTCCCGTGGAATGCTGTTTAGGCCATAAACCTGCACATGAAAAGCAAAGACATTACAGTTTCCCTTGTGTGTGTCAGTAGCAAATAAAAAGACTTATTTGTATGCCACAGAAGCTCCTGTTGTTTCCTGGGATCCTGAGGCCTGGGTGGTCAGCCTTTGTTCAGCCCGAGTGAATCAAATGTGTCAGCTGAATATAGACTGTAACTGTCAGTGTCCCTTCTTTAAAAAAAAAAAACAAAAAAAAACAGTGAATACAACTGCAGTGTTTGGCAAATGAAGCAGTGTTTTGTGTGAAAAGAAGACTGACTGAATTTTTTAAAAGGGAAAGTATCAAATTTTATTTTATTCATTGGTCTCACTAAAAAAGTCTTTTCAGAAAATGCTGCTATTTTTGAGATAGTACGGAGATAGTGAGCTGCTATATGGACTTTTTTTCTGCTGGAAAATGACTGTCAAAGTGCTTCCATACGAGTGAAAAGCTGTTTTGTTTTTACTGATTATTACCTGCAAATGCTTTCAATAAAGGTGAAGACTCTCAAACACTCACTGTCACTTATGAAAATGTCCAGACGACTGGTCCTGCCTTTTTCTTCCTGCACAGCAGCATCACGTAATTGAGGACAAAGCGAATTTGGGAATTTCTGAGGAAATGTTGGCAATGTTAGAAGGGCCAATTTGGCACTGGTAACCCCTCCCAGTGCCAAATCCATTTACATTCTCTTATTTAATGTCTTTAAAAAAAGAACTCTCAAACCTAACTTGAAAATATCTTTTTGCCATTGCCACAGCTCTCAGCGCAAAACCAAAACAGCAGATCGCTTTTCTTTGTGTCTTTGGCTTCTTCACATCTGTAGCAACCTTTCTGTGATTTTACAGACAGAAAGAGGACCCGTAGTTTGTTGCTTTCACGTTGGTGTGTTAAGCTATGAGCGGAAGTCAGATTGGTTTATTGCCAGCATTAACGACAACAGCAGAGTTAATATTGGCTTGTCACATGCAAGTCAATGCAGTTGCATTCTGTTGCCATCTGTTTTTATTTTTGCCTGCCAGACATTAAACAAAAAAAAAAAAAAAAAAGCAAAAAAAAAAAAGCAATGTTAGTTTGCAGCTGAAAAGATAATTATGGTGATGGCAAAATGCCTGATTCATTACTGTTTATGAATAAATGTTTCGAACATGGATGTCCAGCTGCGATCCTCGACGTCCTCAGTCCTTCAGGTTTTCAATGTTTCCCTGCTTCAACACACCTGACCCAAATGAGTGAGTCCTTATCCAGAACTTTATTGTCTGTTGGGTCCATTTAATATGAGTCAGGTGTGTTGGAGGAGAAGACATTGAAACCCCACACCCCTTGTTTAGAAAATAAGTTGACGCTACAGACAGGAATCCGACTGCTGGTAGATGTAGGTGAGCTTGCAGACTCGCGAGCGAAGTTCTTTGTAACGTGTGTTGCAGCAGCACACACGTGACATAAGTTTAGCACATGTAATTGATTAGTTTTTTTCTCTTTTTGGGTGGACATGCAACCATGCACAATAATTACTTTATGCCTACTGCAAGGGAAGGATTTAATTAACTGTCCTCTGTCAGGCAGCTAATTAGTCAATAACACATATGCACACTTGCACACACGCTTATATGCACATGTGGAATATGTCAATATGTAACTCTAATGCTGACAGTAGAATACACTGACTTTGATGTGGTCGTAGAGGCATAATGTACAAGTCTTGAGTGACACGACTCAATAGGCAATTATAGAGGATTGTTGAGGGGAGCTGCAGACGGGAGGTGAGCCTGATGTGGATTCTGCCTCCCCGCAGATGAATGTGGATCATTTTTATCTGAATAGCTTTATCAATGTTGGAGTGTACCGTGTGATATGCTCTGTAAAAACAATAATTATGTTTTTTTTCTGTTTTTTTTTTTTTTTTTGCAGGTTCAAGGTTTGATCTGCACACTGGGAAAGGTAAAACATAATAAGAAAAAAACCTCCTCCTGATTTCCAGTCAACTAAAAATGTGGATTAATGGTGTCTTATGTTATTGGACATAATCACACGCAAGCGCATTCTGAATAACTCCAGCAGACAGTTGATGCCATTTAGCTACCGTTTCACCCAAAGGAAATAATCGGGGGTGTTTATAAAGGTCCTTTCTGTAACTAACCATGCATGAGGAATTGTTTTAATAAACACCAAAGCTTCATGGAGCATCAGCATTTTATCTGACTGGAGTTTTGTTGTGTTGTTTATGATGACAGTAATAGCTGCTTTACTTCTTGCTGTCCAAGCAGTGTTTGATCATCATGACGAAGGTGGACCTACAACTCCGTTAGGTCTATTTCTGGCAGATGGGAGTCTGTAATGGTTTATGTCTGGGGCCTTCTCTCTGTAGATCCCTGAGTATTTTAGTCCAGAATAATCCCCACCATCTGCTGTCTCCTCTACTACATTTTAGCGCTCTGCATATCTCCATCTATCCGTCACCATGTTTTTTTCAGTTTCATTTCCTCTTCTTTTATCATTTTTTTCTTATGATCTCTCTCAGTTGCATTATTTTTTTATTTTGTTATAATTATTTGAATTGCGATGCTCCCCTTCCTCTCTCATCCAGGGTTTAAATCTCTGTTGTGTCCCTACTCCTCTCTCCACTCCATCCTAATCTCACTGCTTCTTCTCTCGCATGGGTTTTAATTTTCTCTCTCAATTTCTCTTTCTTTCCATCCTCTTTTCCATGATCTCCTTTTCATGCTTCCTTTTAGTGTTCATCTGTCTAAATCTCTCAGTCTCTGCACACCCGTTAGTGTTGCCTAATTTATCCTTTTTTTTTTGTTTTTACATTTCATTCCTACACAAATGTCCAAGCCAACCACTCTCCACTGGCAGTCAAATCCTAATCTGGGATACCATGATCACACAGCAAACCCTCTGGTTTTAAATTGGAAAGTCATAAAAATCCTCTCTGTTGAAATGTGAAGAGTTACAAATTTTATGTGTGTTTTTCTGAAGAGACGCCACAGGGTGCACTGGCCTCGTGCAAATCCAGCTACTTCCAGGATAATGATCAACTAAATCATTTTGATCTGTCTTACCCAGGGATTACTCTCTCACCGCTTCACAAGTCCTTATATTTCAATAGACTGACCAGTTTAAAACTGGTAGACAGGGACTGAAGTCCTTTAATGGTCTGTATATTTTTTTGATAAGTTGTGTAGTAGTTAAGAGAAAAGTAACTAACCTTGAAGTAAAATTCAGTGTTTAAATGCTCGCATGTGATGTGTCTTGCTGTGTAGTTTAAATATTCATTTTAAAACTTCATTTTTTTTTTTACAAATAAAACCTGATGAGAGGGAGAGACCCAACACTATATGTTCCGCAGAGACAAAAAAACTCCCCAAAAAAAACAAAGAACATGGGTATTTTTGCATCTTTTTGAAAATTTAATTGTACCATCAACTTTTCAAGCTTTCAGTAAAGTGAATTTGGTTGATTTTCAAAGATTCGGCCGAGCTAAAGATGATTGGAGTTGATTAAGGTCACTGCTGTGGACAGAAGGGCAGATCCAGCTTTATGAAGAGGCAGGAAACCAGCCTCCATTTTGCTTTTACAGACATTCTAGAAGAGCACAGAGACTAACAACACTTCGTCAATTTGGTAAATTTGTCACTAAATCTAGACAAGACTTGTTTTATTTAAATTAAACAAGCAGTAGTGACTTTTAAGATTGATATTCCCAGGACCTGCAGGAGCATCTTTTACTACTTTTGTTCAGTTAAAAGTAGAGGTGCACAACCCAGAAGCCAGAAAGTAAAAGTCCCGTAGCTGTTCCAACCAGTCTCTAAACCAGCTAAATTTAATAAGCTCAGTTCCACTGCAACATAGATGAGCCTGTATGTAAAAAAACCTGCTCTAAATGCACAGGTAGATCCCAAAACATGTCAGGACTTTTACTTTATAGCACCTGGATTATACAGCTCTAGTGAAAAGCAATAGTGACTGTGAGCTGCTTGAAGATACACAATGTTGTCATCATGGTACAATAAGAACAGTTGGACTGTATGTGAAAATATTGGAGACATTCTGACTGAAGCTTGTTGCATATTCCACATTAAGATAGAACTTTGTCCTTGTTCTCAAAGCAGCAAGAACATGAACAAAGTTTGTTTTGGTCCGGTCGATTCATACTCTGGTAGAAGCTTTGTCTGCAATGGGGATGTCTGTGTTTTTATGTGTAACTATCAGTTGAGCCTGTTATTGGACGAGGTGGTGCACATGACAGAGTTGTTGCACATTTTCATTCTTTTTCACACCCTTGATCAGGTGTTTATTAATACTATCCATTCAACCATGCACTAGCAAAAATGCAACTTTCTGCTTCACATTTTTTCATGTTAACCACACCCACCTCAAATTCCTGACCAATGACACTCTCCAATTCTTTTTACACTCTCCACATACAATTAAATTCTCTGATGACACCATTATTCTCTCCCTGTTAGACACAAAGGCTGACCCCAGCGTGTACCTCAGAGAGATACTTTTAAATCCTGGTATGATGATCATTACCTGCTGTTGAACACAAAGAAAACAAAACATGATCTTTGACCCTCAGGGCGTCATGACTCACGACCCTGTAACCATCAACAACACACCCATAGAACAAGTGTCTTCACATAAATACGTGGGTTTGATGGTGTCTAACAACCTGAGCTGGAGTGAACATGTAGACTATTTATGCATTAGGCAAGCCCAGAGACTGTACTTCCTTAGAAGACTACATCTGTTTGGTGTGCCATGTTTTACAGTGCAGTCTTTGCGAGTGTTGTAAGAAATGCTCGCAAAGCATTTTCAACTAAAATAACAATAATGCCGTAATAATGCAAGTACACCCTTTCAAAGATCTAGCTTTCAAAGATTTTAAAGATTTAGCTCGATGTGCAGACTAGACTCATGCAGTCCTCAGTCTGCTGAAACAGATCAGGATTTCTCCTGGGGTTTTGGCAATGTGGTTTTCTGGAACATATGGTCTCTAAACACACGCCATGAGGAGGTTGTTATCAGGCAAGCTTCTCAAATCTCAGCTGACCCTTCTCACATTCTATTGTCAGAGTACAACCTGCTGCTTTCAGGGAGGCGCTATAGAGAAAGTAAATGCAAGTACAACTACTTTAAGCTCTCTTTTGTTCCAGTCTCCAATTCCTAACTTAACAAACACATCAGCACAGCCCAGTCTTCCTCCACTTCATATATATGGTAGTGGGGAGGCTCCTCAGCTGTGGATCCACTACCTTAGCCCCCCCAACCCTCCCAGCCTGGAGAGGGTTCAGGGGTATGAAGGACTCCAGTTGGGTTGCTCCCAGTTTACATGGCAGGAAGGGGGCGTTCAGCTGTGGATCCCTCACTCCCCTTCCCCTAAAACACACACACACACACATACACACACACACACACACACACACACACACACACACACAGACATTTTGCATATTATATTATATTATATTATATTATATTATATTATATTATATTATATTATATTATATTATTATACTGTATCATTATGTGTGTTTTTGCACTATTGTGTTAATGTATGTTTGTCTGCAGCCAAATTTATTCTTGTGGGACAGGAAAGATTGATTAATTAATTAATTAATTAATTAATTATTTCATTCATTCATTCATCCATTCATCCATTCATTCATTCATTCATTCATTCATTCATCCATTCAATCATTCAATCATTCAATCAATCATCTACCTTTTCCTAATGCATGTACATGTAGCACAAAAAAACTGCTGAGATGTTCTCATTAACTCAGATGAAGTTCATTTCATTCATTCATTCATTCATTTTCTGAACCACTTAATCCAATTCAGGGTCACGGGGAAGCTGGAGCCTATCCCAGCTGGCTTTGGGCGACAGGCAGGGTACACCCTGGACAGCTCGCCAGTCCATCGCAGGGCCACACAGAGAGATGAACAATCACTCACGCTCACACTCATTCCAAGGGGCAATTTAGAGTGACCAATTAACCTATAATGCATGTCTTTGGATGGTGGGAGGAAGCCGGAGTACCCGGAGAGAACCCACGCAGATGAAGTTGTGTTTATAATTTTTTATAAGACCAGAGCGTCAGTCTAGAAATGCTCTGATGGTGAAATAACTGGTGAACTTTATGTAGGACTTTTCAGATGCAATTTTAGTCTTGTTTTACCTTATTACAGTACACATGACATGTTTATTCATTCATTCATTTTCTGTATCTTGTAGTCCAATAAAGGGTCGCGGGAAAGCTGAACCGTATTCCAGCAATCGTCAGGCGAGTGCGGGGTGCACCCTGGACACGTCGCTAGTCTATCACAGTCCAACACATAATGTGTAAATAGTCTAAATGAAAGCATCTTTGCTTGCAGTTTAGCTGAATAAACCCCACACATCTAATTTCTGGTCATTAATAAACAGACCTGCTCCACAACCAGATTTGTATTTTTATTTATTTTCCTTTTTTTTTTTTTTTTTTATAGATCTTTATATAAAACTGGGACAGTGGAAAAACATATTTTTTTTTAAAGGAAATCGTTCTGAGTGGAAAATAACACAAATGTTGTCTCTAAGCTTCACTAAGGTGCCTATGAAAAAGGTGCTTCTCACTTGCTCTACTTCAGTTGACAAATAGTACAAGAACGCCTTCATGTAAGTGCGATTATAATCCCTCTTCTTTTTTTCACTTTGCTCCACTCAGACTGACGCTCTAAGCGAGACTGAGCCGTTTGGCATATTAAAAGTGCCGGCAACCTGTAAACAACATTCACTCAGTGCACAAACACGTGTATTTGTGACAATGATGATCTCCACTGAGGTAAATTTAGTGTTCTATATGTAGCACAAGGTGGAAGGATTTATTTTCCTCAATAGATTTGGATGTCACGTTTGCGACAACAGCTATAACAACAGTGACAACCAAAATACAGACAGGTGTGACATCAGCGCTGATGACTTGGCTGTCAGCCATGTACATCACATCTCTGCGCCGGCACAGCTGGATTAACAATGACTGAATGGATTAGTGGATAAATGTGTGTGCGTTTGTGCGTCGTGAAAACGATCGAGTCATGCAGAGACTGCATGATAAAACATCATGGTGACTCCTGTGTCAAGTGGGTATTTGACAAAGCCGGATACCTTAAACAGATAGTGATAATACCTCCAGATCATCATACTTTGGCTCTAATGCTAATGACAAAAACCATGCACTCATGTACATGTGAGCTCCCACACTCACACACATATTAACGCTGAGCAAATAATACCCTGATTTGACCTAAATCCATTAGCTCATAGGAGTCTCTCAACCTCCTGCTCCTCTCCCTTCTGTTTTATCATCTTCCGCTTTCTCCTTTTTTTTTTTTTATTCCTTCGCAGACCTCCGGTCCCTCGTCAGGAAGGTTTTCTGTGAAACCTCATCTGAATTGAAACAGACAGAAATGAGAAATGCAGCATATTCTGTTGGTGAACACAACACTGTGACCCTTGGGTTTAGCTTTCTAATATGTAGTCAATTCGGCATCCTCTCCTAACGCTACTATGGTTGGGAGTTAGCTCATTTCTTACTGTCTTACATCTTACAGAGTCACTTAAAAGGTGAACAAGATGCCCCCTGTAAATCTTGCTCATTTCTTTAAAGCATAACAAAGACTCCATGACTGCGTTTGATGTACGTAAGACAGCAATATGATTGCCAGTTGAAACTGCTTGTCTCTCCACTGCTGTAAATTGCTTTGGATTGATGTTAATAGCTACTTAGGTCGTTTCCCTCTGAGACCAGAATTAACATTTGCAATGATGTCATCCTTCTCTTGCTCTTTTATCCACACGGCTGTAATATGCCTCTTGGATTACTGCAGTTTAACATTGTGTCGGGCTCTAAGAATGTCTGTAATGACTATAACGCCTGCCTGACTACTCAAAATGATCTTAATTGAAACACTGAAAAGACGCTGGTTAATCAGCTTAGAGATGTAGTCCAAAGTTGGCAGATAATAAAGAGGATCTTATGGCTGAGGAGTCTATTACCACCCCTGTAATGAGAGTTCATATAATATCATCTGGAAACAATGAGGAGTTTGGAGAGAAAGGGGGGCAATTGGAGAGGGGGATTGAAGAACGGGCTATTTCAAAATAAGGCTACAAATAGGGTTGGGAACTGGAAATGTAAGCTAGTAAGACAGTGGTGGAGATTCAATTCAATTAAATTCAACTTTATTTGTATGGCGGCACTTCACAACAACATTGTCACAGGGCACTTTACATACACGAATCAACACACACATCATTTCAAGCCAATTCATACATATCCTATAATAGAAACCAACTGATTGCATCGAGTCATGAATTTGATAAATGAAAGACAAGATGGTGAACTGATGCAGGATATCTATGTTTGAGTTCAATAACAGACTGATGAAGAAGCAAGAAAGATCAAAACTTAAAGCAACAGAAATCTTTGTGTCTATAATACCTCTAAAAAACAACAACTCTTCAACAAAAATCCCTGGACTAATCATAATGACAACTCTAGTTCAACTTTGCAGATCTTTGTTTAGCCGTTTCAAGTCATTGCTTAGCTGCCACATCCAGATTTATACTTTTTCATTAGAAAATCGAGTTGCTTGTCCTACTTGAAACCAAATAAGAGTCAAAATATTGTAAACATGGGATTTGGCAGTAAGTGAAGTTCCACAAACATGAGGTAAATTGTTCAGGAGCAGGTTAATTTGTGCTCCCTTTACATTTTTAAATAAGTGTGTCTGCGTCCTAATGTTTGTCCTCATGTTGATGTGGTTGTTAGGAACATCCACTGCAAAGTTGATGTCAGTTTGAGACAATCACAGACATGTCAGCAGTGGAGGAGATCATGATGATGTACGTTCTCAGGAAGAGATACAAAAAGGGCAGCGCAGTAGAAGGTGGTGATCTGTGCAGCCATTAGATTCACTGCGGCCTGATTATTACTCCTTTCATTGGACGCATTTTAGTTATACTGCATAACGCTGGTTTTCAGCAGCACTTCTCCATTTGCTCCATCGGCTGATGTATCCACAAGAATCCTGGAAGCAGATAAAATATCGCACAAAAATTGCTAATGAAACTCAATGGATGGAGGAGCTATGACATTTTTAGAAGAGAGGAATATAGATGCTTTTAAGGTGGGACAAAAATTAAATTGTTTTACTTATTGCTATAAACTTCAAGTTCCCAATAACCTACATTAACATTTGCGTGTTTTCCACTTGTTCTAACAAATGATGTCAGTGCTGACTCTTTCAAGAAACTGTGTCTGAATGAAGGAGACAATAATAACTTGTTTGCAGGCGTGATGTATTGAAATTGAGTGTGGTTAACATGGCGGCTCTTTGTGGTGTGCCAATGTTTCCACGGTTTTCAAGGACTATAACACCACAGCCCGCCTTAAACTCTTATCTCTCATTTTCACTCACTGTAAACTGTTACGTCTAACCAACCCCCAAGACCTTTTCACACACACATGCATGTAAATACTTACACTAAATGATGCAAACCTTTGTTTATAAAAAGGACACGGGCCAATATAGCACACTTGACACAGGACGCACTGATGTGCTAAAAGAGGACTTCTTCCTAGTGGTGGGTTGAAATTTTACCTTTGACTTGCAAATAAATCTCCCTCTACTTACCTTTCATGTGCCCCTTGCTAAGAATGTATTTTATAATCTTATTAAAATTAAAACAAACACTGCTTCTAATTAACAGCACATACCAATTTGTTATGGGGGGGCGTCTCTGTGATCAGATGTCCACTGTAGATTAACCTGTCCTTGCACTGTCTCATAGTTGGCACAGCACAGGAGCTTCCAATGACATTGTTTTCATCAGCTTGTCATGCTGTTGTATATATTATTCCTGTCATCTATATCTTGGCTATTTCTTGAATAAGAGCAGCTCAAGGAAGCATTCAGCTCATGACTGCAGGTAGAGTTTAAGGATTTGGTTTGGCATTTTGGGAAATCCTTTCATTTACTTTCTTGTTGAATGTTGGATGGGATCGATACCCTTCTCATATTTATCTGTCAAAACAAGGTCACAGGAGCAGCTGCTTATTTTAGCTTAGCACAAAAGAGGGATAAGAAGCACAGCGCTAGATGTCACTTTCCCTAAACAAGAATTAACATTACACATGGACACTATATTAAAACTACAACTGGTATTTCTAATCTTAACACTGTCATCTGCATTTGATGATTGTGCTATGTTACATTAGTGGCAGTTTTTTATGATGCAAAACATTTACAAAGAAGGCAGATGCGTAATGTTTTTATAATGTTGAAAATGCGGAAAATTTGCTGTTTTCGAGCAAGCATCAGTTTCATGTGTTAGAAAATGTTGACCTGTTTTTTGGCTTCCATTATAAAACTACTACATTTGACACCGCGGATTGTTGTAGCTACAGATGCGGTTAATTAGATTAGCCTCCTTCAATCAAAGGCGAGGCAGTTTTAAGTCATGGACCTTGCAGAGAATCATCTGGTATGGAGCAGCTGGCCACTCTAAGTGGCTGCGTCTGTATTACATGGACTCGGGTGAGACTCCTTTGCATGACTGGCATCAATCACCTTTAATATATCTGCCGTGACAGGTATTTGTGTAAACATGCAGCTGAATCTGCTGTAATGCTTCGCTGAAGAAGTTGGAGGCAGCTCTCAGTATGCTCCTATCCCAATTAGTCTACTGCATGCTAGCTGTCTCCGTTCTGCCCTCCAGCCAAGCACAGGCACCTTCTCTCTGCATGTGGAAGGTGGGCAGATGCCAGCCACAGGAATGGAAGGAAACAAGATAGTGTTCATTAACATCCCCAACATTAATCATCGCACTGTTGACCTGAGGCCTGCTGGGTAATAACAGATTTGAGTTCAAAAGGTGGCAGCAATATGCAGTGTCTGTGTATTTAATAATGTCGGTAATTTAATTAAGGCTTTAAAATAAATATTATTTAATTTGTTTTTATATTTGTAGGAATTAGACAACTGTATGTGTTTCCTCACAATAAAAAAAACAGCAACGATCAAAATCATGCTGAGGTGAAATATGGATCTTTGTTGCTCTAAAAGGAATATTTTTTGTGCTTTTCATATTTCTGAAGCTTGATTTGAGGGTTTCTGTAAAGTAAAATAGACATTCCTGGTAAGCGTGAGGTCAAACACTGACACTCAGGCTCTGGTTAGTGCCAGGCAGCTAATTTAGAAAGTGTTGTGTCAGAGAAAAAGGAGCTGAGGGGAAGCTCCAGATACGAATCGTACACAGAGACTGCTTGACTGTCTGACTGACTGATACTGGCACCATACATGTTTCTCAGTGGAAGATTTACTCATTGGAAGTTAATGAAAAAAAAAAAAAAAAGATACTTACGAGAAGAGGGTAGTAAAAGTGCTTAATAAGAGGAGACAACAGAATAGAAGGAAGTAAGGTTGGAGAGGTGAGGCAGGAGGAGGGCAGTTAAAAGTTTTTGACTGACAGTGTAAGAGAGGGAGGGAGGTAAGAGGAAGTGCAGCTGTCCTCAGATGTCAGTCTCTGAGGGCTTAGCCAGGAGACATCTTTTTAGTTTCTCAACCTTGGCATTTGGACACCAAGAGGAGTGGAAAGGTATGAAAACAGCATACAGAAATAAAGCCGCATAAGCACGGAGATGGACAATATTCTCTCGCACCTTTCTCATTAAGAATAAATATCCTCAAACGAAGGCATCGTGGCCCATGTTTCATCACCGGTATTTTTAATTAAACTAAACTGCGTAATCACTTTGTCTGATACCGTAACACAATGTGTCAAGGGAGACTTGGTTCCCAAATGACCCATTTAAAACCAATAACTGCATAAATTCAGAACTACAATTGTGACAAAGGGAAATGAGACAATTTTCTTATTGATTGACCTTTTGGAAATGAAAAAAAATGGTTTTGTGTAGCAGAAGCAGCGCCCTTGAGCCAGTGAGGCAATGTGATCTACACACCAGCCACCTGGAGTGATTGTCATAATCACAGGCGCCACGGCGAGGAATCGACCAGAGCGCGTATTGATTTCTGCTCAGTCTTGATTGTAGTCTTGGCACACGGGGTGACGACTACATCACCGCAGTGTGTTAGCGCTGTTACACCACTGGGACATGCTGAAAAGCCCTGTGGCCTATCCATCTTCTCCTGACTTACTGGTGCTCTGATTTCTTGTCCTTGCCAACCTCCATCCGCTTCTGTGACACTCAAACGTACACTGTATGTCTGAGACGGTAGACACAGAAGGGGTTCGCTGTCTGTTCGGTTATGAAGCCATTTGTTTGGGGGGTGATTTACGCCACGTTCTCGTCATTTCACAGAACTGTGCATTATGCAGAAAACATTACACTCTCAGCTGGAGGGGAGAAACAATACATGCACTGCTTTCATCTGAAATTCTAGTAGAATTAAAGGAAAGTAATGCTATTTTTCTGTGGATAATGTCATTTCCAAGTTATTGTTTTTTTTATTTTTTTTATTTTTTATAATAGCACTTTTGGACAACAACAGTCCTCCTGTTATGACTTCCTGGCAGATTTGGAGAGATGCCATATTTTAGTATCGTTATCAAAGGCAGATATAGATAAAATATTCCATTTTAAATAAGGTAGCACTCCCTCCTCTTTGAATATCAATCTGAATAACTGAATTTTGAGGTAAGGTTTTGCGGTCGTTTTTTTATGTGTGCATCTGCTTGCCTGTCATATCTGAACTCGTCTACTACAGAACTCATTACTCAGCACGGCAACTATTTGGTTTCAGTTTTTTAAGGTGAGGGCCACTGCATATATTTTATTTACACCTCTCTGAATTATTCACTGAAAGTGTTTCTAGATGGAGCTAGCAAGCTAGCTGCACCGCTGATGAGTGGTTTAGTCAGTTTAATGATCCCCTTCTCTTCCTCATGTATTAGCATTCGCCTGGAGGCTCTAGCATAGCTAGCTAGCCATCAGAGAGTTGCTCCTCATGAGTGAAGATTCTCTCTGGCCACTGCAAAAACTCAGCCTTAAAAAACAAGAATAAAATATACAAAAATTAGGTAAATGTTGCTTAAAATAGAAAAGAAAATTTGGCTTGTCAAGACTTCCCAAAACAAGTAAAAATACTTTTAAAACAAGAGGAATTATCTGGCATAAAAGCTAAGAATTATCTTACCTTTAGAAATAAAATAAGCATATGTGTACTCAATTTAAGGTTTTTAATCTTACTTAGATTTCAGTTTTTGCAGTGCAGAAACTTGGTATTTATGCAGAGGAACACCGTTTTACCTTTCAAACTGCTTGCTGATATTTGGACTGTAACTCTGTGGCTGTATGTGTGTGTTTACATGTGTGTGAGAGCACACACATCATGTTTCACATCATGCTGTTATCCTCATGTGACCTGCTCTCTTCTTTATGCAACTCCCACCCCCCGTTCTTTGCAGGATAACCCTTCATGTAATTCTTTCATCTCAACCACATTTCTCCGTTTGATTTCACCACCATTCACTATGTATCTTTTTATCTGCCTCCTGTCTCCCTTCTCACCCCCTCCACCCACTTTGCTCTGTTCCTCCCTCCATCCCTTTTTGCACCTACTTTATCCGTTCCTTCATCTGAGCTTTGAAGTGGCCACAAGGTGAACGTTTTCAAAAGAAGCTTCATGAGGCCCTTTAGCATTTTCTCAGGAGTGTGTTCGTCCGTGTTTGTTCTGCATGTGTGTGTGTGTGTGTGAGAATGCCCCCACTTGTGAACAAGGCATATATGTCTCTAACGGGTGGAGAGATCTCTGCCAGGGAATCTGACCTGTCACCGTTGACAGGACGTTCAAACAATATCCACTTTAGAAGTGTCTGACTTCAGGCGGTAGCCGCGTTGCAGATTGGTAGGAAATGGAAAATTTGCAGTGTAGGATGAGATTCAGCTGAAATCTTTTGAAACTAAACTGTCAGATATTCCGTTTCTTTTTTTTCTTTTAATTTTTTTTCTCGTACTTTGTGAGAGTTGGAAGTACGTAGCTTGGACATGGACCAGTTATAACTGGGTCTCCAAAACCAGCAGTCATCGATTGCTCAGCTTGAGGTTCTTCCTTTTTCCTCTCAATGCACACAGACATATATACAGACACACACACACACACACATACATACACTGGCCCTACTTACTTCTCTCTCACCAAGCCTTCATCATTGCCCCTTTACTTTCTCTGATCTTCTGAACATCAATCCCTCATTCCTCAAAGCAAAAAACGAGGGGAAGGGAGACGACAAAAATGAGATGACAGATTACTTGCTATATATAGAGCCAGTCTTGTGCTGGCTCCCTTATTCATCTTCTCCCTGCACCCTCAAGACATTGGATACACCTTTTGGTTTTCAACTAGCAATGCAAATAGACTCTGTCCTCCACCACGTAACTTCTGGATTTCAGTGGTTGTGGACGTTTTTTTTTTTTGTAAAATGGAAGCTTATGGTGAAAATATGGCAACACAAAACACATCTGACTCTGATTGTGTCACTGGTTGCCTTTTTTGTGGATTTATGGTACTAATACAACACATCTAATTCGATCAGCATATGAATAAACAATGTGTCTAAGCCTGTATGGTCATGCAACTGAAGTCACATTTCACCTATGAGAAAAGTGGACTCACACATGCTCGTCACGTGTATTACACACAGACACATAATCTAACATACTTACAGGATGAATTTAGCAAGAGACAGATTAACATGACCCACAATGCAATATTCTCTGTTCTGTTCTGTCCATTTGTCTAAGTGGTCCGGATGTCATACAGCAGACTTACGACCCCTTGACTCTTGGCGACAGCGTTGTGAAATATGGATTAGTACAACAGTGAAAGGTCTGGGATAATCTCACCGTCTTGATCTGCTGTTCACACTCTCCTGCATCCTCTTGCTTTTTGCCTGTTTTTGCTGTAAACTATTAGGATTTTAACATTTTACATAATATCACATTGAATCCAAGTAAAAATTAAAAATACATGCTAGAAATAAATAAATCAACAAATAAAAACATAAATATGTAAATATATAAAGTAGGGATGGGCATTGGTTTTAACATTTTTGAACAATTGTTAAATAGTAGAAATCGAATATGTGTTAATCTGTTAATGTTTGTGTGAGTATTTTGTTTAAACTCACATAGAAATACGGAGTTGCTATCTCTACAGTAAACACACATTAAACAGCAGTAGAAGAAAGCTGAACTGTTTCCAGGGTTTGGTCCAACGTGTGTGGCAGTGTAAGCTCCTATGTTAATTGTCTATAAATAGGAAAAGCATCTAGTTAATTTTGTGTGGAATTTCTTAATTATACATTACAATTAAAAATTAGGTCCAGTGCAAACTAATCAAGGTAACGTTGTACATTACATGAATCATGACAGTGCCTTTAGAAAGCAAAGCTTCTTTTTTTTTAATTCTGCCCAGGAGATTATGACTTTTGCCCCTGTCTGTCTACTTTACACAAAAATTACTAGGCGGACAATGGCTCTTGGTCTAACATAGATTTCATTCAATTTTGGGAGTGATCTGGAAGGAATTGTGGACACAGGAGTCTTTAAAGTGGAACTATTATGTGTATTTCAGGCTAATTTATTTATATTTCTGAGCCCAGAAGGGCTGGGATTGATCGAGTTATTGTCACAAATCGCTTTATTTACTGCAGACCGACCCTCTCCGTAGGCTGTCAGATCAGCCAGATATAAGTTGCCACTGATTGGTCAGCTGCCTCTGCACTACATCAGGAGCGCGCACCGCGACTGCTTTCGCTGTCATTGTAACATCTCATAAACAGAAGGATTAGGTTAATATGAACTCAATAAAAAAAACAAAAACAAAATACAGTGTCAACACACAGCATACAGCCCTACATGTTGGAACCTGAATCAGACCCTGAAAACGAAGTGGAAAACAGCAACCCACAGCAACGAATGCAGCAGGATGTCTCTCTTTGGTAAACTCACCAGCCATCGTTGGAAATAACTTTATCCGACATTTTCCACCTGCCTGATGTATTTATACATGCCCTTGTTAACCAGTAGAAGGTAACCAATCACCGAACCTTATCCCCCGGGACGTCACAAGGATTTTGAAGTAATAAAAACTCTCTAAAATGACATGTTTTTCGTCGCCATGGAAACCGAATGGCGAGAGTGCAGGAACTGAAACTCAAACATGCGTTTAGGTGATAAAAAACAGTGCCGTTCCCATGTCTGATGAGGATTCAACACTGTAACACTGTAGAAAGCTCAGAAAACTCCAAATACCATAATAGCACCCCTTTAAAATGAATTATCATATCAAATGTGTTGAAACCTAATAGCCACGACCTGGTGACACACGGCATTTAAGACTTGACAGATGGACAATTAGAATTGTCCATTAAATGTTTAAGATTTAAAACAGATATATTTTTCTGTAATGCACTAGTATTTCTATATTTTCACATTTATTTCAATCATTTTATAATCAAGATTTATTTAAAAGCATATTTAATTCTTTTTTATGTTTCTTTAACACTTGCATATGATGGTATTTTATTTTATTTGAAATATATCCATACAATTAGGGATCGGCGATATGATCAAAATTTCATATTGCGAAATAGCTCATTTAATATCCCCATAACAATACACATAAAGATATCAAATATTTTGTGTAATTTTGTCAGTCATCAGTGATTTTGACAGATGTGCTTGGCAATGGTAGCAGCGATCTCCTTCCATCTGCGGGAACTATGGCTGTGTGCAGGTGATGAAATGAATCCGTTGTCTGGACCGTGTGCTAGTCTGTTGTCGGTTCCACGTCGGTCTTTTTATTTCCAAACCGCATCCATGCAACAGAAATTTCCCCTCTTTTATGAACAAGCTCATCTGTTCTGGTTGGCAAGTCATCTTTTAGTGAATTTTCCTGCTCTGAAACACATCTGCTATCGTCCTCCTCCGTATTTGTTTATATATTGCAGCATGCCGTAAAGTGCATCTTGACATAAAATACTACAATAAAGCACCTTATTGTGGCGTAAACGATAGAGCCTCATCATATCGCCCAGCCCTACATATAATATTGATAAAAATTCTGGGTCTATATTTATGGTAAGCTTGGTGTTAACTGTTATGTAGTAATCAGTTTTGACAGAAAGTGAGACAGACCCGATTGTATGAGTCGATTAGGTTCCAGTTACCATTCTCCCACCAGCATGTGTTATTCTGTTGCTTCTTACATCACTGTTTGAGTTACCCAATGTGGACATATCTGTGTATTTTCAAATGAGGCCACTGTTGACATTCTTTACATTTTTTTTTTTTTTTTTGCCAAAGATAATTAAATGGAAGAAGGATTTTGTGATCTTTCAACAAATTTATAATCCAGTGAAGGTTTAGTTTAGTACTGTGTACTTTTAAATGATTAAAGAACATTTCATCTCCTTTAATTATTGAGCATTTTAAGAATAGTATAATTTGGAAATGAAAAATAGGTTTATCATCCATGCCTGGCTTTGAGAGTACAGACAGATGTAGACAATAGAGATAGATAGATAGTTAGATAGATAGATAGATAGATAGATAGATAGATAGATAGATAGATGGATGGATGGATGGATGGATGGATGGATGGATGGACGGACGGACGGACGGAGGGATAGATAGATAGATACATACATATATGGAGTTAAAATATCTGTTTTTAGTGAGACAAAGGGGTTCGAAGTGTTTCATTCTGCCATTAATACATGAATGCAGGCTCTGATCTCCTATGCAGTAATATGTTCAGAAAAGCAACTCATACATCATTTCCACAGTGTCACAATAAACAACTTGTTGTGCGAGGCTGTCAACAACCTACATAGTTAAAAAGAATTATTAAATTAGACAAAAATGACCAAATCTTATAAGCTGAGAAATGCGGATTCCCTGAAACATTACAACCCCAAACCAAAATATTATATCAATAACTATTATTTGGTACACTTGAGGTAAAAAAATAAACAGGTTAAAGCTTAACCAGAATAACAAACTTATGGTTGTGTTTACTTCCTGTACCCAAAGGCAAGTGGGCTTCTTTACAAGTGAAACCTTTTGTTTTCAGTTCACCAGCAGCAATCAGAGATGTCACTTTCACAAATGTAAAAGGAACCTTTGTGAATATTTATTCATTTAAAACACTACTCCCTCTATTTTACTTTTTTTTTCTTGTAGTCTTCCATTTGTCTTGCTCATCAGAAATAATCAGCATATTTCAATTTCTTTCTTTCCTCTGTCACTGTAAAATATCACTTTTCTTTCACATTACAATTGCTTGGAGCTTTACAGGAAAGAGGGAGGCAGAAAGAATAAGAGAGACACCCTTGGGATATTATTCATGCTATTTCATACATTTACATCAAACCCAAAGGTAAGGCATTGCTTTATGGTCAACCAATATATGTATGACTTGAAAATGAATACATGCTCTACATTTGCCACTATTTTTTCTCACTTTTTAACTCCTTATATCTTTCCCAGTAGCATAATTTTTTTCATTTTTCAGATGAAACGCAAAAATATGTGCCAGCAAGGGCAAGGGGAGACAAATTGGAGCCATGAAACTATTCCTTTTCATGCTGAGGGAAGAAGGAGAGCTCTGTTAGCCTTGCTGACATTCCACTTAATTTGATTCATTACTGCGTGGTGACGCTTTTGTAGCCACATGCAAGGAACTGGGCCAGTTGTGGAGCTTTGAAATATCCTGACAGAGGGCACTTCCACCAATACAGCATGATAAAATTTGAATCAAGCCCAAGTAGGGTTGCTCTTTCCAGAATCCAGTCTGAAGTCAAAATTGCTTTTACTTCAATTTCTCGCCATATTTGTTTGGCAATTGTGAGAATAAATTGTGAAAACAAATTGTTAGCAACAATTCGTTCCAAGCAGAGTCAAGGCGATGGGGTTCATAAAAGAACTTTATGTGGTTTGCACAGTTAAACATGCTGTGGTGAGGACATGACTTATACCTTTGAGCAACATGCCTCTTTTAAACCTTGGGGGAACATATATATATATATATATATATATATATATCCATCCATCCATCTTCTGCCGCTTATCCGGGGTCGGGTCGCGGGGGCAGCAGCCTAAGCAGGGAAGCCCAGACTTCCCTCTCCCCAGCCACATTTGCCAACTCTGCGGGGGGGATCCCGAGGCGTTCCCAGGCCAGCCGAGAGATGTAATCCCTCCAGCGTGTCCTGGGTCTTCCCCGGGGTCTCCTCCCCGAGGGACGTGCCTGGAACACCTCACCAGGGAGGCATCCTGACCAGATGCCCGAGCCACCTCAACTGGTTCCTCTCGATGCGAAGGAGCAGCGGCTCTACTCTGAGCCCCTCCCGGATGACTGAGCTCCTCACCCTATCTCTAATGGAGAGCCCGGCCACCCTGCGGAGGAAACTCATTTCAGCCGCCTGTATACGAGATCTCGTTCTTTCGGTCACGACCCACAGCTCATGACCATAGGTGAGGGTAGGAACGTAGATCGACTGATAAATCGAGAGCTTCGCCTTCTGGCTCAGCTCCTTCTTCACCACGACAGACCGGCGCAGAGTCCGCATTACTGCAGACGCCGCACCAATCCGTCTGTCGATCTCAAGCTCCATCCTTCCCTCACTCGTGAACAAGACCCTGAGATATTTAAACTCCTCCACTTGAGGCAGGACCAGACTCCCGACCCGGAGAGGGCAATCCACCCTATTCCGGCTGAGGACCATGGACTCAGATTTTGAGGTGCTGATTCCCATCCCAGCCGCTTCACACTCGGCCGCGATCTATATATATATATATATATATATATATATATATATATATATATATATATATATATATATATATATGTACGTACATATATATGTATATATATATCAAACCAAAATTATTTAATGACAGAAGTCCATAATTGCAATTATTTTTCTATCACAGACAGATGGATGAAGGTGGTTTAAATTTGTGCTCAACAAATGGACTTAAGAAGCTCAAAAGCTAAGCACAGATCTCTTAAAAGATTGATGACTGACTCCATGAGCTGAGCCACAAATGCATATGTGATTTGGATCCTTAACATAATGTGTTTAGTCATTTCATGAAAAACTTTTTTAACCCATAAAGACTTAACGCATGAAAACATTTTTTAAGATAAGTTAAATGCTTTTGTATGAGGTGTTTATTTATCCCTTAAAAAATGTTAAGCATTTAGCTAAGGTATCAAAAATTTTTTAGGGATATTCACCATTTATTACCATGTGATATATCAACATTTTTTATAGTGTAATTTTAGGCTTTCAGGTTTCCATTGAGGTGCAGAAAACGAAAATCAGATTGTGTTCAATAGGATTTAGAGAAAAGCTTGCACCATAAAGTGATACCGAATGTCTCAGAAACTGTATGTATTGTATATGTCATGCTCGGTTCTTATGGGTTAAACAGAAAGCAACAGGTTCTCCTGCTGAAACAGTATTCATTTTTGTTAATTTGTTTAATCACACTGTGATCTCTGGAGTATCCCTCTTAGTAGCAGCATGAGGAAATACACTATATGACTCAAAGCAGACGTCACTGTCAAGTACTTCATTTAACAAGACAAAGGTGTCATCATTGGTTACAGTCAATGCAGAGATTTAGAGTATCACCACGCATTGTTGGACAACATAAGCAGCACCCCAATGGACACCATTTCACTGTTTTCCATCGTAACATTCAAATGCAACACTTTTCCTGCATTGAAATATGATCTTTTGTTAGGTTGACGTCAAGTGCGGAGAATTCACATGCGGACTCGGCTTGGAGTTTCAACATTAATTTATTTGCTTCCTTCTGATTTCTGATTCCTTCCCAGGTGGATGCGGAAAATAGGTGTAGTCAGCAGGCAGACAAGCGGGGAGGTAACCTAGCGGACAGAGTGGCTGGCAGGCAGGCGAGCAGGCAGGCAGGCAGGCAGGCAGGCAGGCAGGCAGGCGAGCAGGCAGGCAGGCAGGCGAGCAGGCAGGCAGGCGAGCAGGCAGGCAGGCAGGCAGGCGAGCAGGCAGGCAGGCAGGCAGGCAAGCGGCAGGGCAGCAATCGGGCAAACAGGCAGAATCTCTGACGGGGAAAAAACACACAGGTTATCGATCAGGGCTACACACAGGGAAGAATCTTTCAGGCCGAGAGTTGTACCGCTGGACGTTCAACAATCTGGCGATGAACAGCAGGCTGGGCGGATCTTAAATAGTGCTGCCGCTGATTGCCAAGATGAAGATCAGGTGCTAGGATGCCAAACACGCCCACCAGGGAACAGGATCACAACATCTTTGTTTTATTAAAAAAAAAAAAAGGTCAAAGAATTCACAACTACAAGCTTCAACCATAAAACCTCTAGTAGGAGGAGTAAGCACATTTAATGCCTTGTTACAGAGGTTAATGGGAGATATGTTTGTGGACATAGCTTTGACACACACTACACCTTTACATTTCTAAAGCTGACCTCTCCCAGCAGGCTAATGTGACAATTCTTCCTATAAAACTATAAATGCTGGGCTGTGACCAGGTCCCTCAAACTCTTTATATTCAAATCATATCAAGTATATGGACAAACACTATTCTGATGAGTTCTCATCATCTCAACCCAAGAGAGCCCATTTCTATGTTCTTAAAACTTTAAACTGTTTCTGCCACACAATGGGGAAATTAGTCATGTAAAAAAGTGAATTTAATATTCTCAGAAATGGCTGCATGTCAGCAGGATATTCCAAATGTCATGGCTTTATCTAAGCACTTAATGGACACATGTTACTATTTTTACCACATAGTGAAAGAAGACACTTCAGAAGTAAACATTTGCAGAGAATATCAGGCTTTCCTGGTTGAAGGTTCCACACCGTCTCAAGATAAAACTATAAATAAATCTGGCTCTGGAACCTCAGTCAAGAGATTCGTGTTACAGACAATATGTTCAGTGGGAGATGACGGAATGGAGTAATAATATGTGGCGGTGATATCACAGACATATGAATGGACTCAGATGGAGAGCTAATCCCAATCTGTCTGTGTGACTTGCTGTTGCATGACTCACAGCGTATGCATACAGTATGGACAGTTAGTCATTCAGTGCTTTTGGCTGATGCAAGTTACTAACTCAGATGCTACTGTTTTGATTGTTACTCAAAACAAGCACTGCAGAAAATCCTATTTGCCTCTAACTTAACACATTTAAGAGAAAGTATTTTTGAAAAGAAACGCATGAGACTTACCCCTGTTTTCTTCTTTTTCAGACCAATTAATGATAAATATGAGCTCATCTAAACCAGTAATGAAAACGCAGCTCTCTGGGGAGCCTTAAATCACATGGAGTTCCCACATAATTACAGCATTTATCATTTTATTTGTATAACACTAAATTATTGTGAATTTTATTAGCATACATAACATTTTTAAAGAAGTAGATATGTCATTATTTATTAGCCAATGCAGCTATATAATCCTGCCTATGTTACCTATAATAATTACCTACGTTTGATATGAGTAATTATTATGTATTTACTCATAGTTTCTTTGATGGACTGATCGTTACTCATTAATGTCTCAAGACATACAAAAAGGACTCAGCTTTTTGTTGAGTTTGGTCCATAAACATCATGCAGAAACATTACAAACAGCATATAGACTTGGTTTTTTATCTTCAAGGCTTTCATTCTTAACCCTTTAACTTTCACTCTAACAAAAAGGCCAGAACAAAATGTTTCCCTGTGTTTTTGTTTCGGACAAGAATAAAAAGCATAAATGTTTTTGTTTAGCAAATGTTTGCGATGTTAAATAGAAGAATTTAGTAATAATGCAACAACGATGAAATGGTCGACATTTGAAACAGGAGTGTTACAACAAACACACATAAACCAATTAGTAGAGATGCTCAGGCAGGTGTATTTTCACATTTTTTAAACCAATTCATCAAAACCACTGCAAATTTACCTCTACAAAATGGCAGACCAGGACCTTAAAGGGTTAATGATATTTAGACAGTGTTGTCAGCTAACAAGTTACTGTACATCCTGGGAGATATTAGAACAAAGCTGCATTTGCGTTTTCTCACTGCCTGTTGAAAAGGGGATCCTTTTTTTCTTCCAAGACATGCACAATATAACCTTTTAAAAAATCCTACAGCTGACTCTTTTGCAGTTTTTTTGTACAACTTTCTTCTGGATGTCCTCAAGGTTTCCCTGTCTTTCAGTGTTTGGTATAATTCTCTATTCTAATACACAAGGGTGGAGAACAGAGGATGAAAAGTTAGAAGAAAAAGCTGCCTGCAGCCAATGCATGGATCTGAAGCCTACTTTATGCTGGAAGACAATCATCTTGATTGGCATGCATAGACTACATTCATTCATCATACCGCTACACTTTCATACACTGCCACAAGTGATTTTAAACCTAGCCATCCACCAGCTTCGTCTCCCAAGCCTCCGCTTTCTTATGCTATAAATCATCATCTAGCCACAGGCCACTAGGCGCGGAGCAAGGTGACACTCCACCATGCTTTAACACCACTGGAGGTGGGAAGCACAGGGAGAGAAATTGCAGAGAAAGAGTGAAGGAGGTAGAGAAGGGCAACAGTTTCAGAACAGGAAGGCTAGCTGCAGAGAGAGCGAGTGTAGCTGTCTACTGGGCTATCACAGCAGGAGAGAAATCTTTGAAGTAAACTCTATTAGTGTTTGGCATGTAGAGACACAGCACAGACTTGAAATCCAGGTTTCCTCACAGCACCTCAGAAAGAATCAGTCCTGCTTGGGAACTCAGGGACAAAGAGAGACTATACTACCCAGAGATGCTTGGCAATGTGCAAATGCTGAATATTTGAATTCTCATCCAACATTTAGTCTTTGATTCAGTGAGGTTTTGGATGAAAGAATCTGTTGGAAGAAATAGATGTAATACAACTTCAAGTACAAGTTTTGTTTAAAACAAATGCACAGTGTGATTTCCCTTTGGGATGAATACAGTATTCTTAATTTATTTTAATTTTCATTTGGTGTGATAAGACTGAAATAATTACAGTGTTCCTATTTTGTAAGGTATTCACACTTTGATTATAGTGCCTTAAACCCTAGGACAAGACTATATTTTGAAGTGGCAACATTGGAATAAAATACTTTTGGTCCTTGAATGAAAGGTTTATTTTATGGAAATATTATTTAAAATGTGTAACTGGAAAAATCATGTGGTCTTATGATGAAAATGGCTAAACTTGTCTTTAAACCCAAACCAAAATTTTTCCTTGAAATTACCCAAAGAACATCTCCAAACAAAAGACAATGAGTAAAAATAGAAGTAAACACTAATGGTGTGTTCAGACCAAACGCGTTTTTGATCGTCAAGAGCGGCAGGTTTCCATGTAAAGTCTATGGGGAGGTGCGGCAAGGGGGCGTCGAGCTTTCTCGCGTCGCGTTCCACGTCGGTGTTTCGCACGGAACGCGACAAAAATTAAAGAAGTTTTTTAAGCTCGATGCACGGAACGCGTGTCAAAGGCCAGAGATGGACAAAGCTGAATTTTGGCCACTCGACACGAGGCGTCAACCAATTTAGAGCGATCAGCTCGCAGCCCCTGGAGGATTCCTGTGGTGAACCCAGACACGGGGCTGAGATGCGATTACTCCGTGCAATATTTAGGATAACCATTCCTTGCTAAAAAGCTGAATGTTACTGATTTGGCAACGTAGCAGGACACGTTGCTTAGCAACGCTTTGTTCGGGGGCGGTAACGGCGGCTCTCTGCTGAGTGCGGCTCTTGTTGCATTAACACTGTCTATTACTGCCCGACGACAACGTCCTCTAGCTTTATTTATTAAATAAAACCATGCCATATCTCTTCTGAATCTGCCATCATTCAAACTGACCGGAAGGAAAGCGCCGCCTCCCTCCTCTCTTTTCCGTCGCGTTTGCCGCTCGCTCCAGACACACAAGCGGCAGACGCGGCAGGAGCGTAGGGAGCGTTTTGGGCGTCGGACACAAAAGTGGCAGTTTAGTGACCAGTGTCGACCGTTTGGTCTGAACACACCGTAAGGGTCTGTAAATCTCAAATCAGTTCATGATAACACACAAAAATGAGCTATAAAGCTGTTAAATATTTTGTATGATTACTCAGAAAAAGATGTTTTTTCTTACAGTAGAGGGGAAGCGTGGGTATGAACATTTTTAAGTCCATCTCAATTTAATAAAGAAACTAATATGATGTGAGTCAGTAGTGTTTAAAATCCAGACCGGGTTCTCATTCAGGTTAGAAAGTCTGTCACGGATAGCCAAACAATGCCAGATTATTTCTGGATTTTAAAGTCCAGTACAGAAAAACAATACCTTCCATAGTTTAACATGAAGTGGGATGAAGAGGTGTTGAGCAGAGACTAGGTTATCTTCTAAAGCCCCTTTTGTATGTGATACATTTTATTGTTTGCTGCAAGGCTATCTTTTGTTTTCTGGTGATGCATGAAGATAACATTTTCTTTACGTATCTGCCTTGGACTGGCCAGCACATTTCTTGATTGGAATAGTTTCTTGAGGCATTGTAACCAAGCTAATTTAACCATTTATTAGCAGAGTCGGGCAGGTCATTATCTGCTGAACTCCCCTGTTACTTGCCATGTTGGTTTTCCTCTTATAATACCACAACTAAATTTGGCCTTTGAAACATTTTATAATTGGACATAATAGAAAAGGGGGAGTAACTCATCCAAAGCAAGTATTTTGTTTAGCATCACAAACAATTCTATGGTGCTAAAGCTAATCATTAGTTCTAAAGGACTACACAACAAATAAAGACACAAATTGTGAAAAATCTGGAGTTGAATTATTCACTTGCTTCTGTCTATGCGCACCAAGTGTGCTGCAAAATTGTGAATAAATGATGAAAATTCCCAAACAAACTCAAAAGGTGGATCCAACATTAAGTCACAACAACAATGTGTTGATGCTGCCAAGGGGAAAAAAAAAAAAAAAAAAAGGAATTGGGTTGCATACATCTTTGTCTTGAAAAAAAAAAAACAACAAAAACTGAGAACTTTGGGAGTTTCATTGTTTAATCCAGGAGTTGAAGCTGCAACACAACTGCTTCAGAATTGACTTTAGGATTTTGTGGGACAGTTCTAAGATCTGCTGCAGCAGTGAGCTGCTTGCTTTATGAAGCAGAGAACAAATCATAAAGATGTTTGGCCATGATGATACATTAGAATGAAATAGCAGCCAAGGTTATACCTGCATAGCTCATTATCTATTAGTCAACACACCTGTACTCACTGGTTGATTATATAGGAAATTAAAATATTTAAAAAAAAAAAAAAAAAAGGTTGACTTCATTTTGAAAAAATAAAACTTGAAAAATCACGGGATGGGAATTTTGTCTCTGATGTGAACATCCGTGTTGACTCTACGCTGATGTGGTAAAAAATATATATTACATTGCAAAATATTGAGACAAGATATTCAGAGTAGGTGTGTAAAGGATCTTATGCACTAAAACATAATAAAAAATACATTCAATATTCATGCCAAATAGAAGTCCAGAAAATGGATGAGTTATCTCAAAGAGCATAATTACATAGTACCTAGTCTGTGGGCCACAAAGATTGCAGAATTTATAACTCACTTGAGACTAATGCAACTTTCATAATGATCCTTATTCCACAAAATTACAGTATGAGCGATTACAGATTATGCTGATTAAAGATTAATACCACTTATAATATTTGACTTTTATTTGATTTAGAGAACAAAAATAATGATAATTATTAATATAATGATAAGTTAGCTAGTTGTTAGCTTAGTTTTGATTTAGGAGCCAGTTAACTGCTAACTTGCCTCAGTGCAAGGCTAAAAGAACAAATAAAGTAACAAAGACACATAAAACCAGTAGTATTCCTACATTGTTTTGCACAAGTTTTTTTCTGAAATATAAACTAGTAAAATGATTTCCCACATATAAGACTTATTGTTGCTGACAATGGTTCATCTGATTTAATGCGACACACATTGACATAAGTCCCAATCATCATCTGACGACTGCAATCATCTCCACTTTTTATTTTCTTGGATTTTGAAATGAAAACTTCTAAGGTTTCTTCTTCCTTTTTTCTAATTTACATGAAACACACCGTGTCTCCCATGTCATAATTATGATTGCATTCGGCTTCTGCTTTCTTTCTGTAATAATATTTATGTGATTAAAGCCACCAAAGCAGCTTGCAGAGAGAAAGACTGGCAGCAGTGGTTTATCTGTGCTCATTTACCTCCTGTATCAGCAGTATGTCCGGTGTTATGAGCACATCAATCACACCAAACACTTCTGAGTTTTAACTATTACCCACCGGAGCATGAAAAGTGTCTTCCCTCTTCATCTGTGTATTCAACTATGCATTTACTTTACAGAAAGTATTTTACTGAGGTCCATTAAATTGTTGCTTTATAAATATTGAATTTCATAAGGGAGATATTGTTTTGATTTTGAAGAAACTCCCACACAAGGCAAAGCTTTTTATTTGACTGTAACAGTATCCATAATTTATACTGCCTCCATTAATCAGCGCTAAGATATAATGAGCTCATCCAAATGTGAACAGAAGGTTGTGATAGCAGCTTCGCAGGGAGTTGGCTCGCTTGACCTGGACTTATTTCTTGCTTGGTATAGACGGAAAATCAAATTTAATTCAATTAATCACCGACTGTGGTGTAATGACCCTTGTGCATTTGGAGTAGTGAAACCACCGTTGTGCACTACTTGGCCATCCAGCCTGCACAGTAAGGTTTGCATCACATTGTCTCTGCAAGGCAAATATTAAACCGTTTGCAACCTCATGTTGATCATTTGTCAGCTGAAATGAAGCAGGCAGGCTGGATGTAATGTTATGAGGTTGACCCAGCAGGCTCTGCGAGAAACTACCGAGAAGAGGAAGAAGAAGGTTAGGTTAAGCATTTATCAGCCCTTGATGGAAACAGTGCTGCCCTTGCTCAGTGTTATGAGAGGCGCAGCAGGATAGAGAGAAAAAACTGGCAGTACATGTTGTTCTTTAAATGTACTCGCTTGGTTCATCTATACTGGTAAATGGCATGTGGATGCTGAAGGGTCACAGGTTCCCAACTATGCTGTTAAAAGTTTTGATATGCGCCACAGTTAACTGAGGCAGGGGCAGAATGGCAGTTTTCTTGTTGATATATAAGAAACCTTAAGATTTATAAGCTGCTGCAGGAAGCCACGGTCTTCACATGAAGATAAAATATACATAAAGACCAAATAGCCACAGTTTTTTTTTCATTCTTTTATTTCCAAAAACAAGTTGTAAATAAATAAAAGGGAAAAATAGGGTAAAAATGACAATGCATCTTTCTAATACACTTTCTTCCGATGTTTTTGATCATTTTGAAGAGATTCTGATAAAGAGAAAACAACTGGGCCAGTCACATCCGACCTGACAAAGACGAGATAACATTAACAGCCATTTCCTGTTTGAACCAGTAAACCACAAACTCACATGACAGATGGGCATCTCCTAAAATAATACAAAATATTTCTAAACATTGACACAGCTGTTGTAGATCAGTGATCTTCATCATTGTTTACCTTTCGCTAGTACCTTTCAGCATGTTCAAACCAGTGAATAGAGATGTTTTTAGGTTCATTATCTTTTTTCAAAAGATTGTTTGAGATTTGATTTGCCAGTAAATACAATTATGGTTAGTTTCAGTCTTATGCAAGAATAATAGTTCCATAACAACAATTCAGTAATGCTAACTGTAAAATAAAACATAAACTTTGGCTATGTATACGCTAGGGTTGTGACAAAATGTTTTTGTCCCGATTCGATTCTGATGTTTTGGGTGCCAAATCGATTTAGATTGTAATTCTCATGATTTTTCGATATTGCTAATTTTTTGTAGAATACTAAAAAAACAAAAACAAATGTACACAAATCTTTGGGCTCGTCATTTGTCTTAATTTTAATTAGGTAAAAAACAACACAGTAGCCAGACCATCATTCTGCTGCTATAATACCCAAGAAGGCAAGTAAAAAAAAAAAGCAATAAAAGCAATAAAAATGACAAAAATGTTATAATGGATTATTTTTATTCATTTGAAAAAAAGATTTTTTTTCACAAAAAAAAAAAAAAAAAAATCGATTTTAAAATTGTGAAGCAAAAAATCCCAATATTAAATTTTTTTCTATTCGATTTTCCACCCTTAGTATTCACGTAGCTGGGAATATCAAAAACAGAGATATTCCTCTACGATATGACCTGTCCTCCACAAGAAAGCGCAGATTATTAAACGACATTAAAACGTCTGCATGTGCGACTAGTGTTTACACGCAGAAACAGCATGGATGACTTCTGAATCTACTTGGACTTATGCGGTTAGATGTAGACAGATTTAAAAAAAAAAAAACAAAAACCTGGTGTGGACTTCAGTTGTTTGGCTGGGAGTTATTTGGTGTTACGTGTGTACACGGCTTTGAAGGCAGCGTCTAAATTTTCTCTGCGTTTAAACAATTCAGTAACTCCTTAATTTTCCCACATATTCACACCCGAAGTGTCATGATTGGATCCCTGTGGGGGGAATTAAAGTACTTCTTCTGTGGAAGTTTGACCACAATGCCTCTCTGGTTCAAATGCAAAACGACTCCTTGCTGATCGCTAAATGATTTTAATATTATACTTTCCACATCCAGGGAGGGAAGAAAGTGAGCCATTGCTCTCACCTCCCCCCCGAAGCACTTCTGTGACACAGACTAAGGCAGACACACAGACGGCATGTGAGCAGTGATTTCCTGATGTCAGCTACAGATGGCCAGTGCCACGCCAGATTAATGGTGATACTGGGAGGGGGGAGGAAAAAAAAAAAGCGCTGTCACTGAAACCAAAATAACAGATATTAAGCTAGTGACGTGCTGCTGAATATTTATTTTGGTTTTCCCGTTTCTTTTTCTTTTTTTAAAATGAAAATAAAACCTGGTTGGATGGATAGATGTATGATAAAATATATTTCCATATATGCTTTCATATTTGTAGTATTATATTTGTTAGCTTCTTTGCAGGCTTTTCATGGCTCCCACAGCACTTCTAAAATGCTTAAAAGAGCTATTTTGAGTTGTCAGCGGGCTACCACCGCACACACATTCAAACAAACCGGCATAAACACACACACACTGACACACACACACACACACACACACACACACACACACAGACACACACACACACACACACACACACACACACAGTGTCTTCTCATTTGCTCCAGGCAGTTCTTCTGCTTGGTCTGCACTGCTTGTCCTCTTGTTAAATGGCTCGGTGTAGTCACCCCAGCTCATACTACGACAGCAACATTTAAGTGTCCCTCCAGTTATACTGTCAGCATCTACTGTTCAGTTATACTTCCTAATGGTTCGTCATATCTTTAACATGATTACTTCCTTGAAATAATCCACAGTTTCATCTCATATGTCTCACCAGCCACATGCAATGTCTGTAAATTCCAGCTCAAACTTATTTTTTCTATTTTGTTTAAGCATATCTACCAGTAAACCTGTTGGTAAAGCTTAATATTTCCTCAGTAGCAGAGCTTGCATCCTTGGGTTATGGCAAAATTCTTGGGTTTATATTGAATCCATATATTCTAAGCACAGGCTGTGTAATACCCAGTGGTGGAATTAGAAGTTTGCACTTTAAGCTGCAAGTTGTCATCACTTTGTATGTGCTTGGTTTTAGTCCCACAGCTAGCGGATGCTGGAGTCTATTTGTAGCTGGTCTCTTGGTCTCCCACCACAGCGGCAGAGTTAATGCATGAATTCTGCTTTCAACTAAACTTCAGTGGGAAGTATATTCTGGGGGTATAACACACTCACAGAAAGTGTGGGGTGAATTATAATAAAGCATCAACTTCAAAGGGCAGGCCTTTCTTGTTAGATTAACAATGAAGTGAAATAGGCTGTAAGAATAATTTCAGCTTGTTCACGGACATTGCTGTTGTTATTTAGATTTATTTTTTGACCGTAGCCTGGAGGGCTTCAAATAAACTCTGTGAAGTATACTGTATCTCCAGTGTTGGTGGAGGCTAAGTCAATTTGAAGCGACTAGTCTTGTGTAAGTAGTTAACTAATCAGGTGTGATGGTAATAGAATACAAAAAAATTAAGAGACGTCTTCAGATCTGTTTTGCATATTTATGGTCTGACAATGAAACTGGGATTATAAGACTCATTAGTGAAGAGTTTTGAACAGGAGAGCTGAACGATGATGATTTTTTTTTTTTTTTTTTTTTTTTTTTTTTACTTTTTAAGACAAGTATATATATATATATATATATATATATATATATATATATACATTTATATAGATATTCATTCATTCATTCATTTTCCGAACCGCTTATTCCAATTCAGGGTCGCGGGGAAGCTGGAGCCTATCCCAGCTGGCTTTGGGCGACAGGCAGGGTACACCCTGGACAGCTCGCCAGTCCATCGCAGTTTATATAGATGTATTTACTTATTACATTTTTAATAATACAAATATCATACACAATATCAAACCATGTGAAAAAACAATGAAGAACATTTGTGCATTATTTCCTAGGAAGACATGGCAAACCAAGTTTATTTGTACAGCACATTTCCCATACAAGTAGTAAGCCACTTTGAAAGCCACTGAAAGCCAAACCACAAACAAAACGTTAAACAACCGTTCCATCCAGGTGGTAAAACATAAAAAATATACATCTGTATATAGATCCCTACCTACACATATCCAATTTTTCATTTCCAAAAACCTCCCTCTTATATTTCAGGCTACTTCTATGTCCAAATCCATATACTTCCTATTTTCATATTCCCAAACTTATTAATAAAAAGCAGAGCATTTCCAAAGCCGTGTTGTGAGTTTACCTATCTTTCAAAAAGGAAAAAAAAACATCGATTTGTGATCTTTCCCGGTATTATTGGAGACTGATGTGAAAGCACATATAGTCCAGCTCAATCCTGCAGGTTTTCCACATGCTTCAAAACACCTGACTGGAATGAATTGTGCAAAACTTCATTGGCATTGTAGCCATTTGATGGAAGCCAGTTGTGTTGGAACAAGGATAGTTGGAAGACCTGCATGATATTGGCCCTCGAGGACCAACTTTGGGCAACCCTAGTTTGCTGCTTCTCAACGTGCTACGGGTCCTGCTGCACTCCTGTGTCTCCACGCTGCAAACGTTCTGGCTGCCAGCTGCAGTCAGTCACAGCAGGAGATGTTTAGTTGCCACTGGCTGATGCTGCACTGGCTCACAGTTAGAAATTAATGCATGAAAAATGTGGACAACAATATTAACAAGGACTGCAGACTTTTAATGAGAGAACAGCTGCAGGTTTTAGTTAAAGATATTGAAATTACACTTTAACTTCAGGCCTGTTCAGTGTTGACCAGGGATATGAATTGAAATGCATTTTTTATCAACGTAACTAAAGCTTCAGTTTACAATTTTATTGTCTGCATTTATCATTTGATCCATCCATGCACTAGAATTTATTTTAAAGTTATGCTTTTTGAAGAAAATATTGCTGGATAAATAAAATGCGATTAATCAAGATGAATGAATACATTTCTTTTTGAATAAGTCGTGCATTTATATATATATATATATGTGCATATATATATATATATATATATATATATATATATATATATATATATATATATATATATATGTATATACATATATATATATATATATATATATATATATATATATATATATATATATATATATATATATATATATATATATGTATGTATATATATATATATATATATATATATATATATATATATATATATATATGTATATATATATGTATATATAATATATATATGTATATACATATATATATACATATATATATATATATATATATATATATATATATATATATATATATATATATATATATATATATATATATATATATATATATATGTATGGGTGTGTGTGTGTGTGTGTGTGTGTGTATAGTATTGAGCTCTATTTTCTGTCTTTCCAGCTGACTGAGGTCTGCCTTCTCCTGCCTGCTGTCCAAATGTAACTACGGCGCTGTGATCTAGATTGTTTTTATTGTCCTGTGATGTTCTGTGCCAGTGTGGCTTTACAGGTTATGACCTAACCCAGCTGTTCACTGTCTCTGCTGTGTTCATAAGTGTGTGTGTGTGTGTGTGTGTGTGTGTGTGTTTCTGTTTTTATATCAGGGTGGGGACCAAAACTTAAACGACACCAACTTGATCTGGAATTCCCTTAAAAATGGGAACGTGAATATAGTTCCCACTGATACAAAGAAATTTTTACGGATTCAGGCTTCAAAATAAGTTCTGCCCAGACAGTAGTGGCCCATTCACATTATTGATCAGCTGAGATCACACCTGCTACCTTGGTGCCGTCACCACATGCCTCACAGACCACCCACTGACTCCTTATCTCAGTGAAGGCGCATGTATGTATTTATGGACTCTGCCCTCATCTGGCTTCACTCCCTATTTATTTACTCGAGAGACTGATACTGTATGCAAAATTAAACTCAACTTATTTCGTCCGATAAGATTGAGCTTGTTTAATGGAAGATTAACCCACCCCCCCTCCCCCATTCCCCCTCCTCCTCTGGCCCCTCCCTTTTTTTTCCCATTGAAAGCTGTATTACAAACTTTGTACAGGGAACTTGCAAATCTGGGATTTACGAGCCAGAGACAGTATATTGCGGATGGTTTTGGGTTGCAGCTCAGTTGCATCATGGGAAATGTAGGATCCAACCATTTATAAATCCTCACTAGAAAATAAATTTTAGGACATGTGTTAGGTGTAATGCTGCTCGCTGGAGCTTCACTTCAACAGACATCAAGGTGATTGAATGATGTTCAAACACTTAGTTGAATGACATGGAATGACACTTAGAATTGGCACAACTTTGCTTTAGACACTTGAACTTCTTATAATTAAAAGAAAAGCATTATACTAGTTCAATGCAGACAATGTTTAATCACAGAAAGAGACCAACCTGAATTTAACATTGTGTTAGATACAAAATTCCGAACCTCTTCATACATTACATCCTATTACATACATCTTCCTTTATCATATCATAAAAATACTAAAAACTGCTCACACTGTGTGGAGCCCGGACTGTAGTTTCTTTGTCACAAATATGTGTATTTTTGCTGGCGAAAGGGTAAAGTTACAGAACACGACGGTGATCTTAACAGTGTGGTTTGGATCTATGGAGCCTATGACATAAGGAGATATTAAAATAGATGTGGACCTATGAGGAATATAAAAGATAGACATAGTGCATGAGCTCTGCTTGACATTTAGCTAAAAAGTCCTACATTGCACCAGCTTAGTAAGGATTTCATCCCTACTTTGCATGTCTTTGCTAGTCGACAGTGTAATTCACCGTGCATTTTTTCCCAATGGCATCAAGTCTTATCACCTATCAGCACATCGCGTCTGACTTAATGATTTCTTGCAAGACACCTCAAGACGATGGTGCTATTTTCATCCGACAGCAGCTGTGGCATTTAAATGGTGGAGGAGATTGTGTCAGTGGTTATTCTGAGGGTTTGCACAAGGCCATATAAAACAATTTTTCTGTGTGCTGTTTATGTGTGTGTGTGTGCGTGTGTGTGATTTAGGGGAAGGGAAAAAAGAAAGTGCGAGGGACTTCTTTGACCCAAGTGAAAGTGAGGAGAAGATCGAGTTGCCGCTTCCACTAAGAGAGGTGGCTATTCCAAGACGTGGTGTACAGTTTCATCTTTGTCATGTTGAAATGCCGGTCTCGGGGCTGGGTCCGTCTGCCTTTCAAAGGCTCTGTGCTAATTCCGAACTGTTTTCCAGACGCCTTTGCATACCACAGGATTCATGTGTCGAGACGTCTTGTTCTGTGTAATAGCAGAGGTGTAGAGAGAGGGTGAGAGTAGGTGTTTGTTGTGAAGCACAAGAAATTTCTTCACCTCAATCGTCATCTCGATTTCTCATTTTATGTATCTCCATCAACCATGTTTGGCAGCTCTGGTTGTCTTGCCTTAGTTAACTAATTCAAACAGCACGAGCCCCAACCTTTACCAAATATGTATTAAGTGTTCATACACAGCAAGACCACACACAGCGGTTTTTTTTTTCTTTTTTTTTTTAATCCTCATCTTCTCCATCCTTTGAAAAGGATTTCCATTGGCATACCTTCCTGCATGATTTACTAATTGCATGCTCAAGGCTGATGTGAAAATTCATCAGATGAACTGATGCACACAATTTAAAGACCACCCATGTTCTTTTTTTTTTTTTTTTTTTTTTTTTTTTACTTATAAGCAAACATGTTTTCTAAATGTCCTTTAATATGCAAAACACCAACACCAGAGGACAAATTTCTCATGAGCAGGCCTGAGGAGCTGCATGGAACTAAAGGGCTAAAATAATTAGTCTTCACCAGCGATCACCACGCTTGTTAATCAGCTTACAGTCAACCGTGAATGAATAAATAGCTTTCCTACTAGTTCTAAATCCACAGAACATTACAAGTATGTAATTACAGATGTATTACAGCAAATCCGCTAGTATATAGTCATTACTAACCACACTGTAAGGCAGGACCCTTCCCCGTTGCAGTCATTCAGAGCTTATGACAGAGCCCAAACATGGCCTGGATAGCCTGTTTAGGAGAAATGCAATAAATCTGTGTGTTAATCACGCATCAGACACTTTAACAAGCAGTTATGGTGACTGACGAGTGGCGAGGCCTTCACTGCACAGTGTGGATTTCTTATAGGTTAAGCATCTGTATACATTAAAAATAAATACACCCACCAAGGTTTGAGGCCGCTCACATTGTAGAGTGGATAATAGTCTTCATAATGTATTCTTGTTATACGTTAAACACATTTTCTTTGTGATTTATGAGAGTTTGACCTGCTCATTACGGCTCGGTTCCAGTCGGGTTAACACACACAGGACCTGTCTCTCTCCATTTCTCTCCCACTCCCAGGCTGTGATAGGTGTGAGCTAGCTTATTTGCATGATTTGTTCATACCTCCTCACTGCGCTTCTCACTGCATATAGATGTATACATCAGATTGGATCTTTTCCCCTATGTGTGTGTAGTTGCTGTGTACTTTTAGTATGCGCTCACCTAGTTGTGTGTTTTAAATAAGAGAGAGTTAGCTCATATTATGCATGTCACGTCACAGCCAATTAAGCCTCTGCTTATTGGAACCCCTTAAAGTGCGATTTTTCACAGAGGGAAGTGTGAAATCTCAAGGATTGGATGGAAATTACACCAACAAACCTTCCAACTTCTTTTATGTTAACCTGCTTCTTCAAGGATGCTTTCATGGTGCACAAAAAAAAAAAAGAAAAGGAACGATCAGACACTGTTCACATCTGGTGTTAAGATGCAGCTTTTTGTGATCCACTCAGAGATTGCTCTAAACCCAGGTGTGAGCCCATTTGGACCTGTCACATATGCATTGCGATTTCATTGCTTAGATCACATCTAAGTGTTTGCTACAGTAATAATAAATGTCTTTCAGTTCAGTAACAAATACTTTGTGTTTCTAATGTAAAAGATTGCAATCAGATGCATTATGGGATCAAATAAAGCTGGAATAACAACTTAATATGCATTTTTTTTTTTTAGCTTTTTTACCCTCAGCTTTGGTAACCTCTGCTAATTCCTGTGTTTTTTACAATGGGTATTTTAGGAGGAGATTTCATTGGGTTTCCTCTACAACTTTTTGAACCAGGTCTTCACCCCGCAGATATCTTCAAAATTAGATTTGCTTGTTTACATGATAAATAATACAAAATAACCACTGTTAGGTTTTAAGGCTACCAGGAAATACTGGTATATAGATGCTTACCTAGATGTTATTTCACAATATTTTGCTTAATAAAAAAAAGAAAAGCTAATGATAACATTTTAGTCCAACCCGTAATTTGTGTTTGGATAGTCATAAAACAGACAAGGTGCCTTTACAATTTCACTTTAATAGTCTTTTTTCCCCTCACATTTCTGTCAGGAGCGTGGACTATTGCCCTCACACTCTGTACATCTTAACTTTATCTAAGCGCTTGTGTCTGGGCAGATGTCTCATGTCTCCATACTTGGTCTTAAAAAGCAGCCCATGTTTTCAAATATAGGTGTTTATGATCCTCCCTGGGAGCCATTGAGTGATGGTTTTGAAGCTGTGTATGATTTAAATCTCCACTGGGTAGAAAACCATCTTTGGATCGGCTTATGGCTGAATCGCGGCCTCCCTGGGATTCATGTGTGAAACAGAGTGTCTGATGGAAGG
The DNA here is from genome assembly GCF_933228915.1 of Telmatherina bonti. NCBI lineage: Eukaryota > Metazoa > Chordata > Actinopteri > Atheriniformes > Telmatherinidae > Telmatherina > Telmatherina bonti. The sequence continues at coordinate 13,501,522 of NC_136627.1, read as the reverse complement.
ATAGCTGCAAAGTGGAACTGACTGTCAGATTGTATTTTTAGATGGCAAATTTGTTAACAATCCCCCCTCTGTGTCTGTCACTCTTCCCCTATCTGGTTTCTCTGATTCACAGTCTTTATGTCCCACCAGAGACACGAGATAGCAAATAGATGAATGGCCTTGTATTTTCACCCCCATATGATTTGTACTGCTCCTTTATGTATTGCGACATCTGTAGTTACAGAAACCGGACTCTGAGACATGGACATGTCCAAGCAGCTTCAACTAAAGGTTAATCTTTGCTGTAATAAGAGTAAAAACGTACATGTTGTTTTCAGAGCTTTAAAAGTGGCATCTGGGTGTATAAACATTGTTTTATTTAGAGCATTTCAATTATTTCACTCATCTAGCTGTACATTTTTCACTCAGCTGCGAAGTTGTCTAGACTTGGAATATCACCCAGCTGCATCTGTCGACAGAAATCTGCGTGTGCACACGGGTTTGCTTCTCCATCTGTGTATCTTAATGCTTGTACAAGTGCATGTCAGTGAGTGTGTGTGTCTCTGATTTTACAAGGCGTAACCTTGTCAAATAGGGCTACATCATGTGCTGATCATCCCCCCGTCTGTCCCCAGAACAAATGTCTCCTCTCTTCGGCATTATTAAAGGCTTCTCTGTCTTCGCTGCTAATTGGGTTAGCTTGGCTGTCTGCGGATCTTTCCAAGCTTTTAAGAACCCCATCGGACTATCGGAGTTTGAAATCGGCCAAAGTTGTGACTGTTTTAATGCTGTGCATCAGGGATGGGATTAAATACTGACCACGCTGACTCGGTTACTAGTCAGATGTTGGTAACTTTGAGGAAGAGTATACATTTTTACCAAGTGGAGGTTCCTTATTTGGCATCGAAATTCACAGCTTTTCTCAGCATGTTTCTGTTTTAGTTACACAACGACCACCTGCTTTTCTAGACATACAGATTGGCAATGAAAAATTGTGTTTTATTAATGAATTAATTCATTATTTTTTTCATTCCTAAAATCCAACAAACCCCTGTAGAAAATGCAGCTAAAGTCTAATAACATTTGACTTTTTGACACCCAAACTTCCTGACTTATCACTTTGTTGTTTTTTTTTTTTTTTTTTAATCATACAATGCTCTCTGTGGGAATGATTATGGTCTGATCTTGTCAGTGATCTTTTAATAAGAACTAAGATACAGTCAGAGACCTTTTAAGGTAAATTTAAATGAACCAGCGCTGTATCTAAGTGGTGCATCCCAACCCCCACTGCTGCCTTTCATTTGAAGTTCAGCTTGTTCTTTATTTGAAACAAGAGAGAGAGAGAGAGAACTGCATCACCCAGAGCAGGATTTCAGAGAATTGGTTGGTACTAATTGATATTCTAAACTTGCTTGTCAACCCCTGAGGCCAACCCGTTTCTATTAAACGGTACAGGATAACCAACAAAACTTCTTTTCTTGTCGATCTAAGCAAAACATTTGAGCACATTCCCACGAAGAGTGGGGAGTTCCTAGAGGACACGCTCAAGAGGAGAAAACACTTTCTTTCATTCCTATTTTTACTATACACGATCTTTTTTTTTTTTTTTTTTTATTGAAAAGTGATATTCACAAATGCGGCTGTCTCAGATGTTTGGACTTTTTTTGGTCTGTGTCTCTCTGGTAGCACCATTACTCCATAATCTCCCTGTATTATCGCTTCAAATCCTTTATTCACTCTTATTATTTGTACTGAACAGTATTCATGATCGTTATCAACTTGGTGTCCAGCATGCGACTGACATCATGAGACTTGCACTGAAACTGCCATAGACGCTGTATTTTTATTGAGGATAAACAATGAAAAACTGTTTAGTGACTCTGAAGAAGACAAAGAAGAATAAGACATGTGAGAGAAAATAGGAGACTGAATGTGATTAAGAGAGAAATGTTCACAAGATCACAATAAATGGTTGCTTAGAACTTGCTGATGACTGTGCAAAGCCCAATTCAGTTTATTTTTCAGAAGTAAGGAACTTCTTTTAGTCTCATTTTGGATCATAAAAGGATTTTATTCCTTAATATCTGAAAGATAAAGCACTTTCCTGACTGGCACGGATGATAAAAAAGAAAGGTAGAGCCAAAGCGAAGAGTTTAAATTAAACTTAACTGTGAGTGGAGTTACATGCACAGTTACAGCTCCATCTTTTCGCTGTGTACATGCTTGGGAGGGTAATAAAGTCATTCGCCTAAATGTGCCTAACGCTGTGATGCTGGCGACTGTGTTAAAAAACATTGAGGACATTTTACATCTTTGAACTTTCACTGGATGTAAATATAGCCAAATCCACTGCCCAGATGTTTGTAAGTTACTGTGCAGATCAGAAAGCTGGGGTCATAACATCAGCTATCAGGAAATGCATTATGCAACTGCAAGTTGGTATAAATTGGGTCTTATTTGGCCATTTTTTAGTCACAGTTTCTGAACAATGCAGCTGTCTGAGAGAAGAAACAACGTGTTGCGTGCAAGCATGAGACTGGCAGGTTGAATTGAAAAGCAGGTTCTATGCAATCTGGCTTTTTCCTTTGCATGGCAACATTTAATTAATTGCCTTAATTATGATAAAGTGGATTAATGTGGATTATAATTAATCAGATTTTACAGTAAACCTGATTGAATTGGATTATCATGGGATTGGATCGAACTGGATCTTTAAAAGTGCCTTGAGATAAAATCCTGACTTAGTACTGTAGATATAAAACTGCATTAGAAAACATGAAAAAATATCATCCTTTGGAATTATGTACGACACAACCAGACCTCTTTGAGTCCAGCTGAGTGTATACATGCCAAAGTAATACAGCTAGCCTATCTGAATGTATTGGTCTAAAACTCTACTTTGTATATTTGTATTCAGACAAGTAATTTCCCAAGTGTCATCTCAGTGTGATGTGCGATTAACCAGCCATACTTGCCCCAATGAAAGCAATAGAAATTGGTGTGTGAAGTCATTTGTCTTTCGGTATTGACTCCCTCCATTCTTGCACTTCTTTGGCCCGGGCCTCAAGCTAACGCTGTCTTTCTAGGACTATCCCCAAGATGTTGGTATGAGTTTCAACCAAGGTCACCCATTAATTTTCCAGGGTGTGACAGTTCTGTGGTACAGATGTGGGTCAATGCTCTCAAAGTGTAGCCCAGCCGCCCCCCCCCCCCCCCCCCCCCCTTTTTTTTTTTTTTTTTCAATGACCCACCGCTAAGGGCTGTATAAGAAATTGAGGGGCGGTGGTGCAGATATTGTACATATATAGGCACAATTTCTTCTGCGATGTCTCAGTGGAATTCCAGTACAATTTTAGACTCTCGCTCCTTTTTACAATATTATGTGCCGAGAGGAATTTGTAATGATCCATCATTGATTCTTATGGAACATATGGAGGCACATTAAATTGATGGTAGTGGCAGTGACAGGAGCAACGGCACACTGAAGACTAGTAGATTTCCTGTGTGTCACTGTCAGTGCCTCAAGTCTATTTTACAGGTGGAGGGTGCCACATTTTCCCAAGACTGATTGTTTTCTTTTTCATTAGTTGTTAATTGTTCTGCTTGCACACAAGCAGTGATGACTCCACAAGGGATTCATGTGTGAAGAAGAAGAATGGCGAGGCAGGAATGTGCTTTAGCATTTACTGCACTTTAAGTAGAACATTAGATTCTACCTTTACTTCCACTTATCTTCATATTGTACTAAAGATTTCCATTTGATAAAGTCATTCAGAGTGAAGCATCTCAGCCAAGAAATCTTCATCCTTGCGCTCATAATGGTGACTGGTGATAATGTTGGCCCTCAGCTCACATACAGTACTATCTTGGTTGTATCCCCATTGTCTTGGTTACAATGAACTGTACAATAGCCAGCACAGACGGTGCTTTTCCCAGCCTGTCTCTTCTCAACAGTGAGTTCTGTTCTTTGTTTAATGACAGAATATTATCACCACAGTTAAAACTCATTCAGCGTTCTCCACATCCATTCTTCTTCTCTTCCTAATAAGCTAATACGATCATATTCAGATGAGTCTATGCAAATATTTCCATCAAAAGCCTCATGTGACATTTTCCTCCTTGTATTCATTCCAAGGTTAGTTATTAAATTACCTTTTAGAAGTGCCAGGGCTGTGTAGAATGTGTCAAGAAAAAAGGAAAAAGAAACTTGGATGAATAAAAAATATATTAAAATATGGCTTTGGCAAGAAAGATACATATTTCTCTCCCTCCTCATAAGGAATGTCATCCAGAGACGTTTTCAGTTCTGAGGAAATTGTAGAGTGTGTGAAGTGATCCATCTGAGAAATCGAAAGTTCTCCAAATATCGTTAAAGATGAAAGCATGAATCATTCATAATGTGATCCTTTCCGAGCATGATGGGTACCTCATCTCTCCGCCTGTCTCCCTCCCATATCTGTCACTAAGTCAATGTTTTTTTTAACCCCTATATTTTCTCCACTTCTTTTTCTCAGTTCTGCAGACACACATAAGCACATCTTTTCATTTTACCTTTCTGTTTTTATCCATTTTAATTTAGACTTGCAGTTCTTTATTTTTAAGAAAGCCTTAAAAACATCTGAGCCATTCAGCACAACTTAAAAAGTATCATCAGTAGAGAGAGCACACATGGGTGAAGAACAAGATATGCTGAATAAATTATCAAGAGTTTTGTCTTTGTAATTTCTGGCTTCTTGTTGATGAGAAATCCAAAATTTTTTCCTTTTTTAAAGTCTTTAGGTCTTTCAGTGATGGTTAAATAAGTGACGTGTGGGTGTTAAAATCACATGAAATGACTCAGTGTCCACCATGTCTCATCGTTATTGTGTCAATATCTCCAGATAAACCAGTTCAGTAGATAAAGTGTCTTATGTGCGACTTACTGAAGATGTAATGAATGTTAAACTGAATTCTAGTGATTTATGTTTTGGGAACTAGCTATTTATTTTTGTGTGAGAAAACAAAGGTTGCGACTTCTCCAAAATGCCAAAATTATTCACAAGATGGTTTTTCTTTTTTGCCTGCTTCTACAGTTAAATGATACTTATCAGAAAGGCTGCTGGTGGGGGACATTCACATCACATTCACACAGGAAACCAGAGTTAATCATATCATTATGTTTTTATTCTGGTTAGATTCACAAACATATTTTAGCTTCAGAAAAAAACCCAGATTCTTATGTTATGTTGTTTTGTTTAATACTTATCAAGTGACAGATCCTAAATGTGCTCTTCACTTCAACCTTTTAAGCCCTGTAAGACTGAAGAAGACATGCCTAAAGTAAATTAATAATTATTCAACAATAAAGTTTTGTATGCCTGTTGTTGATGTCTGGGGACATCTAAAGGACCCCAGGGAATGTGTTCCCAGTGTAAACAGCACTGTGCATCGTTATTCCACTTAAGTAAAGGGAAATAAAACAGAGAAGAAAAGAAAACTTCTCTTCTCACCATTTTTCCCCCAGTTTTCAGGGGCTACCCCCAAGCTAACAATTATTTTATACACACAAATACCACTGATCATCCTCGGCAACAACATATTTTTACAAACATCAATGTTTGCTCTAAAATACTCTTTCATTCTCGTTTTGTTATCATTAGGGTCCAAAATATCTCAGGGTTTGAGTGGCAAAAAACAGAATTGTCCTGTTGTAGTAATTATTTCTTTAGTAGGTGATAATGTTTGCTATCTTTTCAGCTGTTGTCATGGAGAACACCATGTTGTCATTGGATACACCAATAAAAACATCCAACATGTATAATTAGAAAACTCAACAGCGCAATCCACTTTATGAGCTGATGATTGTTGAAATTTTTCACCTGTAATATTAATAAAAATATTCCTACAATATTATGATAGAATGTTGACTTATTGCACTGTCAATATGGTAATAAAATAAATGAAATAAGATTAAATAAATAAATAAATAAAATAAAACAAAATGAAATAATATAAAATAAAATAAAATAAAATAAAATAAAATAAAATAAAATAAAATAAAATAAAATAAAATAAAATAAAATAATGAACACAGCCTTTTTCCAGTTTTAGAATTTTTGACCCAGTTCTATAAAATTAATTGGAACCCCAATTTATACCTTTTCAACATAAGCTGCAGTTCTTAAAATGGGTCAAAACGTGTTTATGACTTGATCTTTAATTTATAATTGTAGATACATTTGTGTGAGTGTGTGTATGCACATGAGAAAAATGTAGTGCAAACAAGTGGAAAAGACAAGTCAGTGCAGCCACTGAAGCAGACAGAAAGTGCTGAAAATGAAAGATATCCTGTGAGAAACAACTAATTTTTAATGAGCTGAGAGGTCGTTTGGAGTTTTTTTGGAGTTAAAGAACAGAAAACAGATGCTGGATGAGACACCGATGCATTAATTGATCAATTCAAATCAATATCTGCAAAATTTGCATTCACTTTTTAAGGCTAAGGATGGTTTTCTCTCTGCTTTCATCACTGCAACAGTGAAATAGTCCTGATTTATTTGTGTGAAGTGCAATGGCACGGCATGCTGAGGGATTTGTCTGCCACTCTCAGTATCATCTGGATCTTACATTTGCACCGCTCCAGATCAATGTTGCATGACGTAGTATATAGCTAGACTTAATCCCTTTTTATCCATATGTTATAAGGCTAAAGCAAGGCAGCACATTCTGCCTTCACCACGTGTTTTTGCCTCATATACTCTTCAGGCAATCTAAAATAACACTGACTTAGGCTGAAATAAATAAGATTACACATGCAATATTTATTGCATCTCTCTGTATCTGTAATTTTTCTCTGGAAGTACTTCACGTAAGGTTTCCGTTGCGTGATATCCTAACTTTAATAATTTGTGCTTTAGCAGGATGAACATGGCCGTTTCAACATTATGTAACCAGTAACCAACTCTCTCATGTTAGGTTATATTGTGAAATTTTAATCTATCGTGGTGAATGATGTATTATGTAAAAAGGTCACAGGAAGTGGTGTGAAATAATGTATTTGCTAGGTGAGTACAAACAAGCCTTTTCGCAGCAGTTGAGTGCACGTGGTTATGATAGTTGTTAATACATTTGTTCATTATAACAGCTGCAAGATGAACGCCTCGCGGTGCAGCACTAAACTTTCAATTACAGACTTCCCTGCGCACGTGTGCTTTCTGTACTTATATGTGTGGTTGGATGCGGGTGGGAGGGTTCTATGCAGTGTGCACATGGATTAAGCACATACTTCCATATGTGTGCCTTTACACTGTAATCTATATTTATGTGCATTAGTGCAAGGAACTCTGGCTTGGTTTTGTGGGCGTTTTTCTTCCCACGCCGTCCAGGTGGCACAAGGAGGCATCCCTTCCAGCTTCCACTGTCAACACACACACAAACACACACATTTACACTCCAAAGCTTGCTCCGGTTGATGACTGCACGTTTCTACGGATGATTAGATTACGTAAGAAAACACTGCCGAGCCCTAATAGTTGGTAAACCCAGATTACGCCAGATTATCATCCCTTTTGCTCCGCCTCCATTCTCCCTCTCTGTGGCACTGTGCATGTATGCGTGTGTATGTGTGTCGGAGCACAAGGATAGTGGGAGGTAGGGGGGTGAAGCATGCGGATGGGAGGAAAAGGGGCGATGTGTGTGGGGTGAGGTGGGAGGTGAATGATGCTGCAAACACCAGAGCCAGATGGGACAGAACCCCTAAGCAGCTTAGAGTCACAGTAATCATGCAGGCTAAGTTGCCATCAATGGTTGGGGGTTTTTTGTTTGTGTGTGTGTGTGTGTGTGTGTGTGTGTGTGTGTGTGTGTGTGTGTGTGTGTGTGTGTGTGTGTGTGTGTGTGTGTGTGTATACGTGTGTGAGTCACACGCATGTTAATGTGTAAGTGTCTTACATTAAACTTGCAGGGCACTGATGCTGCTTGTGCACAACATCAAAAGAATGTGAGAAAGAGAAAAGAGATGTGCGATTGTGATATTAGAGGAGACAGTGAGAAGCTGAGAAGAGGATGCAGCGGCAGGACAGGAAGGGATAAAGAAGGTGAGAAGGTCAGAAGCATGATATTATCTTGTCTTGATGCTAATGAGACGTTACAGAAACAATAAAGGAAATGTGTAAAGGAATATTGGGGTCATCTGCAGTAATATTGTCAAAAAATATCTCCAATCTTCTGGTGAAATGTGCTGAGTGAGAATGCAGAATTGGTGTAACGGGGACCATATTATGTCTACACGTTTAAAGAATGGTAGTTTCACTGGCAAAGTGCAAAAGGTGTGAGATCCTGATGTTTTTTCATTTTTAGCTGCTTTCAGGTGCTGCTTTTCATTTCAACTTTTATGAAATGTGTTGATTTAGTTTGAATCCTGCTCATCTCTTCCTAACCATGAGCAACTGTTTCTAAGGCTGAACTAACAGGAATAAAAAAAAATAAAAATAAATTAATTAATTAAATATTTCCTTTGCATGACAGTCAGTGGTTTAAGGCCACCACTCATCCCTTCTTCCAATGCTTAAGCATCTTGAAACCTGTTATAATTGTGCAACATCACTTTTACATTTTACTACTTTTTACTGCATTCGGGTTTGGGAATGTTTTGTACACATTCACCTCACCATGAGGTGAAACTAAGGGCTCATAAATTGGTGTAACCGGAGATTCCAGGGACTGTAAACATCAAAATAACAACTCTTGGCCATGCTGTGTGACTTTAGCTCACTGTCAGCCTGCCACTATTTAGGAATGCAGCCATGTTATCCAGGCTTATGTTTGTTCCTTTGTAACAGACACAGTCTTCTTACACGTCCGCCAATCCAAAACCTGTCGTTTTGTAGATATGACCAATAGCAGAGTCCTGTAATGTACATCAGCAATAAGAGGATATGACTTAAAGGTTTCCACACTGGAACAAATTTAATTATTGAGTTTATTTTAGTAGCCTCTGTGCAGTGCAGTCAGTTATTTTGAGAACTAGATTAACCCCTTGACTGTCCGTTTTAGTTTTTGATTTTTAGTGACTATTATGAATCTTATTAAAAAGTTGTGGAAGTACACCTGCCTGATCTAGCTCTACCATTTAGTTTGGGTATGTAGTACAAAAAGTAAGTTTTCCTTATTTCATTACTGTTTTAAGGTTTGATCATTTCACCATTATTCCTGTTATTAGATGTTATCTTTTTTTTTTTTTTAGAAAACACTGAATTTCATTTTTCAAGGAAATGAAAAAATTAAGACAAAACGTTTTTTAACAAACATGTAGCTAACTGTGTTTTTTGTTTTTTGTTTTCTTACTTCATTCAAAATGAATCATCATCAATTACTTGTTGGGTTGAGACAATGACAGGAATTACGACTGCTGTCACAGGGTACGACGATCATGTGCTCAGTGGCTGCTGTGGTTACATATAAAGAGAATAAATCTTTGTCACACCCTGCTTGGTTATGCACAGTTAAATAACATGACAAAGTTTGGAAATCTAAACAACTTGGTTATGCTCATATAAATATGCTTGGCGCTATGATACATGCTATTTACATTGCATTTCTTACCTTCATGCAATCCACATGTAATGTTGAATTTATCCTTCATGTTTTAACTTTGAACCTAAATGTGTCTCCAGACTTTGGCCTTTCTATATCCTACTTTCTGTTCAAACTACAACTTTACTCCACATTTCGACCCTATTTTTCCACAAATCTGACTTAATCATCTAGAAGTTGATTTTATTTTTGAAATCTGTAAGACAAAAACTGCACCCCCCTTTTTTTCTGCAGCACTTTGTCACAGTTTGCCTTGTTGTGAAGATGCTTCCATAAATCAGGAACAACCTACTGTCAAAACAGTCAGCTTTGAATTTTTTGTATACCATTGATCACTATGGGTAAAAAAACCCCCACTGATTTCCATTTGAAGTGAGCCGTAAACAAATGTAATGAAAGGTTTTGCTATAAGAACATTAAGAACTTTTATATGTTTGGTTTTCTGCTCCCAGCATATTGTGGGAAAGACAAAACAAAAAACTTTCAAACCCAAGAGGGAGGACTGCATTGATGTATTTACCTACATGAATATTCAATAATGGAGCTGCAGCACTTCACAAAGAAAAGTAATCACTGATTTATTTATTAGGGTTTTTGACATGCAGTGCAATTATGCTCCTGCAGGCAATCTGCTGGGTGCTCTCTGGTCTGCCCTAAAGCTTCACGGCATCATGTGTGTGAGTTGTTCTGCTTGACTTCAAAGCATTGGTATTGATCTTAAAGGATCGATAGTGATGATCGCTCTAGTGGAGGAATAATGACAGCGATCATTCAATGACGGATGGATTACATGTTTTATTTTCTTCTTCACATTGTTTTTCTTTCATTTATGAGTCACATCGCGCCAATTAGTTTGTTTAAAAGCCAAAATTTGATTGAAATATATATATGTATATATATATGTATATATATATATATATATACATATACACACACACAGCCAACCCCCTCTCCCTCTTAGCTCACTGAATATTCCACATTGCTTTTGATGGAATTAATTTGAATGTAAATGATACAGCAATGGGAAAGCTTTCTTTGGCCTCAACACAAAATTTCACAGCAATACGACCCCCCGATGTCTGAGCCGGTCCACAGGGAGGGAAAGAAAAACAACAAAACACTGCAACAATATGGAGCTATTACTTTCTCTGAGGACATTTACTGCCATGCAACATAATGAAATTACATTGTCACTCAGTGGATTTAGTCAATGAATTGATCAATACATGTCTTAATTCTAATTTGCAATTTGCACTTTACACCTACAGGGCCATTTGTGTCAGGACTTATGGCTCTTAAGGGATTGACTCAAACAATGAAGCCCATTTGTGCCACTGAACAAACTGTTTACACAGTTTATGGACAAAAGCATTACGTTAAACACATAAGGAGGTTGCATCAAGATCAAATTAAATCAGATGGATGCAAAAGAAGGTTTTGTTTAGTTGGTGCTTTGATGTGAAAAATACAGTTATTTAAAAAAATAAAATATGTTAAATATAACTATTTACTTGCCAGCACAATGATTAATGAAGTATAATAGTAAAACTATAGAAATAAGATAAATAGATTCAACTATTGGGTTCCTGTGAATGGCATCTGCTCAACATCTACTTCTGCTTGGAGTGGATGGAAGGATACGATTTTATCCTTATTATGGATAAATGTGATATGTGTTCTCTAGTTAATCCAGGTGCATGTAGGAGGAAGACCACATTTATCCGATCAGGGTGGTTACCAAAAATAACATCTGGAAGCTTCACAAATACAGACTTGTGTCAAAAAGAGGATTTTACCTGTTATACAGGAAATGAAACTGTGCCAGGCAGTGATGACATCAGTGTTCAGCAATGTGCACAAAGCCCTGCCGAACTGCTGCAGTTTGTACTCTGAACCAGGGTTTAGAGTACAAACACACCTGATTCAAATCAATGTGTATTTAGCAGACGTGTGCAGAGCTTATCTGAGTCTGAGTCAGGCGTGTTGCAGCGGGGACACTTGGAAAGCCTGCAGGACACCGGTCCTCGAGGACCAGGCTTGGGGATTCCTGCTCTAAACCACGTTTAGGAACAAAACAAATTAAAGCATTGTTAATAAAAAAAAAAAAAAAAAAAAAAAAGTAAAAGCCACAAACAGTTGCCACAGGCAGCTCACATTCACTTTACTGTCTTCCTATTTCTATGTATTAAATATGACAGTATCTTTCATTGCTGGTAGAAACAGACTGGATGGTCTCCTTTCCTGTTAGCAAAGAATGATCCAGTGTTTTATACTATAAATAATCTAATAAAAGGAACAGGGAAGCTCCTTTTGCTGGAAATGAAATGAGCAGACCAGCTTTGGCATGTATGAATGAATGTTGAGTGTATATTTAGCTTTAACTCTTGAAGTTAGGGTTAGCATCAGATGGATGTTGCTTTAGCCAGCAGAAGCAGGGCTCTCTTCTTACTGTAACTATTAACTACAAAATATTATTATATTACTATCATACTGTAGTCACTAAACAGACAAAACAGTGGATGATCACATAACAAATTCAAGTGAAAGTGAACATTTCCTCATTGTGTTCCATTTGCTGGAGTAAATTAATAGTAGGAGGCAGGGTTGCCAGTGGAAGACAGGTCTCTGAATAAATGATGTCACAGGTGGAGATACTTGTCGAGAGTATGAAAGCTTGCCCTCATTTCCAAAGTGCCATCTGCACAAATGTACAATAAAGGAAAAAGTTGCAACAATCACAGCCGTTACATCTGAAAAGCTTGTGAATGGAGACATTTTTAGTTTAAAAATGAGATGATAGTTTTTTTTAGCAAAGCAGCGGATTGACCTCTGTTCTATCTTTCTTTCTTTCATACCTGCATAATGGAGTTGCTCTGCTTGAATTACTGTACTGTAAGTGGGGAATCATGTATGGGAACCACAAAGTAATGGCATAATACCCTGTTTTCTCTTGATGTTACAATGCAATCTCAACCCACTCTCCTGCCTAAATCAGCCCTTTCTCTGGCCATGCTTCCCTCCATTTAAGTCATACATTTTCTATGTATCCTTCCGGTTTCTTGAGAGTGCATCTTTACGCAGAAATATCCATTTTTACCTTGAAGTATCCCTTACTCTGCCATAAGTAATCATTACTTTAATCATAAATTTTAAAACTGCATTGCTCTTTACACCAGCCTCCATATTTTAACTTCACTGAATGTTTAGGATACACTGAAGTATTAAATATTCTGTTTTGAGAATAGATGATCCTGCTACATTGCCACTATTTAAAAATCTAATGAGATATCTCAAAAATGCATAAGGCTGAAACCATTTTCGTGAGCAAAGACATTGTGATGATGTGTGGCTTCTCAGAGGAAATCCATTCATCAAATGCCGGTGAAACGTACCACAATCCCTCGCAAACACACAAATGGAAAATACATTTATTAAATATGCCATTTAAATGCCATGAGTATATTGATCCAGTTGTAAGATGGCGAGAAAAGATTGGACTGCATACCATATTAAATCCACACATTTATACCACGCTTTCATTCGATGTTAGAGCCATTCAAAGTCATATAGATCCCCCAAATGTATACGTGGGGAGCATCTGCGCTCAACCCTTATCCCACTAATCACTGCATTTAATCAGGCAGCTCCACCTTCCTTCACATTCAGTGGTCCAACATGCCATTCACAGCTCCAAAGCTTTTTACACCACCATTGATTTCCAGTGTGCTCCCAGTGCAGGGCATTGGCCTGCTCACCCAAGTCGTCATACATCATCCCGCATTAACGCTTCACCTTTTACACCCCCTTATATCACCATCCTATACGGACCTTTATGTCTCTCTATCAGCTGCTATGATTTCACTGTGATGCCTACGTGGATTGCCATCTTCTTCTGTAGATAAAAAGGACAGTTGTATTTTTTTTTAAACATTTTGTAAGAATAGCAGAAGGTTTTTTTCTTTAAAAAAAAGCCTTTTTTGGATCAGTGAAGCATCCGCCTTTCCTGAATCCTCCTCTTTTAACTCCACGGCCTGGGCGTAGATGTGTGAATCAGTCAAGATGTCACTTTGATGCTTTGAAAATCCTGCTCCTCTCTTTTGACTCCCCTTAGATGGAGGTATAAGAATCTCATAATATCTTTTGGGAATCTTGTGCGTTCGCCGTTCTCTCCGGGGCTCTTTGAGACAGGAATAGACTGATGAAGAGTGTGACTGCCTCCACAGTAATTACGTGATGAATGCGTTCATTCTGTGCGTAGCCCCGAGCGGTGAATAGCTCAGCTGATTATTGAGGGGTGTGTTCTTTCTATATGTGCAAGTCTGCATGTAGGAGTACATGAGAATAGACGGCACAAAACAAAGAATCTGGAAGAAAGAGGACGACATGTGTCGCATTAACTCCCCTCTGAGCCGAGCTCCTAAAACTGATGCCTCATGTGAGTGAATCATAGTTGTCCGCACATAGAACATATTGAATATAACCTGGCATTCCTTACGAACATCTTTTTACCCCCAAGGGTGATGCATTCAACGTCCCACCCCACCCCACCCACCGCTTTTCAGCCACATTTCCAGAAACACTGAGCCAGCTGCCACTTCACTTTGCCGTTTCTGTGACGACGCGTATTCTCCGTGCTCTGAGAGAAAAGTTAACACAGCCTTCAACAGTTTAAATCCCCCACTCAGATGGATGGTAAGCTCCATTAATAATACCTCCGTTTTGCTGTCCAACTCATATGGATTTTCCTTCACAGGGAGGATATAGTGTGAGAGACAGAGAGCACCAGCATGGGAGAAGCAGTGCTGGGGAGATGGATCGCTGAAACATAATGTGCAGTAGGACCCATATAAAGCACCTGGAGGGGGTCTACATTAACAAAAGCCTCTGAAGAGTACTACTATAGTAAACATATCAGTGCTATGTTTGGAAGGTGTGACTAGTAGGGAGGAAAAATGAAAACGAAAGCAAGCTTTTGTCGCATTCTGGGACTTTCAGGGGGGTTAATTTTAACTTAAAACAGTGCAAAAAAACTGTAAAGAGGCGAAGACAAACTGGCCACAGGTAATACTGGGTGTTTCCTAGTGGGATTAGTAACCATATATGAAGAGGTTAGGTATGGTTTTTCATAGAGAGAGAAAAGTAAAGCTGCTGTAGTTGTAGTAAAGTTTTTTGGGGGCTGCTGTAACTTTTCTCGCCTGTTGTTGGTGGCAGTGAGGCTGCAGGCAGTCATAAATGAGACAGCTGAGATCAGGACAACAGGCTACGATCACAGCTCCAGAGTCAGCACAGCCACCAAAGAACAAGCGCAGCATTCATGCTCGCATGCTGTATCAGCAAAGAGAGGTGACTGAGTGGATAAGTAAGTAAAATTCAAAGAAAAATAAAACAGTGTTTTGTGTATTTGTCCTTTTACCTTTACTTCACTCATTACTTTAATGAAGTTCTGAGCTTGCATAAACAAGGATTTAATGATAAAAACTCCCCAACCTGATTTCCTTCTCCAAATGTCCATCAACAACTTAAATGGGTGCATGAGAAAGACAAAATATTAAATTTAAAATTATTAGTTTATCCTTATTCTTTAATAGTACCTGGTTGTATTTTATTCTCCACTAGATTTTAATCTGAAATGTAATTTTTGTGTGTAGAAATTAACATCAAACATATTTGATAGGTTGGGATTCATATCTGTAGACTATCCAGTCAAACTGTATGGTATGGTACAGGACCTTATGGCTAAAACTACTAAAACCCTTTTTTTATTTGAGTGTAAATAGATAAACATCATCAGTTTTGTGAAATTTTAAATATAAAATCATTAGCAGTTCATAGAGTGGGAAAATGTATCCTTATGTTAAGTTACACCTTCAGCAGTGGGTTATGTGAAAACGTCAGTAAATGCACGTAGAATAATTTTTATTTACTTCTAATGATTTTTTTCTACTAAAAGGACCAATGAACATGCTTGTGTTTTCCAGTTAAGTCACTTTGAAGCAAAAAGAACTTTTAAAGTGAAATATTCAGCATTGAGCCTCATGTCCCGTGTGATATGCGTGTCTGTGTATTCCTGGAAGAGGATACTTTGAGCAATGTTGCATTCTCTGCTTTAATGCAATCTATAATGATTTTGTGACATTATTATACAACTTTAATTGTGTAGTTTTTAATGTGTAAAACAGGAAATTAATAGTTAAATCCAGATTCAAATCCTTTTGTACAGCTTGTCATATCTGGAACATCATCCATCAGTTCCTTCATCCCTTTTTATGAAATGTTTAATGTCATTCACAACAAACAGGCGCACTTCTTTTGGTTTTTCCGCTGGAATACTTTTTGCCCTCGATTCAGTGTCATAAGAGGGAACGGCATTCGCTGTGTGTTCATTGGTTAAAAGCAGTCCTGTTCACTTAAATATTTATGTGGAAACTGACACCTGTGAACACATGCAGAACACTGTCCACAGTAAATACTAACAGTGATTTAAAGATTAAAACAAGGCACCCTTCAGGCATAAATGATTAGTAAATCCTCCCCTGATTCTTTTATGACTCACACTGGGGTTAAACTGATCAAAGACAAACATTTTAAGTCACGTTGACACTTTTTCTGTGTTGCACAAATCTTCTGGGATTATTAAGAAAGAAGGATTCATGTTGGTGTTACATCTCACAAACATGTTTAAGTAAGAATTCATTAATCACTACAACTTTTACTTCCTTCCACCCTGCATAATAACAAGTTTTAAACTAACTAAAGGACTTGGCATAGCTGGATTAAAATTCTCTTATGCTTTTATCTCATAGAACTTCATTAATGTGATTAATATAATACATTTAGATTTAATGATAATAAATGCTACCATATTGTTCACTTACTGTATTATTATATAAGCACTATTAATATGTTTTAACAGAGGGATAGCTTCATGATCATATTAACTATTACAATTATTTAACATTACATATAATAATGTCTCACTCCATTATATATTTATTTTATTGTTCAGCATCAAACAAATACGGAATTTACAAACAAACAAAAAGGCTTCATATCACTATTGGTGAGATGAGTTAAACATGGGCATTAATCCTTTCATGCATGAATTAAGAAAAAAAAAATGCATGAAAGAGTTAAATATAGTATTTTACCTCTACAGACATATGCAATATTTTTTTAGTTTATTAATGGTAGTTAGAATAATCATGATTTATTTATTTTTTTTAATGTATTCTATAAAATGTTTATAAAATAATATATAATCATAATGATGTTATCTGAAACTTTTATAAAATATAGCTGTATTTTTTTTTTTTTATCACAAAGGCAAACTTGCGTACTGACATTATGTTCAATTATATCATTTATGCATTTTTGCGGAGTGGAAACGTATTGGATGACTCACTAACATCCACTGAAGTGGTTTATTTACAAATATACCATCCTCATTCATGAATATGCAAGAAAAAGCTTGTAAATAGGTG
Source organism: Telmatherina bonti (assembly GCF_933228915.1). NCBI lineage: Eukaryota > Metazoa > Chordata > Actinopteri > Atheriniformes > Telmatherinidae > Telmatherina > Telmatherina bonti. The sequence goes on along the minus strand of NC_136627.1, from coordinate 13,484,492 downwards.
TCCGCTGTATGGTCACTATGCATAAAAGGGTTAAAACTGACCTTTAATCAATAAAATATTGTTTTCACTGGTTTGTTAGCCGCTACGCTCCCTTGTCTAAACACATGAAGCCAGCTGGACACATACTGGACACCACTGGTCCTCTTCTCACATATTACACTGAAATTTAAGCAGATTTTGTTTTGTCAGCACAAATTCAGTGCAGCACGACTGTATCATGATTTTCATCTTTTAAAGAAGAAGGAGAAAAAAACTGGTGATGCATCATTTAATCAATTATTTTCCAACATTTTTGAGCCCTAAACATTTGTGTTTTCGTTAATAAAGCTCAGCTGTGAAATCGTGATGTACTGTGGGCTTTTTCATGTTTATCCTGGAAGCTCCCAAAGGTGAATTGCTGCAAAATGGTTTATTCGATTCAGACGCAACTGTGGATAAAAGCTTTACTTGTGATTTACAGCCATTCTACACCACTGTGAGTACAAAGCAAAGCACATTTTACCTCGTTACTGAACTGGTCTGACCACTGGTAACGTGACAAAGCAATATGTGTACATACAGGACTCACATGACAGCTGTTACGCACAAACACAGATATGCTCAAACTCAGCTTGGGGAGGCTCTTCACGCCATGTCAGTCTGGCCACGAGGAGCCTCCGCGGACCATTGCACGCAGAAAGCCGTGCAGAAAAGATCAATGTGCTTGCTCTTATCGAGCAACATCCTCCCAGTTGTTCCCACACACAAGCGCACACCTCCAGCACACCATCATCTCCATCCCCACCACCAAGTCTGACCCGAATCTCGACAGCCAGTTGTGAAGGGATCGATTTCCTCATATTAATGCAGCCTTCATGAAAGGCCCCAGGCAACAGAGGGGAAGAGAGAAGATGAGGGAATAGAGAAGAAGGAATGAGGAGGAGGGAGCTAGAGGAGCTTTGTTTGTATAGCGGGGACAACACAGAGTTCATGTATCACACCAGATGTACCATCGCTAAGAGAAAAATCTAATCAAAATGTAAAAATAGGAACCAGATTGGTAGAAGAAACTTCCAACCAGATGATTTGTACAAACGCTGGCCACATTCAGTGAGTGTTTCGGGCTACATTAAATTAAAAATGTTCAAAGACAGGAGGAGATAGAGAGGAGGAGGACAGCAGAAGTAATAAGTTGTAAAACACTGTTTGATGTCTGATACTGTACATCATGCTCACAAAGATGCACATGTCAGATAAAAGCTGCTTCTAAAAGCCGGTGCACATTCAGGCCTTTGAAATGTTAAAAAGAAGTAACCCACTACACTTGAATATAAAGCTGGAATATGTGTGCTTGTGTTGAATTGTAGAGATAGAGAAGGTTAATTTACAATTTTTATTTTTTCCCACCACTTTATCACGACTGTACCGGCTGTCTCACGTAGGGCGACCAGATCTTCTCTCACCAAATGTGGGACAAAGACGATGAAAATGTGGGACAATGTGTGATTCCACTCTTTCATGACAAAGTTTAAGAAAAAAAAACCAAAAAAAAAAAACCTTTATATTCTGCTCTTTGGTAATATAATTACTATGCAAACATAACAAATCGGTTATTATTTTATTTTTTTTTATTGAAATTCAAGTTGGGAAACAGTAAAAGCTTGCATATTATTTCCTTGTTCCTTTCACGTTACCAAGAATCAAACAAAATTAGCAGTTGAGGCTTTATCAGGAACATGTCCATTGACTGGGAAGCCTCCCTCTGGTTAGTGCGTCTTTTTTATGACTCTCAGATTTTTGGTGCCGTTTCACGTCATATTCCCCGCCGTGTGACACGGAAAAATTACTTTAACAAACATCACAAAATACCCTCACAGTCTCCTCGAACAGGTTTAACCCAGGAATATATGCTTTCCCAGTCTTTGTTGGAACAAAACTTTCTTTTCTTCTTCGCTGCCGTCGTCTCCCAGTGCATCCTAGATGTGTATTAAGTCCCGCCTCCTAGTTTGATTGACATGAGTGTCAAATCAGCAGGCGGTGTGATGTGACAGCCGTTAAAACTTTTGCCACACACAATTAGTAAAAGCCAGGTTTTTTTTTTTTGTGTTTGTTTGTTTGTTTTTTTTCCTTCACAAAAGTAAAGCCTGGTCGTGACAATGCGGGACAGCGCCCCGTTTTGTGGGACGTGTGAAAAGTAATAGAAATTTGGGACGATCCCGCACAAAGCGTGACATCTGGCCACCCTAGTCTCACGTCATTCGGCTTTGGATCTTGACTGAAATGCCTCCTTTGATGAATACAGTCACCAGTTTTCCCAAGTGGGTTGATGCTGCTTCTACAGGTGTTCTGATATGTTTTTCGACGTTCACCATCAAAAGCCACACATGTTGTAGTTTGCAGCACAAAGACAAAATGAAACTCCAGCAAAGGCTGTGGCTAAGAATGGCCAGGATGTTACGTAATCAGTATTTGACCTGGACGTGGTGTGAATGGAGGAACGTAGCCGTGTCAGTGTGTTTAATACATTAGCGTGTTCGGAAGTGAAGTGGATCTGTCCGTTCAGCCTAATGACCAGCACGTGCAGCTCCTCACTCATCAGCTGTTCCTCTCCTCTGCCTTCCTTCCCCCAGCGCTGTCTCTCACACTTTTCTTTTCTGCATTGCACGCACCCCCATTTTCACTAATTTTCTCTTTTTATTGCGAAACTCTCTTTGTGGAGGAGAAGTCGGAGGCGTTTTTGCCAGCCATATGGCAGCGCCAGAGGCGTCCGGAGCAGATGTGCTTGGCATTGGGGCTCTACTCTATCAGGCATATGCATACTTAAACACACACATGCACACACACACATATACAGACACACACACAAATACACACAGAGGCTTTCACAAGGCCCGTTACCAAGGAAGAGGTCACCGACTGGCAACAGTATTATCCAACTCGCAGTTCGGCCATGTACACACATGCAGGGGAGTGACAGAGGCTGGGCTGAGGCGCCTTTGGGTGTAAACACAAATCAATAAGCTTCCCTTAAAATATTAATCAGGGACTTTATTAGGGTGTGTTGGTTTGTTTGGAGTTGTTACATCAATGACGAGCATTTCTGAATACACTCAAAGCAGAGACATTATGAAAGCCTTGCACGTGATGGAATACAAAAGCATTCATTCAGTCATTATCCTAACGGCTTAATCCGATGAAGGGTCATGGGGAAGCTGGAGCCTATCCCAGCAGTCTTTGGGCGAAAGGCGGGGTCCACCCTGGACAGCTCGCCAGTTCATCGCAGGGCTAATTCAAAAGCAGCCCTTCATATTAGTTTTATAATAGGACATTGTAGTAATCAGTGAATGTTTCTGTTTTTAACTAACTTTTCATTTGAAACTCTTCTCAGCTCAACAAGTTGAATTCCATTGATCAGATTGTGAGAAAACTTTTTTTCCCCTGTGATCAGACTTTGGTGCTTTTTGACTTCCTGACTTCTTCAGCTGCCTGAGATAAAAAGCCCCGACTGCCGTGAGGTTTGCTCACTCAGCGTGTTCACAAAGGTTTTCCTTTTTTTTTCTTTTAAAGGGCTGTTTTTTTTGCTGAATCGTAGAAGCACGATGGAGGTTTTGAACATCTTTATGTGTATGTGTGTGTTCCAGTACAGTAAAGTTTCCTCCGAATGAAATGGGATGTAAATTTGACCAGTGTGCAGAATGCAAACATAGGCTGGTTCCTTGTGTTTGCTGAGCCAGCGTTTGACCTACATCAAGCATCCAAAAGTGGAATAAGTTAGGAAGCATTACCATGCTGGTCAATGCCAAAGCACAAGCAAGTGAAACAGATCAAAACTGTCCACACAGAGGAAGTGTTGGAGATCTCAGTTTATTATTTGCTGCTGACTGGTAGTTCAGAACTGGTCTGAGATCTTTCTTTTTTTTTTTTTTTAAATTTAATCTAATTTCTTTCAGAAGATTTTAAACTATAATGGGTCAAAAGGTCACATGCTTGCATGCAAACTTGTGTTTTGATGGGATAAACTGAAAAGGAAGAAGCTAAGCTTTGCTATTATTAGAATCTCTTGTGTATGGCCAATTGAAGAATGACTTAATGTAATATCATCTGAAGTCTCATATGAGCTGCAGCTGCTAAATGCCATCCATGCCTCAGTTTACCATTTATCTTTTAGCGCTTATTTCCACAAAACAGCAAATGGAAGATATTTGTTTGGGGGAAAAAAAAAGCATGTTGATTTATCCCTTGCTTCTGGGTTAAATAATAACATTAATCAAGACACGACTGACCCGATCTATTTACGGTGTCAGTGATGGGACTGAGAGAAAACAAGACAGATTTTTAAATAAGATTTAAATGGCTTTTTGGGAGGGAACAAATCAATAATTGCTGTTGTTATTTAGTCTTTGAATTAGAACATGCATCACATGGCTGATCGTACGTCATGCAGCATCCAGAAATCAGCTGAGACCACCTGTCCACAGGGAGGTCACAAATCTTTGTAACGCTGACGGCAACTAAGTTCAGGGTAGATATGCAAGTGTCTTTGTGTGTGCATGTGTGTGGATGTGTGCGTGTGTGTGTGTGTGTGTGTGTAAGAAAAAGGGGGAGAAGCAAAGAGACTCAAGCAGATTTTATGAATTTTCCTTATATGTACTGTTATGATGTCCAATGGAGGACAAGTCTGCTAAGACTGGTTTTGCAAAAGGTGTTCAGAATGTATTTTATATGTATTTGATTTATTTTTCCTTTTATCCACAGTAATTAGAGTTTTGTCTGGTAACACACCAGAGGGGAAGTTTTTAAGTGTCTCATCAAAAGATGTTTTTAACTGATAATGTTTTACTGTGATCTGTGTGTTTTTTAGGGTTGTGATGATATGCTTTTGTCCCGATTCGATTCGATTCCGATTTTTTGGGTGCCGATTCGATTTAAATTGCGATTCTCACAATTCTTCGATATTGCTGATTTTTGTAGAATAAAATAGAAACATTTGTATAAAACTTTTTTTTTTTGCTGATCATTTTTCTTGATGTCAATGAGGAAAAAATAACTCAGTACCCAGACCATCATTCTGCTGCTATAATGCTATAATGCCCAAGAAAAAAAAAAGAATAGAATAGCAGACAAGCAAAAAGATCCATAAATAACAATAAAAATGACAAAAAAATTACAATGGATTATTTTTGTTTATTTTGGAAAAAAAAAGGATTTTTTTAACAAAAAAATTGATTTTAAAATTGTGAAGCAAAAAAATCCAGATTTTCAATTTTTCGATTTGATTTTCCCACCCCTAGTGTTTTTCATGTATTTTTTAAACATTTGCTGCAATTATTAAGAAACAATGTCACATGCATTTAAATATAACATTTGACTTCTACACTGATGCTTTGTTTATTTATTTCTCATAGTTTACTTTTTATTTATTTAATTTATTTTGATTTATTCTTTGAAAATATTTATAAAACAATATCTTTTTGTAATACGTGTGTATGGTAGTGTATTTGATGACAGCTGTGAAATAGGTCTCCACTGTAGTTTGAGGGGGTTAAACAGCCTCTCTTTGCTACCATTAACCAAGAGGAAGGGAATTCCAGTGCATCATAGGGCCACATATGGACAGACAGACTCACCTGATATCCATGTTTCTATGGTTGTGGGAGGAAACTGGAAAAAGAAAAGATGTTTTTCTGAATTAAGATGTGTTCTGTTCATTGCAAAGCAAACACCAACCTCCAGCACTGAAACATGAAGCCAAAGTAGATGAGCCAAGACTTTCCATTTTATTCTATAGCTGGCAGGTTCCCCATCCTCTCTATTCTCTGTGTGATTTCTCCACTCTCACATATTGACGCAATCTCACAGTGATGCCAATAAATAGCATGGCACTTCTGCAACACTTTTCTGTGTCGTGTATTTTTATTTCAAGCATTTGGTGAGTCATTTTGCACCTTTAAAATTACTCCCCAAACGGTTAGGTTCAGGGTTACAGTACAGGGTAGGATGCCAGTTTTCCACTGTATGTGCACAGCGTGAAATTAAACAAATATGTGCCATTCATATGCTATTTCATTCAGCTTCATCTGTGTTGAGGCAGGGGTGTCTTACCATTTAAATCAAGCATTTTACACTTTTTCTGTGATTCACAGTATGTTCTTGACAAAATAAACACTTTTATGGCTTTGCTGCATTTGAAATGCAGGTAATTTAGACTCCGGGCATGAGTGGCAACATGCAGTCAGTTATCTAGTGAAACCAGGCAACAAAAATGTGAATAATGTGGTATGTTTCTGTGACCCAAAGCATCGTTTTTGCTTATTAAAATGAGGTTCTTGGTATTTTGTTTTGATGTGAAACATTACTCTTTCATTGCATTTCCTTTTTAAAGCTTGCAACCAGTCTTAAATTTAATTGGTGGAACATACTAAATGTTTGCCAGGGTATTTTCTCACCCACAAACTTAGGTGTACATTTAATCCACAATCTATGCTTGCCTCTAGGAATGCACCTGACTGGCACTAAGTTGGGAAAGGGGTCATGGTGAGGGTGGGCCTCACAGGGACTCACACAGAAGATAAATCATTATAAGCCCTTATTGCTTGAGAACTGCGCTGACCAAATCACCTGCAAAAGTGCTGCTCCCTGAAGGCTTCGCCCATGCTGGCGGCCTTAAAATCACTGTCCTCATTCAGAGAGCTGCTGAGGGGGAGGAAGAAAGAGTTAGAGTTGCAGTTAAGGACACATTAAACCAGGCAGAATTAGTGGCAAAGGTAACAAAGATAAGAAGAAAGGCAAGTTGGAGAATTTAGAGAAGGGGCAATCCCTTTCTATAAGTCAATTAATAACTAAGCAGCATCAGACAAGGTTATCCCAGGCTAAATGCTAGTTCCAGGAATAGTTCTCTAGTATTATCTGTTGGCTCTGGTGTGACGACTGAGAGGCTTAGACGGACGTGTTTACCTGTGTTGTGCAGACAGTGCCAGGAGTCTGGGCTAACTTTGTGTTGGGAAAGGAAATGTGCCATAAAGTGACATTTTGATGGCCTGTTAGCATTATGTGCGTGATGAGTTAGCACCCTAATGCCCGTCTGCATGGTACATTGGTTTATTTATTTAAGCTTAAGAGATCTCGAACAATTTCTGCAGCTGACTGTGTTCTATATATATATATATATATATATATATATATATATATATATATATATATATATATATATATATATATATATATATATATATATATTCTTCCTTCCCGTATCGAAGTCAACAAAAAGTACTCTTGGAAGTGCTGCAGTAACTGTCTATTACCTCTATACTATCTGCACCTGGAAACCTGACACAAGTCATGACTTACTGCCTCATTTGGGGATGTCTTTGGCAGAACCATGCTGTGGAAAACTAGTTGAAAGAGACTTGAGGATGACAGCTGTGAAATAGCTAAACAGAGCCCAGTGCCAATCATGTCATCTTACTGGCAGATAAGTGTGCTTGCCAGGATGTCAGATTTACATGCAGACACAGTGACAAGTTTGCCAAACATGTAAGTCTGCAAGGAAATGCAGTGACTACACACAGAGATGTTACAAGGTCTGCGAGATAGCCATGGACTAGGAGGGAAGTCTGTGACTTTGGGAAGAATCAAGGTCTGGTCCTTCAGCTGTCATTTAAAGCTACACACAGAGCAGCATGTGCTCGCAATGTAAAAACAGTGTTTTAGGTCTTAAGTGGTACCCTGTGAGTATGTGACGGATATCTCATATTAAAGCTGTTTATTTGCAATTTGTGTTCACTGAAGTTGGTACTTTATGGTTGTTGTTTTTTTTTTGGACATTGTGTGTATGTGTGGCTGTGTCCAGGGCTGCATGTGCAGAGCCATCTGTTTGCTGCTTTAGCAGTAGTCTTCCAGTGCCCAGGCTTATCTGTGCACGAGGGCAGTGGCCTACTTTAACCTTCTGCTTGCTCAGTGCACACATGCAAGCACATTACTTTAGCTGATCACCTGTCGTCTTCTTCATAATAATCTCTTAATGTATCAGAATTTGCACTTATTCTTGGTGTTCACTCAGAAGAACTGAATCAATCCTCATTGTTACTGTTTTTTTTTGCAGCTTTAGAGTACAATATCCATGACTTCTCTTCCCAATATCAACACATAAAGCCATTAGTTCAAGAGGTTTGATCATTATCTTGCAGGTTAATGACCATTCTTCTCAAACAGAGTTTCCATTCATGTCTGTGAAAAGCAAATGTGAGTCTAAGCAGACGCCGCAACAAACGCTCCATGCTAAAGCTTGTCGGATGTGTTTGTAGTAGCAGTGCAGGCAGCACAATAAGCTCTGCTTGTGAGACACGATTCAGTTTAGAGAAGAGTATTAAGCTACAGTATGTAGGCTAGTCAGTGGGCCCTGCTCAGGGGTTGGCTTTTTGTGGCTAATAGGTCAGCTGGGATGGGCGGGGCAGCGGATGAGGGTGAGGATGAGCAAGAGGTTTTAAAGGCTATTTCATTGGATGTGTGCTTGTTGGACAGGCCTGAGAGGAAAGGAAAGGAAAGGAAAGGAAAGGAAAGGAAAGGAAAGGAAAGGAAGGACATAACATTTAAACGAGAAAAGTGCTTGCAAAGCACGTACAGAGTTGTTTCAGTTTTCATTGATGCCACTCTTTTAAGCAGCGCTTTGTGTACTCTGTAAATATTAAATAGAACCAGCATTTGCTGCTGTGTAAAATATGAATGAGGACCTTTTATAACAATTTCTTTGGACTGCTGTTATAAACAACCCAATTGTAAAGGTTCAGTTTTTTTTTTCTTCTTTAATTTGAGGTGTAAAATCATTTTTCATCCTTGGCTAGAGAGGCATGTACAATTTTAATGCCATCAGCACATCTCAAAAAATGTCACGGATAACAAAAGAGAACTTAGATATAAGTCAACAGGTCACAAACATGATTAAATATAAAACGAGCATCTCAGAGAAGCTCAATATTTTAGAAGTTTAAAGATGGGAAGGGGCTCTGCACTCAGTCGTCTCTACAATACATAAAGTCATTCGTTCAGAGTTGGGATGCCACGCAGAGCAGCTGGGTTAGTAGGTAAATGCCATAACAGACTTGGATTAAGTTCTGACCCATAGTCCTTTACTGGAAACTCACTTAAGTTTGTCTCGTCAAATTAATTTGAGGAGGGATTTAACTAAAAATTCCCCTCATAGAATTCTGGAAACTAACATTAAAGTGACTGCAGGATGAATCTGATGGCAGAGATTATTTTCTGTGCCTAACTCAGAAATCATGTACGGTAAAATACCATCAGGCAAAGAAAAACTGTGTTTTAAGGGGGTTTAATTCAAGAAACATACAAGATGAATTATTGAATAAGAAATGACGACTTCAAAATTGTTGTATCTGAAGCCAGCAAAACATTAATTGTTATAAGTTAGGTTTGGCTTTATTAAAGACTTTTTTTTTTAAAGGTTTTGTCATGAAGACTGGGAGTCAACTGGTATTTTTTTTACATACTTACCTCCACTTATAACCCATTTCATCTCAAATAAAAGCTTCATCTATAGCAGACAGACGTAAGAGTGAGGGTTATCCTTTCAGGTAATTCTTGGAATGAAAACATTAAAAAATACATATTTTTCAAACATTTCTTCATTTGAAACTATCCAGTTTAATCACATTACAGCATGTCAAAGGATTAGTTGAATTTCAGACGTTACTACAACTAAACAAGTGCTCTAGCAGGGGATAGTAATTAAATGGTTTGTGCAGAAAGAGTTGTGGTTTTGTGGCAACATTCTTACCCCAGCGGATGTTTTGAGCCTAGTGCTTGATGAGAGATGCCATCATGCAGCTGGGTACATAGTCATACCACCTGAGTTTCACAGGACTGTCTTTGCTCGCTCGTTGGTGCCTCACAGGCAGGGGCAACAAGGCAAGGTCCGCTTCTACATGAGCAAAACTCATCACGAAGCCCCTGGGTCTTGTGCAACAGAACGGGCCACAAAGCTACGTTTGTTAGAGGGCACAGGTGTCAGCGCACATGAATCCATGTGTGGATGTGTTCACGACTCTGTTTAATTTCACGGTTTTTACTTTTCTCTTTGGTTTTTTCTTTGTGGACTTGCTGGGGGTTTACTGAAGTTATGGAAATGGGACATTTAAAATAGCCATTCATGTCTAAAGATGCAGATTAAACAGGGAATGCAATGACAGCCATCAACTTGCTCGCCTACAGGGTCTAAGCTCCATCTCTTACCGCTTCTTGATATTTCTTTCACTTCTTTAAAGGTGGAGTATGTAAGATTTTCAATAGTTTCAAAATAAGTTGACTAATAAAATAACTACAATCATAATTACATAGTTTTTTGAACATGTAGGTTCCAGTCTGTTCATATTTGATGCGTTATTAAATTACAAGTTTAATTAATGACAAATGACAAAAAGCACATTTTTTACTGGTAGGCAAACATTTAAGAAGAGTCTTTGTCATTAATTAAACTTGTAATTTAATAACACATCAAATGTGGACAAACTGGAACCTACATGTTTTAAAAACTATCTAATTATGATTGTAGTTATTTTAATTTTTTTAGTTATTTTTTTTAAATATTGAAAATCTTACATACTCCACCTTTAAGGAGTCCCACATTCTTACATATTTTGGAAACAATGACTTCATACTGATATGCTTTTTAGGGTTTTTCTGATTCAGAATAAAAAAATATTAAAGTCCAGTATTAGATTTAAATAATCTCAGACTTGTGATGATTGGATGGAAATCTGAGGCTCAAAGTGACAACATTTATTTCACTTTTACATATGTATTAAGGTGATGTCTTTCTTTAGTCCTTGTCTTTGCTGCATCATCAATCATCTTCCTTATACGCACGCGTGCATGTGCATGAATGTATTTCTGTGTGTGTCCTACAGAAGCCCACCCAGTGAAGCTGTGCCAGAAGCTCATCACATCACATCACAGCATCAGGGGCATCTGTTTGAAACAGAAATAAAAGCAAAGCCTATGAATAAAAGAGCCACATGAATAAAAACACAGAATGCAAATGACTTGCTAAGCAGGGATGGTGTGTTTCTCTGTGTGTGTGTGTGTGTGTGTTGATGATAAGGCGGAAGTGTTGAATTCTCCCCGCATTTGTTCTCCATCCCATCATGGCTCCTCCACCTTTGCTTGACTGAATGAGTGAGTGCAGACACACACATATCGTGCTCTCTGAGGTGTATTCTTTCCTCGTGCATTAATCAAGCGCAGTTTTGACACTTTGATCCCAAAAGAGGAGAAAGAGCTGTTTTAACAGAGCCGTTGGTTCTCTCCCTCACTCCACGAGCACCACGAGCGCTGCCTCAGGTGACTTTATCAATTAGGCCTCTCTGGACACCTCAGCATCCGCTCAGCCTTATCCTGACCTCCCTTATTTCACTCTCTCCCTTTCCTGTCTTTCTTTTATTCTCATTTGTTCTCTCAGTACTGCCCTGTCAGAGTCATCTCCCTCTTTCCGCCCACCTTTCATTTAGTCTCCTGCTCATTCTTACATCCTTTTTGTGCTGAGAAGCTGCCGTGTGAAAACAGATTCCACTTAAAGATGAATATGTAACTTCAATCAATGGCTGAATGTCAGTTTTGCTGATGTATTTTTAGAGAACAGCTGTAGTTCCCGTATTTTCTTTTTGGTGTCATTCTCATCAGAGGAACGTTGACAAAACGGAGTTGAGATGCTGAATTATTCAAAGGAGGATGCAAAAGATGTTACATCCTAGAGCCGCGCACTGTGCTACTGTCACTGACAGAAGCCTAATAAGATAGACGATACAGTTCCCCGCTATCACAATACAATACATCACCGGAGGCAGTAGAGGGTCAGCATGAGAGACGAGCTTTTCCCTTTTTTGTGTCAAAAGGCTGGTCTGGGTTTTGCTGAACAATGCCTCGGGGCAGCTCAAGGCTAGATGTGAAAGGAGGAGGGAGGAAGATATTTGTCGATAAAATAATGGAAAGGCTTAGATGCTGGAAGCATTAAGGAGGGAAGCTGCACGTGGCTTCTATGCACATTAGGGTGGAGAACCCTGCTCTAAGTATGAATTTTTCACCAGGAAAATGTGGGATAAGCACATTTATCCACATGTACAGAACATAGTAGTGACATGAGGTTTACAAATGGTAAAACTGTATTTTTAATTTCTTGTGTTTTATAAAGACATATTATCTCATTAAAGTGACAACTTTGCTTTTATTCATATCCAAGTCAAACCATATGTTTCTACATTTGATTATATCCCTTTTATTATTTTTGTAATGATCTAAAATTGCTTTTGTTTATACTTCACACTATCTAACCACATTGGACAGTCAACAATATTGGGCTTTAAACTTTCAATTGCTTGACAGAGTATAGTGCTACTATCCACCCCTCCTACGTATGTTTTTGTATTTTTTTATCTAAATCAGATGCACAGAATCACATTTGTGATCAACAAATTAACAAATGAAAATATAAGTATTATACATTGCAAAGAAAAATGTAAGCGTAACTTATTTTTTTTAAGCCTTGAAAATGGAATCTCAATTTTAACATATGGTCATTTTGTAACACAAAAATGACTAATTTTAGAGTTTTTGAGCCTATATAATAAAACTAATATGGTTTGCTGTGTTAAACAATGTGCTTGTTTCATATTGTGGTGTGAGACTGCATTAGAATAGTAAAACCCTAAACTAGGGCTAGGCGATTAATTAATTTAATTGAATAACTCGAATTTGCTGTTTATGAAGATTTATTTTAATGAAAATTGAGATTTTTTTTGTGCCCCACCAGCACCTTTTAGTGACGTCAGCGCACTGGTTTCCCACAGAACCGCATAAACACAACAACATGGCAGCTAGCAACGAACGAGTGCCCCCTTTTTGCAAAATATTTGTAAGTTTCGACAAACAACAATTGTGATTTGCGAGTGTTTCCATTGAACAGTGTTTAGCACATTAGCATCAAGTTTCATAAAATCCCGTTTCTCTCGTGTAAGTGGGCACGTAGTGTTATTTTGGGGTTTTCTACTTATTGCGGAGAATTTGCTTAGGATTTCTTTAAGCTATTCCCCCTCACTTTCTTTTCTAAAACTCTGAAATTTGCTGTTGTTTGTTCTACACCGCACCATCTTTACCGGAAATTAACTGGTCACGACCCCCACGTCACGTCACGTCACGTAAACGCAATAAAAGTGTTTCCATTACAATTTTGTGAGATATCGAAATGTCTGAAAAACCATCTCTTGAGATCGTAAAAACTTTTTTAGCATAATTACACAAGTGAAGTGAGGCCTATTCTTAAATGTATGATCAAAAGTTAAAAACTATCTCATAGTGGAAACGCACCAAATACAAACATGTTGTTTGTGATGTTTACAGGGGCAGCGCCTGCCATGTCTTTTTACAATCTTGTTTAAACAGCTTAGTCGCACTTTAAATTCAGCTAAACTCCTAGGCTGACTGCAATAAAAGCATTTTTGAAAAAGAATAATTTTTTACATTTGTAATTTGTCATTTTTTTCTTTACAGTAGAGGGAAAAAAGCAATTGAAAATCAGAAATCGGATTTGGTTTAAAAAAAAATTGAGATTTATATAGCCCAGTCCTACCCTATACGTTGTGCAAAATAGCATTTCCACTACCTTCTCTTGGTGTTAAGTTATTTACATCAACTTATTTTATATGTCTTGATTATTAAAAAGATGAAAAAATTTCATTAACCTCACCCCAGACAAATACTGTAGCTCCCTACTTTTGTACCAGAAGTCCACAGTGAATGCATTACCATTCATCCACTGCTTTTCAGATCTTTTATGGGATGTATTTTGGAGGAGCAGCTGTCTACCAGACATGCTTCATGAGTGGAGCTGAAGAGCTGCCGCGGCGCTTTGGCAGGAGTGTGTGCAGTAATGAGGCAATGCCAGGCAATGCCGCTGTTTTCATCTCTTAGATGTGTCCCTAAAGGGCCACCATACATGTCACCAATGACATGCAATGATGAGTATGTGTGCATGGTGATGGGCAATGTTTCATGTGTCTCTGATTTGTTAAGGCATGTGTGCACTGTGTGTGTGTGCATGTGGCTGGCATGGTGTTTGCGTATGTTCTTGTTTGTGGTGTTGTGTGTATTGTTTGGTGGTGGGAGCTTACAGGCTCTGAGCGCAGAGGTTCTCTAATCCAGTGTTTTGAAATGAGCCCTCCAGCTGTTGTGGGCTTGAGAGACTGCAGCCTTGGAGGAGGCTTAGAGATGATAAGATGCTCCTTCTATCTTCATTCCTCTAGGATCTTTCTCTCATTCTTTGTTTCTTTCTTCTTCCCTCCTCTTATATCCAAGCATCTCCTAATTTGTCTCTTTCATTCCTAAATCTGGCATGGATGATACCTGAAGTATGCACCCAGTGAATGTACACACTTATACTGACGTTTCTTACAGTCAGACATTCTTTTAAGGTCATAACAATTCGTACAAACTTATTTCTTGTTAATCCTCCAATAAGAACATAGATAGATTTTGTGCAGGAAGTGAACAGAGGACAGAAGAGCAGATTAGTTGAGTGACCTAAGACTTTGGTATTTATTGCATTTCTAATAATGGCCTCACATTGTAGATGTCATAAGAGGTAATGGGGGCTCATTAGCCCCATAGTGACGCACACACTGATGGGATTCTGCTCCTTCATGCACAGCATTATTTCTTAAGCAATTCAGTTACTGGGAGGAATCATGCTGCTTTAAATGATACGTATTGACATTACAGGGAAATATAGTCCCTCTAAGTGAAAATGTCTCCATAATTTATGGGAAATCTTTTTAGCCTGTCCGTCTCTTATACGAATTATAGCTGAGCAGCGCTGCTTGAGTGCTGTCTATCTCCTTTTTGGCCCAGCAGTGGGCCTGTAGGGGCGTCTGTCAGCACATGGGAAGTGTGGGATGTCCAGCAAGTTTTAGACAGACAGACATACAGCGAGCAACAGGAAGTCTGTCAGCTACTGTAGAAGATGACACTGGTATTCAAAGCTCTAACTGATCCCAGTACATGGGTCTGGAAATAATAATAATAATAATAATAATAATAATAATAATAATAATAATAATAATAATAATAATAATAATAACAATAATAACATAATAATAATAATAATAATAATAACAACAACAATAATAATTATAAAATACATAATATTATTGTTATTATTATTATTATTATTATTAATAATAATAATAATAATAATAATAGTAATAATAATAATAATAACAATAACAACAACAACAACAACAATAATAATAATAATAATAATAATAATAATAACAAACATTACAAGAACAATAGGGTCCGGACTATATTTTGTATAGCCCGGACCTTAATAATAATAATAATAATAATAATAATAATAATAATAATAATAATAATAATAATAATAATAAAAATAAACAGGTATTTAGCATGGCTCCTGACCTCTAACCATTACATTCTGGTGGTTTCTACTATTGACTTGGCAGGAAAGCAGAAGCATCATCTGACATTATCAGTAACAGGGACAATTCACAGGACGCGATCAATTATCTGTAATCATATCAGTGCATCATCCTCCTCACCGTGTTTAGATGAGATTACTTCCCCCATTGGGGTTTTTGGACATGGATACATGCTTGCGGGGGTGATTTAACTTAGTTTAGGTCTTAATGTCTTTAGCTGCTCTAGAAATAGATGCAGCGTGTACATTTATGTCTCCCTGGGTCTGTTATGGGTGACAGCTGGGTCCAGATGAGAAAGTCAACTTCTGAGTTTCTAAGTGTGAGATGACAGATCTCTCTTTTTGCCGAGCAAAATGCAATATCATTGTGTGAGCTGTGTGCCCACAGAAAGCAGCAAATAGTGTCTGAAAAACCAATACTATCCCCACTTGTCATGTTCATTTACCCTGTATTGATATCCACTGTGATCGCATGAAAAAGCGAGACGTTTTAGGAGATGAATAAAATGAATTACTCTGGAGACAGCCTATCATGTCTCTCCATTTAACTGTTGCATATTTCATGTGATCCTCCTCTGTGTGGTTTAGATGTCTGTTTAGCTGCTGAGAGCATTTCAGAAAAGTAGGTTTGTTTTGCTGAAAAGATTAGAAGGCGATGAAGAAAGGATGTGCTGAAAGATTAAACATGACTTCTTGCTTCTTAGAATATGTATATGTATATGCATGTAGCCTGTTCAGATTGGTCCCTCGCTCTACGGCCCTATGGCTGCTAGGGCACACTCCAGCTGCCCACAGCCCTAACCAGGATAAAGCCAGTGCAGAAAGTGGACAAATAGACATGCACAACATACAGGTTTTGCTCAAGCTGTCCAAACTGTGATCAAACAGCCCACAGAAAGACTTTGAAAGTGTTGCTTTTTCTGACAAAGTAAAAAGATCCATGCTGCCTCTGAAGTCAGAATTTGGGGCTGATGTGTGTGTCTTTTTTCCTTAGAAACACTGTAGATGTGCTTTCTCTGATATGGGTTTTCCTGTTCTGTGTGTGTAACTTATAGATCAAGACATAAACTGACAGACATTTTACACACGGGACTGCCATGTTTGAGTTTAAGGTTGGCGTTGGTACAGTTTCTCAAACTTTCTAACATGGAGACACCAATTAGACAGGCGCTCCAGTGGATTTTTCCTAGTTGGATTTAGGAAAATTTAGCTTCTAAGTTCACGTGGGATGCACTATTACAAACAAATCTGCTCATAGTTTCTGCGATATTCTGTGTTCAGACAGTGATGACTGCTTCTTCTCACATGCAGTGTGTGTGCGGGCCTTGGATGTGACCGTGTCCCAGAGCAGCATTCAAGTGGCCCGAGGTCAAGCAGCCATCTTGCCCTGCTCCTTTACCACCAGCGCTGCCCTCAACAACCTCAACATCATCTGGATGGTGATCCCCCTGTCTAATGCCAACCAGCCAGAGCAGGTATGAACCACTTCCATCCATTCAATGACACTGCATCCTTTTTATTTCTTATGTTTTTTTACTTTTACAGTAACAATTCTATGTATAATGTTTTATTGAAATGTGTTAACTTACATTTACAACTGTAGCAATAAAAACTTTGTACACTTCAATACTACTGTAGATTGTCTAGAGATACAAAACAATAAAGCTCTGAAATGCTCTTAACTTGTTTTCAAATGCAATATTACCACAAATGCATCAATGGATCGACACACTGCTCCCTCAATGTTACAGTCAAAGCAGGTACACATGATTAAATTAATTTAAGATGTGAGCCAAGGTGTCAGATACAGCGCAAAGAGAATGTCAGAGGTTGCATAAATGCATAGAAAGTTAAAAAATGATACAAGCTGAATGTGCACAATAGACATCAGTGGTACAAATTTAGATACTTTCTTAAATTGCAAGCGTTTCTGACTCAGAAAGTGATGCAATTAAAGAGCATTGCAGTAAACTACATCATATGTCATGATAATGATGATGATCATGATACATTGCCAGCTGTATTCAAAACTGCCAGCTATCATTAGAGGTATGTGATGATGTAAAGTATACAGTTCTACAAATGAAATTTTAAAAAAAGGGTTTAAAAAGAACTGAACACTGCACAGATAAAGAAAAAAAAATCACACACACATGACAAACATGTCAGGTGTGAGGGGGGTGTATGATATCATTTCATATCCATCGCTGGCTTCTGAATTGAATCAAACTGGTTTTGTGGCAGAAGTTGTGATTAGCAAACAGAGAATAGCTAATTCAGTCAATATAGAATGGTGCTGTGATCAAACTTAATTTACATCTCTTGTCAATAGCAAACAGTGATACTCCTGCTTCACTATTGGGGAAAAAAGAGATCACAAGCACAAATGGTAAAATGCCAGCAGAGCTCGATGTTGCACTTGCAGCTAATAGACACAACAAAATGATGGTGGGATTGACTATTTTTAGTTTTACTGGTATCTCAACCCATGAACTAAATGCTCACTTTTGGAGTCTTCCCAGTCACATTACAGAATTATTTAGTGCTACATTATGTTATTGAATAGTATGAAATAGGCAGTTTTGAATACAGAGCCTTTGTGAAGCCCCTATACATGTGCATGTAAAGTGTGCCAAGGATTTCAGTTACAAGCTACACACACAACAGTTGCAAAGGTAAAACAATGCAGACACTCAAAATTTCTCTTTTCAGTGCATCTGACAGCAGCTACAGATATTAGTTATGTAAATTGTAGTTTATCATAGACTAATCTAGATTTACTGTTGTGCTTGAAAGTTGGGAAACTTTTAGATATATTTTTTATACCTGCGTGAATATGAGATCTAAAAAAATTGAAATTCAAAACCATTGTCAAACTAAAGGCAAGTTGTCATATTTAAATACAGCCTTCTGGCTCTTTACAGTACCAGTCAGATGTTTGAACCATAGACTGTATATAAAAAGATGAACGGAGCCTCATGACATCATCCATAGTTTCTAAGGAGCAGAATTGAAGCTCGGTGGGCAGTTCCTACCATCGCCATCTTGGCAGAGGCATGCGTGTCGTCTTGCCCTGAAAATACAAATATGGGCAGAGAGGTATAGCTGAGTGGGGGGCTGTGAGCGTCATGGTGGATGATTGACATCTGGTGAACTCTTTTGCTTTCCATAGCTAAGCGCTAACCAAGCTAACCCGGAGATAACAGGAGCTAACCAGCTAACGGTGGTAAGCGGCCTAAAGCTACATCACGTTGTTAACCTGCTAAAAAACCACGGTTGTTCTACGTTCTTCTTACTTGAAGCGGGAGATCAGGTACCTGTCAATCAAAAGGACACCCCCTAAATATGCTGAATTTCGAGATTAAATTACTTTTAAACGGACGAGTAAAAAAAAAAAAAAGAATTCACTCCCCGCACAGTTGTCATAAAGGTAATATTAACCTATTAAACCGAAAATGGATTTTTGAACCAGGCTGTAAACATGTTTATTTCTGCCGAGAAGTTGGCCCTTTTAACATGGGAGTCTATGGGGATTTGCTCTGTTTTTCAACCAGCCTTAGTGGATGAAGGGGGAACTGCAGTTTTATGCACTTCCACATAGGCTTCACTTTTAACCGCCGAGGGCTCCGTCCATCTTTCACATACGGTCTATGGTTAGATCACACTCATCCAAAACATTAAATGGGAAAATGTGTCCAAACTATTGAATGGTGCTTTATTTATTTAGATGGAACAATGACTTCTGAATTATACTAAATAAATTTAATCAAGTCTTTGATAAGAACAAAAAGAAAAAACAAACAACCAAAGACATCACAGTCTGAAGCTCAATAATATTGTTGAGGTGAGAGGTGGGATGAGGTGAGAGAGTGACGGGATGGATGGATGGATGGATGGATGGACAGATGACATAGACTGGTTGGATGGATGAATTAATAATGGATCATTCACAAATGGTGGGATAAAGAAAAGGAAAAATGAGTTTTCCATTGACATTGACAAAAATGACTATTGGCAAGCCAGATGATTGGACAAGTGGTTAAGGTTGTTGCCTAGTTCCCAAACCGAAGCCCTCTAGGTAAATTCATTTGTTGGTGTATAGTGGGCAACAGCGGTGACAGGATGCTTAGATACATCTGATTATTTTTTATCAATAGATAAATAATGTATGTTTAATCCTTTAAACAGTGTGATCATCCAATGTTTTTTGGCCAAGAATATAAAAAAAAGTTTCACAATTTTTAAGCACTACAGTGGTAGCAAGGCTAAATGTATGTAGGTTGTGACACTGATAGGATAGCAATATGTTACACTGCTCTCCTTTTAGAAACAGCACATTAACTGCACAGCAAAGACCATCTTAAAGCTATATAAACGGATGTGGGATTGTCTAAAAAGTGTGCAAAGTAGCTTGATGAACACAAACATATGAGTGAGTTTACTGTATGTTTTGCTTTTAATTTAGTTTTCCTGGCTTCCCTTATTTTTTTTTTTCTGCTTGTTTTTCTCACCTTGCCTCCCTCCCTCTTTGACTCAATTTTCCTCCCCCTTGCGGGCCCTCTGTGATTCCGTTTGAGTTATTTTACATGCAGCTGCAGGCCGTACAAGCTCACCTGCCTCCCTTAACTTTG
This sequence comes from Telmatherina bonti, assembly GCF_933228915.1. Classification (NCBI taxonomy): domain Eukaryota; kingdom Metazoa; phylum Chordata; class Actinopteri; order Atheriniformes; family Telmatherinidae; genus Telmatherina; species Telmatherina bonti. The sequence goes on along the minus strand of NC_136627.1, from coordinate 13,464,380 downwards.
AACCCCACTGCTGGTCGGCCGTCCAAATAACACAATCATCTTCTGCACTAATTAACTCACGCCCACGACAGGCCCTGTATCGCAGCTGTTCTCACCACACATAGACACACAAAATACTGGCATACATAAATACACTTGCACACACAAACTGGCCTTGAAAAGCCTGCTGGTCCAAAACAGTGCATACATGCATACATGCTGGGTTTGCATCCTGTATGTTTACTGGCTTCACACATACATGCAGAATGGACAGTAAGAGCATTAATATGAGCATGCATTTATCTTTATACAAGGAAGTGAGACCATAGCACAGGTATTCTCTCATGCACACGCATGTGGATAAAGAATTATACAGTTGTATTCACACACATACTAAAGAAAAAAGCAGTATACGCAAACACAAATAGGCACTTACTAATGGATGAACGTGTAGAATTTTCAGATGTGAAGCGATGATGGGAGTTGAAATATGTAGCAGGCTGAATAATACTCTGTGTCCCCATACTGTGCCTTCACACTATATTGAATGACAGGGACATAAAAGACGTACAGAAATCAGGGGCACAACCTCTTTGCCCACACATGCATTTAGCTAAACACTCTAAACACAGAAACACTTGTAAATGTTCAGTCCCACATGTGTTGTGGCACTCAATCTGCGCACACAAGAAGAAACAAATACCGTGCGAACAACAATTATTCCATCAGCTTGTGTGCATGAAATGAGTGAGCAGTCAAAAAAAAAAAGTGAGATGAGATGAAGTGCTGTGTGGGGTGGCAGAACAAGTACAAGGTCATTTAAAAGAGAAAGGGTGTCATAAATGATTACAGTTGATGCTAAAAGCCATTAACAATAGAACACTTACAAAACTGGCATTAGCAAGTTTGGGAGGCAGCTCTTAGATCTGTATAGCGCTTGAATTTGCATGCGCTGTTCAGATGGGTCTGTCGGTAATGATGCACTGTTACAGCAGAAGGTAAAAGCATGTGATTGTCAGCTTCTTTGTAGTGCAAACACGGTTGTTTGTTCTTCACTAAATTAATCCTGTTATGTTTCCTTGACGCTTTGATTGCTGGGTTGTGTAAGGCCTCACCTTATGCTTTACAGCCTTAAGCTTACACGGTTGACTCCACAGTACAGAGTAAGGGACTTAATGAGTCAAGTCTAAATGTGACAGCCTGGTGCTTTTGCTGTACATTATGCTCAGATGCTTGATCTCTGAAGTAATTAGTGCAAAGGAAAGCCATAGGGATTTGTATTTGTATCATAAACACGAACAAAAATTATTGGATTTCTACAATATATTTAAGCTTTAACCAGTCAGTTTACAAGGATATGTTATGTTGCTACCACAGATAAATCTCCCGAAATCAGTGTCAGAAAGCAGTCTTTCAGATTTAGGTTTTGATTTCTTTTTTCCAGACCCAAATCAAACAATTAATTATAACAAATTTAAGCTAAGATGAAATAACAACAAACCGGATTAAAATGATGAACTTGCAAGAAAGACTTGAGTAAAAATTTTGTCTCCGAAGGTTTTATTCCACCTCATGCCAACTGGATGAAAATCAAACAGAAACAACCAGTGTGTTCTTTGTTTCTCATTTCTAACTGTTTTGGATCTTTTTATTGATCTACAGTTTGTTTATAGCATCTTCCTGGCATCTAAGTCTTGATTTATGGGCAGATTGGGGTTTTTGTGTCTTTTGTTGTTGCATGTGAGATATTTATCTCTAATTTTAGTTTCAGTTTTGCATTTTAAGTCATTTTTGTTCTATAAAAAGCGGTTTTCTGTCTTATGTTCAGTGTTTGCATTTCCTCACTATACGTTTGTTATATCTCATAGATAATTGCAGTTTGCATTTCTTTGATAGCTGCGTCTCATTTTGCGCTTCATCCTTCATCCTTCAACTCACTTTGTCCTGTTTTTATTGTTTCACAGTTATTTTTGTCATGTCGGTGGTTTTGCAAATCCAGTTTTGTTTGTGGGATGTTCTCTGCTATTTTACCTTATTCTGGGATAAATGCTATAATCCTGATTTTAGATTATTGACCCAATCATGGGGGTCCTGTGCTTTTGTTTGTTTAACCCTCTATCAGGCAAGTAACTATTTTTGATCACTTTGTTTTCTTTCATTTTAAGCATAAAACAATTTTTTGACAAAAATTTTGTAACAACAGAATGGTACATACCAGAGGAACAATTTTAAGTTAAAAAGTCTAATTACAAGGTATTTCTTTGAGACCCTATAAAGGGTTAACCCATTTAGCAGTTTGCTCATGGCTTTATTTTCAGCAACACAGTGATTATTGTAGCATCAAAAGAAAAAAAGAAAACTATATTGGACTTTGTGTAACTGGTCTTGTATTGAAGGGCTGAGAGGTAACCTTTGTGGTATACTGGTGATACATGTACATATATACGGAACTAAATTATTCATCAAAATTACATCCCACTGTGAATCTCTGCCTGTGTAAATTTTAGACTCGATTTGTTCCTCTTTGTTTACTGCGTTTGACTGACAGGTTGATCTTCGGATTACAGCGTGTTGGCTTGGAGCTCAGCCGAGTGTACCTGTGTGGTTGGGTGTGTGTGTGTGGATCATCACATGTTGTTTTATGTGGTTTTAATCTGTCTTTCATGCTGTTGCGGTGATCATATGTCATGCCCTCTTTCCCCTGGGGAGCTAGGTGTGAGATAATCCAGATAAACACAAACATCCACATAAGGGTTTTATGTTTCATAGCTCTTTCAACTGTTTGTCTGATATTGGTGTAAATTATACTCCACAAAGCTCTTTATCAGAAGTATGGTTCGGCCAACTTGGCAAATTTTCAATTATAGATAACCTAAAATGCCTAAATTCAATTTATTCTCTTCTTATCTGAGGTAGTTTATGAAAAAGTTGTAAAAGAAGGGTCATCACACCAGAACTAGTGAACCATTTGCAGTCATTTCCCAAACTATTTTCTTTCAGGGAAAATAGTTTCCATCAGTTCTGAGCAAAGGAGCTGGTTTTATATTTTTAATTGTAAAGATTGTTACGTGAAATGACTGTCTGGTGAAATGGAGGTCACAGTAAAATGATGTTAATCTGTAATCGAGAACATAATTTTAGATGTTCATATTGATCGCAACAATCCCTCAGGGGGCGGGGCCAAGTAAATGGCGTATTCTCTCACTCTCAAAATAAGGATAAACTAATTTTGTCGATCAGATGGAGAGAAAATGAACCACATTCGGTCAAAAGTGACGTATCGTTTATTTGAGGCTATTTAAGGAATAATGAGATGCCATGTGTCCTTGACTTATTCACACTCCCTCATGTACCAGAAGCTGATATTTTTTATTGATCAGCACAGATGAATTCTTTGCTCATTTTCCTGGATAAAGGCTGAGATATTTTTTGTAGGGTCAGTCATGCATTGTTAAAATCCCTGACGGTGGGGTATTGAGTGCATTGCGTACAGAGAGTTTGACAACCTCAAGTTACAGAGCTCAGATAATGTCCCTGCACTGATCACTATCCAGATTGCTTGCCCCTTTAGTGACACACTGTACCCTTTACACTTATTAAGAAAACATGATTTTATCACTGTATATAGCTTAGCCAGCAATGATAGCAGAGTATACAGGGTGACCCCTTCACCTCCGTGCTCAAAACAATCACAGCGACCGGTTCCACTTCATCACCTCTTCATTCATACAGGAATTCTATGAAATGCCTCCAGCAGCAACTCAAAGGCTTGCAGTGACAGTGCTGCACAAACGGCCAGTTGTTCCCAGCCAAGGCCATGGGAAATCTCACATGGTGACGCTTTACAATAAAGGGTACAAATCCTTCTTAGGTCATGGCTGTTATAATCCAGTGCTCCAGGAAGTCCATTGCCCTGCAGGTTTCAGATGTTTTCCTACACACTACTCTCCTCAACAGCTTGTGCTTATGTTTTGGATATGGATGTCCTTCCTTCCCAGCTGATGCATTGACTTGTAATGATTTAATCCATGCATTCCTGGAGCTCACCATTAATGTATGGATTCATTGATATCAGTTGCCTTCTGGTCTCTTTGGCCATTTGCATCAGGGTACCAGCATGTATTTTATTCATTTGTTTAGTAATTTTGAAGAAGCTGAGGTCATGAACTGTCACAAATAAATAAGCCTCAGGGAATCCAATTATTTAAACTCAATCAGCTTGTTTTCTGCATGTTATATTTGTGATATTTTGTTATTTAATTTAATAACAGTTTAAACAGAATATGTCACTAACAGTTAATGGACATTTTCTTATCACCTTCACCAAAATAAGCATATCTTCATAGTAACTGCAGTAGCAGAATTATTTGAAGCATGCCAGATGTTGTTGCATAATACATGCATGTGTACGTCTTTATTGCACCACCAAGTCCAAACAGAGTTTTTACATTATGTTGCAACATCTCTTACATTGTCTGCTCGAGGCTCTAGAGTTGCCTCTCAGAATTGACCCAAAGTACTTCTTGGGTTTAAATTTTTAAGAAACATGGTTGCTTGACTCAGGTGTAATTTTGTTTTTTTGGTTTATATCACAAAAACTGGCAACATTGGATCATGCAGAGTTCAGTTCAAAACAGAAAGGCTGCAGTGAAAAGAAGAAGTCCAGGCCGAGTAGGCTAATGAGGCTCTGTTCTGAGCGATACGGATACAATCAAGACTTTTAATGGGTGTGTTGAGGGATGTAATGTTGGCTCAAAGAATTCAGGGGAGTGTTCCCATTAATATGAAAAGGGGATTTTGAATGTAATACTGGATGTTGTCTGCAGTTACTACGAACACAGTCAGAAGAATATTGTATTATCTAGGATCAGTGCTTTAAGTGGGCCAGTACGCAGCTGTACACAATACCTGCACTTTTTAATTTTATCCCTTTGCATACCGTGACTTTTTTTTTTACAGCGTAGTGCGTACCGGTACTACTTTTTACAGCATATGGTGCACACCCGGACTTCTTTTTACAACGTATAGTGCATACTGGGACTTTTACCGGCTTTCTTCAGCAATCAGTATACCCTCCTATAACTTCACCACATATTACAACTTATATTTGTTGACTTTTTATTTAAAAAATGTAAAAAAAAAAAAAGTCACCTTAAAATAAATGTATTGTTAAGACCGGTTTAGACGCACAACGCTTGCTGTAACCCACAAAGTCACGCCCCACGTCACGTTGTTCACGCACTTCTGTGTTTACATTTTAGTGGACGTGCTTTGAATGAGAGGAAAGGTGGAGAAAGAAAAAACTGTAGCGGCTGTAATGTTACAAACTGGAGCAGAGTTGAGTGATGACAGTAGTACTACTTAACAGTCATTTACTACAGTAGTACTACTTAACAGTCATTTACTACAGTAGTACTACTTAACAGTCATTTACTGCACCAGACAATGAAGGTCAGATCCTGCAAACTACGTGTATGGCTGGTCAGTATTTGGAGTTTTTGAAGATTATTTCTAGATTAACGATAAGAAAACATTGCTAAGTGGCATGGATCAGGCCTGATGCTGGGAAAAACATATTTGACAGAGGAAAAGTGTAATAGTAATACACTGTTAAATTAGTCTGGTAATAACCTAAATAAGTCTAAATGTAGAACTTTTTATGTTTTTAACCTTTTCATGCATAGTGGGCCTGTAGTGGGCACCTATTTACAAGCTTTTTTCTTGCATATTCATGAATGAGGAGGGTATTGTAAATAAACTACTTCAGTGTTTTGTTTTGTTTTTTTTTTTAACAAAAATGTGAAAAATGTTGCATTGTTTTATTATTAATTCATGCATGAAAGGGTTAATGAACTTTAAGTTTACGTATTTACTTTTCAGTGTTATTTTTAATGTCCATGCAATGAGGCTTGAAGTTCATAAAAGTTTCTCCATGGCACTTTGAAATTGGCAAATGTGGATGTATTTAGAACTTGCTGTGTTTTTTTTAAATTTTTTTATCATTTCTGTGCTATAAAACTATTAATGTACAGATCAATTTATACATCTACATATAAGTATCAGCCATGTTTTTGTCCCATATTTGCATTAAGGGAGTACCGCCACTTATTTTGTTCCACTTAAAGCACTGTCTATGATATATTTTTGAGTTAACCGAAAGCGTGATCAACAAGTAAAAGTTTTCAACCAAACTTAAACTAAAGTAAATCCTTGTGTTTTCAGCAATTTACCTCAGAGAATACATCAAAGCAATAATAAAAAAAAAGGGATCAGGTATCGCCAGTCACTGATGATGAATATGTGTCCATATTGTTCAGGACATGTCTCAAAGGATTGAAAGAGATAACAGTGGTCTCTTCCAGTCTGTAAATTGAAAAGCGCTGTGGGGGGTTTTAGAGATTTATCCCAGCTTTACTGAAGCAATGGCAGCATCCCCCATTCCTGCTGCCAAAGGGGTCTTTATGGGGGTCAGCTAGAGGAAGCCTGTGATCATGCAATTGGTACGGTGACAAAATATCGGAATATTTTCGCATCGGCATCCAATTGTGTATTGTAGAGTGATGGAAAACTCGGGAAGTAGGGCAGTCTGTGCAGATGCTTGTTCTGTATCTGTGTGTAGGATTTTAGGAGAGAAAGGATGAAACAGAGGTTTACAGCTGGGCCAGCAGTGGGACATCCAGCTAGTCCAGCTAGAGTTCTTAGGGCCGCTGCCATCTGAGTAGTAGCCATGGCCTCTTTTCTGTCTGCGCGCAGCCACAAAGCCAATCGGGTCACATGAATGGTTGAGGAGGTGTATACATACTGTACATTTAGATATGGCTGGATCAGCAAGGAGCGACACAAACAGTGATGCAAAATTGATTGAATGTGTACATGCAGATTATGCTGTCAGGTCATCAGGAGTGTTTAGCCGGGTCACAACAGGTGCTTTATGTTAGAGAGGGAAACAAAGACAGGTTGACAGAAACCTTAACAGCAGTAAGCAAAAAAAAAAAAAAAAAGTGACAGAGTAACGGTATTGTGGCAGATTGATAACACACAAGTCAAAAATTGATATTCTCCTTGTTAGTAAATGGATTTACACTGGAACACACACACACACACACACACACACACAGAGAGGGGATGCAGTCGCAGGCTCTCATCACAGCTGAGGAGCTGCCTATTCATCTGCACATAAGAGGACAAAGCGAGCGCACTGCACTCAGGAAATTGCAGCCACGCAATTTACAATCGTTAGGCAGCAGTAGAGGGCCCAGTCACACACACACACACACACACACACACACACACACACACACACACACACACACACACACACACACACCCCTGCCCTTTCATCAGAACTACAACTCCAATGCTAATACAGACAGACACACATATAAGAGCACACTAGAACACACTGGTGCTGCTTGTTTCCCTGGTTGCGTCTTTGAACAGCTCAATGAGGACTCTTTTCAGCAAAGTGAATGGTCCCTCTGATTCCCGTCTGTGTTGTGTGTGTGTGCATATATGCACCTCGCCGTGCACGAGAGCCACAGTCGTGTGCACATGCCTTGTGTTTGCGTGGGTCCTTCATCTTTCGTGTGGGCCCAGCTGAGGGGCGAGAGCTGTTTTGCATGTGGCTCGTCCTCACAAACGAGCTGTTCTACCCCAGTTTGAAGCCCAAGGGGAGCTTTAAAACAAGCTGATCCTTCGTCGCTCTTTAATTTGGACCCGACACAAGATCACCTCAACCTAAAGGCGTTGTTTTATCTGCTCAAGTGTGGTTTTTGACAAAAGGTCGCAGGTGGACTGACAAAAAAATTAGTTTTTGCTGTAATTTCTCGCCGGATTTGCTCCGCTTTCAAACGACTGCCTGAGCTCCCGCTCTTGACTTCATCTGATTTTTGGAGTTTATGTGCTTCCAAGTTGAAATGTTTTCAATTATGCATTCCATTTAGTAGATGCTTTTATCAGAAGAGCTTCGCAATACCGTGAAAGCATACTTTTAGTGGGTGCCCTGTCCCCTGAAATCAACCCACAAAGCTAGAAAAGGACCACTCACAAATAAAAGGTTTTTTTTTTTTTTTTTTCAGTTTGTCTGTTTGTTTGTTTGTTTCTTCCTTGGGAAATAAAAGTCAGTTCACTCCACGAGTTCACTGCATCTGCTCTATTTATGTAGTCTCATGGTAGAAATAAGTCTCCCTCTAGTGAAACAGACCTGTAACAGACCACCAAAGTAAAAAACAAAAAAAAGACAACAAGAAACCAGTTGGGATTAAATTCTTCGGCTTGGAACGGCTTTGACATGGTCTTTTACATGTCTGAACTGTAGTCGTACATTCATGTACGTAGCACTTTTATGAGACAAAAACTGATGAATACTTTTGATTTTCTTTCAGATCGCTGGTTTAATTCTTTTTTTTTTTTCCTTTTCCTTTCATTCCCTTCCTGTAACCTCCCAACCCAGGTGATAATTTACCAGGGCGGCCAGGTGTTCAGCCTCGCCAACCACCTTAATGGTCGTGTGGGCTTTGTGGCCACCATGCCAAGCACAAGTGCCTCCATCTTCATCAACAACACCCAGCTGTCCGACACTGGGACGTACCAGTGCCTGGTAAACAACCTCCCAGACAGAGGGGGGCGCAACATCGGCGTCATCGGGCTCACGGTGTTGGGTAACAGACCGTGCATCACACATACATGCTCATTTGTCTTATATGTGACCACTGTGCCAGATGTTACAAAACATATTCAGAATACCAGATTCTTTTATGTATTTATCAATTTTTTTTAAATCAAAATTGCAATTTTCTCTGTAATGAGCCACACATTCCTTTTGGTCTGTGAACTGGTTAATGTGACACCGCCCACTCTTCCCATCTGCTAGTACCCCCCTCGGTGCCAGCATGTCGAATCCAGGGCACGCTGGATGTAGGCAGCGACATCATGCTGTTCTGCAGCTCGGAAGAAGGTATTCCCACGCCATCCTACTCCTGGGAGAAGCTCGACGCGCTGCCCAAGCTGCCGCACAACGCCATGCAAGGTATTACAAACAAGCTGGCCATCGGAGTTCCCTTTTGCCCCACCTTCGCTGGTAAATCTCACACACATGGTGGAGGTCAGACCCCAGTTCCTCCATCACTGCCATCTACCATGCTGCCAGACCCGAACTATGGCCCTACAACGGTTCCCCTCCACTGATCCTGCTGAGGGGTGATGGATGGATGGAGTGATGGATTAAATGAGTTTGTGTGGACGACGCTTTTGTGAAGTTTCGCCTCTTTCCTCATGCTGAATACCAAACGTCAGACTCACCACTGTCTGACCTACAGTAATGTAGTCATTATGGTCACGGTGCGTATCTTCTTCATCGTTCCTAAAGATTGCAAACAAAGCTGCATTTGGTTTTCAGCATCAGAAAGGGGATGTTCTGGTGAACTTTCCTTTCCTTTCCAGCAGTGGCCACTGCACACTGAAACAATCACCATCACCGGTCTGTACACTACTGGTCCTGTGCTGGGCTCACATCAACTTCAAACAGCAGACTTTCATGACAGTAAAGCTTTCTTGTCTCCGCAGCAGCCGTACGCACAAGTAGATCTAAACTCTGTGAGAGAAAGAACTAGAAGTCTGTATTACAGTAAGTGGATTATAATTGCAAATTCAGATACAAAGGTAGATCGTGGTTTGATGAATACATGTCGGTTATTAGCATTAGTTAGAATCTAATTTGCATGTTTGGCAACCAACCCTTTGAAACGATAGAAGTAAAAGAGCTTCAAAGAGGCCAACTGCATTGCTCCAAACCTGATGTGTCTTTATAATTTAATCATCAAGCAGAAAATACAGAAAATGGAGACATATTATTTGCATAGGAGTTATGTAGACAATTAGGAGTCATGACTCAAGTTAATTACAGTTTAAATAACTTCAATATGTTAAATGGTGTTTACAGCATTTTTATTTCCTGTTTTTTTTTTTTTGTTTTTTTTTTTAATAACAATGTGTTTCCTGATTTTCTTAGTTCTGATATCAGAGTAAACATTACAAATATATACACCCTATTTTATTTCAATAGGTTTACAGATTTGTATGGGAAAAATGAAATGACATGATCTTGATAACAGTGGATTAATTCAATCTTATGTGAACAGTTGTGCATGATTACAACATGTTATCATTTACTAGGAGGAAACTAAGCAGTGTGTGAAAACCTAAGTATACCTAAACATTCAATAGCTTCAGCAGTTTCAACCTGATTTGACTGGTTGTTTTAATGATATTTTCCAGCCTTGTTCTGGATGGCTGTTGTCTCAATTTACTTTGCAAACTTGTCGGATTGCTTATACACAGCCATCCTTAGGATCCACAACTGCCTTGCAGCTGCCTTGAGGTCTGACCCATCACTGGGTCATTGCAAAATCTTTTTTCTTGCTCTGCTGCAGGTTTGGATATTTTTTTTTTTGTACGACGCAGTTTAAATGATCTGACAGAAAGCAAATGAGTTACAATATCCACTGTATCCACTGTATATATATATATATATATATATATATATATATATATATATATATATATATATATATATATATATATATATATATATACACAAGATGCATCAACTTCATAGTCCAGAGCAGTTGCTATTTGTAGAGAAAATCCTTTGTCTGGTAACCATCTGAACAAGCGTACTTGTTCAGCCTTTTAAACTGTATTGTTATGAATTCTAAAATTTAACATGCAAACTGAGGCGTCTGTAGAGTGTGAGACACAGCTCTTGTAGTTTCTCTGATCAGTGTGTGGTCCGATCTTTGGGAGAGCTTGCTGGGGTTTCTTGGGAATAATCCAGCTCTCTAAAAAAGTCTTTTTGTTTTTATTTTTATTTTTTATTTTTTTGCAAATAAACTCAAAACCCTTCCCAGCAACGTTTCCTTCTCTAAGACCATTGCTGATGAGTTTCCTCCATGGCATTATCTTTACAAGAGTCTACTTCACTAACTGATCAGCTACTTATCATTGCATTTGATTGGCAACATCTGGCTGCTACTTATCATTTTAATTCTTATGGAAGAAGCAAACATGTTTTTTTAGGTTTTTCTCACACTGCTACTGCATTTCAGCTTAGATATAAGTCTCAGCTTTAGATATAAGTAAAGTAATATGACATCAAGGTAATCTGACATTGTATTTACTCAATTATAAAATCTAAAATCAAGGAATATATATATATATATATATATATATATATATATATATATATATATATATATATATATATATATATATATATATATATATATATATATATATATATACATATATATATATATATATATATATATATATATATATATATATATATATATACATACATACATATATATATATATATATATATATATATATATATATATATATATATATATATATATATATATATATATATATATATATATATACATACATATATATATATATGTGCAGTTATATACAAATGTCCCTACGATGGACTGGCAAGCTATCCGGGGTTTGAATGAATGAATGAATGAATATATAATGTCCTAATACATCAAAACTTTTTTTGTCTGCTGTTTGCATTTGATTTAAAATAAAAATTTTTAAAAAAGGATCCAGAATTTTCTGAAGACAGTCAGAAGTTTCTGGAGATTCTTATGACATTTACTTTGCCATTGCCAAAAGAAAAGAAGTACATTTGACTGACTTCCCCCAACAGCTGAAAAATGAAGAAATCTTGAGCCCATTTGATTAATTCCACTAGTGTGCAGCTCAGTGAATCTAATCACACAAGTCAACTCATTTATCATGTTATACAGAATCTGCAGTCTTACTGTTCAGAAGCAGTTCTTTAACACCTTATTTCTGCAGGTATGTAGCGCCCTCTACTGGTACATAAAAGCTGTCTTTTTTTGTATTAACTCAATTTGAAATATGATTTTATACTTTGTTAGCAGTGGATAAATGCTTTGGGAGCTTCAGCGCTGCATTTATTTGTGTCATTGCCATTTATATTACTTTGTGGCTCTATGTGTGTGTCCTCTAGACCAGATGCAGGGCACTGTTACCCTGAGAAATATCAGCACCAGCACCTCAGGACTGTACCAGTGCACCTCCAGCAATGCCATTGGCAAGAGCACATGCATACTCAACGTGCAGGTTGTAGCACGTAAGTAAACTCAAAGAAAAAAATGCTGCTTCATCCAGTAGAAACCGTTTTCAAGTAGTTTTTTTTTTAGTTTTATTTTTACCTTTTTTATTTTCGAGGAAGACAGATGTAGATGGGAACGCTGCCTTTTTCTGGCACTTTTACACTGACAGATGGTAGAAACGTTAGCTGTCTCTTTGAGTGGCATTTATCAGAAACAGACACAAGCAGAAAATCAATGCTACCAAACAAACAACAAGACCTGAACAGCTTGCAGACAGCAGCACCCCTCACATCTGACCCGAACAGAGAAAAAGACAGAGCGCTGGTTTAGGTCATACTGGGTCAGACAGTTTGGATAGCTTGACAGAGAAGGCCGTGACATGGATTTTGTTTTGGCATCTGAGAGTATGTGACAAGCCACCACTCAGTATCAAGAAGATGAGTGCTGTGTCTGTCTGCCAATCACAGGCATGCGCCGCATTGGCATGACGCATATACGCAGTTTATCCTTTTGGGTTCCTGTTTCTATATTTCTGAAGCATTTATAAAGTTTTGAAGTCAGGCTTTAACAGTTTTTGGAAAACACTTCTTGTGTCTAACCTGCAGGAGCTTGCAAACTATCATAATGAGCAGGAATTTGTCTTCAGTTTTGTGAATTTGGATCTTCGTACCTCTACATGGCTTTAGGACATTTAAAATTATTTGTGTGAAAAATCTCATTTGCACGAACTGCACATAAAATTCCCCAAGTTCTTGCTCTGTCTTTGGTTTCAGGTAATCCTGGACAACTTTGACCAGGGGTGTTCAAAGACGTTCCTCAAGAGATGCTTTTCTGCAGGTTTTCAGTGTATCCCTGCTCCAACCCACATGACTCTCATGAAATGGATCCAACAGCCAATGAAGTTCTGCTCAAGGACTGATTTATTTGAGTCAGTTGTGTTGGAACAGAGATACATGGAAAACCTGTAGGATTGTGACCCTTGAGGACCGGAGCTGGACACTCCTGACCTTAGACCCACTTTGAATCATATGTACATCACAACAAACGGTCTGCTTTCTGTTTGTCCGTCCTGCAGCCCAGCCCCAGAGTGTAGGTCTGATAGCAGGAACCATCGCCACAGGAATCCTGGCTGTCATCATCTGCTCATTGCTAGTGGTCGTCATGCTCTTCTACTGGAAGAACAAGAACAAATATGATGAGGAGGAGATCCCAAATGAAATCAGGTTGGTTTTTGATTAATTATACATTTTATATATATATATATATATATATATATATATATATATATATATATATATATATATATTATATATATATATATATATATCATTCCTTTAATTCTTTGTGGTTGCTTTTAGGAGAATATAAAGTGCATTAGCACTGCCATCACAAAGCTTTCACTCAGAAAACCTCTGCCAACAAATTGGATTTAGAGTTTGGAGGACTCAGCTTAATTGAATCTCCTGGCACCGACTTATTTCATCATCACGGGCTAATTTGTCTTTTCAAACAGTCTGTAAACCTCTGTCAGTTGTTTACACAGGCTGCAATTTCACCCTGTAATGATTCCAGGAATCATTTGGAAGACAAATCACATTTCAGATATCTGAAGCTTTGGCTGACTAAGATCACATCTGTCTCCTTTTTTTCCTCTTTTTTTTTTTTTAATTTGGTTCGGCTACGGCTCTGTATTCATAGTCTCTGCTGCACTGCTTTCTGTTAACAGGAAGCCACACTGAATATATCTTATCTGAAATGTTTCAGGAGTTTAAATTAATTTGTTTCCTCATGAACAAAGCAAATATGCTAAATATAGAGCTGAAGTTTATCAAAATATGTCTGCAATTGCTGAGAACAGGCTTGTTTTCTAAACTGGAAGAATTAGTAAGGTATAATTAGTTAAATATTTTCAATTTTTTTGGTCTGATCTTTTACTGATTGATTGTATTTTATTATGAAATATATGTATTTATACAAATCTAGGAGCTGATACACATTTAAATTAAAGCAGCAATAAAGAAACATGTTACATTCACCTTTACTTCTTATTCACACTTATTGTTGTTTGTAAACTTTTGATACTAAAAGTTGAATATTCGCAAGTGGAATTGGTGTTTATTTCATAAGAAAATGAGATTTCTGTTGCTCAAGTGGCCGTAGTTGTTGTCTTTTTCCAAATTTTCCAAATTCTCTTGAAATCTGTGGATGGATTTTTACATATTTACACACTCCAGAAAGATCTGTCAACAGCACCTGAATAAACAAACTTTATTAACATACTCAGCTGAGTCTGACTTTACAGAGCAGCTCTTCCATGGTGATTTGAGTTAAATGTTTAAAAAACTCAAACAAATAAGCTTTTATTATTCTATAACTTTGCATATTATTGACATCTTTGTAATGTTGTCTCCTATCAGTGAAGACATATCTTCATGTAGCAGTGCAGTTTTCCACAAGGGGAAATCATAGATGTATATAAGAACTGGGCGCACTTGGTTGCTACCAGAAGAGGTTCAAAATGTCTTCCTTTATTACTTGCCTTCTGTAGCTTAATGTTACATTTGACTCTCTTTTATGGATAAGATTAATGTGAACAAATCTTTTTAATCAAAAATGAAAATACCAATACTCTATATGGAAGAAAAAAGGTGACAGATTTTTCTGACATGTTACTGTTTAAGGATTGATGTGTAAAGTTAGAGATTATTGTCCAACTGAAGTGACCTCTTTGTAATGTTTCCTTTCCAGAGAGGATGACTTACCTCCCAAGCGCTCATCATCGGTGAAGGCTTTCCATGCGGACGCCTCATCCTCAGAAAACGACACTCTTACGTCTACCAACACATACAACAGTCGCTACTGGCACAACCCGAAAACCAACTACGACACCAACTCCTACACGCGCTACAATGGGGACACAAGGCAGACCTTCTCTGCTGCTGCTGGTGCTGCTGCACTTGGAACGCATGGAACGCATGGAACGCATGGAACACATGGAACACATGGAGCACACGGAGCACACGGAGCACACGGAACACATGGACACGGACAATCCCTGAACGCTACACACAGCCATGGAACAGCTGTCACAGCACCAGGTTCTACACCTCTGCCCCGACATGCACCCCCCACAACAGCAACAACATCATTTGCCAATGGCAGCCACACGCTCCCGCCACCCAAAACTCTGGTGGTCACCACAAACTCTGCCCCATCCCCTCCCGCCATGGTGCGCAGCAACGGCTCTGTGAGCCTCAAACCGGTGGTCACGTCCACACACGGGCAGCACACACACTCCTACGCCGTGAGCCAGGCCACACTGGAGCGGATGGGGGCCGTGCCGGTCATGGTGCCGGCCCAGAGCAGAGCAGGCTCGCTTGTTTGAAATCCAATTTGATGAACCATTAGCTTTGAAAATGAGACTAAATGACTCAATTTTTTTTTTCTCGTGACGTTTCAGATCCAATAATAAAAAAACAGACAGAACATGGGCTGAAGCAGCCTGTTGCCCATTACGGTTGTGTCTTTCTCTGTGTTTCTACCTTTTTATCTGAAGACAAACTGGGATTTTACAGTGCAGTGTATTCATGCCAACTCTTTCATGGACAGGGTGCTGCATTGTGAAGAAGAGCGCTACAGATTCCCTTTATCGAATGGATCTTTTTTCTTGGCAATGATCGGTTGATTTCACAAATCTAGAGTGAACCGTCCTGTATAAACTGGAAATCCCATATTTTATTCAGGGCTGGATCATTGTGATGATTGTTTTTTTTTTTTTTTGTTGTTATTGTTTGTTTGTTTTTATCTCAAAGCAGGCATTGAAATCTGAGCACGGTCAGACAGAAACAATCTTGTATCCCCCCATTAATGCATGTGTCCTTTGATGTAGGATAACAAGTGAAGTCTGCTTTATTTTGAACAATTTCTTCTCAGTGTTTTTGATTGACAGTCATGGTAAACAAAAAAAATGAAAAGGTGAATGTTGAAATGTATGTTTGCAGCAACCAACCTTGGAGCATGAACTTGCAAGAATGAAATGATGCTGGTTAAAATGGCCTTAGCAGCTACAAGAGAGAGCAGCTGGGTGCAAAAAAAAAATGGAATACTATACGTCACTGAATACAAACGTTTTGATTATGCTTTTGCACTTTTTAGAGCAAATTAACAACAAAATTGCTATCTTATAAACAAGAGTCTTAGTAATAACATGTTTAGAACTTAAAACATGAGTTCGACTATTCCTGATATAAAGAAACAAAGGTTTTATTTCCATTTTCAGAGACGAAAAGAAAAAAAAACAAATCCGAACAGGAAGTCACCTTCCCACTGACCTAAACCTGATCCTGCTGATGGATATTGTCTTTGCTGTCTTCACTTTTACTGTTTTAATCTGGTTCATGTCACATCAGCGCTGCTTTGAGAAGAAAATGATGTCTTATTTAGTATATGCTTTATAAAGAGACAAGAGAATTATATATTTTTTCCCTCAACAATGGATAATACCTACTGTTTTCTACTGTACATATTGCAAAAGCAGGGAAGATTGTGAGTCAAAGAAATTACAAGTCTGATATGCGTTACATCTCACATGTCTTAACTGGAAAACAGTTTGAAAACATGTCACTTTAGACTACAAACTGGTTTTGATAGCCTAATATCTTCATTTCTACTGAGTATTGTCATTCTATCACAATGTTTTACATAAATGGCCACATGCTTTAAGTTTTTTTTTAATTGACACCTTTGCTTTATATGGTACAACTGTGTTTTTGACTTCCTGTCTTAATATTTTAACCTAATGTCACCAGTGGAATAACACTCTCAGCTGTTAAATGTTCCCAAATAATTTATCTGTAATCATTTTGTCTCAGCAATGATGCCATATTTAATGCAAAAATAATTTACGTTACACGCGGTCATAAAACGTGTGGGTTTGAATCCTCACTTTGTGCAATGTTTCAATGGAATATCCCATCTGGCATTTGAATGAAGTGAAGCCAAACAAAAAAAGTGTGTTCACTCATGTGTTATCTTGATATATTTACTGTACTCCTAAATAAGGTTATTTTAATCATTTCATTGGCCATTAAAGAATGTAAATGTAATGTACAATTAATTGGCCTCTCCTCTATAGCACATTTTAAACAGGAAATATATGAAACTCTTTAGGTACAAGTATTTTAAAAAGCAACACCAAATATTCTGGTATAATGAGAGCACCTTGAAGAGGTAGAGTCTCTGAGCAGAAGCTCACTAATCTGCAATATATACAAACTAAGTATCACAGCCTGCTGTGGCTTTGGGGTCAGGACTCAAATGCAGGACCAGGCAGGAGGTAGGGGGGTGAAGGTTTAATAGTCCACAACAAAAATGTACTGCTACAGCTGGCGACATACAACAAAGCAAATGAAAAATCAGAAAATACAGACCTAACTGTGGCAAAAGCTAGGTATGACAGAAAGACAAAGCAATGGTGTTGACCTGGCAGAGAATAAAAGAAAGGGGGTGTGTAAACATGGTGGAGATGTAAAGAGCATGTCACCGATTTGAACCCCCCTTAAATCAAAATGGAGAAAAATATTGTTGGAACTAATGTTAAATAAAATACACTTATAAAGACACTATTTGGACTTTTGGAGTAGTTTCTGTTAGAATTTTACGACTGTATTCATTGTTACCTTAAAAAGAATAAATACACGCCATCTACAGGCAAGATGCTGTTACTGCGCTTTTTGCAATTTGGTGCTTTTCACAGCAGAGGTGCTTTTTTAATGGTACAACAACATCTCCTTGATCCTATGTCACTTTCTGTTTTACAGTTTAAATGAAGTTTTAACGTATAACGTAACAATATTTTTCTACATATTGATTTAAGGGGGGGGGGGGGGGGGTCTAAGCTGCTACATGCTCTTTAAACAAGGAGCAGGTGGAGCAAAGTAAACCAGGTGTGCTGAACAGGAGGTGAAATAAATATAACTCTACACAATAAAAAGTAAACAAGACAGCAACCTAGGCAACAGCAATGATTTATAAATAAAGACAGGTTTCGAAAGATTTAAGATCAGTCATTTCATCATCCTCCTTTTCCTTTCTGATTGTATTTTCAGGCTAAAAAAAAATGTTTTCAGGTGTAGAATTAATTCACCATTGCTCCCAGTGTCCCTGCCCTGAACACTGACTGGCAGCATTTAAAAAGGAACTCTTCATCAAAGGCCACTGGCTTTTATTATTCACACAGAGGATGGCAGGTTGGAAAAGCTAAACTGAGATTATTTTTACTCTGCCCTCTGTTTGCAGGAGAAAATAGAGGAAAGAGAGCACAGTCAGTAGAAATCTACTGAGGATTTAACCCAGATCAAAAGAACATCTCATCTCCTGCCCTGGCCATGAAGTTGGCCCATGGTACATAAGGTGGTGTTTGGGTGTGTAAATAGATAAATGTGATATATTGCCAATATTCAGATCCAATCTGTAAATATAGAAAGAAAAAAGTCAAAATAAAATATACATCTTGTTCTTACCAGGTGGAAATGAAGTAGAAAAATAACACTGGACTTGTAGTGAATAAATACTGTTAATACATTTTATCTTGCATTTCTCATTTGTTTGTATGTGTGTGTGTGTGTGTGTGTGTCTAGTGTTCTGTGTTAAAAAATTATTAAAGGAAATTAGGCAGTAAAATAATGGTAAAATCAAAATAATTGGTAATGGTAAATGGACAATAGCACCTTCCAGTTATACTGGCCACTCATGCAACATTCACCCACTTACACACTCATACCAGATAAGTACATTGGGGTGCAACTTGGGGTTCAGTGTCTTTCCCAAGGACACTTTGGCATGTAGTCAAGGGAAGCCTTGAATCAGTCTCCAAACTTTCCAGTTGAAAGACTCCTCCTGAGTTACAGCCTGTTTGTTATATTTAACAAATGTCTTAATGGTCTTGGGCCTTCTTATTCATCTGACCTTGTTTTAAGTTATGAGCCCTCGCGGAGCCTGAGGTCTTCTGGTACCAGCTTTTTAGATATACCAAAAGTTAGAACTAAAACATACGGCGAGCCTCGCCTTTGGAACAGCCTACCAGAGGACCTCAGGGCCGCAGAGACTGTAGACTGAAGACCCACCTTTTTAGTTTTGCTTTTACTTGAATTTCTCTTCTTTTCTTATTTAGTTGTCTGTTTACTTATTTAAAAATAAAAAATACTTATTTACAAAATTATTTATTTTTTCACTAATTTTTAATCTTTTAGATTTCATTGTCGTACATATTTTCTGTACTTTTTATATAACTACATATTACTTAAGTTTAATTACTGTAATTATTGTTTTACAGACTTATTGGTTTAGTTATTTTATCTTGTATGTCTTTATTTTATCTTTTCAACCTTTTATCTCCAGATTTTCTTCCTCCTCATGGGGATCTTCCGTGTTGGGGGCCGCACCTGTTTGACCGGGGGGGCTCCTGACATGGATGGATTCCCCAGATGTTGTTTCCTCCCAGCAGTCTCAAGCGAGGTATGATGACAGAGTCCTGAAATTACTAGTTTTTATTTTGGCATTAATGGTCAAATGAAGGATTGGGTTGTGTGCATGTCGGTAACGTGCATGTGTGTTTTTAAGTGTGAAACTGTTTTTATTTTTATGCTCTTAAGCACTTTGATATGCTTTCATATGAAAAGTGCTATACAAATAAAGTTTGATTTGAGCCTTGTTTTAAATATAATTTAGGCTCATCTGGGAAGCCTGAAAGACAAAGAAGAGCTGGGCAGAAAAACTGTATAAAATCATCCAAGAATTTAGTTTTTTCAAGCACTTGGATTTTTATTCTCAAGAGCATTTATATAATATGTAGATAATCCATCCTCTTATAAAATATTGTTATAATCTCAGATTTTACATCAGTGTTTATTTGCATACTCAATTTTAGTTTATGTGTCTCTTAGATTGTAATTATTTATACACAATATTTCACATTGTGTAAAATAGGAAAGTAATTTACAGTAAATGCTTGCATCAATTTGAACCTAAATGGCTTCAATGAACCACAAGGGGACAGTGCTGGTACATATATAAAGCCTCTACTGGCAGAAAGACATGCCATCATTGTTATTCCAATACAGTCAAGTCATAATGATTCATTATAAAAGTCAAATGGTATCCATCTGTGATAAACTGAACATTAATGGAGTTATTCAGATTCAGTTAAAAATGAGTTGCCATTAGAGTACTTGTCTCAATGGAGTCTTAATCATCGTACTTGGATTCCATTAATCTGCAGTGTTTCTTTCCTAATCTCAGTTCCCATCAGATTACGTTCCTTTGTTCTCCCACAAAGTTTTCTGACCCCTTGAAAATACACCATCCAACAGGAAAGGGAAAAAAGAAAAGCCCAAGAATTATTTAGATACTTTTGCCTCAGCCTCGAGTGTATGTGTGTGTATTTGTGCATGTGTTCATACAATAGCGAGAATTGGGGTTGCCTTCTGAGATCTGAATTATGAAGAATCAGAGGAAAACCCCAGTGCTGTATTCTCTTTTTCCTTCTGCTACTTTGCACCACAGCTACATTTTTATTTTTTCAAAAAACATGACACCATAAGGCAGAAGCCGCATTCTGGCCTTCTCTTCGCTAACTGGACTGTCCTTGTTGTGGAGCAACGATCAAGTCAAAGTTTAAACAATGGCAAGGTTTCAGCAGCTGGCACGCAAATTCATTTTGACAGCAGTTTGTATTATTTTCAGTACTTTTGAATGTAATTTGTTCGAGACCCTGCGGCGCAAACATTGTGACTCATGCCAAGCCCGACCACAGTGGAGAAATCTAAAATGCAGTGAAGATGCTGCCATGATGAATGGTTTCTACAGAAAAACTGTGAACCAAGAGAAAGTAAATTTTACAGAAAAGCCTTGGACTGTAACTGATTTTTTTTCTTCTTTTGTGCATAACATTTGCCCCTGTGGAAAGCCAAGTAGGAAAACTTCATTTGAAAAGACAAAGATTTCTTTAGTATTTCATGCAAGGTTGTTTTTTTTCTCTCCTTTCAGAACCAAATGAATGAAGGGCATTACTTGATCAGTACTTAGTCAACTAGTTTGGCAAGAGTCATGACATGTCCATGGCATTATAATCAGGAAGGGTACTTCAAGTTTTTCACAGAGCGCTACACTGAGTTCTTTGACTGTCATGAATACGCTGCGCTTCTGAGGTCATGGACTTTTTAAAAAGGCCTTTAGCTTTGTTTAGATTTATTATCTTGTTGTAGAAGCTAACCTCTTTTCACTCTTTGCTAGAAATTAAATTCACAGAAATGCTTCATGAGCCATCATTTGCAGTACAAGCCCATGATTGTTCAGTCACATGCATGACTGTAGTGATGTGTAGATCCATATTGAAATATCTATACTTCCAATACTAGCTGTTCTACATTAAATTTCTATGTTGAAATATCAATATTTTAGTCATATGTTATATATATCATGAACTGGAATAAAGTGAGTCGCAGGATCTTATATAAACCAGACCCAGTTGGAAGGAGCTACTTTCTCTTCTACCTGACACAGTTATGTGTGAAATAAGGCACAGTATGGCAGCAGAGCAGCATACCGATCACTCAGCACTCACTCAGTCAGCTGTGGCACTTATATTTTTTTCAGTGGTAATTTCAGTTTGACTCACAGTATTCACAGTATTCTATAAAAACGTATCTGTTATTTCCTAAGTGTAGCCTGGTTTGAAAGCAAATTTCCAAGTGTTGGTGTTAGATCAGTACTGTCAATACGGGTTTGAACTTTTGGGAGTGACATCATTTGGCACAGAAGTCCTGACACATGCATTAAGCAGAGGGTGTGTATTTATATTAAGCCCACATTGAGGACTGCCTTGTTGGGCGATGAACATTTAAAACACATCAAATGTTGAATATCAAACCAAATATTTCCAATTGTACATTTAAAATCATCTCTTATATTTTTAATTTAACATTTAATAAGATTTCATCACTAAAATACTACAGGAAATATGGGAAGTGTGTTGTGTGATCTGAGACGATGACCAGAATCATTACATGCAGGAGACTGACTGACAGCGCTGCTTCTACAGGGGAGTCACCAGCAAAGCAAAGGACAGCACCAGTTTGGGATCATTTTCTCATATCTCCCAAAATGTATATATAGTTGATCTATATAGTATTATTATTACAGATACCAGGATTAATATATTGATACTCTATTGATATACAACTCTCAGCATAGATTCATTTAATGTGACTTTACAATACCCAATTGGGGATTATGGACATCCACGACTATCTTCACAGATCCATGGTGTGTAGCCCTCATGTAAAATATCACAGGACTGCTGCACAGTAAATAACCAGCAGATGGCAGTACTCCCAAATGAGCCTTTAAATGGGGCTTAATACAATGTTGGGCAAAGCTATTGGCCAGAAAGAATCAACACATTTACGAGGCTTCATTACACCATCTCTACGTGTTGGATCAGACAGAAAATCTGTGGTATCACGCATAGAGATGCACTTGTCCCACGTCTTCTTATGGTTTAACATTATCTTAAGTCATTTTCCGTTCTACATGCCAACCATGCCTACCTCACCAGCCAGCTGAGCTCACCTGTACGCTATTAGTCTTTCACTCAACAATAAACCAGTATGTAGCATCCACAGTTCATTTATTCCTGGTGAGATTGCATTTGCTGTGGTTATGCAACACTTTAATCATCTGTTGCCAACTGAGCCTGTTTCAGATGCATCCTCAGTCTTTCTGTCTGTCCTGTGGAGTTTTCTGCCCGTCTGAAGTTTAACCTGGTTTTGACTTTTCTTTTGCGCCCTTCTTTACCTGCAATAAATTATACTGTAAACTGACCCAGCTTGTCAATGTGCTGCAACTGGGTCTAAGCACAACACGTTACAGCACCTCTTTTCATTACCTTACAGCAAGCAAAAAGCTCTATTTAAGTTTCAACAATGGACAGTAGTTGCTTCCATGATGAAGCAGTCTTTTTATGCACAGGGGGGGTTTTCTTCTGAAGATTTTGGCATACAATTTTATAGTTCATAGTGAGGCTGCACTGTACATATCCAGGGTGTACCCTATCTCTGAATTGGACTAAGTGGTTAAGAAAATGGATGGATGGATGGATGGATGGATGGAGTGATGCTCTATGAATAACAATTGTGCACCTCCTGTTGCCAAATGTAGAAAGGAGCTGCTAATTATTGGTACAAGTTTGACAAGATCATTTTCTTTTATAAAACTTTGAATTTTACTGATGACTCAATGAACCGTAGATGATTACTGGAAGCACTGGTAAAAAGTTCCTCAAGTTTCTTGAGGCTCTTACTTTCCATGAACTTTAAAAAACCTTTAAAATTATATTCTGTTCCAAACTTTTAAAAATCACCATGTTTTGGTCCATCTTGCTCTGGCTTTTTTTTTTTTCCCCTCACAGTTTGTTAAGATAATTAGATTGTAAAATTGCAACCATGAAATAATGACAAAGCTTTGCACATTTTTGTCAGAAAGTTAATTTAACAAACACAGATTGTACCCTCTGGGCAACTACAGGAAATGTTACAATTAAAATCTGAGCATAAATAAGCAAATTTACCAGAGCGGTAAATGGAAGCTCCAGGTTTTTATCAGTTACAAATGCTAGAAATGCATGTATTTTTTGTATATTTAATGCAAGACACTAATTACACTGAATGACAACATGCCGTGAATTAGCTAAACTAATCAGAAGCATTCCATAATGAACGAATGTGAGCAAATTATTCGTATTAATTGGTTGTACAGAATAATGCATGTACGAATAATAGAACAGCATAATAGCGAAAGTAAAACCAACATCCACAAGCGCATAATTATTATTATTGTTATGGCCCATTTGTTCATTAATCCTTACTTCATTCACTGAGGCTAATGTAAATACACAGAGTGGAGGGAACAAAGGAAAGCCAGAAAATGGCAGACATTCATTTGCCAGAGGGGCTGACAGGTGGCAACTGTGTAGCTGAACTCAGTAACTGTTTCAGAGAAATCCCTCTGGAAAGTCATTACATGGACCCTTTCAAATAAATGCCTCCTACCATGTTGTGCAAAGAGAAGCTTCCTGAGCTGTGGCTCTGTCCAACAGAATTTCTTTTTGTTTGCCATTTCCTTCTTAAAACAACAAATTATCTAAACAGAATGCACATTGTTTTCAACCTGCAAACAGTAGTTTCATGTAGTTGGAACTCTGTTTAAGATATTAATGGAAAAAACAGAACACAGTTATTGTCAAAATTTAAAACTAATGTTTTATTCCAAAACAATACGATGATTGGAATGATGCAAGGAAACATCTAAAACCTGCAGGGCAGTGGGTATCAAGGACGGGAGTTTAACATCCATGCTGTTATCCTTAAACAACCTCACCATGAAACATACAAGGCAAAAATGCTTCTTCCACCATTGCACCAACCACTCTGCCAATAACACATGCTTGCAGTTTTAAAGGATTGTTATCCTGTAAATAAAAGATTTCTGGCCATTTCTGTGTCCTTTTCTGTTTCTGTCACAATGGAAAAGGGCATTGTTACTGTTGGTACAGCACAGAGGCAGGCAACTCTGGTCCTTGAGTGCCGCAGTCCTGCAAATGTTAGGAGTTTGCCTGCGTGTGGGCGGGGCTACATTGGCATGATCACTCTTCTCTGAACACGTTCCACTCTGTATGTTCTGCATGTGACACAGTCACTGAGTCGCCTGCAGGTTCATTTACTAACAACGGCTGGTTTTCTTCCTGTGTGTCTAATTTAGCTTGTGAGCTCTGGGTTTTCCTGATAGTTGATGGCTTCGTCCACCCGCATGGGGAACATGACTCCAGTATGTATAGGTGTATGGATGTGTGTATATATAAGTGTGTGTGTATGTGTGCTTATATACACGCAAATGTATGTAGGCTGTTCTCTTTTTCAATCTTTTTTTTTCTTTCTGTCTCTCTTTCTCTCTCTACAAGGTGTTTTCTGTTTTCTCTTCTTTTCGATTCTCTTTCTGTCCCTCTTCTGTACTCTCCGGTCCGGTCCAGCAGTACAAACTTTGTAATACAAACAATTATGCAAAATAAATAGAAAAATAAAATTAAAATCCAGAATATCAAGGGGAGCATTATATCTATGATGCTTCCCTTGGCAAAGTAAATTTGCCCAGCAGAATAGAGCATCCAGAAAATCCATTTTGCCTGCTTAAATGCTGGACAAGACAAAAAAAAAAAAAATGTTAAGAGTTTCCCTGCTGCAACACACCTGACTCAAATCAATGCCTGTTTAGCAGGCTTGTGCAGAGTTTGACGTCAAGCTCTGCACAAATCTGCTAGATGGTCTGATGAGTGTGTTGCAATAGAGAAACTCCTAACATTTGCAGGACTGCGGCACTTGAGGGCCGGGGTTGCCTACCCCTGGTGTAGCATACCTGAACCAAACAGCAGAGATGAGTCTACCAATTAGTAGACTCATCTCTACTAATTGGTTTGGGTATGTAAAACCCAAACTAAGTGTTTGTTCTGACACTACTGTTTCTAACTTCAAACATTTCACTGTTGTTACATCATCACTAACTTCTTTTTAACATCTCAATCATTCAGTTAAAACATTTATTATCTCTATTGTGGACCAAAACAAACAGAAAAACAGAGAGAAATATTTTTCTCTGACTAAGGGGGAACTCTCTGACATCCTGATCTCATCATCACTTTCAAAGGTGATGCTGTTGCAGCAACGTTACCTGAGTCACAGTGAGGACTTGATGTCATACGTGTGCTTCCTTTGTTAGGCAATGTATTATGGAAGAAAAGAGATCCTCATCTTGATGAGTATAAATACTAACAGATGATATTAGTTAGATTAGAATGCATTGAACTTTATCTAACTGGAGATGAGCTGATCATGTTTTCTTTCTCTTCTGAGGCAACTTCTCTTGTAACTGGTGCTGAACCAGACTGGTCTGGTTTGACTAAATAAACTGTTAATGTTAATTCGCTACAGATGAACAACAGTTACATTTGGCTAAGATTAAATGAACCACAAGGGGACAGTGGATATTTAATAAAGATTAAATATCCACTCAGTCACTTTGCATGTGTTATCACTCGCCTCGGTGACTTTTTTGTTTTTTTGTTTTTTTGCATTTGCATTTCCTTGTTATCAGCTCATCCCTTTTCTTGTCAAAAGGTTTTTGCATTGTCATGATAAAGGTCAGTATTTTAAAAGCATTGCTTTGGTCTCATTTACCAAACACAGAAAATTTCCTGTAAGCAAAAAATTTTAATCCTACATCTACACAACTGCCATAATTTATGTAGATATTTTACACATAACAAATACTTACATTCTGCTGCACTAAAAGCAAATAAAAGGTATGTGTCCCAGATAATAGAAATACATCAATAAAAACTAAACAAAACATTTTTTCACCACAATTTTGTTCCCTCTTCTCAATTCCCAAGTTTAAAAGATGCTGTTAACCCTCTGAGTCTGAGGTCAGAGAGTCCATCTGGGGAAGAATGTGTGGAGAATGGGAAAGAGAAGCAGGAGGTGATGGCAGCAGATTCCACACAGTGATGGACCGGTTTGGTAGAGAGGAGCTCTCAGGTACAATATGAGCTTTGATCAAGAGTTGGATGAACTTCTGAACTTTATTTAAAGAAAATACATTTTAAAATAACTTTCAGAAGTTGAGAGCACAAACAGCATAGCAGGTAAAAAAAAACAAAAAAAACATGCAGTGTTATTTCTGATTCATGCAACATTTGATGGGTTTTGCAGGATAAGGACAAATGTCCCTTTGGATTTCAGTTCACATACACACATAGCACAGTGGATGGCAGAAAAACAGACAGTCGGAGTCCTGTTGATTAGAGTATTTCTGCAGTACAGAAGACTGAAGTCTTAGACCCACATTTGTCAAAATGGCTGCTTTGTAAGGAGTGTGATTTAGTGTGCGCTGGAGGAATAAAGAACTCCATGCATTGTGAGAAAATCACACACTTTGTACTTTTCCTAATGCTAACCATTTTGGTCCGTTAACCACATAAAATGACATGGCAAAAGATAAAAATGGTTGACAAAAAGGGCTGAAAGCAAAGTTGAAAATAAAGTTCCTGAAGATGCAATCATGAGACATGTGGACAATGTCCCAATACTAAAACCGGTGCTACTGCATAAACCTATGCTGTTAATGGTAGTCATAAATTGCAATGTGGAACACTGTGAAGACATGCTTTCAGAGTCTCATGTTCCAAATGAATGTGTAGAATGTGTAAAATATCAGAGCAGTCTGCGAGTCACAATAAGGGATGAGACACATGCACACAATAGCATCTCTTTAGGTTTTCCATCTTATAATCTTATGACACACTCAAGAGAGAGAAGCCCTTGGCATAAACTGATAATGTGTGTTTAACAACCAGGTGACGAAGAACAGTATCAGTCACAAGAAGCTTTTTCTTTTTTTAAAGTGTAACAGCCATGACTTGTCTGCATGGCAGTTGCGACCGCTCAGCAGAGATCGGTCATATAGGTCTGAGGCACACTACGACTGAAAAACATCTGGACACACATCATGTAGCTTGAACAATACAAAGTTGAGACAGACAAAATCCCAAACTTACTTACAATTCTACATTACGCTGCAAAAAGGAACATGTTTGGGCGCCGTTAAGCCACAGGATTATACTGGCTGCACTGGTTTCTGAAACAGAAAAGAGTGATGTCGTGATGCTTTACTATCTTTTTAAATCTTCCAATAAGCAGAAAAGTAACACATAAAAAATAATATATTTCAAACTTGTTCTCTTTAAAGAAAAAAAAAAGTTTGAGGAGAAAAGTTGGGAACAAAATTTTTCAGCCATCATATGGATGAAGCGGATGAGATAGTTCTGCAAACAAGAATATCCACAAAAATCCTGGTGAATAACCTCCTTAAACACCACAACTAACTGTTATTTAGTGAGAAAGGAAAAAAAACAGAATAAGGTGTGTGTACTGGGACCTTGACATATACAGGTCAGGATGTGCTCACGCAGAGAGGAAAACTCCAAACTTATTCATTTTCAAGATGTGTTCTCTTACTTAGCTTGAGGCATCAAAAATTCACAGCAAAAAAATTTCACTAAAGGGTGTGTATGTGTGTGTGCCATAGTTTATACACAGAAAAGCAAAAAAGTACATATATGTATATATATATATGTATATATATATATATATATATATATATATATATATATATGTATATATATATATATATATATATATATATATATATATATATATATATATATATATATATATATACATATATATATATATATATATATATATATATATATATATATATATATATATATATATATATATATATATATATATATATAATATGTAATAGTAAGCTGATTTGGAGAAAATGACAAGTGAATAGAAAAGTCAGGAAAAAAAAACATTTTGGTAAGGCAAGAGTTAGCTAATCACATATATTTGGGGAAAAATAGCCAGAAATTGGAGGAAAACTTTTGTGTGTTTTGTCTTTGTTTCACTGAGGACAAAAAAAGTCCCAGCAGCAGAGGAAAGAGAAGTTATTTAATCGACATGGAATCAAACTGAAGCTTTGAATCAAGACCCTGCAACCTGTCACATAATCACCTTCCCTGCTCCTGCACGGGAATGCTCTTGGTCCATTTTTTTTTATTTTTTTTTATCAGTTTCTCTTTCTTTTTGTCATTCACATTATTTTTGTTGAAGAAAAGCAAAGGGAAGCGATCCAGTGGACAGCATGCAGTATTTTAAAATGAACAATGGGAATAGTGATTGTCACTTTGTCCGTCAATCACTGAAAAATCTTATAACGAAGCATGAGACGTATACATTTCAACTATATTTGGCAAAATGTATTGACTTTTGAACATAGACCATTATCTCTCTACAAGGAGCAACTGTGGGCTTTAATACTTTCCTGATGCAGGTAATTAGCAGGAACAGCCCGTTGAGGTTGGGCTACAATATAAAAGCTAAAAAGAGAAAAAGAGAGATCAACAAAATACCCACAAAAACAACAACTACAAAACAGAAGACAAAGAATAAATATTTATATATAAACATAACCTATAGCTAATTCAATGACAAACTTTACACCGTCATTCTAATACATATTTCATACATCTCAACTATCCCCTCCTCCTCCTCCTCCTTGTTAGCAGGGTGGCTTCAATACTAACAAGTATGAAATGGTTGTAAGCAGAAAACTGAGCCTCCCTCTTTTATTCCCCTGCCCTGCAAAGAGGACATCTGGAGGTGAGGACCACCGTTACTCTGCTGAGCATATCATTGTACAAAAGAACAAAGTACAAATTTGTAAAACTCTGTAAGTATTGCAGGATTGCCAGCCCCCCCCCCCCCCCCCTCAAACATCCATTTTCACCTTGTTCCATACTTCAATAAAAATTATTTAATCTGGGTCTGTCTGGGTCCTCATTAAATTTACCTCTACTAATCATCCAATTAACATCTGTATAAACAGTCCAGTCGTAAGGTGATGAACCCACAAGCCTCCATCACAGCAATGCATGAATAAAATGCATGTAAACTGTGACCAAGGAGAGTTTTGTAACGGCCCACTCACATATATATTCTTACTTATGGACTTAACTACACAGGAAAGAAGTTCAAAATCATGCACATCCTGAGAAAAGTTAAAGCTAGGTGCAGGATCATAAGAAAACTGACGTTATAAACAAATCAGTCTGAGGAAGAAAAACGTCACTTTTTACTGTTTGTGAATAAACTATAATAAGAGCTGCCACTATCATGAGGACTTATATTTCTTTCTCACCCCTAACCATAACCTATGCATGTATTTGTAACACTTAACCATTAACATTTGCAAGGGAAAGCACAGTACAGTCGTCATTCATAACATTACAGATTGGGGAGGACAATCTCCAGCCAGCTATTAGTGGAATACGCAACCATCCCCTCCAACTTCCTCATTAGTGTTTGTGGTCAAAAAAGTGGAAATCCACACACAGAAACATTAATGGAAAAAAGGTTTTATTGCCTACAAAAAAAAAGATCTTTTCACAACGTTTAACCCTTTAGATTTAAGATGTTATGTCTTGGAATCAGTTTGCTTCTTACGTTTTTTTTTTTTTTTTTTCACTCTTCTGGACATTTTTTGATAAAAGAACTTAAAAGAAAAATATGTTTCCATTGATGCACATTTGTTGAAAAAGTCCTTCAAGGCTGTGAACCGAAGGAGGATGTTTTACTCTAACATTTTCTAGCTTTTCTTCAGCTTTACGTTTAACCTGATACAGCACAACCTTTGCACGGTCTTCCCCTTTGTCGCTTTCTCTCAGTATCATTACCTTCACATTCATTTGTGGACAAAATGCACTTTTGGTCATCAGTTCTCAAAGCTGGCTATTATCTCTTACTGACCACTCCCTCAAGTCTCCTCACCTGCTAAACATTATCTCCACATTACTTTCAGCTCAGTCGCTTCTCTGTCCTCTCTAAAGCCCTGTCAGCCTTGCCTGCCTTGATTCCCTTTCATCTGTTCTCATTGAAGAGGAAGGCGGCTGTTTTTTTGTCTTTTATCTACCTGCAGACAGCGCAGATACTTTTCTCTCTCTTCTCTTTAATGCCATGCTCACTCTTTTTATGCCAAATGTGAACTGTGCCTCTGTCACTACTAAAGAAAAACTTACATTCAGTTCATATTCATTTCGCACTCTTTCGTTCAACCCGGTTTTTTCAGCATGATTCTTACAGATGAATCTAAATAGATCTTACTTTGCACAAAGCCAGGGTGGTCTTTAGGCAGTGGACATCAAGTGGGCAGGCAACAGTCTGGATAATGCAGGCAATAAATGTGTCACATAAATCTCCAAGTGATTTGACAGCATTCATAAACAAAAACAGAGAAGCTGTACTGGTAGATGACATGCGACACACTCAATGAGGCTATAAAGAGAAACCAGAAGGTTTCTGGAATCTGCCAGCTTAGTGAGTAAACACAACAAGACCATTAGAAGTGAGAGCTGGAGGCAGAGGGTGATGCGGCAGCCAGCACCGTGACATTAATGCAGTGGTTCTGTCCCAGAGGGAGGTTTGTGGATGGAATGGTCACCTGAGTCCATAGGGTTAGTTCAGCTCTGCATGTCCACTTCGTTTCCTTTTGAGACTGGGAGCTTGTTATTTTTTGTATAGTTGGCTGATAATGAATGAAAGATAAAATAAATGCAAAATTCAAATGTTATTAATATCCAAAATATCTTGCATTGTCCTTATACTTTATAACATGCTATGTATTATTTATGATGTATACTGTAACATTCAACATAGGATTTAATGGATAACTAGTGGTGAGAAGTCTCCACCCTCCATGAGCTCAGAGCTTTTCTCTGTGCTCAGACACTGTAAGAACTTTGCATCACCAGCAGCACACCGCTTCATGCTTTCGTGTGGAAACTTAATATCTGTTACTGCCGCTGATCATTTTAGCACTGACTGTGAAAACAAATGTTCACAAATGTTCACTGACATACATACATGCAACTATTTTATGTCAGCCATACCATGTTTCCCTGGAAATTTTGCAAATGATTTCTTAGTTTTGAGTCTTTCTTACATTTGTAGTGCTATGAAATGCTGTAACAATAAATCCTGTACAAATCCAATCAAAAGTTTGAATACACCTTACCATTAAATTCATCAAGCACATGCAGTGTGTATTTGTGTGTGTGTGTGTGTGTGGTTGTATGTTTACAAAGGAATGGATAAAAATGAATGGATATTTTGTCTATGAGTTTAACTGTATGATATCGTTGAAACATGCAAAGAAGCAGCTGTTTAGACATTTGCTCATTCAGGCTTTTAAAAGTTTAATGATTCAGCTGTGGAACAGAAACATAAAGTTTATTGGTACATTTTAGGGGAAATAAATCCATAAATGATTTGCTCTTAGGAAGTCCTCAGTTGAACACTGGGAGAAAGGGACAAAACCTCATAAGCTTGTTTGATCCAGCTTGAAAGTCTCCATTTGTTCTTTAGTTGATTTATTCAGTGTTTTTTTTCCATTTCTTTTCCTGGGAGGGTTAGGGGTTGGGGTTAGGGAAACTTTTAAGATAGTTAAAGAAGAAAGCGTGAAACTAGAAAGAATCCAAATACAGTAACTTCAATTTCTCCTTCTCGAGATCTTTGCACTCTTTAAAGGCTACATTTAATTTAGAATAAAAAGACATATCCTGGGGACTTGATAGAGTATACTGTGGGAATGAATGAACGAAGCAAAACTGCATGGATGAAATGTTAAATAGTGATAAAAGATAACACAAGCACAGAAGTCAGGCCTTGTCTGTGAGATGAGCTCTCAGCCTCTGTCCAGGTTACATATGGAGGAAGGTGTGCAGCAGTACATGCAGTCAGTTCTGTGTTCAGTAAAGGACTGGTGTTTAATGAGGGATATCATTGATCCATTACAGCAGGTCTGCTCATCTCTCTTCCTCTCTGATTCTGATGTTCTTTGCAGAAGTTACTTTTATTTCCTGCTTCATGACAATAAAGAAACAAAAACAATTCATCTAAGTGAAGTTGACCCCAATGGATCCAACAGAAACTTACAGTTTATTTTATTTATTTATTTATTTTTGGAGGGGTACTAAATAACATATATTACATATGTAATATCTATGTATATAACAATAACAATAATAATAATAATAATAATAATAATAATAATAATAATAATAATAATAATAATAATAATAATAATAATAATAAATAATAACAATATACAGGTTGAAATGTATTTTAACTTTAATGACTAAAACCTATAATCAAAACTGAAACTGAATAGACTGACTACAAAGATGTATGATAAAATGTGTTTGATCATTCGGTTTAGAAAATGAAATCATCCATAAATGCACATGAATACATCTGAGGTAACTATTTGGCTATTAATCTGTTAAAAACTATAATTTCATTAAACAGTCTATAAATGAAAGTGAGAAGATACAAAATATGGCAAGTCTGACACACTGCTGCGTTTTTAGCAAGGCTGGGTTTATAAATACCTCACGCACACATACATAAATACAAAGAGCAAAATTCACAGAGTGGTAAATTATGCATGAAAACATACAGTTGCATCTTTTTGCTCAACCTCACATCCCTTGTTGGTGATATTTTTTGTTTTGACATTTTTTAAAATAATCGTCAGCATTGTTCTTTATTTTTTCCCTTTTTTTTCTTTTACTCCATGTTAGTTTGGAGACCCAGACTTCTGCTAATTTCCACCCTTATTGTGAAGAATTTGTTACTAAGTTGTGTCCACCATTTATTTTCTATTCTGTTCCACAGGCAGAGATGTTTATCCAAAGCAACTTACATGTGATCAGTGATCAATTAACCATAGCAATTATGGTATGCATCGTCTCATCCTTAAGCTACCTAATGTCACATTTTATTTGCACGATTATAATATTCTACTCATCAAAACACGCTGCACTGATCGACTTTACACAGCAAACTGATTATATTAGAAAAGGCTCACTGAAAAGATATTTCCCTGAACAACTCAGTTAACCTTGATTTATTAAAGCCGTGCGCTTCAAAAGATGATGGATAATAGGCAACGGATAATGTGTGTGGTGGCTCATCGAGCTCTGATTTGAGCAAATCCTCGTCTCCTCATCTTTCACAACAGCAGATGGCAGAGCAGGCCAAGGAACAGCTGCTATGCTGCTGCTGCTGCTGTGTTTCTCTCGGAGCATTGTTCCCTGCTTCTTGAAGATGCCCTCAAGGATGAAGACATTGTAAACACACAAAGGATGTCATGCATTACTCCTGGATATGCAGCATCTTTAAAGCCTGCATTGTTTTCCTCTTTGAATTTCAAGACAAGATGGAAATGAAGCTCATTCAGTTCCATGGAGTATAAAGGATACATTACAGGGGCTTGGACTTTCATGTGCAGCAAAATGGAGCAGTTTGGACTCACCGTGATTGATTAGGAGTTTATTACCTTGAGGCGCATGTCAGTGCTGGTTTTATTACACGTGTGTGAAAAGTGTGATTCGCTTATGCTACTTGCCGGGTGCATAACAAGGTTAGAGCACAGTCGGTTGCTGGCACTGCTACTGAGGCTCAGAGTGGATCAGAATAAACTGAGGAAGGAGCTGAGAACAAAGCTGTGATGAGCACAAACACGCAGTCTGTTGCATTTTGCGAGTTACTTCAGTTTACAGTGAGAGCTTTTTCTGCTGGCTTTTTGTGATGTAATCCTTTTGTCTATCACACACAAATTACACATTTCGTTGTGTCTGTTTCTCATTATTTAGTACTATGCATGTCAATATGGGTCCGACCTACTGTCACATACTTTAGGAGTTTAGCAACTCATTCAGGAAATATATTTTATGACTTTTGGTCTGAACATTACATTTTTACAATGTCAAGCGTTTTTAACACAAAAGCATAAAAATGACTGGATGAGTGTTTAGATAAGAGGTTGTGTTTTCTACCAAATAACTCCTCCACTGCAGTTTTTCATGACCGCTTACCCACCAAGATTATAAAGAATGAATAGAAACAATCATTTCACAATTATTGTGAATTGAGTATCACAATCTTTAAGACGATTGATGTTTAAATATCTATGTCATCTTTGTAGATCTTGTTATAAAGATGTTCATCCAGCCTGCATTCTGTACTGTGAGATATCAGTTTGCTATATTGAAACACTGGTAAAAATGGCTTATTTTAAACATGATTGAATGTCTGTACTTTCTAATATCAAACTCTTCGTGGAGCCAAACTTTGCACTATGAACTAACACAGTGATTTGCAAAAGACTGAACACATTTCCTTGTGCCAGAAGGGTGAAACTTCTACAGAGATGATTCAGTCAAGTTCTTCCATTTGTTGCCTTGCAAATGAAGATGCAGCCTGTGATGTCGCTGAAATCTGAAGCCCAGATGCTGTTGGCTGTAGAGGTGAAGAGATGTTACCTAGTGGCATCAAGTTTTTGCCTCTACAGTTCTGTAAGGACTGCTTACTGCTTTGGGCTGCACGGTGGCACAGTGGTTAGCACTGTGGTCTCACAGCAAGAAGGTCACTGGTTTGATCCTTGGCTGGGGATGGGTTTGGTCAGTGGCCTTTCTGTGTGGAGTTTGCATGTTCTCCCCATGTATGTGTAGGTTCTCTCCAGGTACTCCAGCTTCCTCCCACCATCCAAAGACATGCATGTTAGGCTAATTGGTTACTCTATATTGCCCACAGGAGTGAGCATGAGTGGTTGTTCATTTCTGTGTGGCCCTTCAATGGACTGGTGAGCTGTCCAGGGTGTACCCTGCCTGTCGCCCAAAGCCAGCTGGGATAGGCTCCAGCTTCCCCGTGACCCTGAATTGGATTAAGCAGTTCAGAAAATGAATGAATGAATGAGTTCTGTAAGGAATTAGAAAGTTTGACATTCCACCAACACACGTTTATTGAGGAAGTAGCAAGTAAACCACAACATATATATTTTTTTCAGACCTCTGAGTTGTCTGACTTATGGTAAGAAGTAATTATTTCCATGGAGGTCTCTGCAGCACTTACTGAATATAGTTTTGTTCCTTTTTCATACCCCACTGACAGAAATCATGATGAAGGTAAAACTGTTGAATAATGAGCAGATCAGCATTTACAAGCATATGATTAGATTAGAAGAACAATGTTTGAAATTGTGATAAAATGTAGTGTTTTATTTACAGTATATGTCTAACACATCTGCTAATTGGGCATATGGTTTTTGCTAACTGTGTGAAGTTGCGTGTAAACACACACACACACAAAAAAAAGTAACATAAATTTGTTTTTTTGCCATTTAGATGGGTGCATTAGTCACCTACAGATTTACCAGAAATAAGCAAACAAAATGACTGTGAAGCATGAAGCAATGACCTTTGGTTGGGGTTTAAACACTTCATTTACTGCGTCACAAAGTGTTAACTTCTGCACACCAGCTTACCTTACTGCTGATGAATGATGAGCCCACTCATCTCCTCAATATGCACAACGTATGTTTGTGGTGGAAGGGTACAACAAAACTGTCAAGCTCTTGGAGAAGTGTTAAGTAAACAGCGTGCTACTTTAGAAGTCCTTTAAATTACTTAATAAATATTTTATTACTATTGCAATGTTTTAGTATCTGGATTTGACTTGTTAATATTATTATAATGGCAACGCCATACTTTAATGATTTTTTTCTACTTTATTTTGAAAAAGGTTGATCGTACTACAAGTAATGGATGACATCATTAATAATAAGAATAATTCACCAGCATGAAAGACTCTTTGTACAAAAAAGTCAAACAGACAATGAAAACATTGAAAAAAAGTTTCTTAAAACATATATTCTGCTCTCCGCTTTCATAGTCCCCATTTCAGTATGTCAATCTTGCTGGTCTAGACTGGATCTCCTCCTATTTACATCATCTAACTCCACAGGTTCCTATCACCTTAACTGTGGTTGCACTAATGGAGCTGATTTAGCTCCTCTCAGGGAGCTGGGAGCTGAATCAATTAGCTTCTTTTGTCTCCCTCTGCGACACACTACCTAGAAAAGTGGATGCCCTGACCAAGCATATTGGATTCACTTTAACACTGCTCAGGTGCTGGCAAGCAGCCTGAATGGTGGGATGTGCCAGACTGGTGCAGGAAAGAAGAAAGAAAAGGAATGATGCAGGTGCAGGAAGAGAAAAGACTGGTTGAAGGGGATGGGGTTATAGGTGAATGCAAAAAAAAAAGATAAAAGCAATTCACTTATACTAAACATTACACAAAATATCACAGAGACTTCAGATCAGCGGTACGCTTTTTCTTCAAAAAATAAAAAACGACCAATTACTTTTTGATGATGAGAAATTGTCCATATTCACCTCATTATCACGTTGTAGCTCTTTATTCAGTTCTCTTCCTTCCCAGCCCGTCTTCTTATTCATCTCATGTAT
The DNA here is from genome assembly GCF_933228915.1 of Telmatherina bonti. NCBI lineage: Eukaryota > Metazoa > Chordata > Actinopteri > Atheriniformes > Telmatherinidae > Telmatherina > Telmatherina bonti. The sequence goes on along the minus strand of NC_136627.1, from coordinate 13,427,207 downwards.
TCTGCTGCCCGTCCTGAATTTTAAACCACTGCTGGGATGTTTCTTCTCTCAGCAGACACACACAAGAAGTTAGCTGTTTGACTTAGTACCACTATAAACAATATCAATGTGCTCTTTATTAGCAAATGAACGCAGATTTCATATCTCATAAGGGCTTCTAACCATGCTGATAGTTCCTAAAAAAAAAAAAACAGTTCATCAACCGTCCTCTTTCAAATCACAACAGGTATAATTGGTTATTGATTTAGTAGCTAGTAAATGAATATTAGGTGATAGTTGTGTAATCAACACTGCTGCTGGACTGTGCTGTTTGGTGGTGAGCTTCATCGCTGATGGAGCCATCAAAGATGGTGTGAAGAAGGAATGTTGTTTTGGTCTGTTACACTGGGATTTAGCTTCTGCTCTTTCTCTCTCCTTTGAAATAAGTCCCTTACATCTTCCACATGCTAACGTTTCCATACATACTGCATATGTGTAAGCTAGACTATAATTGCAACTGCTTTTTAACTCTCAAGATACTTCTATCAGAAGCAGAGGTTTTCTTATTCTGCACTGTACTAGGAAAGAACAAAGGAGATAAATGTAGGAAAATAAAGATGAAACGATTATCCAGGATTGGAACTGTCTGGTTTTTTTTAGATGTTTATGTAGCTTATTACTGTTTACTCTGTAAAAGGAGAACACAAAAATAGTTATACAAGGAAAAAAAGATAAAATTGAAAATTTTCTGAAGTAAGAGAAACATTTCCCGGTTTTGGTTTCATATCTGTACTGTGCCTGAGTGAGATATACCTCAAAACAGTGAAGGTAAGATGGGAACAGTGTTCCAGTACATATTGATACTGATGTGAAACATTTGATGCGAAACAATGTTCTGTGATCTGAATCAAGACGAGGATGTCACGTGACTGTTCCATATGTGTTCCATTACGTCACCAGTCATTGTGAAACGCCACAACTGTTGGTTAAAACTCAGTTAAACACAACTGAACGTGCGGTGAGCTTTTTACCTTGTTTCCACAAATTGATAAATGAAAACTGTTTTCATCTTAAAAAAAAAGTAAAAATGCTTATATTTATAATTACTCCTATGAGAGAATATTTTCCAAAGCTGATTTGAGGAATATCTGAAACGTCTCAGCATGAGTGCAGTTCAACAGATCTTTGATAATAAAACATATATTAATGTGCAGAAGCACCCTCTTGAAATACTGACGGTGTAAAATGAAATAACTTTCTACATTACTATAAACCAACACAAATTATTGCAGACAAAACAGCCCAAGAGATATAAAAACTTTACAGTTTAGATTTAACTTGATATTTTGCAATCACAATTTTTGGCCACCAGATGTCAATGCGGTGATGTACTCCGAACGTTCCAAAAGATCGATTCTTTTATTCAGAACAATCATTCCAAAAAATTCGATCTCTCAAGCGTTCCACTTCTATTATCACTATCCCATAGGACAGTGTAAACCATAATGGAAAAAAAAAAAAGGATTTTTGTAAATTTGTCGGAATTCAAGAATTCCAAATATCCGCGCCCCCCCCCACTAAAAACAAGACACATGCATCTACATTACCCATGTACCAGTTATAGGTCTGGCTCCTCCGTCTGATTTACCTCAGAAATCTTACTACAAGTTTTATCACTGGGAGTAAAAGATGCCTCAGTGATACTTGATCTAATATAAATGTAAGATAACTAATTCTAGGCTTTAGGATTTGGTAACTCAGTGATAAAATGTATATACTGTTAAAATAAAAAAAAGATTTTACACAATCTACTTTTGCCTTGTATTTCTATGGAATCAGATTTGTTTCAGAATCTCCAAGCAAAACTTTTTTAAAACTCAAGCAAAAAACAACTAAAACCAAAACTTTCTAAAACTTAAGTAAAATAATACTAAGTTAAAAAAAAAATAAATAAAAAAAAAATAAACCTCACAGGCAATCCGAATACGCCCTTGAAAAGAGCCCCAAAAAAATCATGAATCAAAACCAAAGACTGTGAAGCACAACCAAAATAGTGAGAAGAGAGAAAGAGAAATAGAAAACATGCAAACAAATCTACTCTATTTAACCAAATAAAAGCCAAATAGTTTCTATGATGATTGATAGTTTTTTTTTTTATTTTGAGATCATTTATTTTACTTTAGTTTGATAAAGTTTTGGTTTTAATTGTGGTTTTTTGCTTGAGTTTTAAAAGGTTTTCCTTGGAGATTTTGAAACAAATCTGATTCCATATTTATCACTCTCAAAACAAGTTCTGCATACAGTGTAAAATTTGGTTAAATTGCTAATTTGCTCTAGTTTGCTGCAAAATGTCAATATTAAAATACAGATGCACATGTGTTACATACAACAGAAACAGGATTTTTTCTTGATATAATCTTACATATACAGCTGTGTAGAAAATACCCCTTGTCTTCAGAGGAAGGCAGACAACCTTACCTGACTCCTCTGATGGGTTAACCATTTCGCAAAAGCAGTATTTTTTATGTTCTTTTTTATTTTTAGAGAAAATAGCAACATCTCTCTGGGATTAATAAAGTATTATGCCTTTAATTTAATTTAATTAACCGTGTCCCTGAGTCTTTCACATGATAAGTTTGAGACAGTAAAATTTTTGTAGTGTTCTAACCTTTGGAGCCAGCTGGGTGTACTGCGATTGTATCTGTCTCAAACAAATGTTCATTTCACAGTTGGAGCACATCCTTAGTCTGTAACCTTTTTAAAAAGCGCTCATGATACCGGTGCCAGAAAAAGTTATTGTGACAGGGACAGACTGTTCTGCAATATGAGATGGTTCTGCTGTGGAATAAATGACCACACACACTCTGTGCAGTGATGCAGAGTGGATCTGAAAAGCATTTAATGACAGGAAACATTGTCATTTCAGCAAGGTTTGCTCATGTTCTTGCTGGAAAAAAATAGCATATAGCAGGATATGCCTCTGCCACATAGCTAACTGGAATGTTTAAAACTTCTTCCTGGACCCTACTTAAACTCTATTTTAAAAAGTTCCTTTAAAGTTTTTATCTTTAAGTTTGACTCTTCATTGGGGTGCAACAGATTGCTAACAGGTCCTAACAAATGACAGGATGCAGTATAATTGTATTCATAAAATTTAAATCCAACTATTTGCTCAGCTGCTGCTGTAACTACAAATATTAATCATATGATCAGATAAATATTGATTGTCAGTGTTCAGTACATTTGCATAAAAATGTTTTTTTTCCGGGGAGATTGTTTGATTCAGTGCAAAGACACTTTCTGGAAAAAACAAAGAAACATTTGTTTTTAATTTTGTACTGCACACACTAAATCCTGCTGATCAGATAGAACGGATGGTGGAGGCTGAGAGCGATGGTGTTTCGAAAAGAGCCGCACAGCAGCAGTGCAAGTTTAAAAGAGAAAGAAAAGAAAATGGAAAAAAAAACCACCCAGTTATCAGTTATCAGTGTCATTTTGTTTTGCATGTCAGGTCATCATCTGAACATGAAAAGACTTTAACATGGAGGGAAATATTTGCAGTTGTTGCACAAATTGTAACTTTAGCAGGAACTGGTCTGGAAACTTTAAACATTGCCTGTCAAGTCAACATGGAAAATAATGAATCTGGTTAAAGCTTCAGGGTCTTGTGGTGTAGAGAGTTTCTACGGCGATGTTTGAGCTGGGGATACATGAGTAGATTTGGATATGTTCAGGTTAAATGGAAGCTTTTAATGGCGCTTCTCTATCCTTCTATAAGGCATATTGGAAAGGGTGTCTGAGTGATGGCTGCTGTTGATAAAACTGACTTTCAGTGGCTGACTTTCAAGCAGAGATCACAAACCACAGCAACAAAAAGATGGAGGTCTGAGGTTTATTAAATATGTTTAGTCACTCTAACTTTTCTTCCTTCCCTTTCAGAAGATGCTCTCCTTTTCCAGGTCCATGTCATCTTTCTGCATGTGGCTTTTCTGTTCTGCAGTGTACATCATATGAATGTAACGTAATGAAGAAGAGCTTCTGATTTATCTGGTTCTGAGAACAAATCAGATGTTGATGACTTTTACTTTATCATTGTTTACAACACATCTAACATTTTTTATTATTATCAACATTGGTTTACTATTAACTGTTAAATTCCAACCTGATCTGACAGAAAAACCTGAAGTATCGACAAGGTTATTTCAACACTTATTTACACTGATTTACATGTTTACGTCCACAATCAGGACAATGTTAAGTCAGTGGTGGAGCTTAGTCATGGTGTCTGCATGACTGATTTAGTATAAGAAGTTTAGTGGGAGGATGAAGAAGAAATAAGTTGCTTTCCTTGACTTGGCTCCAGATCCTGTAGGACTGATCCAGGAAGACTCCCGATCCTGTCCGATGGGATCATGACTGCCAGAAGACCTCATATCCCAAACAGTACAGACCAGTGTCAGGGGAAAAAAAACAGGGTGTCTGCTCCATTTAATTTGAGTCAGGTGTGTTTGCATGTAAACATGCAGGACTGTGTGCCTTGTGGGGCCAAATTAAACGGCCCCGAACACCCTCTGGATATATTTACATGACAACCACTGGACTCAGAATTACAGATTTAAATGTCAAAACTCCTGAATTTCCTTTTTCTGTGTGAAAGAAGATCATTTAAAATACATAACAAAAAACAAGTTAACAGCAAGCAAACCTCCTGTGATAAACTACAGTGCAGGGTGTCCCTGACGGGGATTCTGAACACTGTGAACTAACATGGAGTTGATTCAGAAGATCTTAACTGGGGGTCAGCCTTAGAATCCATCCACTTTTATCATGATCATAAATATTTCATTCAGTGCAGCTGAAAGAGCTTTCCGCACCGTATGAGGATCCAGGAACACCATCTTAAGACTCTCCAGGGTAAAATTTCCCCAACAGGTGGCTGGAAGACCTAAAATCATCAAATCATCAGTTGAAAGATTCACTTTTTTTACTTTAACAAATGACTGAAAACTCCATTAATGTTATCACATACAGTAAATTGTGGAAATGCACCCTTTTTTTTTTTTTTATTCTTTATGGAATTTAAACTTAAATAACTCATTCTTTGAATCTATCTGAAGGTTTGTGTATACTATAATTTTTGCAACTTAATGGCAACATAATAGCATCGCTGTTTATCCCCTATTGGTCAGTCTATGTTCTCGTCTTAGTTTATTAAAAATCTACTGGCTGAAGTCACAGTTGCTTTTAAATAATAAGTCCTTGTGCTGTTTTTCATTGCTTCAATGGCTCCCTGGGGATTACGCAATTATTAACTCTCTTCCTCTCTAATTGTGTATAATAATAATGACCTGCTGTGTCACTGCCTTTCTCTACCTGCACAGTTCTGCTTCATCCACTGGCACTCTCACTGACTGTTTGAGCAGGAATGTGATTAAATGTTTGAGTCACTCATGTGACTCAGTTTGTTTGCAAATTTGTTGCAAATTTGACGCATTCCCTTAAAAATCCTCGATTTTTTTTTTCTTTTTTACTTTGAATGATTTTTTAAAATGTTTTTTTTTTTTTTTTTAGTAAAAGGTTAAATACAGAGTCTGCTTCATATTTAGACAGCCAGTCTCACGTTTCAAGTTTCCAAAGACTTTTAGTGAACTTTATGATAACTAGCAGAATTTGACCACTGTATATTTAATGTAAGTAAAGTTGCAATCAAGAGAAGGTCAGGACGGATCCGTTTTTTTGCATTTTTGAAAAGAGACCTTGAACAGTTCAACCCAGTGATTTCCACACACAGCCTTCCTTGTGGATTCTGCAATATGACTGTAGGGAAACAGCTGAGAAAGCTCACCTATTGATCAGTGATTCAAAGCTATAACAATTTTTACGCTGATCCCATTGGAAAAGATCAACACCTTCCAGTTCATTCTCCATTTTCTTCCCTCTGCTCTCTGAAGGCCAGCCAGAATGTAAGCCAACCAATTCAATTGGTTTCATAGGTCCTCTCCCAGAGATCAGAAAGCACTGCAAGACATGTGAAAAATATTCAGAGAAGATGATTAGGAGGAACTTAGTTCTAGATAATCATGGCAGAGCTGGCTAGAAGCTTCAAGTAGCTTGTAACAGTGATCCTCTCCAGAGTTACAGGAAGCTGCACATTTAACCTGCAGATTCAACGCTGTTTGTTTACACTGAATTCAACCGCAAAGTGGAAAATCTTAGAATACTCTGGAGAAAAAATCAGATCATTTAGCAGAGAGAACCATTTCTCAGATGTCATCTGAAGGCTAATTCAAGTGAACAATGGAAGCTGGAATTTGCCGTACTGTGTAACACGTATTAGTCATATCAGACATCTAAAAATAAATCGTTTCTCTTATTCATTCATTACACTTCTTAAAAATCTGTTCAATATAATTAGATACAGTATTTCCCCTTTTTTTCCCCCAGTAAAAAAAAACAATCCCTTAATGCCTTAAATTGGCTTAGATGTATCTCATTAGCATGTCTCTGCCTGCAGCAGATGCAGCTTGTCTTTGCATTTTAAAAACTCAAAAAATAAAAGCTAACTACAAGTTTTAAAGGAAGGAAAGGGAAACTCAGCTCTTTGATGTTCTTTGGAACAACACAAATCTCTTTTTGCTTCCCTTTGTTTACAACTATGTGACAATTTGTCAGTTAAATTCCCTTTATACCCTCAACATACTTCTTTCTGCAGTCATTCCACTCATTGTAATATGTTTTTCTTTCCTTGAAAAGCACCAAATCTGTAGTGGAGGAAAAAAGACTACTCATAAAGTATCATGATCTGACATTTCTGAGAACTCGTACTGCATTGATGAGGTGCAGAGAAACCTGACCTGCTGTTTTAATCTATTCCCAGGATGGATGATATGGGCTGATGTCACAACCTAAACATTTAGCATCCTCTATATCAGTGCTTCCCAAACATGGTCCTCAGTTAGCCTACCACTGCCCTGCATGTTTTAGAGATCCTCACACTCAAATATAAAATGAATGGCAGATTAACAGGCTTACAAAGAACTTGATAAGGAAATGTATTAATCTAAATCAGGTGTGCTGGAGTAGCAACATGTCTAAAGGCTTGTTTATCCTCATACACATCAAGTCTTTGGACCTGACGTGCATCCCAGCTACGTGAACGTAGCTAGACGGGAGTACTTCCTTGTGATTGTTCCGAGTGTGTCTGCTTTCGGATGTTTGGGTCTTAAAAAGCTGAATGCATCACATGTATATAAAGCTATGGCTGAATGAATGCCTTTAGTCACTGTCTTTGTTCTAAAACAGGAAATACTTGCTGTAACTGAAGCAAACCATGAAAAAATAAACAAAAAAATAAAAAACAACTCCACCCTGTGGAGTTTACAGTTAGATACCAGCCCTACTGCCATCAGCAGATGCTCGAGTGAAATCACACACTCCATCTCCATCCAGCCCAGCTATGTGTGCCCAACCTGATGCAGACACCATGTGGGTATAAACCGGCCTCAAAACATGTAAGGCTTGGATTGGGAAAAGCTGCTCCAGGTTATGTAAAACTCTGGCATTTTGAGTCCATTGTTTCAGTCTCACTCTGTTATTTACTTATCTCTAACATTTACATCCAGATTTTCACATTGCAAGGACTCAGAAGGGAAGTTAATGAGTTGTTAGCAATGAGCTATAAAGAATTCTTTTCTAAAAGACCGGGTCATGGTGAAACCATCAACAGAAAAAAAACACTACAAAGAGAACCTGCTCATGAAAACCTGGTAGACATGAAACTTAATAGAAACTAGTTAAATGCTGGTGACACTAGCCAGTTGTTAGTCATATCTTGAAAGACTCAAGAAAGAAAAGAAAGATTTAATTAGATAAAGATCAGTCAGGATGCTCTGTGATGTTTCACATCTTGTAAAATAGACGGAGTAAATCAAAAACACTTGACCATAAATTTCCTGATTTAGTATGATGATTACTTTCTTCTTTATCTTTTTGACTCCAGTTGTTGCCTCTGCTTATGTCACTGTAAATCCGAAATAGAAAAACTGTTGCCAGGAGACAGGTCTTCCAATTAAAATGCTCCAGCCAAAGGCATCTGAACACTTGATATTTCAGTAACGGTAACTTAGCTTCACCGTACAATGCTGAGTTATAGCTGCAAAGCAACTGAAGAATCGATAAATAAAAAACAAAAAACAAAGACTGATTACAGCTACTGTCCAGTCCATGGAGAGGTACATTGTGTTGGACAACAGAAAGAGAAAAATTACACATGTGGTGCTTTTTATGGATTTGAAACATATAAGCCCACAATGCAAACAATGACTCTAAAAATACAAGCAAAAAGGCTGCAGGATTAGATTTTACTGCATTATAATTTAACACTGTTTTTTAGATTTCAATTAATTTAGTGAAGCTTAATTATATTTTTTATTGTGTCACTACTCATTTCCGAAAGTGTGCCAAACACTGCTGGGCCAAAAACAGAAGTCACCTCCTTGGCAAATAGGTAGGAACCTCCCACTGGAAAACTGCTTCAGTAATTTATACCGGGTGTTTTAACTGGCAGAGATTAATTTAACCACAACTGCAGTGGGGGGAATCTCATTCCTTAAATAAAAATGTTGCAGAGCATACCCTGTGACTTTAAAAGATATTATTCTGTTTCAGAAAGATGAAATTATTGGTCTGCACCAAGCAAACAAAACAAACAGGGACACCAACAACTGCTGCTAAGATGCAGAAATGTCTCTCATTTTGTTAACCTTAAAGTGGAAAATGTTCTATAAAACAAAGGCAATGAACAATAAAACCCATGACAATGATGTTGAATTGTAAGAGAAAGAACGTTTCTACAGGCTGGGGAAGAAGAGAAGTCAAAGTATAGGGACTGGACAGCTGTACAGCCTTAAGCAAGCTATTTATCACTGAGCATAATCAAAACCAGAAAAACAAAAGACCAGACTCTGGAAAAAAGGAAAAAGGAAGAGCGATCCAACTCTAAATTTACTCTGCTCCAGAGTGATGGGCACATTAGGTTAGGAAAAGACGTCTAGTGCTGTATAAACCTGTGCCAACCCCACTCACCCCCACCCAAGGTTTACCTGACCACTTGATTATACTGAATGAACAGGTTTTTAAGTAATAGATTCAATTTCTCATGCCACAGGCAAGTTCCAAGCCAGAAATGCTAAAATCCATCTGACTCAAAATGCAAGAGTGGTTTAGAAAGCAGTAGACATTATTCAAATGGACTGGCCTCAGCAGAGACCTAATTTGTTATGAACATGCAGAAATATGACACCAGAGTGAATATGGAGTGTAATCAAAGGTCAACAACATTTTCGATCCTAAAACACTTTTCCTCATTTGTTTTTCTAACAAGCATGTTTCATATATCAAACATGTTCGCATTATTGAACAGATTTTTGGTTTAGGAGTCCCTAACAAAGACTAATTCAGGATTCTTCCTGAGATCCTGTCTCTTCTCTGAGTTCTCTACAGCCAATAAAAGTCAGTTAGAAATTTACTCTTGTCCTATCGCTTCCTCTGTCACCTTTTCTCTTCTTCTGATGATATCCTATTTTTGCTTTGTTGAGACACAGAGCTGTAAAACACACACACACACACACACACACACACACACACACACACACACACACACACACACACACACACACACACACACACACACACACCTCTCTAGAGACACTCTGGGCTGACACAATGAGATGAAGTGCAGTTTCTTATTCCAGAGATGATATAAGTCCCCACAAATTTGCAAAGCAGATGTCAGCACCAACTAAAACAAGCCAGTGAAACTTATGTAGTGTTGCTTTAATGAGTCCTACTTCACCTGTAGAAAGTAGTTTAACTGATGGAAATTTCAGATGAAACCAAAAGACCAACTGGTGCTGCAGACTAGCACAGTCTAACGGAAAAAGACAATAGTACATTTATTGCCTATACTGAATGTTCTCCTCTGCAGTTAGTGTCACGGTCAGTGTCATTTATTTTCTGGATACTTTCATATCCCTTTGGCATCATGACAAGTGGAACAACCCAGTGAGTTTGTCAAAACTCAACCTCCATTAATCCCTCTGAGTATAGTGCAGCTACTGTCTTATGTTTCCCGGAAATTATGTAAAACAAAACCCCAAACAAAGAAAAAGGTTATAACATTCAAGTAGCATTAGTGTTAAACTAGGTACAATATAGTCTCTGTCACACATGAAATACATTCCCTCTAATGTTTGAGAGATATTCCGGTGGAACTGCATGTGAGAATATAAGTGTTCACAAGATCCAGTCCAAACGTTCTGCTGACAATGTAACAATATTCATTCAGTTTTATACGACTTAATCCAGTCAAGGGCTGCAAGGAAACTGGAGTCTATCCCAGCAATCATAAGGCAATAGGCAGGGTACACCCTAGACAGGTCACCAGTCCACCACAGCGAACGCGCGAGCAATAATTCCATTTGCTGCAATTATACAACTGAACGTGTGTGTACTAGTGAATTTGTCCTTGTATCCTGACCTGTATGTTGCTTCCTGTTTGCTTCCTGTTTCAATGGATGCATATAGACACATGCAGTACTGAAGGGCCTTATTCTCAACACGCTGCAGATAAAACACAGCTTGATTTCTACCTCACATGCTACCTCCTGCACACTCCACACAGCCATTTCTCCCCCACTTCTTTCCACTCATTTCCAGCTGGAAGAGACCATCTCCAGGATATATCCTGCTGGGATGCGCATGGGTAAAACAGCAGGTGTGGAAAAGGACTAGACCAAAAAAAGAAATCAAACTACATTTGAAGCAGTGGGGGGAAATATGCATCTTTTAAACTGAATACTGGTGTATTTTTTTTTTTTTAAACATAATCTGCATAAATCTTTACAAACTTTACTGAGTGTCTTCTTAGAAACATCATTAATATTTATAATTTCATGACTGATTCTCTATGGCGGATCTCTAGCTTGTGTCATTGTGAGGAAATAAAACATTACCACCAGTTCCTGCATTTTATCTACATTTTATTTACACCATTTGTAAATTCTTGTTATGCAGCAGTATGTAGATTTTTATGACAATATCTAAATCTAGCAGGATTTTAGGTGTGAATTAGATGTGAAAATATTTAAATGTATGCTTTTAAAACGCAGATGTGTTTTTTAACTAGTTTCAGGTCTTTGTACACAAACATATTCATAGAAAGTGCATAGACTAATCCAAGCAACTAGATTGTCTGCCATTTTTTGCCGTGACACCTACGTGGCTGTAACATGAAATTCTGATGAGAATTAGGTCATTTATTGCTTGATACTGCTTATTGCTTAGCAAAATCAAAGAAATCAGGGAGCATATATGCTGATCTTGGTTGTTCTAACAGCAGTGGAAAATTTCAGATGAGGAAAAAAGCTGAAAACAAAGAACACAGAAGATTAATTAATTCATTCATAATTAATTCATTAAGATTACAAAGATCCCCTGGGCAAGCAGAAGACATGGACATGGAAGACATTCAGGCATATTAACAGAAAGGATTTTATTCCTAAAAAGAGCTCAGACAGTTTAGGTGAAAAGTTATGAATTCAATGCTAAACTGTGCAACAAGTCAATTTACTATGCTAGTTATTGACTTGCAACAACCCTTCCACTTTTACTCCTAGGTAAAGACTAAGTAAATGTGACTAAATGTAGACCTGCCACACAGGAGAAAAAAAATCTGGATTATAGTTGGTCATAATTTGCATAATACATTGTATTATTACTAGATACCTCATGCTGAGCTGAGACATGGAGACATTATGCTGTTGCACAATGTATGACACAATGATAATGTTTATGCATTAAATCAGACATGCTGGTAACTTCATCCTTCCTGCAGTTCATGCAAATAAATTCAAAATGAAATGGGCATAATCACTAGTTTATGCTCCAGAATAATACGCACATATAAATGCACAGTTTCACTGTTTGCAGGCAGATGATGTATTGAGTTGCTCATAACTGTCCCAACTTGTGACTGGATTTACAATAATAAACTGGAGTAGAAAAATTAATCTTCAACAAAAAGAGCTGAAATGTTTCTGTTTGACAAGAATCTGTATGGCATCATTTGGCCAGCCCACCCAGAGCCGAAGCCATTTCGTCCCTCCATGAGAGCCCTGTAGTTTGTATTTTGTTGCTCATCACAAAATAGGTGATTGATTAAGTAACGTAGATGAAATAATCTTGATTTTAAATACCTATTAAAAAAATGACAAATCTCTCATATAAAAGGTTAATTTGTGTGCAGTGACTGACTACAACTAAACGATGTAGCTCATACAGTAACATTTTACAGTGCTGAGATGGGGAGGGCGGAATGTGGTCTGGACATTTTCTTGTATTTTTCCTTTCTCTATTCCAGTTATTGTTGCAACCAACGCAGAAGTAACAGGAAAAACAACCTAACTTCATGATTGGCAGATAAGGCATGTTAATAGATAATTGTAGGCCACTGCTTAATGTCATCAGTCCAGATATCCATTTTGCTGTCAGTGTCTGCAGACAGCACCATATTCCAGGTTCCCAGAGCAAAAATGGCTTTGTCAAAAGATGGTGCAACAAACACAATGGCCATCAGATTATGGTGCTTGCATATGATTTCATTGCAGTGTTCATTGGCATTTTGTTGGTTAAACAGTCAGAGAGAATAATAGTGTAGGATAGTGATCGACGACAGATAGCACATTATTTTATTCAATTTATGATTAATGTTTACAGCATTCTACACCTGTGTTGTGAATGGATGTAAGACTTTTTTCAACCAAGCATGTGCAGCAAATATTCCTGTCAATTCCAGTCGTATATATCATGTAGTGCACATGGACAGAAGAGCTGAGCAGACAAAGACAAACACTATGCCTTGCTTGTGTTAAAATCAAAGATTTTCTAATTTGGAAACTTTAAAGGGGCTCTAGGAGGCTCTTTCTAGTTTTCTGAGCTTTCTACAGTGTTATAGTGTTAGATACTCAGACATATGAGCAGTGCCATTTATTTTTTCTTTTTTTAATCACCTAAACGCAAGTTAGAATTTTCTAACAATCTCCATGGCGACAGAAATGATTGGTTTTAGAGTCTTTTCTACTTTGAGATTTTAGTGACGTACTGGGGAAGGGACTCAGTGATTGGTCATATTCTCTTGGTTGTGCACGTTCATGACAAAAAAGCCACACCCAGCTTCACTGTTCAGTATAACTACTCCTAGCAGTTGACCAATCAGACGCAAGCAGGACATAGGGTGGAGCTTTCTCTGTTCTGCTTCTCTTGTTTCTGGCAGAGGCTGATCTGAGAGGATACATATGAAATAAATGAAGGGGTTTGTAAAAAATGCTTGACTATTTCTTGCCCTTCTGGACTTGCATATTAAAATAAATTAGACTGAAATGTGCATTATAGAGCCACTTTAAAAAAAATGTTCTCCAATCATTTCATCAAAGGTAAGATTATAAGAATTTAATGCAGAATTCTGCATAACAAAACAAAATTTGCCAGTTTTATACACAAATGAAGTAACTCTACATTTAACTCTTATGATCATATTTCAGTTTAGAATCATTGTGTTCAAGCACAAAAATGTTAAACATTGATGTATTTGTTTCTTGAATTTCTTTGTAAGTAAGACGTCTACCCCACTTTTCCCAAGTAATTGCATACTAAGACACCCTAGATTTACTAAAAGAATTAGGAAGTAACAGCTATAGTAATTGTAAGAATGAAAGAATTTGTAGGTTTTCATTTCCGCTAGCTTGTATGGACCTTTGCTAATCACCAAGAAAACAGCATGTGCAACTTCAAGGAAACTGTCTTCAATTCTTAACTATTCACTTGCTGCAAAGTCATCAAATGGGTCTCAAGCCAAGTTTTCTTTCATATCTTTCCTTAGATGCAACATCCAAACTGTCCCCATACTTTATTTTTACTGAGGTCATGTTGACAGATTAGTAACCCTGCTGTGACAACTTTTCAACTTGCCTCTGTGTGACCCGCAGAGTGGCACACATGCTTAGCAATCTGTATGTGAAGGAAGGAAGCAAAAACATTCAGTTTGACAGTGGATTAAGTGGATTAACAAGGCAAACTTTAAAAAGCAATCTGTATCATGTGACTAGACAAAATAACAGAGATCAAAAGATGCAGTTTGCAACTTTTCCTGAAAACTAAACATATTCCACTGTGTCCATTAAAGACAGGTGAAAGTGGACTAGTAGAGGACAAAAGAATAAAAAGAGAAAAACAAACCAGTCCAGCTTTAGAATTTGTTTTGAATTAATGTTTGGAGTGATGTAGCGATACAAAGCATTTAACAAGGCATCTCACAGAGCTGACGACACAAGATAATGAAAGCGATTATGATTCTGGAGTCTGCTCTGGAAAGATACTTTGTCAGCATGTTGCCAAAATATAAAACCAGTCACTGTTCTTCAACTGTCATTTACAAAGAAAGAAAATTAAATTTAAAAAAAAGCACAAGCTGTGTGAAAAGTGAAATAACCCCTTTCTTTCTAAAATTTTTGTTGTCTTTGAAAAGCAAATGACTCCATCAGTGACTGAGAAAAGTGATCTTTCTGAAATAAGCCACGAAAAATTGGCCACGGAAGGGAATGAAACCCATCAGAAATGCTATGTTTGAGCACTGTTAGATAGTCATTAATGATACTGTGTAGACTGCAGTACAACAGAAGACCTTAAACTGAAGTATTGCTACTAGTAAAAAAAAATACAGGAAAATGAATGAATGAATGAATCAATCAATCAATCAATCCATTATTCATTGTCCAAACTGTTTAGTCCGATTAAAGGTCACGAAACAGCTGGAGCCTATCCCAGTTGTCTTTGGGTGAGAGTCGGGGTACACCCTGGACAGGTTTCCAGTCCATCACAGACAGACAGACAGACAGGCAGATAGATCTCTTTCTCAAATGCCTAGTCTGAAATTTTTTCCCACTTTTTTCTCCACAAATGCGTTCTACTTTTGGAAAGAAAGCTGTGAAGTTTATGTTAAACTAAGTCCAAGATTTAAATCCCAACATCTGAAAGATGAAACGATACCATTCAGTCATCCGAGTCCGGATGTGTGTGTGTGGCTACAGCAAGACATCCTGTTACACTATACTTCATCACTTCTTGTGTGATGGCGCTTCATAATCAGTAGCCTCATCTGATACGAGAGCTCTGACCGACACGGTCATTTCCGAGAAGGATCCACAGGAAGGAATGTTTGTCTTATTTAGCTTCTATCTTTAATAAATTCCCCTGGTGATGCTGTGTAAAACTAAATCTGTGATCAGAAACTCTGCAGAAGAATTGTAACCAGTGATGGTAATAAAGTTGTTAAAGTAACCGCGTTACTTTGTTCAGTAACGGGCAGTGTGGAGCTCTTCTCCTTGTTGCAGTACTGTTTATGTTTCTGCCAATGGAATGCAACATATTTTTTACAATTCAGCACACTGGACCTGTCTGCATCTGACTGGGGGCTTAGGGACAAAACAACTGCATACCGGTACGTGATGGTGATTGACCGGGAGAGAGTGAAATGCCATAGCAGGCTGAATGGAGGCTCCAAGGGGGATATGGGCAATTTGCTCACCCAAACACACACACTGGAGACATGGATGCAACAGTGAGTCAAACAAAGAATGAGTTTTTAAATGAGAAGCTCAGACATCACTTCTTCCACTTACTGTGTTTCCATTACCTCTAAATATCAATAAAAAACTGGTAATGGAAACACCCACATCTCGAATAACCTCTCAAATATCATTAAAAAGTTTTTACATTCTCATGAGGGGGCGTTTTTGGACATTTTATATACAAGTATGTAGCCAAAGTGTAATGGAAACACTTTTTCCCATTTCCACATCACCAGATGTGACATAGGACATGTGACCAGTTCATTTTAGCTAAATATAGTACGATATGGATGATCAGAAGAAGAAAGGGAAATCTTTTTGCATATGAATATAACTACCACTTTTGATAGCAAGCAACAGTGAAATACAAATGTTTAGAAAGGGAAATAAGCGAGATGGGCTTCAGAAAGTCATGGCAAATCCTCTGTGGCATGTATAAAAACCCTGACACGACATTAAATGGCAACATGGCAAAAGCTGCAATTCTCCTAAAATCCCATCCACGGGATTGGATTTTAGCATTTAATGAAACTTAATGAAAACACCTGAAAATTGCAATTTTAGTTTGTAAAAATGAAAGAAATATTGCTTCTACTTTGTAAACAACTGTAATGGAAACACAACTTCTGAAAGAAGACAGGAATGTTATGAGAAATGTGGATTATGCTGAGAAACCAAGAGCTTCTCCACTTCGACTACAAAAGAAGGAGATGCAGCATCGACATCCAAGCAGCCTGAATATATAATAGTGTTGATATTATCTGTCAATGATTTATTCTACTTGGGAGAGGTAAGTAGCGACTTTAGCATGTTACTTTAAAAAAAGCAATCAGTTAAACACTACTTGTTTCTGGTAATAATCTGTAACTTCTACAAGCGCTGAAGGGCAAAAAATGTTGAAAGTTAACTTCCTGCCGGGAGATCTGGGCGCTTGTCGCACATATTACTTGCACCATATCAGATAGTTTACACAAAGGGTAAAAAAAGTCTCAGATAAAAATCTGAAAATCTCCAAGTGACAGTTCCTGAGAGAGATGTAGAGAGATCGGCATTATTCTCCTTTTAATGAAGGAAGCCTCGTTTTCAGTGGAGAATATTCTCAGTTTCAGCATGGTTTCTCTCTGTTATGCACTGTGGCGCACAAATGATCTTGTCACACTGGGAGAGAGGTTGAAAATGACTTGTGCGGCTTGTAAGAACAGACTCTCTTTAGGGGAAGTGATGAGTGGAACGAACCCTGATGAGCTTATGTTCTGCTTCAGTCACTCAGTGACTTAACAAATGTTTGTCGTTTTGTGAGAAATGTTTCTGTCATCAGAAAAAACTCATGTTAAAACAAGCCTGGTATGATGGTTTCTATCAGGTAACAGCTACAGGTGCCTGACCTGTTCCATCTGTTAATATGAAAAAGAAAAGGACTACAGAAGTGAACTTTCCATAAAGAGCATGTTTCTTTTTTTTTTTTAAATTGTTTTTTTATTTTGCATATAGCAGGCCCATGGATCTGCTGCTGGTAATTTGACTTTTAATCATAACACATCAATTCTAAATTAGGTCAGTTCTGTTAGGTTTAGATGCTAATGCACTTTTATGTGCATTAACAAGATGAAATTTTTGTATTTGCATGTTTAATTAAATTAAATGCTTTCTTCCTGTGTGCATGCCACCATCGGAATAAGAAGTTGATCAATATAGTTGTTACACGTAAAAGAGTCAAAGTCTGTATGGCTTATACATTTTGGGAAAGTGAAAGTGGATTACCATCGACATGGAGCATAATGAGCAGGTGGATTTAACTAAATTTACATTTCTCAGGCTTATGTGTTCAGATTGAGACATCTGTGATGTTTTGAAATGAAAGAGAGTTACTTCTCAGAGTAAGACAAAACACTGTAGTTAGGTTTCATAATGGCCTTTTATAACATCACCATCATGATAATGCTTTAATAAACTGAAGTGTGTTGTTGAATATTATCATTTTCAAACACATATACTATCCCAATATCATTCTGGTCTAATTAGCAACAGTAACATCTTTCAGTGAAACACAACTAAGATGTGCTGAGCATTTCAGCTAAAAGAAGGAAACATACACCCAGACTGGCAACCCTTCTGTTTTGACAGACTTTGGTGTTGCTGAGTCTGTTTTAAAATCGTGAAGACACGGTACTTCTGTCGAAGAAGTTTGGTGAGTGTGTGTATATGTGAGTCATCACAGTCTCTCAGTGTTGTCTCCACAGGAGTCCTGCCACAATCTGTCAGCTAGAGAAAGAATCTGTCAATAAATAGAAGATGGGATCTGCAGGCTGTCAGTTTTTCTTTTCTTTCTGGTCTTGTACAATAACTTACATAAGTTATTGATTATACAAAGAAAAGGGAGGCTGTGTTCCAACTACAGGAGGATCACACTTCCCACAGTACACTGTTTCACATGTCGGGAAACAGTGGACCATCTCTACACTTTCTGGTCTAGAACAGTGTTTTTCAACCCCTGTGCCGTAGCACACTAGTGTGCCATAAGAGATTATCAGGTGTGCCATGAGAAATTACCTAATTTCACCTAATTGGTCTAAAAAGCAGCTCTGTGTTCATTCAAACAGGCCCCAGTGAAAAATAATAAAATTCCATCTTCTTGTGTTTATCTCATTTCTATTCAAGAGGTTTTGACAAGATGTACTTTATATTAATAATATGGACTTTTTAAAAAAAAAAAAAAAAAGACATTTTGGTTTGTAGTGTTCCTTGTTATTTTTCAGTGAGAAAAAGTGTGCCTTGGTTCAGAAAAGGTTGAAAAACACTGGTCTAGAAGGACCGTTAGAGTTGGCTCAGCCATTTTAAAAGTGTTTTGTGGACTTAGAGAAGGAGTTTGATCATTCCGCTCGGGGGATTCGATGGGCAGTCACGGAGTATCAGACCTAGAATGAGATATTTGGTCACTCTTTGACTAGTGGCAAGTTTGGCCTGCAGTAAATCAGATTGAGTCAGATTGACACCAAGGTTTGACTCCGTCACTATTGTCTTTTGTCACAGTTCTGTTAATCACTTTTATGGACAGGATTCCTGGGTGCAGCAAAAGTGTTCAATTAAGTTATTCATATTTCTCCAATTCACAACATTGTCTCAGTGTACAAAACAATTAAGGTCTATTCATTGTAATTCAGTCAGTATTCAGTCCAATTCACCCAAAAACAAAGCCCTGGCTATGGATTTTGATTGATTGCATCAATTAATTGCATCAAAAGGATTCTGATTTAGTGGCCGCAGGATTGAGTCTCTGCTTTTTGCAGGTGATGTGATTTCCAACTCTTATTGGAGTGATTTCCTGTCTAATGTAAAGCTGTTAGTTTGAGAATCATCACAATCTGACACCATTGTCTTTACCTTTTAAAGGATGGAGTGCTTTCTCTGAATTGTGATTGAGATCATACCCAAGTGCAGGAATTCAAGGCTAGCTGGGTCTTGATCTTGAGTAAGGGTGCATTTACATTAGGACAGTCCGTTAGACTCATTCCGATCGGGGACTCAGCTCAGTTTTGGGGGGGTGTATCTTTGGTCAAACCTGCCAAACCTTTACAGTAATAAATCCCCATTCCCACCAGAGGTGGCACTGCACTAGTATTTAGCAAAAGAGAAGAAAAATCCATGTGAAGAAGAAAACTGTCACAAGTGAGAACAAAACTATCGCTGTTATGGGTTTTTTATTTTGTCTTATGCAGGTATACTGCAGAAACACACTGCAAATATGGGGGCAGTATGAACAACAAACTAGGCAGCAGACTTTTAATGCATTTGCTATGTATTTACCCACAATGCAATACTATGTCAAATGCAGGAAGTGACTTTTTTTGTAGTCTGCTTCCTGTATTTGGTCATCTTGAAAAGGGCAGAGACCTGCATTTGTGGGCTTCTTTGGTCCGAATCAGAATTTGTTTGGTGCATTCACAGCTTCCCAAAAAAATTGGACTTTCCGAGCAAACGGACTAGGATTGGAATCAAAAAGGGATGATATGAATGTTCCGTAAAGGAAAAATGGAGCAAGAGATTGACAGGAAGATTGGAAGATTGCTGTTGTCATTAATGCAAATGCTGTATTTGTCTGTCATGATGAAGAAGGAACTGAGCGTAAATGCAAAGCACTTAATTTACTGGTCAATGTATGCTTCTTCCCTCACCTATGTATGGTGAGAGAGATTCTTTCCAGGTGTCAGAAATCGGTGACAAATCCCAGCTGATCTGCTTGATATAAAGTCAGCGGCTGCGCATATCAGTGTCATGCTAAATACCCCTGAGTGCTGACTTCCAGTGTGCCTGCAGCAAACTCCTTTTGTGTGTCTCCTTCAGCCTCTTCTGATTAGAATATTGTTGGTAGGACTGAATTTCTTATTGACTGCTGATCAGGTCTGAGTGATAATAAGGGGGTGTATCATTGGGTTAAGTCATTAGGGGAAAAGTGTTAAGCTTTCGACGCAGTGTGGGTGACTGGGAAAAATGTCTGATCGGTAAGTGATTGCTAGATTTATCTAATTATCACTTTGTGTGGCTGCCATGTTACTCCATGCATATCAGGGACTAAATGTCTGGTTGTGGCTGATCATAGCCTGGCAAGTGACATGCTGTACTCTGGCCCTTGAGGTGGGCCGCTGGAACCTGGCTGCTGCTTTGCCCTCGTTTACTCTCTGGACTGGAACAAAGAGGGATCCGCAGGCCAATCTCTGTGGGGGAAAAGTTACCTGGTGCATTATTTGCACTGTCCCGTAGTGGAGGCAGAGGGACGATTCTTTTCTGCTTTGTGGTTTTGCAGGAAGCGAACCCGCTGATGGCTTTCTTTTGTTTTCTCTTTTTAGATATTTTTCAATTCTTTTTCTTTTAACCCACTACTGAAGGAGGCATTTTAATCTGCTGTTCTTAGAGCACTGTGAACATTTTTTATGTGGAGCTTTTTATATCTTGCATTTTATTTTGTCCAGCAGATGAGAGCTGACTGTCATGGTTGGGCCTGCCAGGTGGTGGCATCTGCTCCTGTGTGTAGTGTCTTCACCTTGGTTGGGGTGGCACTGCATGTCTGTGTGAGTAAGAGTGAGTTGTTCATGTGACGTGGGGTGTTTTTCTTTGGTTTTAACCTGCCTTTTCCCCACACAGCCTTGTCTGCTGGTTTTTAACTGGTGATCCGTTTTAGTTTTTTTTTTTTTTTTTTTATATTTCAACTGTTAAAACTCCTTTAAAATTGGAACAAGTCTCCAGTGATTTTTAATAAACTAACTTGAGTGCTTGGTTTTATTACATAATTCCCAGGGGGAAGTTCCTAGGGTGCCGTTGTCTCAACACTTGGAGTGACTTGGGGTGCCGCCACATATGGTTTGGTGGAGGTGAAGACCCAAATGCAGAAACAGGAGGCAGGAATGCAGGATGAGGATGTTTTCATTCCCAAGATGAATGAAAACATTCCAACTGAAGGCAGAACCAACATGTGAAAGCAAACAAAATGAACCAGCAACATTGAACTGAAACTGAGGGTATAAATACACAGAATACAAGACACAGTTGAAGCAAATGAACTAAATGAACCCAGTTGAACTAATGAACATAGACAAAGGCAACACAAGAACACTCCGAAATAAAACAGGGAACAAAAAACTAAAGAGACTTTACAAAACCCACACCATGACAATTACAAGCTGTGAGTAACAACCAACACGAATACAAGCAACTGAACTGAGTTTCCTCCTCAAGGTGGCTGGGCTGTCCTGAGAGGTAGGGTGAGAATCTGTCAATTGGAAGTGACTCAGAATGAAACCACTGCTCCTCCATACTGAGATGAGCCGGATGAGGTATCTCAGAAATCTGGTCAAGATGGCTCACTGGAAAAGCTTCCTGGGCATAACCTGCCAGGAAGAGGCCCTGGGAATAATCCAGAACATGCTTGAGATAGTTTCTGACTTAACAGATTACCACATGGATCTGCTGAAAATGGCTGGTTAGACGGACTGTTCTGCTATAGTTCCAAAACCCAATCTAGATTAGGTTATGGGTAGATTTAAAAAAGGAGGGGGAAAATGGCCTTTAGTGCCTTCCTGACTCAGGAATAAACCTGACCTGACTCAGGTCAGGAATAAATTTACTAATGAGTAAAAGCACATTTTTGCACACCTTCGTCCTTACTATGTACTCTAATAATTTACACACACACACACATATATATACATATATATATATATATATATATGTATATATGTATATATATGTATATATATATTATATATACATTGTATATGTATATGTATTATTTTTCCTTCTCAGACTGACTTCAGTTGGTCTCTGCACCTTTGACCTTTGCATTACCTTTTGCATTCATTTTTAGAGACATGTCCTTTCAATTGAAGATTCATCAGTCTTAGAAGAAAGCTACAATTTTGTCAACACATAACTCTGATGGAAAGTCTTCTGAAAATTTCTTAAATGAAGGTTAAGCACTGATAACCCTGAGCTGTTAGTACTGGCTCATTTTGATTTCCTCTTATTCTTGTTGGGCCCATACCACCCCACAAAGCCTTCCGCCGCATGGCTCAGAAAACGAAGTTTAAGTTTCATCTTTCTTGTTGAGTGTCCAACATTTTGCACTCTGCTAAATTAGCATTAGCATCAGCTAAGCTAATATTAGCATTACACAGCTAATGCTAGCAAAAGCTCATGCTCAATTCTCTCTCTCCAAATTGCCCACTCCTTTAGGCCATCTTGTATCTTGCTAAGCAAGTGCTAGCATCAGCCTCAGAGCTAACACCCTTAACTGACTAACCACCCACTAGTCACCGTAGGCTAAGTGTGCTAAGCTATGGCACCCTCAAAATAAGTGCCTTACTGCCATTCATAGCCAATTTGTTGCTAACCTAGCCTGTAGTCAGCAGCTAGCACCATTAGCAGCTAAGCTAGCTTGTAACCTACAGCTAGCCTCATGCATCAAAGCTCGTTGCCAAAGTGATTCCCACTTCAGCCCCTTTCATTTCTTTCCCTTACACACACACACACACACACACACACACACGCACAAATTCGTATCACCAACCTTCACTTAATGTCTCATTGTTTTAACTATTTTATTCATGCATTTTGTAGTTACAATAGTAACAATAGTATAGCATAGAGAATTTGAGTGCATCACATTGATTGAACCGACTGATGTTAACCTGTTGATGAAAATCTGTGTAATAAGTTCTGGTGTATCTTAAATTGAAGTTGTCTGTGCTTATTTTCCATTTGTCTATGTCAGATTGCCGGTGACAAAGCCAGTGCTTGATCTCACCCTTCACTGCTGATTCTTGAGACTGAGGCATTGTTCAGTGTTGCCAGGTTCGCTTATTATAAGGGACTTTGGGCTTTTTTTTTTTTTTTTTGTAAAGTCGCTTGTAAAGTCGTGGGTTGCGTTTTTTTTGGGCTTGTTTTAAAAACACTGGCTGCTTATTTAGGCTTGATTTATTCCCCGTATGGACCAATCCTAAACCTTTCTCACTTATTCACATTTACATGAAAAGCATCACAAAGTAGTTTATCCATTTCTTGGATCTGTCCGAAACCCCATTTCCTTGGTAACCATGCTGGCCCAAACCGGTGTTTTGCAACACCACTGTATGCCAGAAATCTGTCTGCCTGTTTAAGCTGTGTCGATTAGCGTCTCAATCTGCTGCTGTTCTGTCGCCACAAAACCGATAAAAGGTGACATCAGGCCCATTTTGACAGAGAAAGTCCGCTTTGGCTACACGTTAGTGCTTTAACTGATTAACAACAAGTGAAACGAAGAGATGAAACGATGTTCATGCATGTTGCTGCTTCATTCTTCTGGTTATGCTTTGCCTTATGCTTGTTTGTGTTTAAGATGTAAATGCTAATTAATGGGATTTATTCATTCATTTCTCACAGAGAGATTTATATGGAGAATGCTACAATATCCTTTACAATGATGTCCATGAATTATTATAAAGAATCTACGATGGTGCATTTCTGTCAATAAAATGTAGAATCTTCATAAATTATCAAATGGCCTGTTTCATTTGAGACTCAATTGTTATTACATTCACCCCCACAAACCTCTTTAGGTGGAATTTGACCTCAGAAATAGAGTGTCTGTGTGCCAGGAGAATTTAGCTCTGGTTTGCTCCCAATTAGCAACACTGATTGTTTAGTATCTTTGTTCCTGACTTGTTAGGTTTGGTTTACTTGGTAAATCTAACATACATCCTCAACACTTGCCTATGGACATCTGTTGATGATAGAGTCAAAGAGTCAAATACTGAACAACCCCTTTCGCCCTAACACTCTTTATGAAAAAATGTCTTTTTCTTCCAAATGAGTCTCAGATTAGCTTTTTTTGTTGGATTTATTGCTTGTTTAAAGAACATAGTTTTAGGTTTGCAGCTACCGTGTGTTTCTGAGATTGTTTGTTGAGTTTCATTGATGAAGGCTTATGTTAATTATATTGCTACTCTGTCGTTCTCTTGTGTTTTTCATGCCCTGAAACCAGGCAGAACCACACTCATGCACACACTTGTGCACTGACAGAAATATAGTGACACTCTTCTGTATTAAACACATTGTTCACTAAGATCCACAGGAACTCTGACATGAATCCTGTAATCTGTGAATGTGGAATGAGGTCTGAATCTCTGAGGCCTTGATAAGGAATAAATTAGTTTATTAAAGCAGACCTTCAGATCAGTGACCTTCCCTCTCTCAGCTGTTTTCATACCACCTGTACAAATGCATAGCTGCAGTTCAGCATTTACATTTTAAACAAATTTCTCCTTTCTCAGTCTCTCCGCCTCAGCTAGCGTCAGTTACAAAGATACAGAGATGCGCCTGTGGAGTTTAGTAGACTTTGCATATTCATTGCATGCTTCCTTTAATTTGCCCAGTGTATCAGACTCTGTCAAACACATAAATACCACATCTAAACCAAAGAAAGAGCTTTAAAAAGTGGTAATAGAGTGTATTACTGTTTGTCTTAATGATCTTGTTAATCACTCAACACTACAAACACAGGCAACAGATCACTTCTGAAAAACATAATCACACAATCAATAGCTCATTTTAAGTCACAAGCTTAACTAGACAAAATAACTTTATTTTTTGATTTACTAGTGTCTTCATCTGACAGGGTAGATGTTAAATAGATTGTATTTCTTATGGAAAGCTACAGGTAATAAATAGTTAATGTTAAGGACAGTGGGTGGCCAGTTAGTCAAGTTATTGATGAATTGTAAAGTTACACAGTAAGTTAATCCCAGTGTGTTCAACATTGTCACGAACTAAATCAAAATATTGATTTCTAAGTTTATTTATACTTGTCAACTAAATGATTAAAACATATTTTGAAGTAGGGGGGGACTGGAGACAGGTTCTGATCCTTGGGGTGCCTAGTCCTGGAATCATGGTGGTGCTGGACTGCAGTGGTTTTGCTCTAGGTGGGTCGGTCCCGCTCGGTCCCAGTCGGGGCTCTGCCAGGGGGAAGGGGTGGTCCTGGGGCCTATGGGGTGCTGGCTCTCCTCTGCAGCCCACACTTCAGCACCCTGCCAGACCCGCTTGCCATCGCCCTGTGCTACTTTATGCCACTGCCCCCGTCGCACCTTGGGGCTCCGGTCTGGGGACCTCCTAGGATCTGGGCTTGGTGGGGCGACAGCTCTCTCTGCTTTGGCTGGCCTGGGCTCTGTGGTTGATGAGCTTGCTGGGCCCTGGGGATCTCAGGCTCCTCCCTGACGCTTCGGGGCCTGGCTGGGGTCCCCTTACAAACACACGGTTCACCGTTGCCGCATGATCACACGTGCATGCTGACAAAAATGCTCCTTTTCCCATCTGCTTTCTACCCAATGTTGCTGATATTTATGTGTTGTCAGGTTCCCTGCAGATATGTTTACGTGTGTTCTTACATATTGTTATTTTATATTAGGTATACAGTAGTTCCATAGTACTGTAACAGTTTGTGTGTGTGTATATTTACTTATTTTGGCAGCTTAGACAAATTTTCCCTTCACACTTTTACTCTTCACCTTTCTCTCCTCTCTTTTCTTTCTTTTTTTCTCTCTTCCTACCTTCCCCTCCCCTGCCAGCTTCAGCATTGCTATATCAGGACTGATGATTACAATAAAAATTAAAATAAAAATATCAAGAACAGCCATATATAAGATATGTCTCCCTTGGTAGACTAAATCTGTCTGGCTAAATATAGCACACAGACTGCCATTTTGTATGCTACTATGATGGACAGGGTCAAAAACAACAACAACAACAAAAAAAACTATTGTGAAGGTATAGAAGCATCATGTTTCATACCTTAGTTTGCAACTCCATAGTGTAGCCTAGTGCATGCCCTAGTGAGCTATTGCTTAAAATAGCTAGTGGTTCTAATGTTACATTTGCTCTGTTGCTGGGAAAATGGAAGAAACCAACAAACAAAGTTGTCTTAAGATGGAAATCATTGTAAGAATTACTGTTAGACAAAATATTTTAAGAAGTGGTTCTTGAAAGTAAACGCGCAACTTCTGAGAAAGTTAGAATGTTTTATAAAATGTACATAAAAACAGAGTGCAATCATTTGCAAACCTTACCAACCCATCTTTTTTTTAATTGCCATTACAACAAAGCCAACATATCAGATGCTGACACCTACATACTTCACAATACTTCACCAGTTTATGGAAAATGTTGGCTCATTTTTAAGTTGCTTGCAGGAACACATCTAAATTAAGATGTGATCTTTACCATTCTGTAGCGTTCTTCTTTAAACAGCTGTCTGAAAACATCTGGGTGGTAAGGAGACCAGCTGCAGGAGTTTATGGCGGATAAGGTTAGCTATATGTGTCTGGTAAAGGATTCTCACATTTGACCAATTGTGGCTTTTTTTTAAAATTTAAAGCTATGCTGTTGATGCTGATGGATGCAGCTTGTGGTTTAGCATTGTCTTGCTCAAATATACAAGGCTTTTACTAATAAAATGTCTAGATGGGAGCACATGTACTTTTCAACATTGATGGAGCCTTCACAGGTCTGTAATTTGCCTATGCCATTGGAACCAATGCAACTCCATACCAGCAGGCTTTTTCATCATCAGCTAAAACCAAGTATGATGGCCCTTCTTCTCTGTACTACACAGGACACGGTGTCCAAAGTTTCCAGAATGAAATTCAAACCCCAACTTTTCCTATTCAATATTTATAGTGCTGAATAGGAAAGGATCCTGGCAGACAGTGATCACCTTCTCTCCTGTTATTTTGAGCTCCTGATGTCAAAAAAGCAATTTAGAGCACTTTTTTTAATGAAATGACAAAATGTCTGTTTTAACATCTAATATGATATTCAGGTGTTATTTGTGATAACGATTATAATAAAAAAGATTAATTTACAATAATTGCATTCTGTTTTTTTACACAGCATGCTAAATCTTTTGAAACTGGGGTTGTATTTTGAGTTTGACCCACAACAGCAACCATAAAAGGACATTTGTTGGCTTGTCCAAAGCAGCTGTATTCCCATTAGCAACCAATCTGCTGACCAACCTGCTAGCTGGTAACCTAAGCAAATAATATAGAGCAAAAGAACAGTTTTTGTTTGTTTTTTTTTTTTTTGTTTTTTTTTTATTGTTTGACTACTTATAGACAGCAACAACCTTCATAATCTTAGGTTATTCGAAGGTGTATTAATATTCAGGCTCAAATTAGGTGAGTAAGATTTCAATATGCTGATTGAGCTAAAGTATGGACAGTGAAACTGCCTGTTCAAAATGATTGAATGTAGTCTCTGGTTTTAATTGGTTGTCTAGTTGGATTTGCTCATGCCTCTGAAATGTTAGAGCAGTTCTTTGTTCTCAGTTCAAATGACAGACACCTTGACACCAGGTAAAATCTGCTCAGATGAAGCTCAGTTAAATTTATGCCATAATCAGAAAAAGCAATGTTTAATTCCTCAGTTAAGCAGCCATGTTGCCATGTTTCAAATAAAATTGTTAGACAGAGGAATACTTAATAATTGAAAATCTGAAGATTTACCAGCCTTCATCCTTTGGCTTCATGGTTGGCCTTATTAGTGTGGTCAAACTGATAAAACTTTAATGATCCTCCATGGGAAAGCAAGCAATAAAGGTCATGTGTCATCAGTTTAAGAGCAGCCACCACCCCTGCTGTGTAACACTGACTGCTTCCTTTCAATCACATACATCTTTTTTTCTTCTTTTTTATTTTTGCTGTTCAAAAGCAAAAACAGTAAAAAAAGAAAGAAGAAAAAACACATAAGCAGGTAAATGCCTGCGGTTGTGCTACAAATAATTGGCCTGTAACAAATGTTGTCTGCCATGTTTCTTGTTAGTCTCTGCTAGTTTGCTATTCCACAGTGGAAATTCCACTCGCTTGTTGTTGCTGAAGGCTAGTCTCATTTATTAGGAAATGAATAATGATTTTGCTCACCTTCTAAGGTTTTGCTCTTTGCCAACCTTTTTGAAATAGCTCATTTTGAAACAGAATAAGATAAATTTGCATTTAAATGCATTTATTCAATCAACAAATATGTCTTGAATGTGTGTGTGTGTGTGTGTGTGTGTGTGTGTTTTTACATGCTCTGCTTGTATCTAGTGTTTCACTGGGATCTTGACCTAATCTTTAACATACAACCAGACCAAGGAATGATGTAGAAGTTAGAATGGTCACAAAAGCACTTAAAGAGCCGTCTCTGTATTAAACTTCAGCTTCAGCCTCACATTGATCCTTTTTCACCAATTTCTTTTTTAAAAATCTTAATTAAACTCTTTGTCAGACTCATGAATGTGTGTTGATGAATATCAATCTCTTCAAAAGTCAAAAGGACATTAGCTGACCCTTATATATTTAGATAAATGACTGAAAATGTCCAGTAAAGGTCAGGAAGAGCACTGATGAGGCTTTAACAAATGCAGTTCTTGAGACATCAAGCAGCAAATCTATCACTGTGCTTTATAGCTCCACTGATTTTCTTCATCCAAACAAATCTTTGGCCAGATAAAAGTTAGATATTCATGACAAACACCTTTATTTCATTTCGCATTTGTGTTCATTGACATAGTTGTAGTTCAATGTTCTTTTACATTAACATGAATCATGGGGCGTTTAACCCCCTTTAAGTCAAATCTTTGTTTGATTATAGACTTTAAAACCAGCAGCGGCTGAAGATATCTACAAAGCCAGTGATGACAACAAGCAGTCCTGAAAAGATAAGTAGCAGACGTTTGCAGTCTGGTCAGTTGTTATTAATTTGTCTAAAGACAGTTGAGGTACATCTGTTACTGCATATTAAAACATGATAATATTTGCCACATACAGATATATATATATATTTTTTTAACCTGTCCTGTCCAGCATCTCAGCATACAGAACAGCAATCTGCGTGCCATATTTTTGCCAGACAGATTTGCTCTGTCAAGGGAGACATCTCATGCATATAGCTGCCCTTGATAATCTGAAAAATTTTATCATTATTATAGTTAATCTTATTATTATTTTTATTTTGCAATCATCGTCAGTTTTGATATGGCCGTGCTGGACCTAGTAGGGGAAGAGGAAAAAAGAAGATGAAGGGAGAAAAAAAGAGAGAGAGAAGAAAGGCGTGTCTAAGCTGCTAAAGTTGCAGTATTCGAAAAACAATATAAACACAACATAAACTACTACAGTAATACAACAAGACATAAGTGGAATAGTGACAATATTCAAAAACAAACATAGAAAAAATAAAAGTAAAAGAAGTAAATGAATAAAAAACAATTACAATACCAACTGTTATCAAACACACCTGCAAAGAGTCATCAGCAACATTTAGTAGGAAGCAGATGGGAAGATAAGCGCTTTGTGGGCAGTCAGCACTTTGTGCCACATACAGATTTGAACACACTTAGATGGAAATTTGCATTCAATCTGTTTTATCTGTTACTTTCATTTGCAAGCTCTACATTGTATGAATAAATGATCATTTTTATAATCGATTTGTTTGCACATTTTTACAAATCAGTTCTATACTACATGGTGACCAATCGGTAACAGCAATAATCATTTGGACAGTTGGCTAATTATTTAAATAGGTGTGCCAATTATTCTGATCAGAACATGAAAAAGGTATTATTTACTACATTTGGTGTGCAGCCGTGCATATGCTAAGACCACATGTGACTTGATCCTGTATTGACATGAATAAGAGATTATCTTGAGCACAGTGTGCGGAATATAATACATATGTACAGTAATGGTTTAGGTTCATGTTTTCATCACTCTTCCAGTGATACAGCTCAGTAATAAAGTGTTTATGTGCACAGTGTGAGAGGCTCCAGAGTGCTGACATGATGCTGCTGTACATCTGTCAAAGTGAGTGGAATAATTGGTCCCTTAGAAATCACACTATTGTGAACCTCTAATAAATCACAGACTGCCTCGTTAGATATTTGTTGAGGTGTCTGTCACACACTGCCGTCCTGTTACTTTTTCTTATAATACAGGACACAGTAACGCAGATGTATTGGAGTTTTTATCCACCTTGTAGAACAATGAGAGAGTCTTCTTAGTTACTGATGAAATCATCTGTCGATAAAATTGTAAAGCGCCTTGTTATGGGTTAGTGATTGTCCAGGGTGAATCGTGCTGCTTGTCAGAGGAAAGCTGGGATAGGCTCCACTTTCTGCAACACTATGTACGCTACTGGTCCTGAAATGTTAGTTAGTTAGCCCCGGCATGTTTATATACATAGGTTAGGTTTTAAATAGGTTTTAATATATATATAAAAACACTCATCCCTCACCCACCCTTCCCACCTTCTCTGGGTAGGGCGGATGGTTATTCATCTCAAGCTCGAGTCCTCTACCAGAGTCTTGGGAGCTTCAGGGTCCTATATGCAATATCGTAGATCAAGGGCGTAGCCATCATTTTAGAAGTGAGGGGGACAGATTGTTTAGATCTATAAAATGATTTATCATCCTCTCGCATTCAATCAATCAATCAAAACCTTATTCATGGAGCACTTTAACATACCACGAGGTGACCAAAGTGCTGTACAGGTAAAAAAAAAAAAATCGACAATAGCATAAAAATAAAAACAGTTGAAAGACAATAAAATAGTTCAAAAGACAGAAAAGACATTGTGGTCCTGCTCTCTGGAGTTAAAAGTCAACGTAAAAAGATGAGTTTTTAAAAGAGACTTAAATTGCATCTATCCTTAGCGGCTACAGAACTACATAAATACAAACAGTACAGGACCTGGAAACCAACTTTAGTTCTTTAGGATGATATACTATCAAAGTCTAAAGTCAAAATCTAAAATTTAAAGCTGCTAAACTGGTTGAGGTTACATAGAATGACACTGGAGCGTCTACAGGGTGAGTAGTCAGATTATTATGTGCCAAATGAAAAAAAGTTTGGTAAAACATTTTTGTTTAAATAAATCAGTGTAAAATTAATCAGTTAAACAGAATATTATGACCAATGCCTGCTGCCTTATACAGAAGTCACATTTTATTTGCAAATAAATAATAAACAAGTATTGTCTTTGAAATGACAGATAAACTACATCTGTACTTCCTAATTGAACTAAGGGAAACAAAGACTACAGGCTCTCCTAAAAAACTATTCCAAAATAATATCACAAGCACTAAATTTTATTTAACACTCAAGCAGAATAATCAAAATAAATAACATTTTATGTTAATGTTTGAGTGGGGACTTTACCTAAATAAATAAAAAAATAATTAACTACATACAGTAGAAAAAGTGAAGTTGAGACACACACACACACACACACACACACACACACACACACACACACACACACACGAAGAAGGAATGGGTTGTAAAAGGTATCCATCCAAATAATGACTTGAGTAAGAATAAAACATGATCTTGTTGTAGTGTAGGACAAAGAAGGACCCAAGTGCAGATTGGATGTGGATACTAGGACAGGTTTATTGTTCTCCTGGGCAGAATGGTAGGTGGCCAGGCAGGCTGGTTGGCGGGCAGGCAGGCAGGCAAGAATCATGCACTGGTGACAGAACAGACAGTTGTGAAACAAGCAGTTTAAATTCTTAAGCAGAAATGCTGCAATGGCCGAGAGCTGTTACCACAGATGAAACAACAATCAGGCGATGACTGGTGAACTGAGCTGGCCTTTTATCTTGCTGCTGCTGATTACCCGATGAGAACCTGGTGTGGACTTGATTGCCAGGGAAACAGGCACACCCACTGCAGCACAGGTCAGAGCAGGAACCACAACAGTACCCCCCCCTCCACGGGAGCCACCGGGCGACCGAAACTTCTCCGGATGAGCACGACGAAAATCCCGGACCAGGGAGGCATCCAGAATAAATGAGCGCGGAACCCAGGCACGCTCCTCAGGACCATACCCCTCCCAGTCCACCAGAAACTGGAAGCCACGACCCCGACGCCGCACATCCAGGAGACGCCGGACAGAATAGGCAGGGCGACCCGCCACAAGCCGGGCGGGAGGAGGGGGTCTGGAAGGATGGACGAGAGGACTAGAGGAAACAGGCTTGAGTTGGGAGACATGGAAAGAAGGGTGGACTCTCATGGAACTGGGGAGTTTCAGTTTGACCACGGTGGGATTAATGATCCGCTCAACCTCAAAAGGACCCAAAAAGCGGGGGGCCAACTTCTTGGCATCGGTACGCAATGGAATGTTCTTTGCTGATAACCAAACCTTTTGGCCAGGTGTGTAATGGGGTCCAGGAGTCCGATGACGATCCGCCATGCGGCGGGTACGTACGGAGGCATGAAGGAGCGCAGTTCGAGCCTTCCTCCAAATCCGTCGGCAGCGGCGGATGTGTAGCTGGACCGACGGCACAGAAACCTCCACCTCCTGTGCTGGAAACAGGGGCGGCTGATATCCCAGGGAGCATTCGAAAGGTGATAAGCCTGAAGCAGAAGAGGTAAGGGAGTTGTGAGCATACTCTACCCAGTCCAGATGGTCACACCAGGAGGAGGGGTTGGACTCAGCCACACATCTCAGGGCAGTTTCCAGATCCTGATTAGACCTCTCAGCCTGGCCATTGGTCTGGGGATGGAAACCAGACGACAGGCTCACAGTGGCCCCGAGTGAGTGACAAAACGACTTCCATACCTGGGATGTAAATTGGGGTCCTCTGTCTGATACTATGTCTGTGGGCAGACCATGGAGCCGAAAGACATGATGAACAAGTAAGTTGGCTGTCTCCTTGGCAGTAGGAAGTTTGGGAAGGGCAATAAAGTGAACAGCTTTGGAAAAGCGAACAACAACTGTGAGGATGGTGGTGTTACCTCTTGAGGCTGGAAGACCAGTGACGAAGTCCAGAGCAATGTGCGACCAGGGTCTGCTTGGAACAGGTAATGGACGAAGAAATCCTGCAGGTGGCTGATGCGATGACTTACTGCGTGCACATGTCGTACAGGCTGCAACAAACTCCCGGACATCTTTATCCATTGTGGGCCACCAGAATCTGCGTCTCAGAAAAGAAAGTGTTCGCACAGAACCAGGGTGGCATGCTAGGCGGGAGGAATGTCCCCACTGGAGGACTTGGGAACGTACAGAATTGGGGACATAAAGGCGGTTACGGGGACCTGTGCCAGGGTCAGGCTGTTGCTGTTGGGCCTCTCTAACCCTGTCCTCCACCTCCCAGGAAACAGCGGCTACAACACAGGTTGCAGGTAAGATGGTATCAGGTGAAACTGCAGTCTTGGGTGGAAATTGGCGAGAGAGAGAGTCCGGTTTCTGGTTTTTGGACCCAGGTCTGTATGACAGCGTGAAGTGGAATCGATTGAAGAAAAGAGACCAACGGGCCTGTCGGGGATTCATTTGTCTAGCAGACTGTAGGTATTCCAGGTTCTTATGGTCAGTCCAGATGAGGAATGGCACTTTGGATCCCTCCAACCAATGGCGCCACTGCTCCAGGGCGAGTTTGATGGCTAAGAGTTCCCTATCACCGACATGGTAGTTCTGCTCAGCTGGTGTTAGACGTCGAGAGGAAAAGGCACAAGGATGTAACTTCTGAGACTCTGGGGATCGTTGGGACAAGACAGCTCCAACGCCGACATCAGAAGCATCAACCACCACAAATTGATGGTCGAGATCAGGGTGGAGGAGGACAGGAGCAGTGGTGAATAGATCCTTTAACTTGACAAAAGCCTGAGCCGCCGGCTCAGACCAGACAAATGGGACTGTAGGCGATGTAAGTCTTGTCAGGGGAGCTGCGATGCGGCTATAATTGCGAATGAATCTGCGATAAAAATTAGCAAAACCCAAGAAACGTTGCAGCTGCTTGACAGAAGTTGGGACTGGCCATTCGGTAACAGCTTTGACCTTCTCAGGATCTGCTCGGACCTGCCCACTCTCAAAAATGTATCCGAGAAAAGAAACAGTGTTCTTATGAAAATCACACTTCTCGGCCTTAACGAATAGGCGATTC
Organism: Telmatherina bonti; assembly: GCF_933228915.1. Lineage (NCBI taxonomy): Eukaryota > Metazoa > Chordata > Actinopteri > Atheriniformes > Telmatherinidae > Telmatherina > Telmatherina bonti. The sequence continues at coordinate 13,393,103 of NC_136627.1, read as the reverse complement.
TCCAGAAGTCTCTGCAGGACTTGTCGGACATGTTGTATATGTTCGGTGAGGTTGTGGGAAAAGATGAGGATATCGTCTAAATAGACGAAAACAAAACGGTTCAGGAAGTCTCTCAGCACATCATTAACTAAGGCTTGGAAAACAGCAGGGGCATTACAAAGTCCAAAAGGCATGACTCGATACTCAAAATGGCCGAGTGGGGTCTTGAAGGCTGTCTTCCACTCATCTCCCTCTTTTATCCTGACCAGATGATATGCGTTGCGGAGATCTAGCTTTGTGAAGATTGTTGAGCCATGGAGAGAGTTGAAGGCAGACTCAAGTGGCAGAGGATACTTATTCTTTATGGTTATAGCATTTAATCTCCGGTAGTCAATACAAGGCCGAAGAGAACCATCCTTCTTAGAGACAAAGAAAAAACCTGCGCCAACAGGGGAAGAAGAAGGTCTAATTAAACCAGCAGCCAGCGAATCCGAAATATATTTCTCCATGGCCTCAGTCTCTGGCTTAGAAAGATTGTACAGACGACTGGCTGGCAACGGAGCCCCAGGTAACAAGTCTATGGCGCAGTCATATGGTCGGTGAGGAGGAAGAGAAAGGGCCCTCTCTTTACTGAACACCTCAGCGAGGTCATGGTAGGCTAGAGGAATGTCTGACAAATCCTTAGAAGTGGGACAATGACTGGTAGTGGTTATACCAGATGGGACGGCAGAGTGAAGACACGTTGCATGACAATAAGAACTCCAGTTAATAATCCTCCCAGTAGTCCAATCCAGATGGGGATTGTGTAACGATAACCAGGGGTGTCCTAAAACCAGGGGTGAATTTGGTGAGTTTACGACAAAGAAACTGATAAACTCCTGGTGATTTCCCGAAACAATTTGTTTAACCGGAACAGACTCTTGGGTGATGGAGTAAAGAATGCTGCCATCCAGAGCCCGGGCAGAAACAGGAGGGAAGAGAGACTCCAGGTCTAGATTAATTCTTGCAGCCCATTCCTTGTCAATAAAGTTTGCTTCAGCTCCAGAATCCACTAAAGCCTGTACTGGATGAGAGAAACCCTTGACATATAGCACCGCTGGAATGAGTGTCTTTGTGTGGGGAATTACCTTTGGAGTGGTGGTCGTCAGTACTCCCACAGCTACTGACGACCCAGATCTTTTGGCCGTTCTGTGCAGACAGCTCTCTGGTGTCCTGGTCTTCCACAATAAAAACAAACGCCGGTGTCCCTCCTCCTCTGTCGTTCCTCCGTGGACAGATGAGCTCGGCCCAGCTGCATGGGCTCCTCGGACTGTGTTGTGCTACGAAGGGAAGGGCGGACCGCTCCGATGGTGGAGCCGGGAAAATTCAGCTCAGAACGAGTCTGCCGCTCTCTGTCTCTCTCCCGTAAGCGGTTGTCCAGCCTTATTGAGAGGGAAACCAGGTCGTCCAGGGAATCTGATGCATCACGGGTGGCAAGCTCATCCTTAAGCCGGCTGCTTAAACCATTTGTGAAGATTCCACAAAGAGCCTGATCATTCCAGCCCGAATCCGCAGTCCTGAAATCCACAGCAAACTCAGCAACACTCATTTTTCCTTGTCGGAGATTAATCAGCCGCTTAACGGCATCGCCCCCTCTCACTGGATGGTCAAACACCTTCTTCATCTCATCCATAAAAGCTGGATAAGACATGTGCCTGAAACCCTGCCGTTCAAACGCTGCTTCTGCCCATGACAAAGCCTTGCCCTCCAGAAGTCCGATGATGTAGGAGATCTTGGATTTGTCACTGGCATAAGTGATGGGCTTCTGGTCGAACACAAGTGAGCATTGGAGTAAGAACCCTCTACATTTACCCAGATCCCCGGCATAAGGTTTGGGGTCCGGGATGTGTGTCTCTCTTACCGGGGTGGCAGAAGCGGTAGGATGCCTGGATGAGTCAGGAACCTGTTGCTGATCGGGAGCAGGCTGTACCAGACCAGCCACATGACTGGTGAGTTGAGACAACTGCGTAAGGATGGTGTGGTAATTCTGGTCCAAAGTTAGAAGCATCTGCTCATGTCGAGCTAAGTGAGCATTCTGACCGGATAGGGCTTGCTGAAGTTGTCCGGCGGCGCCTTCTGGGTTAGAATCTGCTGGATCCATACCTGATGGCCTGATTGTTCTGTTGTAGTGTAAGACAAACAAGGACCCAAGTGCAGATTGGATGTGGATACTAGGACAGGTTTATTGTTCTCCTGGGCAGAATGGTAGGTGGCCAGGCAGGCAGGTTGGCGGGCAGGCAGGCTGGTTGACGGGCAGGCAGGCAGGTTGGCGGGCAGGCAGGCAGGTTGGCGGGCAGGCAGGCTGGTTGGCGGGCAGGCAGGCAGGCAGGTTGGCGGGCAGGCAGGCAGGCAGGCAGGTTGGCGGGCAGGCAGGCAGGTTGGCGGGCAGGCAGGCAGGTTGACGGGCAGGCAGGCAAGAATCATGCACTGGTGACAGAACAGACAGTTGTGAAACAAGCAGTTTAAATTCTTAAGCAGAAATGCTGCAATGGCCGAGAGCTGTTACCACAGATGAAACAACAATCAGGCGATGACTGGTGAACTGAGCTGGCCTTTTATCTTGCTGCTGCTGATTACCCGATGAGAACCTGGTGTGGACTTGATTGCCAGGGAAACAGGCACACCCACTGCAGCACAGGTCAGAGCAGGAACCACAACAGATCTAGAAAAAAAAAAAAATTACTGAAATGCAGTGTAGCCTGACATCTGATTTTATTCATCAAATAACATTAATGTAATCATTCAATCAAAATAATAACCAGCAGTCGTAAAACTCATTTACTTTAAACTTTAACTACCACAAAACTTAATTAAATCTATACAAATATAACTGTCAAAGAAAGACAAATAAATTTATATTGTGTTCTACCCAGAAGTGAGTAATCTCAGAGCAGCCTAACCAGTAGTCTAACTTTACTTCAGTAATAGCAGTTTATTATTACTTTAGAATAACAATACTGAAGTAAAAACATTTTTCCAACAAAATAACTCCCAAGAGTACAATTTACCAAAAAGTTATTCAAGTAAATGTAGATACTACTACCTCTGCCTTAAATAGCTGGCTCAGCTAATTTAATTGACATCTATCTGTCATCTTTTAAAATCCACATGGTGACATAAACAATACAGAACGTATCTGTTTCAGCTCAACAGCGTCTACATTCGGCGGCAGGAATCCTCTAACGCGGTTTGTTTGGAAGAAACTCTTAGTTTTTTTTTTTTGTCTCTTAGCTGGTTTGCTGAACATGTTTGAAGCATAGACTGTATATGGTTTGAAAATGTGAATCACATCAAAGACAGGCTTCTCTGTTACCACACGGTGTTGGTTGTTAGCCGCCGTAGCTTCGCCTGCTCGTGAGGCGTTTAGGTGTGGCTCGGAAAAACATGTTTCAGCATGTAAAAGAAGTAATCAAGTGGTTATAATGGCTGTAAAAAGTGCGGGGGACAGAGGACAGAGATGCGGTAAGTGCGGGGGACATGTCCCCCATGTACCCCCCGCCCGCTACGCCCATGTCTTAGATGTACCTAGGACTGCGCTCTTCTGGATGTAGATGTCATATATATATATACATATATACATATATATATATATATATATATATATGTGTATGTATGTATGTATATGTATATATGTATGTATTTTATTGACTGGACAACTTAATCACAACAGAAACCCATTTCCACTGCTATCAATATATGTTCATATGTTATCTCATTAAAAGAGATTTTTATAAAACATTTTAAAGTTGTTTTTTATTTTTTTTGTATGTATCAGCTTTTTTCATAAATACTGATGTCATTTTTATCTTGTAATTATTTTTTGTTTACGCTTTTTCTCGTAAACGCATATGTCGTATTTATCAGATACTGTGTGAATACATTCATATATAAAAAGTTAGCGATGGGTTATCACACAAACCATTTTGATCCAGCATTCGGTTTTGTACCAGCATCTTAACTGTACACTTAACAGCACAAATAAGTAAGATTTTTTTGTCATTACATTGCTGGACTACCCATTGGTCCACCTGTCCAGCTCTTTATTGCCTTGCTCTTCATTCTGCTGGGAACATGCCAGAACAAACCCATTGTTTTGTTCTTGAAACTTAATGCTTTTGACTTCTGAATTGCTTTTTGTTCGTCACACCTTTTTGTTCTTCAATGGGTTTTATTAAAGGTCTTGTTACCACACTTGTCTGCCTCATCTGTCTGCATTTGGCTACATCCTAACCATATATATCACACAGGTTTATTGTGCAGAAACAACTTTTGGGGACCAAACCATAAGCAGTTGACTCATGTCTCTGGAGGAATAACTGATTTAGCCCAAAGATGCAATTTAAGAGTTGCTGGATGGGAAGTGCACAAAGTAAAACCCTCCTTTTTTGTTTAAAAGAGGTCAAATGATTTGTCAAATTACAATATTTTATGGCAACGGGGGTAAAACCGATAGATAAAGCATGAGTGAAGGGATGTCACATCATATAACATCTTGGTGTTTTATAAGCTGAATGGAAATGCATCATATATGTCATTATTTGTACAAATTGAGCTTAATGGTAAGTTTAAAATTAATTTCATATGTGTAATGTCACTCACAATTTTGCTAAATTAAATCAGAAACAATGTAGGTTTTTTTCCCTGCTCAAAAAAATTCACTGAACAAACACCAACTATGCAAAGAGACGAAAACATCCCTTACTAGTTTGGAACTATAGCCCTGTCTCGTTTGGAAATACAGTATTTGCACAGAGTAGTAACTTAAAGGTGCAACGTGTAAGAATTAGTGCCATCTAGTGGTAAAGATGGGCAAAGCATTGACTTTAAAATGCCAAGAATGTCTTAATGGACAGTTCCAGACAAAAAACTAATGTTTTCTTTTTTATTTGCGATCTGTATTTATATCTGTAAGTGTAAATGGAAAATATCTAGCAAGGATCTGACCTGATTTCCTTGTCCATTTCCAATTTGTATAAGAGGAGTTTGAGGTACTTAATTTGGTTGGCTCATGATTATAATTATAAATCAAAGGTGGTTTCAAACTTATGCCCAAAACATGGTCATGGTAACATTTAAGCACCAACATCTTAAAATGACTGCTTCTTGCTATGAACTTGTACCACTTAGTAAGCAAAAGTCATTTCCAAACTAAAACCATTACAACTATGTAGCGCTAACATAAATTACTGTTGCAAATTTTAATAGTGACATGTTATACTGAAACTACATGAATTAGGATTTTTCTCAAACATGATTCTATTTAATATAAATTTCATGATAATCTTCCAATTTAGCAGACACCCAGTTTCCTTTGTATTTTTCTTTTAGCGTGAATACTCAGTTGAAAAAGTGACCTTTGTAGTTTCCGACAAATAGTCAGAATCTTGTGCTTCTACAGTGACAGACATGTAACTCGGTTTCTTCAAGCTTCCATTTTACCTTTGCTTTCCTTCTGACGGAGAATCATGCTTTTGAAAGAGTAAAAAGTTTAATTTGTGAAATGATTTTTGGGAAAAAGGTCTATCAAACTTAGTAGCTTGATGTTCAAACTGTCCCTCTCAAGTTCTGACTGAGCAAACTGCTAAAATCAGAAAAGGAAAACAATCAGGAGTCTGCTCTCTGTACAGTGTTATTCAAATGAATGTTTTCCCACAGAAATAGACATTCTTATTCAACAGGTTTGTGGGAATTCATAGGAGAGATGGCAGAATAGTATTCGGTAGGTATGAAGTAATAAAACAAAACAAAGAGGAAAGTACAAGCACAAGCAACATGCTCTCAGCTGTCTAAAATTGGCTTTGAAAAAAATATTTTAATATATAAGAAGTAATAAAATGAGCTAAAGAAAAAACAAGCTAAGGCTACACTTTCAGATATAAAACAGATGGCTAAAAGAATGATGCTTATTTGTTCACCCATGCAGGTTATACAAATTCCTGATTCCAACAGGAGCTCTGCACTAGAATGATATAAGTGAGAATGATTTTCATTTCAGTATTGTTTCCCCACAACCATCTCACAATCAAGACTGACCTTAACAAAAGCAGTTTATTTGTGGAAGTGACATAACTCAAAATCCTGCCAATACAATGCATTATGTTTAAATAATTCATGTTGCAGAGCATCTGAAAACACAGCAAGGTGACATGATGTATTCCTTTTCACAAATAACAAAACAATTACTTTTTTTTCCAACAATATATCATAGAAATTTTGAGCTGGAGGTAACGTGGCAGTGCAGGCGTCTCTGGGGAAATGTTAAAGCAAGTGTGATTCCTCTCTTCCAGGTGGATTCATCAGTGTGGCACCGATGAGGAGCTATCTATTCACTGCGAACTTGTGCAGTGGGGTTAATTTGGGTCAAGTTAAAAAGCATGTTGAATTTTTGTTCTTGCATAAATAACATGTTTCTACGTCTGTGAATCACTGTTTTTGTTATAAACTTTGTAACCATGTTTATATCTGTTGTTCTGTTATGTTTACATCTCACTTTTATTCATTACCTTGGAAATGTATAATGTACGGAAGCGTAAAGCTGTCATCCTCATAAAAAAAAAAGTTTGGAAATTATTACGTTATAACGTGATATGTTTTATTGTAAAAACGTATAACCACTTGAACGCTGGAGGGGTTACATCTCTCAGCTGGCCCGGGAATGCCTTGGGAACCCCCCGCAGAGTTGGCAAATGTGGCTGGGGAGAGGGACGTTTGGGCTTCCCTACTCAGGCTGCTGCCCCGCGATCAGAACCCCGATAAGCGGTAGAGGAGGGATGGATAGAAGTCACTTGGATGCCCTTAAGATGATGTTTGCAATCACAGCGATTCTCAAGTTTCAATTAGAAATTATGCCACGTCGTGGGGATTGGACTCTTTTCTTTCTGTAGAGACCCATCCCTTTTAAAAATGTCCTTAAATAACGCATATTTATTACAATGTGATCGAAAGTGTTCCAAAGCACCATAATTTCACAATGGCTCAACCCAAGTATGAAGAAAAACTCTATCAAGTCCTGTAAATGAGCCATTTGTGATCTCCTACCCACCCCGCACACAATTTTCTTCATCTGAAGTCGAAAATGACCAAGTTCACGTTGTCAGATACATGATATGTTTCACGTTTTTACAATAAACTTATCACGTTATAACGTGATGTTTCACGTTTTTACAATAAACTTATCACGTTATAACGTGATATGTTTCACGTTTTTACAATAAACTTATCACGTTATAACGTGATATGTTTCACGTTTTTACAATAAACTTATCACGTTATAACGTGATATGTTTCGCGTTTTTACAATAAACTTATCACGTTATAACGTGATATGTTTCGCGTTTTTACAATAAACTTATCACGTTATAACGTGATATGTTTCGCGTTTTTACAATAAACTTATCACGTTATAACGTGATATGTTTCGCGTTTTTACAATAAACTTATCACGTTATAACGTGATATGTTTCGCGTTTTTACAATAAACTTATCACGTTATAACGTGATATGTTTCGCGTTTTTACAATAAACTTATCACGTTATAACGTGATATGTTTCGTGTTTTTACAATAAACTTATCACGTTATAACGTGATATGTTTCGTGTTTTTACAATAAACTTATCACGTTATAACGTGATAGTTTCACGTTTTTACAATAAACTATCACGTTATAACGTAATAAGGCCCAAACTTTTTTTTTTATGAGGATGACAGCTCTACGCTTCCGTAATAATGGCCGCATTAAAGACGCAAGTTGAAGAACTGTCAGCCTGTGAAACAACAATATTTTCTTGTAAGTATTGACAGTCTCCATCAGTCCTTCTTCAGCAGCATGCAGGTCTTATTGACTTGTCAAATTTCACAGTATTTATTTTGAGCACTAGGCCTGTCAAATTTTAGTGATTATCAAAAAAGGTCTTGTTTAATTATTCATCTGGCAGAAACGCTTCTTCTTGGTAGCCTAATTTTGTGATTTTTATAGAGCCGAACAACAAAGGAAGAGCCCACAGCTATTTGTCACACAAATTGTCCCTAAATCCACCCTTTTCCTGCAGAAACCAGGGAGGCAGAGGAGGAGCGTGAAAGATTGTGCATATATTCAAACTGCTAGAGGGAGTATTTCCTCAAAATCAGAGAAGTTAGAGTTTTCTTCCATAAGCACATTCATCTTTTGTAATGTTGATTTGCATCACCTTTCTAGGTCAGATCGTAATAATTATCCTTCCTCTTCATCATTCCTGTTAGAGAACAGAGTTGTTCCCCACTTGTGCCCTGATTTAGGGCGTAAGCAGAAGCAGTCTGGAGGCAGGTTCTGTCTGGCCAACTCTCTTCTGCTGCTTGTTACACACTGCAGGACCCAAATTAATGAACAGATTCATTATTAGGTTCTGGATAATTTAAACAAATCTACAACTAGAAAAAGTACGCGAGCGCAGACCTCCACCATGTAGCTCATTTCCACCCATATTGTTATTTCCACCTGATATTCCAGTCCTATATTCAATTTATATGGATACACCATTAGATTCCTACATTTATTGATTAATTAATCGACAATGTTTTGAAATATATTGTGTTTTTTTTAGCAGGTTTATATCTTGATTTGTTCTCTTGCAGTGAAAAAAATTCTGAAGATCTCCTATTTTTTCCTGTTTTGCATGGTAGTATCTTATTTTGTCAAGGTCAAGATCTTTAATGTCTTGTTAAACCTGGTGGTGACTTCTTCTGTATTTTTTGGCCAAACACTGATCATTTATTGTGGAGTTATGTACATATATAATGAAAATTGCCATTTCTCGTAATCATAAAGAATTCTTCAAAACATTCCAGGATTCAGATATTGATCCAGATCATGCCAAATACTGAATGGAATCTAACTTAGACCAAGACCAGTTCTTAGGAAGAAAATCATTCAGTTATGGAAATCCATCAGTAGTTTTTGGGGAAAAGTAGCTAACAGATAGACAGACAGAAAGAAAGGAAGAAATTGCAAAAACAGTAACTCCATCTGTTCCTTGTGTGTTTTAATTGTTTTTTCCTTTTACAGACAGAGGCACATAGTTTTACAGTTTCACTTTCCACAGGACAGTGTCTACAGCTGATAAACATTCCTTTATTGTGGGTTGGGTGTTGTGATGATGGTTTGAAGATGAGGATAGGTTCTGCTCTTGTGATGAAAAGGGTCAAGCTGTTTGTGTTGTGTTCAGAATAGCACCATAAGTGGATGTGATTTACTAGGTTTAAATGAACAAAGCAAGCAAGAGGATATGAAAGGTTCAGAATGGTAACAAAAAAAAAAAAAAAAAAAACAACCTACCAGAACATCCTAATCTTGACCGTGGAGTGGAGTAATTTCACTTCAGATGTTTAGATCAGTGCGAGGTTTCATGTTAAAAACTGCTTTTTTCTTTTTAAATGAGATAAAAACAAAATAAGGGGGGGAAAAAAAAGTAAACACATATCTTCTGGCAACAGAATATAATACTGTGGATATTTACAGCCAGAGAAGACTGCATCGTCTTTGGTCAGCATTCAGGTTTCATTAAGTTTTATTTGCTAATCATACTTAATGAATTCAGGCAATTTCTTACATAACATAGAAAGGGATCATTAGCTTGCTTGCAGTAACTAAAGGGCTTTTGTTCCATTGACCAAAAAATACATGCTATGTTTGATGATCCACCCCTCTTTTCTTAGATCCTTAAAAAGAAAAGAAAAGTGATCTTTAGCAGCAACTCTCCAAGCTGTTCGAAGGTCTTATGACATTGTCTGCTTTTATAGATATTTTCAATCCTGTCCTTGTGCTCATTTGCAGTGGAAAGTTTTTATATTAAGCTACTAAACTCTAATTCATGAATGCCTTGAGAATAAGAAGGTAACTAACAATGTAATGTAACGTGTGTAAACATAACAACTGAACAAAGAACCAATATTAAAGTTGTATATTTGGGCAAGTTTTTGGGAAATTTAGGAATCTATTATACAAACACATGGTGAAACAAAGTAAAGCCCTAACAGCTAATTAATTAAAAGAAAAAAAAAACTTGGTGTATTTCACATGTCCTAAATAAATGGACGGCGAAATAAAAAAAAGAGTCCTGGCTGAAATGACAATTTAAACTTGGGACATATCAATAAAGTTCAATTATTCTTTAAAAACAGAAAAGTTGATGAACATTCTTTCATTTCAAAGGCTGAAAAATAATGCCATGAGAACAAATTTGATGTCCAATTACATATGTATTTTACATTTTTTCGCTCAAAATGGATTTTTTTTTAATTTCTGTAGAAAATCTAATTCTATCTATCTATCTATCTTTCTACCTACCTACCTACTTACCTATCAAATGTTTTTTGTGATGAGTTGAAGTATAAAATGTTTTACAATATCAATGTACATTGGTAATATAGTTTGTTAATTTAGTTAATCTGATGAAACAGCAACACATTGTTCCTTCATTGTAAAGATATGCCTACATACATACATACATGAAAAACTCATTGCCAGTTATCACAAATGTTTGGGTGCAGTTCTTGCTGCTGCAAGTGGTGAAAGTTGTCAGATTCAGAAGGCAATTTTTTTCACTTGGATCATGTAAGTTAGGAAAACATTTTATTTTTCCTCATAAATAAAATCACAATTTACAAATTGCGTTTTTCATAGCACTATACATAAGTCATATATGAAAACAGTGGAATTTAATCCGGCCACAGAGGAACGTCAGGTCAGAAAATACCTGGGATAATCCCAATTGAAAACAAACATGGATTCTCTGAGCAAAGTACAATTGGTATGTGTTTTAAACTCATGAATTGTGACCACAGCAGGGTAAAATAAATTACACTCATGTATTCTTCCAACCTTTTTTTAATAGGACCTTTTGTTTGCAAACAGTGCTTGCTTATTTGAGGGGTTATTTGAGCCCTCACTCATCTGTGAGTTCTGACTGTCTCAAAGTGAGTCAGCAAGCACTGAATGCTTTGTCATCATAGCAACACCAATAAGCAGGCCAGGGTCAGTTGTGTGAGAAATATTGGAATCACACATACACTACTCTTAGAAATGCACATGTACTGTGACTGCAGCTTTTTCACCATTTTAGGAGTCACAGATAAATGACTATCATTTAACCATTTGACTTTATGTGGGCAGGGTCACATTAGCATGATCACTTTTCTCTGAACACGTTCCACCCTGTATGTTCTGCATGTGACACAGTCACGGAGTCATCTGCAGGTTTATTTACTAATAGCAGCTACTTTTCTTTCTGTGTGTCTAATTTAGCTTGTGAGACCTAGGCTCTCCTGACAGTTGATAGCTTCATCCTCCTGCAGGGGGTACATGACTCCAATGTGTATAGGCGTATAGATGTATGTACATGTGTATATATAGGCAGGTGTGTATGTGTGATTATGTATATGCATATTTATGCAGGTTGTTCTCTAACTCATTCTTTCTTTTTCTTTTCTCTCTATTTTTCTGTCTATGAGGTGTTTTTGTTGTCTCTTCTTTTTGATTCTCCAGCAATACAAACTTTGTAATACAAACAGTTATGCAATATAAATAGAAAAAAGATTGAATGGGGAGCATTTGTGAACGGTGGTTTTCAGATTTTGCCACAGATTATTATGGGACTTAGGTCTGGACTCACAAGGCCAATCTAACACATGAATATGTTTTGTTGTAGCCTTTGCTTTATTTTAAGGGTCGTTGTGCTGTTGGAAGGTGAACCTCTGCTCCAGTCGCAAGTCTTTTGCAGACTCAAACTGGTTTTCTTCCAAGTCCTGTATTTGGCTCAATCCATCTTCCCATCAACTCTGACCAACTTCCCCGTTCCTGCTGAAGAGAAGCACCCCCAGAGCATAATGCTACCACCACCATTTTTGACAGTGGGGATGGTGTGTTCAGGGTGATGTGCAGTATAGGTTTCTGCCACATAATGTTTTGCATTTTGGCCAAAAAATTCACTTTTGGTCTCATCTGACCAGAGCACCTTCTTCCACATGTTTGCTGTGTCCCCCACATGGCTGCTGGTAAACTGCAAATGGGACTTCTTATGGTTTTCTTCTTAAAACGGCTTTCTTCTTGTCACTCTTCCATAAAGGCCAGATTTGTTGAGTGCACACCCAATAGTTGTCCTGTGGACCGATTCCCCCACCTGAGCTGTGGATCTCTGCAGTTCATCCAGAGTCGCTATGGGCTTCTTGACTGCATCTCGTCAGTGCTCTCCTGGTCCAATCTTTGAGTTTAGGTGGACAGCCAAGTCTTGGTAGGTTTGGAGTTGTGGTGTACTCTTTCACTTTCTGGATAATGGATTGAAAAGTGCTCCGTGAGATGTTCAAAGCTTGGGAAACCTTTGTATGGCCTAACCCTGCTTTAAACTTCTCCACAACTTTAACTCTGACCTGTCTGGTGTGTCCCTTGGACTTCATGGTTGGTTTGTTCCCCAACATTCTCCTAACAAACTTCCGAGGCTGTCATTGAACAGCTGTATTTATACTGAAATTAAATTACACACAAGTGTACTCTGTTTAGGTATTAGGCCAACATTCAATCATTCCGCAGTCATCAGGCAACTTCTGAAGGCAAGTGGTTGCACTCAGAGAAAAGGGGGCTGAATACTTTTGCACACTGCACTTTTCAGTTTTTTATTTGTAAAAAAAATTAAATCGTGTAATTTTCATTGTACTTCACAGTTGTCTGACATTCGAATAAAATATATTTGTGTTTGTTGCATCTAATGTGTCAAAATGTGGAAAAGTTCAAGGGGTATAAATACTTTTGCAAGCCACTGCATGTTTCATTATTCTTCCATCATAAAAGTCCCTGCCTGTTCCTTCAAAATTAAACATGTAAAAATAAAAGCACCTTCATTGCTGTTGGAAACTGAACATTTCAAATGCATGTGAGTTTGTTTTTAACAGTAAATCATTGGGAAATATGTGCAAATTCACACTCAGCAAACTAAACGTATTAAACATCACCGTTCATTAAACAATTCACAAAATGCAATGAGAGCAGATATGAGTGTGGTATTTATACACAAATTGGGTTGGGAGAACATTTCTAGTGTCTTTCCCTTTTGAAACCTTTCATTCTTAACCTTTTATGACTCAGTGGCTCCACTTTGACTTTTGTTGCTCTGCGTTTCTGTTTGAGGGCAAACATCAGGACAAAATGAGGAAATAAGTGATTAACAGCAGACTTTCTGTGAGTGTTTTGGGTGGTACTGAGTGGGCAAAGGAGGAAAGAAGTGATCCACTTAACATACTCACACACTCCACTTGTATAGTTGGAGACAGTGTTGACTGAAAACTCACTTGCTGTTTCAGTCTGATGAGTCTAATACTATTAATGCATCTCAGATGGGAGGAAAAAGGGAAGACACGTTTGGTTTCTCCTGAATACTGAACTGCTTTCCTAATTTAATGGATGGATTTTTTAAGGTGAAAATAATAAAAAAAAAAGTAGGGTATGAAATTAAAATCAAGCAAATATGCATAATTTCATCAACTAAATTATAAAAACTATTAATTGACTACTTTTTAGTGGATTATAAAAATTGTATCTGCTGTTTTACAGTTTGAAGCTAAATCTGCATAGAATTCCGTGACACCATTAAATCACTAGCCAAAGGCGTGAGCCTGCTCCATAAAGAGAGAAAAGCAGCACATTTCTTTTATTTATTCCTTTATTTTGCACAAAAAAGGGGCACAGGAGAACTTGTACCCTTAAAGGCAGAGTATGTAAGATTTCAAGGCGATTCTTTCCACCACCTGGTGGCAAACACCAGGTTGTGAGCAAAACCACAAAACTGCTACCTCCACAAACGACCACAGGTTGGCTGTAATGAGCAAAACTCTCCCCTCACCCCTCCTCCTTGCCAGCTCCAATGAGGGCAGGAATCGCTTGTGAGCTGTACCTCAGAGCCACTTTGCAATAAATGGGCTTATACTCACCCTACTGGTGGAAAAACAGTACTTTTTTTTTACTGGTCAGAAAACATTCAAGAAGGGTCTTTGTCATTAATTAAACTTGTAATTTAATAACGTATCAAATATGGACAGACTGGAACCTACATGTTTAAAAAACTATCTAATTATGAATGTAATTATTTTTTTAGTTAATTTATTTTGAAAATCTTGAAAATCTTGCATACTCTACCTTTAAAAGAGGCACAAATAAAGCTGAAAGCAGCCTCATAGATGCAGATTGTATTCTGGAGAGAAACTGACACCTTTTTGAGCAACAGGAAGAAAATAAGACAGATTAGTAAATGGTGGTAAGATGAAGGTCCTTTTCTTTCGGAGAGGAAAAAACAAGAGGAAGATGAAGACAAAATGAGGCTTTTAGGGAAGCGAAGGCAGCTGAAAGAGGGGAGCTGTCTGAGCCACATGGAATGAGTCTTCTTTCCAACTGTGTGGGTGACAGGTCGCAGTGTCTCCCATTGGGAAATGCAGTTCAGGTTCCAGGAAGGAGAAAAACAATCTTATAGCAGCGGTAATGGTCCCACACTTTAATGATACACTTTTGTCTTGACCCTGTCATTTCTCTTTCTCCGGTGCCTTCGTCAGACTGAAGATCAAATTGTTTTTGCTACATATAGTTTTTGTTACTTACAGCCAAGCAGGAGTCTATCAGGCTTATTGATATTGAGATGAAACTCAGCGAGAGCTGTATATTGTACCTGGTAAGGGCTTCACTTAGTGGACCATGCCATGAAAAAAACCACTACCAAGAATGACATTGTTAAGACTGTTTTCACCCCCCTGTGGTATTTACTTTTTGTGGTTTCTGATCCCTTCTTTTCACACACAGGTGTGAAGGGAAGCTATCTTAAGAGTTGGAGTGAAACTCCAGACCATTTGTTATCCAGACCATATGGCTGAACTATGGTCTGGAGTTTTGCATGTTGGCCTAATGGATACTCAAACCTGATGTGAGAAAAAGGTCACTACTGTATTGTCAGAGGGTGTTTGAGATGTGTAGGTGTGCACTAGCATAAAACGGCATACTTCCGGGGCTTCTGGAGCTTTGGAAAGTCTTTTTCAGGTTGTTTTCCTTATTAAACAAATAGGCTTTCTGTGGAAACTCCAACCATGTTAAAGCACTGTTACCCATTTTGCTTTTGCTTCATTATCATTTAGCTTTCACCTTGGGCAAATGCCGACATGTCATTGCAAAGGAGGACTATCAAAGGGAGTGCAGTAAACATGCTGCTCTTGAGTGTAAATGATTGAAATGCCTCTCTCTTTTTTTAAATCTATATATGCTGTTTCTCTCAATTGCATCATTAAATCTCCTGAAAATCAAAAGGGCTTATGTTTCTCTTTTGTTTAAATAGTGTTGTGTTATAATTAGGATGTATTTTCCATTACATTCACCAGAATCACAGCTGCTGAGGGGAAAAGGTTAAAGCTCTGGCATATTTGATATTGTGAGTACAGTTATTGAAGTTTGTATTGCGCTTATGTTTACACTGCTTTTCATATCTTCCTAGGTGAAATTCTGTTATATTGCTGCTGTCTGATGTTGGTTACTATTGATAACAGCAGAAAGCAGTTCTATATGGCTCCCATAGTTGTTGATGAAAACCGGTCTCTTAGTGTAATGGCTTTATGTATGTGTGTGTGTGTGTGTGTGTGTGTGTGTGTGTGTGTGTGTGTGTGTGTGTGTGTGTGTGTGTGTGTGTGTGTGTGAAGCAGCAAAGAGAAAAAAGACATTCAGAGCCTGAACTGTGAAATGAATAAATTGTCTGCCATTGTCTCTGTGCACTGAGGCCAAAAATAGCCTGTAATATTACAACTGGGTTCAGATCACTGATATTCAATGATTTTCTCTCTGTCTGCCATTTTAAAAATATTATCAAAGCTTTGTCAAATATCATACGTGTTTTTTCCCCTCCATTTTTACAATATATTTAGCTGGTTTTGCATATGAAGGTCACTCTGGCAAGGCTTCCCACCTGCTGCCGTTTTCTCCTATTAAAATTTCATAAGCAGCAAAACAACATCAAACTCATAATATTTAACAGACTCTGCATTAGAGTGAATCAATACTTTATTTGACAAAACAACGTGAAACCTCAAACCTGTATTTTATGATAGGAGAAACATTATGCCTATTTTTTACATAAGTTAAGATAAGATTAGATGGAAGTAAATTGCAGCATAAGTAACAGTACATAGTTTCAAATCGCATTATAACAAGCATGTTGCAACAGCAACTTTATTTCTAACGCACTCTAAAAACAACAAAGTTGACCAGTTTGCCATGGAGAAAACTATAATCCAACCTTATATAACATATAACAATGTAGTAATAGATAAAGTAATCATTAGGTAAATGAAATAGATAACTGCATAGAATTTGTATTTTCTTAAGTTCTTAATGAACTGTCTTTGGTAAAAACATCACAAAGACAGTTTATAACAGCTCTGATTTTCAGCAATGAATTTCTACCTCTTCTTACTCTGACCTGTTTGAGAACATGGAGTGACCCACTCACTCCACTCCACTCCTCCCCTCTTCAAGTCCTGCTCTTTTTAGATTTTAAGTACTTACAAGATCTCAAACTACATCATAAACACTCCACATCCTATGTCTCTCTGCAACCTGCTGTAAAGCTTTGAGTGTTTTATAAAAAGTACCTTTATGTTAACTGTTGTTTATATGAGTTACGCCTCAGCTAATTTGCATTTTGGTCAATTTTATCGAGGCAGAGCTCATGGTGACTCTTCATTCAAATTAAAAATAATGAAAATGATTTTTTTTAAAGGAGGAAATCAATAAATTAACAATTAAATAAGATTAATAAAGAGTTCCTATCAGAACTCTGAGTTCCTATAGTGCAGATATAAAATTTATGATGATAACTTTATAATGCATTGTTTGAAGTCAGACAAACCAAATAACTGATGAGAGTTTGCCGGTAAAGGGAAAAGATGAAAAGACATGAAAAAAGTACAATGAAAGAAGCTTGACGCAAAGTCTTGCATGGGGATTATGATTAGAGACAAAACATCTCCACTCTGAGCTGGGAGGTTTTTAAGCAAAGACAAAAAACTGTGTTTTTGTTTTTGTTTTTTTCTTTTAAACGTGACATTGACGTTCCATGGGAGCTAATTATTGAGAAAATGTATGGATAAATACTTTAAAGAAGCTATTTATTTATTTATTTATTTTTCCTTTTATGAATCTAGAGCTAGCTTTCCCGGAGAGAAAAGCAAATAAGAATAAAGCAGAGGTTTACCTCAGATCATCTCTATCTCTATCGTTCAACATCATCTTTTCTTCCAAAAGAGGGAGAATCTGTCCAGACTGGTTTGTTCGTATTTTTTGGTAAGTCAACCTGGTCCCATGGTGAGTTGTAAAAAAGGGAGGGACCTGGAAAAATTCATAATGAAGGACATTGATTTTTTACAGAAAAGTTGATGGAACCAATCTCTTTTTATTCATGGCACCTAGTTCAACTTTTCAAGTGTTAGTGAAAGTCTGGAACCATGTTTCTTGTCAATAGGAAAGTGAGACAACCAAAATGTCTAACACTGACTACATATCTAAAGAAAGCCATTCAATTTCACTAATTTTAACCAACTAATTTTAGTTTCTATCTCCAACCATATGGTTCAGGTGGCTAAATACATCTTGGAGAGCAAGCGCAAAGAAAGAGTAAATGACAAGGTTTAAATGAATTTAGGTGTAAAAAGTCAAAGACAGGATGAACTTGGAAATGTTGTTACTGCGGCAACACAGAAGTCTTGCACACACCAGCAAACTTTATTGTTCTCTGAGGAAATAAGCTATTGAGAGATCTGTGGGCATAGTCTGTGGGTGAAGAATGCTAAATACAATGCACTGGTATCCCATCTGCGCAGGCGGACGGCTTATCCATATACTGAGTTGTGAATACAAGAGCACTCTTTACAAACAGAAAATAGCACACACAGATGTACTGAAGGCTTCTTTTTCTGTGCTGACTAAAAGTAAACTCATGCTATCATGATGCTGTCTTTATTCCAAGCTGTTTTTGGACCACAGAAAACTTCTACTAATTGTCCTTTTGTTACCTGAGGTTCACTCATAGCAGTACGCAGATAATCCTGCCTACAGGGACTATGTGCAGTGGAAAACAAAAAGCGGTCAGTGCATTTGACTGAAAATGAGCGTATTGTTCAGTGAAAGTGAAAGTGAAAAAAAAAAGTTTTTCTAAGAGTCAAGCAGCTTTAAATGCAATATTTTGAACTCTAACTGACAGTATTGCATTACCTTGAAGTGTTTTTGTAGGTACTGTGTGATAATGTTTGTTTATTGTGAAAATCAATGTTGATGAAGACAGATCAGCTTTAGATCAATTTCTCCATCCTCGAGAGATTCTGGTCAGCATCTCTATCAATCCTTTGGATCATTGTTGTTGCCGTAGCATACTTTTGCTCTGGGTTTATTGTGAAGCAGATGCATCATTTATGACACTAAACTGTATTTGTTGTTTCCCCCTTGGCTGTTTTTCCACATCTCAGTTCCAAATGCACTGTTTTACCTTTAGCACACAGCAGTCAGAATCAGAAGATTTCCTCAATGGTTGGCTAAGCTAACACTAAATTAATAAAGGACCATTAGAAGAACACATTTTTCACCAACTAAAACATCTCAAACCTCTAAGATTTTACAGCAGATCATAGGCAAGGCAAGTTTATTTGTATAGCGCCTTTCATGTAGAAGACAATTAAGAGTAGAAAAGCATAAAAGAAACAATAAATTGCAAAATCACAATGAAATCATAAATTATTTTTAAATAATTAAAAGCAGAATTAATAAAAAGTTGCTGTCCAGATGTTATGCATAAGGTGCATGAGAAAAGAAAGGTTTTTAACCTGGATTTAATAATTTTCTACATTTAGTGAGAGTCTACTCTCCGCTGGCAGTTTGTTCCACTTGTTTTCAGCATAGCGCTTACACTCTCTGAACACATCACAGATTTATTTTGGGCCTATACCATACAGGGATTTGTACACAATCAGCACTGTTTTAAAATCTATCCTGTGACTGACTGGAAACCAGTGTAAAGATGTTAAAACTGGTGTGATGTGTTCAGACCTCTTAGTCCTAGTTAAAGCTGTTGCAGCAGCATCTGGATGAGCTGCAGATGTTTAATGCTCTTTTCAGGAAGTCCTGTTAAAAGACCGTTACAGTAATCCAGTCTGCTGGAGATGGATGCATGGATGAGTTTCTCCTGATCTTTCTGGGAGACTATAATTTTAATCCTGTTGATGTTTCTGATGGTAAAAAGCTTCTTAGGGAAGCTTTTGTGTGGCTGCTGAAAGGCCGATCTGAGTCTATCAACACTCCAAGGTTACAGACTTGGTTGGTCATTTTCAGAGCTCGAGTCTCCAGGTGTTTACCAATACTGACCCTTTTTCTCTTCACTACCAAACAGAATATTCTCAGTTTTGTCCTCATTTAATTGTAGAAAATTCTCTCTCATCCAGGTGTTTATTTGCTCCAAACACTGGCACAGTAAGTCAATTGGACTGCATATAAAGTTGTGGATCATCTGCATAACTATAAAACTTGATGTTAAAGTTCTGTAGTATTTGACTCAAAGGGAGCTTATACAAGTTAAACAAAAGAGGTCTGATGCCTGAGTCAAGTCATTGCCAGAGTTGGCAATTCCTGCTCCAGAAAGTAAAAGTCCTGCCATGTTTTTGGATTTATCTGTACATTTAGAACAGGTGTTTTCACTAACAGGGTTGTTTACCTGGCAAATAAACTCTGCTCATTAAATTCAGCTCGTTTGGTGACTGGTCGGAACAGCTTCCGGACAGGACTTTTACTTTCTTGACCAGGAATTGCCACCTGTAGCCATTGCTACTCATTCAGATTCATAGCTGTCAATTATAATGAAATAACTCTGGCCTTCTAAATAGGACCTGAACCAGTTAAGGACCACTCCAGAAGGTCCAACCCAGTTTCCCTGCCTGTGCTACAGGGTTATAAGATCTATGTTATCAAACACAGCACTGAGATCCAACAGAACCAGCACTGATACTTGAGCAGAATCAGTGTCCAACCTACTGTAAGTTAGGACTTTGACCAGAGCTGTTTCAGTGCTGTGATAAGGTCGAAAGCCTGACTGGAATTAATCAAGATTTCCACTTTCATTTAAGAAGTCATTAAGCTGCTTGGACACAACTTTTTTAATCATCTTGGATATAACAGAGAGGTTAAAGACAGGACTGTAGTTGTTTATTATCAAAAGATTTTGAGATTCTTGCACCATATGGCTTTTACATCAGATAGTTAAACATTATTAAGTGGTAAAAGTCTTTGTTGTTTCACAATACTGCAACCCAGACTGTCGGTAGTGTACTTGAAGATAAGAAAATGAAAGGACAAACGGACTGTCACAGAAGTGAGATATAGTGAAAACCTCTGTTAAGCTCTTATTTAAAAGAGAAAGAATTTTGAAAAGTTTGAGGTGTTTTAGATGGTGAAAACTTAGCGCCTCTGATCACCCAATTCTTAATAGCCAAACTAAGCACTTGGATTGACTAATGCCTATAATAAGTATGACTTTAAAGGTGGGGCAGGGCATGTTTGGGAGCTAGAAAGTTTAAGTTTAAGAAAGTGGTACCCCGTCTTGGCTCCTCCCCCTCTGGTTTTGCTCCTTGCGTGATCCAAAGCTTTTTCAGTCGTAGCTTTTCCACCACCAAATTTTCTTTTTCTCAGCTGTGTATTGGGAAGAAGCTTATAAACCAAGCTGGGTCGGGTAAATCCTTCCTGCATTTTCTCAGCCATGTTTGCCTTCCATGTTCCTTCTTCACTACTTTGTATTTTCATCCTAACATACTATTTTCATGCAGGGTTTGGCTATCAGGTATGTTCTGTGAGAGGGGGAGGATGGGAGCTGGGTTATGAAACTTACAAAATATAAAAAATGAACAACTCTATTTCGGTCCAAATGTTTGGATTTTTACAGTTTTACAGTATACTGAGGGGTCTAATGATATTTCTTATTGTTCATGATTATAAAACGCATTGACTACAATCATGACGAGGAACCACATCACCCAGAGTAAAAGAAAAATGTCTCTGAGCAAGAAAACCAACCATAACTTTAACTACTCACAAGTATGTTGCCAAACCTCACTCATAAAAAAAAACAAAACAAACAATCTATTAATTTCAACTTGTGCTTTTACTCATCTCAGGGTACACACACACACACACACACACACATACACACACACACACACACACACACACACATATATATATATATATATATATATATATATATATATATATATATATATATATATATATATAGATAGATAGATAGATAGATAGATAGATACGTGAAGTAGATTGAAATGATTTTGTGTACTTTTAATTGTCAGTGATGATTCCATGGTTATATGTGTATGATGTTTACTTGCAGGGCCATTTCTGTGGTTAAACCTTCATTTCCCTATGTGTGAATTTGAAAATGAAACATTTGTTAAATCTCTCTATTTTTCTCAAATTGGTGGTAACTCTTCATTGAAATATCCATAATGCCTAATCAGCCACAGATATGTGTGGAGCAGGGCACGACATGAACAGACCACCAATCTACTACAAGCCATTGCCATTTATTTTCAAGGTGCTGTTTGATTTTTGTTTTTTTATGTAGTTACTCAGGCAATAATTTATGAAGACTCTTCAAAAACCTATCATTTTTATTACACAAATCACAGCAAGAAAAATAAACTGATTTGTAACTAGAGCTTGATTGGTGCTGTGAATTCTCATTCATGGTACATGGGTGATCCTTGTGGAGGAGCTATGGGCTTTTTTATTATGCATTGTGAGGGTTTGGGTTTAAAACAGCAAAACCTTGTCATATAAGGTTCAGCCATTTATAGCCGACCTCATCTGTGCCCTGCACTGTTATTACAAAGGTTCAATGGTCCATGAGAAAGCTGTAATGTAGTGAGGAAATGGAAAGCAAATGGACTTCTCAATAACACATTCCTTTAAAATATTCCACTCTCCCTTTGAGTGTCACTATTTGTGAATATATAAGAACCTAGTGTAGTTGTTACACTAGAGAACAATAAAAGCAAGTTACTTTTTTTGATTAAAGAGTCTATTGCTAGAGCCTAAAATAAAAGGTGAAAACATCTGATTGCAGAAACTTAAAACTGCAACATTATCCTATAGTAAAAGTTTGACATGCTAGCCTGTGTATGTAGTGTGGTGATGCTAAACAGATTAGTCTCGTTGCTAACCAGTACAGTCCCACTGCTACTTGCTTTCTCAGGCTGATCGTCTCCTGAACAACATGGCATGACTTGAAAGCCTGGACCTGATGTGTTGACAGATGGGATGAAAGGTATTTCTTGATAATTTAAAGTTTTGGATGAACTCCAGTTCTGTAAAACAGCTCGCATACTGATCCCACCACTTCTGGCACCGACGTCACATCCACATACTCATCCGTACAGCAATTGCTCTGAGGGGGGGACATAATAGCATCCATCCTTTTTACCATAACCTGTTCACAAACAGCTGACACACACTGTTAATAACAGAGGCCTGAAAATGACAGCACTGGTTCCCTCCATGTTTGTATCCGTAAATGCCATTCTACGTGTGGTAATATTAATGTTCAACTGAGCATGCGGGTCACTTCAGAGTGTGAACTGTTTATACCAGTCTCAAACCAAGTCACATTTGAAAACGTGATTTAAACAGCCAATGTTTAAATCACGTTAAATCAATCATGTTTAAATCAAGTCAAACAATGACTGTGAATGTAGCCATAGTATACTAAATAGGACAGAAATATTGACATAGAAAACCTAACAAGACCATCAGTAGATTGGTCTCAACCTTTGGACTGCTAGTATATGGTATAGAATGTTATATGTAAACTTTCACTTATTTTATGTCCAAAGACATGAATGTTAGGTTGATTGGTTACTCTAAATTGCCTACAGGAGTGAGTGTGAGCGTGAGTGTCTCTGTGTGGCCCTGTGACAACTGGCCAGCTGTCCAGGGTGTACCCCGCCTGTTGCCCAAAGACTACTTCGATAGGCTCCAGTTTCCATGCGACCCATAACTAGACTAAACGGATAGGAGAATGAATAAATGAATAACTTCTGCTGTGCAGGAGATTGACGCTGGGATTCCCGATTTGATCGATTCGATTTAAATTTTTTTGGGTGCCAATTTGATTAAATTTGCAATTCTCACAATTCTTCGATATTGATGATTTTTGTAGACTAAAAAAAAAAAAAAATTTTTTTTTGCTAGTAATTTTCTTCACAGTAGTTGGGCAGATCATCATTTTGCTGCTATAATGCCCAAGAAGACAAGTAAAAAGATCAATAAAATTCTTTATTTTAATTTACTTTTTTATGTATTTGAAAAAAAAAAGATTTTTCAACAAAAAATTGACTTAAAAATTGTAGAGCAAAAAAGATATTTGATTTTCTCAATTCAATTTACCATCCCTAATATATATATATATATATATATATATATATATATATATATATATATATATATATATGTATATATATATATATATATATATATATATATATATATATATATATATATATATGTATATATATATATATATATATATATATATATATATATATATGTATATATATATATATATATATATATATATATATATATATATATATATATATATATGTATATATATATATATATATATATACATATATATGCATGATTCAAACTCAGTTCACCCGCACTTGAGGCAGATGCTCTACCACCTCCCAATCCAGCTGCATGAGAGGAAAAAGGAGCATGAGAAACTGGAGAAGTACCAAGGCCTCAAGGAAGAACTGAAGAAGGCCTGGAGGGTGGAAGTAGCAGTAGTACCCATGGTGATCGGAGCATTGGGGGCTGTGTCTCCCCACTGGAGAAGTGGCTCCAATAGATACATGGTGAAACATCAGACATCTCTGTCCAGAAAAGTGCAGTCGTAGGAACAGCTAAAATACTGCGGAATACCCCCAAGCTCCCTGGATTATGGGAAAGAACCCGAGCTTGAGAGATGAACAGTCACCCGCCCTTCCTTAGGGAGATGGAAGGGGTGGGTGAGAGAGGAATTTTTTAGGTATATATATATATATATATATATATATATATATATATATATATATATATATTCCACAAAGCAGTCACATTAGTATATATATGTGTGTGTGTATATACATATATATATATACATGTATATATATATATATATATATATATATATATATATATATATATATATATATATATATGTATATATATATATATAGCTCCACGAACCACCTGGGTTCGTGGAGCTGGCGAACCCGGGTGGTTCTCTCCTGGACTGCGAGTCGTCTGTCATCAGAAGAGGTAGGTCTACGCAGCTACTCTGGGCTTCTGGGTCCATTCAGCGGAGTTCCAGAGCAGAGTGGTGATGATCCAGATTGTCCCAAAAATAGATAGTTCCAGATTTTTACGTGTAAAGACACAGTGGAAAAAATTGGAGCTACAGTTCTAGTTAATTACTGATCTCGGGAAAATTACTGGTTACAAATAAATAGTACTTTCTCCCGTTCGGAAGAATGGAGAGGTAAAAGGCTTATAACGAAATAACACTAAAAAGAAAAGAAGAAGAAAGACTAAAGACTAAAAGCTGAACAGAAGACAAAAAGGAGGAAGATAAATAGACTGAGAGTTAGGAAAAGGCTTAGACTGAGAAAGTCGGGCTGCCAGTCTAATTTAAACAGACCCGCCTTTCGAACTTCCAGCCAATCATGAGTTGTTTCTGTCACAGGCTGACCAACCTTATCCAATCAGGTCAGCTCTAGTTCCTTCCCTCTGCATCTCATTAGTGTGAACATAATACCCACAATTCTTTGCTTTGTTTGACTCCAATACAGATCAAATCACATTCTTTCAGAGTTATGCAGATTCCTCGTTTGCTGGGGAAGGAAAGCATTAACTTATAGTATTACTTTCACACATGAAAAGATTGGCTACATGTATTTTTATTCAAGGTGGATTAATTAATTGTCATGACTAGTCCTCATCGGGTAATCCTAAAAAGGAAAACTCACATTTTATTCATTCACATTAGTAGCTTAAGAAAGGTCTGAAGCTTGGAAAACATAATCAACAATTATTTAATGCAGTGTTTATGATTAATATGCGTGTGTGATCAGTTCAAAGAATTAAATCACATATCAAGATATGGAAAAGAAGAAATTCAATCAAAAACAATTAACCAAAGTCATTTCAACTAAGTTAAATTGGTTAGACAACTTGTGAACTAAGATCCATGAGGTTAAGCATCTAAAGTTTCCTTCAATTGGGGAAAGAAGTTTGAATTCCTTTCCAGTCTCCTTCTCAGTCAGGGCAGGGGTTGTTCTGGCGCCATGAAGTCTGGTACTTTGATGAAAGGTGTCATTTTTGACAAGAACCAGGTTTGGTCAGATGCGACTCTCGGCATCCCCCGACCTGCAACCATAAATTGTTAGATGTTCTGCTCCCTTTGGTGGAATGCTGTAGAGAGAAGAGTTGTAAATCTCTGTGTGTCATCCTCCCTTGGGTCAAATGGTAACCCTCCTCGTCCTGTGTGGACCAGTCTTTACTGCAGAGAAATAAATGACAACTTGTTTAATCCAGTTCGAATGTCTTTTAATCCTGGAAGGCCAAGATCTCTACATATATATATATATATGTTCAGTATTGGGAAAATCATCAGGTATTTTGAGAACTCAGACAATCTGCCTTTAGGTCTGTGTTGTCAGACTCAGTATGTGATGTTTGTGGATCTGAAATTGAATAGTTTTGTTTGGAATATGTAAATGTGACCCAAAGGCTGTTTTTGGAGAGAAGATGCCCATTTTCATATACACACACTTCAAACATTCAAACATTCATTTACATAAAGTTTTTTCAGAAATTGAAAATGACAAAAAATAGGATGTGTGGGTGAACAGCTTTAAGAGTTTACAAAGCCGACAATGTTCTCAGTGGAATAAAAAAAAATGTATAAAATGAAGTATAATTATGTAGCAATTTTCTGACCAGTGTGGCTGTAATGTTTAAATGCTTTTTTTTTTTTCAGATCCAACATAATGTTTTTATTTGAAACATCTGCTTGATGAATTCAAAGTGAGATAATTAGAATAAACAAAATAAAAATAGTCTACTGTAAAGTGTCATTTTTTATAACAAGTCTCTACAGAAACATGTCAATCTTTCAGAAATAAATTTAGGATACATCTGTAGGTAACAAATAAACAACTGCTAAACTTAATTCTATTCATCAAATTTTAACATGTAAAAGATTATTATTAGATGGAAAAAAAAGAATTTACTATTGTGAAAAAGGCTAAATTAAATTATGTTTTATATATACTAAAAGTTACACACACACACACACACACACACACACACACACACACACACATATATATATATATATATATATATATATATATATATATATATATATATATATATATATAAAACATCACTTTTATTGTCACTGTATCGTCCTTTGTACATTCTCATTCATGGTACATGGGTGATCCTTGTGGAGGAGCTATGGGCTTTTTTATTATGCATTGTGACCCGAATGGTTGTTCAAATCGTACAGCTCGTACAAGCGGGTCCGGTACCCCATACTCCCGGAGTACCCCCCACAGGAGCCCCCGGGGGACACGGTCGAATGCCTTCGCCAGGTCCACAAAGCACATGTAGACTGGTTGGGCAAACTCCCATGCCCCCTCCAGGACCCCAAAGAGGGTATAGAGCTTGTCCACTGTTCCGCGACCAGGACGAAAACCACACTGCTCCTCCTCAATCCGGGATTCGACAATCCAGCGGACCCTCCTCTCCAGGACCCCTGAATAGACCTTACCAGGGAGGCTGAGGAGTGTGATTCCCCTGTAATTGGAACACACCCTCCGGTCCCCCTTCTTAAAAAGGGGGACCACCACCCCAGTCTGCCAATCCAGCGGTACCGCCCCCGATGTCCACGCGATGCTGCAGAGGCGTGTCAGCCAGGACACGCCTCACTCGGGACATGTTGAGAATGCCCACACCTGCTCGGCACCTCGCACCATGAGCAACTCCAGAGTGGAAGAAAGTCCAGCCCCTTTTGAGGGTACTGGTTCCAGAGCCCAGGCCATGCGTCGAGGTGAGTCCAAGTATATCTAGCCGGAACCGCTCAACCTCGCGCACAAGCTCAGGCTCCTTCCCCACCAGAGAGGTGACGTTCCACGTCCCTAGAGCCAGCTTCTGCAGCCGGGGATCGAACCGCCAGGGTCCCCGCCTCTTGCTGCCGCCCAGCTCACATTGCACCCGACCCCTACGGCTCCTCCCGCAGATGGTGAGCCCACGGGAGGTGGGGCCCATGTAACCCTTTCGGGCTGAGCCCGACCGGGCCCCATGGGCGAAGGCCCGGCCACCAGACGCTCGCTCTCGTACCCCACCTCCAGGCCTGGCTCCAGAGGGGGGTCCCAGTAACCCGCGTCCGGGCAAGGGAACATTCATGCCCAGGTTGGTCGTCATCATAGAGGTCTATGAGCCGTGCTTGGTCTGGTCCCTCCCCTAGACACCTGTTTGCCATGGGTGACCCTACCAGGGGCATAAAGCCCCCGACAACATAGCTGCTAGGATCCTCGGGACGCACAAACCCCTCCACCACGATAAGGTGACGGCTCAGGGAGGGGCTGTCCGGTCCCTGTATGACAGGTGTCAGAGCTTGGTCCACATTGCCGGTAGTAAGTCGGATTCGTTTCCGGTGAGGGTTGGACTCTGCCAAGGCTGCCCTTTATCACCGATTCTGTTCATAACTTATATGGACAGAATTTCTAGGCACAGCCGAGGTGTTGAGGGGATCCAACTTGGTGGCCTCAGGATTGGGTCCCTGCTTTTTGCAGATGGCGTGGTCCTGTTGGCTTCATCTGGTCGTGCTCTCCAGCTCTCGCTTGAGCGATTCGCGGCCGAGTGTGAAGCAGCTGGGATGGGAATCAGCAACTCCAAATCTGAGACCATGGTCCTCAGCCGGAATAGGGTGGATTGCCCTCTCCGGGTCGGGAGTGAGGTACTGCCTCAAGTGGAGGAGTTTAAATATCTCGGGGTCTTGTTCACGAGTGAGGGAAGGATGGAGCGCAAGATCGACAGACGGATCGGTGCGGCGTCTGCAGTAATGCGGACTCTGCGCCAGTATGTCGTGGTGAAGAAGGAGCTGAGCCAGAAGGCGAAGCTCTCGATTTACCACTCGATCTACGTTCCTACCCTCACCTATGGTCATGAGCTGTGGGTCATGATCGAAAGAACGAGATCTCGTATACAGGCGGCTGAAATGGGTTTCCTCCGCAGGGTGGCTCTCCCTTAGAGATAGGGTGAGGAGCTTGGTCATCCGGGAGGGGCTCAGAGTAGAGCCGCTGCTCCTCCGCATCGAGAGGAACCAGTTGAGGTAGCTCGGGCATCTGGTCAGGATGCCTCCTGGACGCCTCCCTGGTGAGGTGTTCCAGGCACGTCCCTCTGGGAGGAGACACCGGGGAAGACCCAGGACACGCTGGAGGGATTATATCTCTCGGCTGGCCTGGGAACGCCTCAGGATCCCCCCCGCAGAGTTGGCAAATGTGTCTAGGGAGAGGGAAGTCTGGGCTTCCCTGCTTAGGCTGCTGCCCCTGCAACCCGACCCCGGATAAGCAGCCGAAGATGAAGATGAAGGTTGTTCAAATCATGTCAATCATGAGATAGGTAAATGAGGCATGGGTACCTCTCATGAGCTCAAGCTGCCTTTACTTCGACGCTTCTATTGTCACCACAACATTGGGGAAAACACTGGCTATCAAAAGTAGCGGTAATTTAAAGGCTCTTGTAATGATCTTGGCCTTCCAGGATTAAAAGACATTCGAACTGGATTAAACAATAGTTGTCATCTCTCTCTCTCTCTCTGCAGTAAGACTGGTCCATACAGGACGAGAAGGGTGACCATTTGACCCAAAGGAGGACGACACTCAGAGATTTACACTCTCCATCCTCTTTACAGAGTGCAGCTGCATCAACAAAGGGAGGTTTCTAAGTGGAACGCAATTTATAGTTGCAGGTTGGGGGGATGCCGAGAGTCGCATCTGACCAAACCTGGTTCTTGTCAAAAATGACACCTTTCATCAAAGTACCAGACTTCATGGTGCCAGAACAACCCCTCCCCTGACTGATAAGGAGCCTGAAAAGAAATTCAAACTTCTTCCCCCAATTAAAAGGAAACTTTAGATGCTTAACCTCATTGATCTTATTTTACAAGTTTGTCTAACCGATTTAACTTAGTCTGAATGACTTTGGTTAATTGTTTTGATTGAATTTATTATTTTTCTTTATTTTATCTTGATATGTGATTTAATTCTTTGAACTGATCACACACGTATATTAATCATAAACACTGCATTAAATAATTGTTGATTATGTTTTCCAAGCTTCAGACCTCTCTTAAGCTACTCTTAAGAATGTGATTTGATGTGTATTGGAGTCGAAACAAAGTAAAGAATTTGAGTATCATGTTCACATTAATGAGATGCAGAGGGAAGGAACTAGAGCTGACCTGATTGGATAAGGTTGGTCAGCCTCTGACAGAAGCAACTCATGATTGGCTGGAAGTTTGAAAGGCGGGTCTGTTTAAATTAGACTTGCAGCCTGACTTCCTCAGTCTTCTTTTTAGCTTTTTGTCTTAGTTTCCCTTTTTTCAGCTTTTGTCTTCTCTTTCTCTTTAGCTTTTCTCTTTTTCGCTCTGCTCCTTTTACTTTTTAGTTTTATTTCGTTATAAGCCTTTTACCTCTCCGTTCTTCCGAACGGGAAAAAGTACAACAAGTGTTTATTCGTAACCAGTAATTTTTCCCGAGATCAGTAATTAACTAGAACCGTAGCTCCAACTTTTTCCACTGCGTCTTTACACGTAAAATCTGGAACTATCTATTTTTGGGACAATCTGGATCATCATCACGCCACTCTGGAACTCCGCTGAATGGACCCAGAAGCCCAGAGTAGCTGCATAGACCTACCTCTTCTGACGCTGCAAGGATCCAATCCCCCGGAAACGTGCCGAATAGGGAACCAACCACCCGCTTCGACCCCAAACTCCGGAGATCCAGCCTCCAAGTAGGATCTGAT
The DNA here is from genome assembly GCF_933228915.1 of Telmatherina bonti. Lineage (NCBI taxonomy): Eukaryota > Metazoa > Chordata > Actinopteri > Atheriniformes > Telmatherinidae > Telmatherina > Telmatherina bonti. The sequence continues at coordinate 13,362,900 of NC_136627.1, read as the reverse complement.
CGCACTCTGACATTTGTGATGTCCATCAAATTTTAACTAAATAATTAAATTTGAATTCTTATCCAAATTTAGAATTATTGAACACATTCTTATCAAAGATTTAACTAAGATAATCATCCCGATTTATTTTCTTAATTCCAACCAGTTTCTTCCTGCTCCATCTCATTAAATTAATTTCAGCGTTCCTTATTAATGTCAGAATTGAAAACCCATGCAGACATCCATTAACCCATTCCATAAATAACCTCTTTTTAACTGTTTGGTTTCTCCCACTGTGTTGTTTATCATCATTGTCAATAGATATGTAATCAATTAATTCGTTCTTGTCATAATTTCTGAATGCACAATTTCTGGTTTGCTCGTTTTTAGAATTTACTACTTTAAATTGAGACTGTGTTTATTGAATTGAGTTTATTTCAGTTGTCTCATCCGCCTGAATCTTAGGTTAATTAAAAATGATGAGTGGTGCTCCGAGGTAATTAATAAATTAAGTAGTAGAGGCATATTCCGCTACACTCTGCAGAACTATTTTGAACAGGCAAATATCAGAGTTAAGCCACTGATTTAAAGAGAGCACATATGAAGTCACAAGAGCATTGGTATCTTTTGCACCTGGATCCACCACTTTTGGCTGCAAAGACATTTAAAAGGTTCCTGTGACTTGTATGGGATTGTCATCGCGGATGCTGAACATACTGTGTTCACTCAGCACATCAAAAGGAAAACAGATCTGGACAATTTCCCAGCACTGGTGGAAACATGGGACACCTGCCCCTGGAACATTTTTCCCAATATGAACAGTCTGTTAAAGCCCATCATAATGTATGGTTTAACCTCCTGCAGGATCAAGAGACTTTTCTATGCAACAAACTGATCTATGCAGAAATCCAGATGCACCTGAGATCATTCATATTGAATGGATACCTCATAAACTTTACATTTTGTCATATGAAAAAGAAACGATGGGCATTATTGGATGGTGATGGGAATGGTTTTAATGAATGATTTAATCAATGTGTTTAACTCAAAGCCCAGAAAACTCACCTTATGTAAAACTGTAGTTTTATGTTATTCATTCTGGTCTTACATTGCATGATATGATTGTGGTTGTGTATAATACATATTCATTTCCTTATAAAACCTCAGCATCCAATCTTGTGTAAATTCATTCAAGCATGAATTTTTATAACGTCAAACAACCCCTAACTTGGTTATAACTTTGCAGCACTGACGTCTAGAGTTTGAGAAGTGTTATTCTGTTCCTCTGAGTCTTTGTAGGGCAGAATATACAGTTTGGAATTTAGAGTTTAGACCAGTCTGTTTTTGTCACCTGCAGACTTTGTCAATGTTTGTGAGTAGAAAAAGATTAAAGACAAACATTTCCCAAACCATAACCTCCAAAATAAAGAATTGCTTCAGAACTCCACATTACACATGGTCAACAGTCTGTAACCACATACCTCAACTTTATGTCTGTTTATCTTCTCAGTTTAAGTCAGGAGGAGAGCCTTCTATTACAACTATTTTTCCTATTGAAATATTAAAAACGAGGGACACATTTCTTCTATGAGCTCCTGGATTGATCAAAACAAGAGCATATTGTAAAAGTATCTTCTGATTGGTTAAATCTGCAGGTGGATGAGTTAAGGCTTGGTCACCTGTGAATGTGCACTATACATTTACAAAACCTGGCATTGCCATGACATCACCTATAAGCAGGCTAGATTGACTAATATGTAACATGAGGCTAAACTACTGTTTGCCAAAAATATGTGAAATATGCAGGCGTTGGTTAATGCAATCAATGGTTGATTGTGCAATGAACTGCGTTTTTGAGCAGCTGCAGAAGGAACAGATGCCCAATGAACACATGCACGAACGCATGGTACTGTTAGCTCCTTTAGCACCACGTGGAACTGCTAAAAACCGAATGTGCTCTTTATGATGGTGAGACATGAAGAGCAGCATCGAGAAATAAAAAAGGAAAGATCCATGTCAGAGTATTGTTATCTGAAAAGTATGGAGTCATCCTTCCATCATAAAAGATTTCTACTAACATGACAGTAACAAGAATCAGGATCTTTTAATGGGTCTTGACTATAGACTACCATAGCCTGTAGTCCAAACCCGCCCCCTCCACATTTTGATTGGATTAACCCTAACCCTAACTCTAACCCCTGTCATTTGACATCCAACCCCGCCCACTTGACATCCAATCACGCCCATTGGATCTCCAGCCCCGCCCCATTCTCCAGGCTGCAGCCAGGGGTTATCGGATTTCTTGTTCTGGATGAGCACAGGCTCATGTTTATTTAACACTAGGACCGCCAAGCGGGTCATTTTTACCTCCTTGGCTTTTCTCTGTTAAAATAAAATCCCTATTTCTCCAAATTTATCACTTTTCCTGAAATGGGTCCAGTGAACTTATAGTGAATTTTGGTGAGTGTGTGATTGCAACAAACAGAAACCTGAGCATAAATATCTAGAACCGCCAACGGGGTAATTTCTACCGCCTAATGAAATGCATTGTTTTCATCTGCCACTCCCAGTTGCTTTGTAACGCACGGGAGTTTGACACCTGTCAAAGAGTGAGTAAGAGGGTTTTATGATCGCTGAATTTGAGAAATGGATAAATACAAGAGATATATGAATGCCAAAGAAGCTTGGTTATTATTTAAAAAACTGAGTGACGGAGAACTAGCTCTGGATGACGGTGGAGGATTCTGACGAGACGGTGGAGGAATCAGTAGCTGGAGAAAGTGATGATCCGTCTCTTTTACCTGATAACGAGTCATCTGGTGAGTATTTGGAGCTGATAACACATTGCCACAATCACACGTCGTGTTTGTATGCGAGTGAATGAAAAATAAGTTGAAGAGCAGAGTTTATTTATCTTACGGTAAAATTATTAGAATATTGAAATAGGTTATTTTATTATTTAATATATGTTTTTTTTACTGTTTAGCTAGTTTTGTTTTAAGTCTAAATTATAACTATTAACATAATAAATGGAATCAAACAACTTCAAAGCATCTTTGCGTTATTTGCGCTGTTGCAGCAGGGGGTGGTAAAAATTACTCTTCTCGGCGGTTCTGGGAGTATTGGAATGTTGGTGGTTTTAGTGTTAAGTCCTGGTTTGTTTCTGAACATTAATGGCAATGTCACCCACCAGTACACTGATGTTGTCACCCAATATAGCTGCCTTCACACTGCCAAAGCTGCTTTATACTAATGCATATCTGGTTATTTTTGTATAAGTATTGGTTTCTCTTTGCAAAATAACCGCAGCTTGGGTATTTAAAGGCAGAGTATGTAAGAGTTCAAGGCGATTCTTTCCACCACCAGGTGGCAAACACCAGGTCATGAGCAAAACCACAAAACTGCTACCTCCACAAACGACCACAGGTTGGCTGTAATGAGCAAAACTCTCCCCTCACCCCTCCTCCTTGCCAGCTCCAATGAGGGTAGGAATCACTTGTGAGGTGTAGCTCAGAGCCGCTCTGCAATAAATGGGCTTATACTCACCCTACTCACCCTACTGGTGGAACAGTACTTTTTTTTTACTGGTCAGAAAACATTCAAGAAGGGTCTTTGTCATTAATTAAACTTGTAATTTAATAACGCATCAAATATGGACAGACTGTAACCTACATGTTTAAAAACTATTTAATTAGGCCCGAGCACCTTGGCGGTGCGAAGGCCTATTGTAATTGCAGCGTTTATTATTATTAGGCCCGAGCACCTTGGCAGTGCGAAGGCCTATTGTAATTGCAGCGTTTATTATTAGGCCCGAGCACCTTGGCGGTGCGAAGGCCTATTGTAATTGCAGCGTTTATTATTATTATTATTATTATTATTCTCCTAATAAATGAATTGCTTTTTTGGAGGCCTGAACATGCTCAAAAACTCACCAAATTTTGCGTACCCCCCCAAGGGAATGTGAAAAATTTGATATTTTGAGGTGCTCCAGAATGTTTGGGTGAAACTGAATGAGAGCGCCACCTATTTTAGGTGCCCCGCCAGTGCATGTCGTTAATCTTTATGAAAATTCATACACATGATCTACATGCTAGGGCGAACAAAACATCCTCTTAATGTCATGGTGAAATGTCGACAGGAAGGCGGCCATTTTAGGTCAAAGTCAATATTTTGGCGTTTTAGCACCTCGCATTTTAACGAACTCGTCCTAGAGCTTTTATCCCACTGAGCCACAAATTGCTGAGGATGTTCAGGAGGCATTTGTGATTAAATGTTGTGTTATTTCTTCTAATAGGAGACTTAGTTTACGAGGGGCGGGGCCTCAAAGTTTGATGTCTCGCCAGGAAAAATTAAACGGATATAACTCCCACATAAAGCAACATTTCTGCACCAAATTTGCTAGATATGATGGCAGTCCCCTCCTACAGAGTTCTATATGTCAATATTTTGATTATGAAATAGCCACGCCCCCTGGAGGTCAAAAGTGTTGTTTTTTGCTCACACACCCAGAACTCTGGCTTGGTAGACACCACATGGCCCAAATTCACTCAGGCATCACAAAACATGTTGGTGAAGAGATCTGGTAAAGGACGTTGCTCTACGCTGCACGGCGTGCCCGTGACGCCATGGCAAAGTTCAATGCGGCGGCGTGGCATCATAAATCACTATAAAATTGTCAATTTTGATCTGATCACCCTAAAACTTATAGGCATTAATAAGGGATCAGTCCTGAACAGATTAATGTGACCATTGCTGGTGTAGACCTAAGCCACGCCCACTTACAACAGGAAGTGGTTTTTTCCACGTTTGAGGGTCATGCTTCTAAGCAAATGGTCCAAAACACTTGAGCCTCCTCCAAAACATGTCAAACCCTTTCATGATGCCACAATAAAAACCTCAAGTTGCTACGCTAAACAGGACATGGCGAATGGCGGTCCAACGCCATGAAACAGGAAGTACCTGTGACCAAGCCATGGAACCTTGGACCGCCACCAAACTTGCCATGACTGATGACAGTAAGGCCCTGAACTAAGCCCCATTGAAACATTATGGAATAAATGGAGCATGTCTCCATAGCGCCCCCTACAATATTTCAATCAATCAGCCCCGCCCACTACATTGATCGACATGGATAAAATTCAGCACAGTTGGAGAACCTGCCAGTACCTTCAAAAAAGTCTCTTGGACATATGGGCTAAATTCAACAGGAAGTCGGCCATTTTGAAAAAGGTGCCATTTTTGGGGTCATTTCTTTGCCATGCATTTTAAACAACTCCTCCTAGGGATATTGTCCAACTGACACCCAACTTGCACAGGATGCTCAGGAGGCATGTGTGATGTAAAGTTGTGTTATTTCTTCTAATAGAAGATTTACTTTAGGAGGGGCGGGCCCTCAAAGTTTTATGTCTCATTAACAATGACTTATTGCTAAAACTCCCACATAAAACAACATATCAGCACAGGAATCGACACATTTGATGCCAGTCCCATGATGAACAAAATCTGCAATGCAATAATGGGACTCTGAACTAGCCCCACCCCTTGGCAACAACAAGTGTCTGATATCATGAACCAGGAAGTACCTGTGACAAAGCCATGAAATTGTTGATCTTCACCATACTTGCCATGAGTCATGACAGTTATGTCCTTAATAGAGTAAAATTACAATATAGTGGAGAAGATCGTAAATGGCTCCATAGCGCCCCCTACAATATTTCAATCAATCAGCCCCGCCCACTGCATTGACTGACATGGATATGATTCGGGAAACTTGTAGACCCTCCCAGTACCTTGAAAAACGTCTCTTGGACATATGGCCTAAATCCAACAGGAAGTCGGCCATTTTGAAAAAGGTGCCATTTTTGGGGTGATTTCTGTCATTTGCTTTGCCATGCATTTTGAGGAAGTCCTGCTAAGAATTTTATCTAACTTTAACCCAAATGAGTCAGGATGCTCAAGAGGCATGTGTGATTAAAAGTTGTGTTGTTTCTTTTAATAGGGGATATCGTTTAGGAGAGGCGGGGCAGCAAAGCAGATGTGATGCAATGAAAAGGAAAACTGACATAACTCCCACAAAAAACAACCAACATGCACCAAATTTGCTACAGATGATGCCAGTCATATCCTTCACATTTCTGCATGTCAATAATTAGATTATTAGTTAGCCCCGCCCCTTGGTGACAGGAAGTGACCGTTCATAAGGCCTTAACAGCCTGAAGTGCAGTCTGGCTGCACTTTAGGTTGAGAGAGGCATGGGAAGGATGTTGCCAGGGGAGGCGGTGGCATTATGCCGAGCGGCGCCATGGTGCGAGGGCCTATATCACCGCCTGCGGTTTTAATTATTATTATTATTATTATTATTCTCCTAATAAATGAATTGCTTTTTTGGAGGCCTGAACATGCTCAAAAACTCACCAAATTTTGCGAACCCCCCCAAGGGAATGCGAAAAATTTGATATTTTGAGGTGCTCCAGAATGTTTGGGCGAAACTGAATGAGAGCGCCACCTATTTTAGGTGCCCCGCCAATGCATGTCATTAATCTTTATGAAAATTCATACACATGATCTACATGCTAGGGCGAACAAAAAATCCTCTTAATGTCATGGTGAAATGTCGACAGGAAGGCGGCCATTTAAGGTCAAAGTCAATATTTTGGCGTTTTAGCACCTCGCATTTTAACAAACTCGTCCTAGAGCTTTTATCCCACTGAGCCACAAATTGCTGAGGAAGTTCAGGAGGCATGTGTGATTAAATGTTGTGTTATTTCTTCTAATAGGAGACTTAGTTTACGAGGGGCGGGGCCTCAAAGTGTGATGTCTCGCCATGAAAAATTAAACGGATATAACTCCCACATAAAGCAACATTTCTGCACCAAATTTGCTAGATATGATGGCAGTCCCCTCCTACAGAGTTCTATATGTCAATATTTTGATTATGAAATAGCCACGCCCCCTGGAGGTCAAAAGTGTTGTTTTTTGCTCACACACCCATAACTCTGGCTTGGTGGACACCACATGGCCCAAATTCACTCAGGCATCACAAAACATGTTGGTGAAGAGATCTGGTAAAGGACGTTGCTCTACGCTGCACGGCGTGCCCGTGACGCCATGGCAAAGTTCCGTGCGGCGGCGTGACATCATAAATCACTATAAAATTGTCAATTTTGATCTGATCACCCTAAAACTTATAGGGATTAATAAGGGATCAGTCCTGAACAGATTACTGTGACCATTGCTGGTGTAGACCTAAACTCCGCCCACTTACAACAGGAAGTGTTTTTTTGCACGTTTGAGGGTCATGCTTCTAAGCAAATGGTCCAAAACACTTGAGCCTCCTCCAAAACATGTCAAACCCTTTCATGATGCCACAATAAAAACCTCAAGTTGCTACGCTAAACGGGACATAGCGAATGGCGGTCCAACGCCATGAAACAGGAAGTACCTGTGACCAAGCCATGGAACCTTGGACCGCAACCATACTTGCCATGACTGATGACAGTAAGGCCCTGAACTAAGCCCCATTGAAACATTATGGAACAAATGGAGCATGTCTCCATAGCGCCCCCTACAAAATTTCAATCAATCAGCCCCGCCCACTACATGGACCGACATGGATAAAATTCAGCACACTTGGAGAACCCTCCAGTACCTTCAAAAAAGTCTCTTGGACATATGGGCTAAATTCAACAGGAAGTCGGCCATTTTGAAAAAGGCGCCATTTTTGGGGTCATTTCTTTGCCATGCATTTTAAACAACTCCTCCTAGGGATATTGTCCAACTGACACCCAACTTGCACAGGATGCTCAGGAGGCATGTGTGATTTAAAGTTGTGTTATTTCTTCTAATAGAAGATTTAGTTTAGGAGGGGCGGGCCCTCAAAGTTTTATGTCTCATTAACAAAGACTTATTGCTAATACTCCCACATAAAACAACATATCAGCACAGGAATCGCCACATTTGATGCCAGTCCCATGATGAACAAAATATACAATGCAATAATATGACTATGAATTAGCCCCACCCCTTGGCAACAACAAGTGTCTGATATCATGAACCAGGAAGTACCTGTAACAAAGCCATGAAATTGTTGATCTTCACCATACTTGCCATGAGTCATGACAGTTATGTCCTTAATAAAATAAAATTACCATATAATGGAAAAGATAGTAAATGGCTACATAGCGCCCCCTACAAAATTTCAATCAATCAGCCCCGCCCACTACATTGACTGACATGGATATGATTCGGGACACTTGTAGACCCTAACAGTACCTTGAAAAACGTCTCTTGGACATATGGCCTAAATCCAACAGGAAGTCGGCCATTTTGAAAAGGGTGCCATTTTTGGGGTCATTTCTGTCATTTTCTTTGCCATGCATTTTGAGGAACTTCTCCTAAGAATTTTGTCCAACTTTAACCCAAATGAGTCAGGATGCTCAAGAGGCATGTGTGATTAAAAGTTGTGCTATTTTCTTTAATAGGGGATATCATTTAGGAGAGGCGGGGCAGCAAAGCAGATGTGATGCAATGAAAAGGAAAACTGACATAACTCCCACAAAAAACAACCAACCTGCACCAAATTCACTACAGATGATGCCAGTCATATTCTTCACATTTGTGCATGTCAATAATTAGATGATAAGTTAGCCCCGCCCCTTGGTGACAGGAAGTGACCGTTCATAAGGCCTAAATGGCCTGAAGTGCAGTCTGGCTGCACTTTAGGTTGAGAGGGCATGGGAAGGATGTTGCCAGGGCAGGCGGTGGCATTATGCCGAGCGGCGCCATGGTGCGAGGGCCTATATCACCGCTTGCGGTTTTAATTAGGCCCGAGCACCTTGGCGGTGCGAAGGCCTATTGTAATTGCAGCGTTTATTATTAGGCCCGAGCACCTTGGCGGTGCGAAGGCCTATTGTAATTGCAGTGTTTATTATTATTATTATTATTATTATTATTATTATTCTCCTAATAAATGAATTGCTTTTTTGGAGGCCTGAACATGCTCAAAAACTCACCAAATTTTGCGTACCCCCCCAAGGGAATGCGAAAAATTTGATATTTTGAGGTGCTCCAGAATGTTTGGGCGAAACTGAATGAGAGCGCCACCTATTTTAGGTGCCCCGCCACTGCATGTCGTTAATCTTTATGAAAATTCATACACATGATCTACATGCAAGGGCGAACAAAAAATCCTCTTAATGTCATGGTGAAATGTCGACAGGAAGGCGGCCATTTTAGGTCAAAGTCAATATTTTGGCGTTTTAGCACCTCGCATTTTAACGAACTCGTCCTAGGGCTTTTATCCCACTGAGCCACAAATTGCTCAGGATGTTCAGGAGGCATGTGTGATTAAATGTTGTGTTATTTCTTCTAATAGGAGACTTAGTTTACGAGGGGCGGGGCCTCAAAGTTTGATGTCTCGCCATGAAAAATTTAACGGATATAACTCCCACATAAAGCAACATTTCTGCACCACATTTGCTAGATATGATGGCAGTCCCCTCCTACAGAGTTCTATATGTCAATATTTTGATTATGAAATAGCCACGCCCCCTGGAGGTCAAAAGTGTTGTTTTTTGCTCACACACCCATAACTCTGGCTTGGTAGACACCACATGGCCCAAATTCACTCAGGCATCACAAAACATGTTGGTGAAGAGATCTGGTAAAGGACATTGCTCTACGCTGCACGGCGTGCCCGTGACGCCATGGCGAAGTTCCATGCGGCGGCGTGACATCATAAATCACTATAAAATTGTCAATTTTGATCTGATCACCCTAAAACTTATAGGGATTAATAAGGGATCAGTCCTGAACAGATTAATGTGACCATTGCTGGTGTAGACCTAAGCCCCGCCCACTTACAACAGGAAGTGGTTTTTTCCACGTTTGAGGGTCATGCTTCTAAGCAAATGGTCCCAAACACTTGAGACTCCTCCAAAACATGTCAAACCCATTCATGATGCCACAATAAAAACCTCAAGTCGCTACGCTAAACGGGACATGGCGAATGGCGGTCCAACGCCATGAAACAGGAAGTACCTGTGACCAAGCCATGGAACCTTGGACCGCCATCAAACTTGCCATGACTGATGACAGTAAGGCCCTGAACAAAGCCCCATTGAAACATTATGGAATAAATGGAGCATGTCTCCATAGCGCCCCCTACAATATTTCAATCAATCAGCCCCGCCCACTACATTGATCGACATGGATAAAATTCAGCACAGTTGGAGAACCTGCCAGTACCTTCAAAAAAGTCTCTTGGACATATGGGCCAAAACCAACAGGAAGTCGGCCATTTTGAAAAAGGTGCCATTTTTGGGGTCATTTCTTTGCCATGCATTTTAAACAACTCCTCCTAGGGATATTGTCCAACTGACACCCAACTTGCACAGGATGCTCAGGAGGCATGTGTGATTTAAAGTTGTGTTATTTCTTCTAATAGAAGATTTAGTTTAGGAGGAGCGGGCGCTCAAAGTTTGATGTCTCATTAACAAAGACTTATTGCTAAAACTCCCACATAAAACAACATATCAGCACAGGAATCGACCCATTTGATGCCAGTTCCATGATGAACAAAATCTACAATGCAATAACATGACTATGAACTAGCCCCGCCCCTTGGCAACAACAAGTGTCTGATATCATGAACCAGGAAGTACCTGTAACAAAGCCATGAAATTGTTGATCTTCACCATACTTGCCATGAGTCATGACAGTTATGTACTTAATAGAATAAAATTACAACATAGTGGAAAAGATAGTAAATGGCTCCATAGCGCCCCCTACAATATTTCAATCAATCAGCCCCGCCCACTACATTGACTGACATGGATAAAATTCAGCACACTTATAGACCCTCCCAGTACCTTCAAAAAAGTCTCTTGGATATATGGGCTAAATCCAACAGGAAGTCGGCCATTTTGAAAAAAGGTGTCATTTTTGGGGCAATTTCTGTCATTTTCTTTGTCATGCATTTTGAGAAGTTCCTTCTAAGAATTTTGTCCAACTTTAACCCAAATGAGTCAGGATGCTCAAGAGGCATGTGTGATTAAAAGTTGTGCTATTTCTTTTAATAGGGGATATCGTTTAGGAGAGGCAGGGCAGCAAAGCAGCTGTGATGCAATTAAAAGGAAAACTGACATAACTCCCACAAAAAACAACCAACCTGCACCAAATTTGCTACAGATGATGCTAGTCATATCCTTTACATTTCTGCATGTCAATAATTAGATGATAAGTTAGCCCCGCCCCTTGGTGACAGGAAGTGACCGTTCATAAGGCCTAAATGGCCTGAAGTGCAGTCTGGCTGCACTTTAGGTTGAGAGGGGCATGGGAAGGATGTTTGCAGGGGAGGCGGTGGCATTATGCCGAGTGGCGCCATGGTGCGAGGGCCTATATCACCGCCTGCGGTTTTAATTAGGCCCGAGCACCTTGGCAGTGCGAAGGCCTATTGTAATTGCAGTGTTTATTATTATTATTAGGCCCGAGCACCTTGGCAGTGCGAAGGCCTATTGTAATTGCAGTGTTTATTATTATTATTATTTTTATTCGGACACTTCGCGTGCTTTTTTGGAGGCCTGAATGTGCTCGAAAACTCACCAAATTTTGCGTACCCCCCCAAGGGAATACGAAAAATTTGATATTTTGAGGTGCTCCAGAATGTTTGGGCGAAACTGAACGAGAGCGCCACCTATTTTAGGTGCCCCGCCACTGCATGTCGTTAATTTTGATAAAAATTCATACACATGATCTACATGACAGGACAAACAAAAAATCCTCTTAATGTCATGGTGAAATGTCGACAGGAAGGCGGCCATTTAAGGTCAAAGTCAATATTTTGGCGTTTTAGCACCTCGCATTTTAACGAACTCGTCCTTGGGCTTTTATCCCACTGAGCCACAAATTGCTCAGGATGTTCAGGAGGCATGTGTGATTCAATGTTGTGTTATTTCTTCTAATAGGAGACTTAGTTTACGAGGGGCGGGGCCTCAAAGTTTGATGTCTCGCCATGAAAAATTAAACGGATATAACTCCCACATAAAGCAACATTTCTGCACCAAATTTGCTAGATATGATGGCAGTCCCCTCCTACAGAGTTCTATATGTCAATATTTTGATTATGAAATAGTCACACCCCCTGGAGGTCAAAAGTGTTGTTTTTTGCTCACACACCCATAACTCTGGCTTGGTGGACACCACATGGCCCAAATTCACTCAGGCATCACAAAACATGTTGGTGAAGAGATCTGGTAAAGGACGTTGCTCTACGCTGCACGGCGTGCCCGTGACGCCATGGCGAAGTTCCATGCGGCGGCGTGACATCATAAATCACTATAAAATTCTCAATTTTGATCTGATCACCCTAAAACTTATAGGGATTAATAAGGGATCAGTCCTGAACAGATTACTGTGACCATTTCTGGTGTAGACTTAAGCCCCGCCCACTTACAACAGGAAGTGGTTTTTTCCACGTTTGAGGGTCATGCTTCTAAGCAAATGGTCCAAAACACTTGAGCCTCCTCCAAAACATGTCAAACCCATTCATGATGCCGCAATAAAAACCTCAAGTCGCTACGCTAAACGGGACATGGCGAATGGCGGTCCAACGCCATGAAACAGGAAGTACCTGTGACCAAGCCATGGAACCTTGGACCGCCACCAAACTTGCCATGACTGATGACAGTAAGGCCCTGAACTAAGCCCCATTGAAACATTATGGAATAAATGGAGCATGTCTCCATAGCGCCCCCTACAACATTTCAATCAATCAGCCCCGCCCACTACATGGATCGACATGGATAAAATTCAGCACAGTTGGAGAACCTTCCAGTACCTTCAAGAAAGTCTCTTGGACATATGGGCTAAATTCAACAGGAAGTCGGCCATTTTGAAAAAGGTGCCATTTTTGGGGTCATTTCTTTGCCATGCATTTTAAACAACTCCTCCTAGGGATATTGTCCAACTGACACCCAACTTGCACAGGATGCTCAGGAGGCATGTGTGATGTAAAGTTGTGTTATTTCTTCTAATAGAAGATTTAGTTTAGGAGGGGCGGGCCCTCAAAGTTTTATGTCTCATTAACAATGACTTATTGCTAAAACTCCCACATAAAACAACATATCAGCACAGGAATCGACACATTTGATGCCAGTCCCATAATGAACAAGATATACAATGCAATAATATGACTCTGAACTAGCCCCACCCCTTGGCAACAACAAGTGTCTGATATCATGAACCAGGAAGTACCTGTGACAAAGCCGTGAAATTGTTGATCTTCACCATACTTGCCATGAGTCATGACAGTTATGTCCTTAATAGAGTAAAATTACAATATAATGGAGAAGATCGTAAATGGCTCCATAGCGCCCCCTACAATATTTCAATCAATCAGCCCCGCCCACTACATTGACTGACATGGATATGATTCGGCACAGTTTTAGAACCTTCCAGTACCTTCAAAAAAGTCTCTTGGACATATGGCCTAAATCCAACAGGAAGTCGGCCATTTTGAAAAAATATGTCATTTTTGGGGTCATTTCTGTCATTTTCTTTGCCATGCATTTTGAGGAACTTCTGCTAAGAATTTTGTCCAACTTTAACCCAAATGAGTCAGGATGCTCAAGAGGCATGTGTGATTAAAAGTTGTGCAATTTCTTTCAATAGGGGATATCATTCAGGAGAGGCGGGGCAGCAAAGCAGATGTGATGCAATGAAAAGGAAAACTGACATAACTCCCACAAAAAACAACCAACCTGCACCAAATTTGCTACAGATGATGCCAGTCATATCCTTCACATTTCTGCATGTCAATAATTAGATTATTAGTTAGCCCCGCCCCTTGGTGACAGGAAGTGACCGTTCATAAGGCCTAAATGGCCTGAAGTGCAGTCTGGCTGCACTTTAGGTTGAGAGAGGCATGGGAAGGATGTTGCCAGGGGAGGCGGTGACATTCTGCCGAGCGGCGCCATGGTGCGAGGGCCTATATCACCGCTTGCGGTTTTAATTATTATTATTATTTTTATTCGGACACTTCGCGTGCTTTTTTGGAGGCCTGAACATGCTCGAAAACTCACCAAATTTTGCGTACCCCCCCAAGGGAATACGAAAAATTTGATATTTTGAGGTGCTCCAGAATGTTTGGGCGAAACTGAACGAGAGCGCCACCTATTTTAGGTGCCCCGCCACTGCATGTCGTTAATCTTTATGAAAATTCATACACATGATCTACATGCAAGGGCGAACAAAAAATCCTCTTAATGTCATGGTGAAATGTCGACAGGAAGGCGGCCATTTTAGGTCAAAGTCAATATTTTGGCGTTTTAGCACCTCGCATTTTAACGAACTCGTCCTAGAGCTTTTATCCCACTGAGCCACAAATTGCTGAGGATGTTCAGGAGGCATGTGTGATTAAATGTTGTGTTATTTCTTCTAATAGGAGACTTAGTTTACGAGGGGCGGGGCCTCAAAGTTTGATGTCTCGCCATGAAAAATTAAACGGATATAACTCCCACATAAAGCAACATTTCTGCACCAAATTTGCTAGATATGATGGCAGTCCCCTCCTACAGAGTTCTATATGTCAATATTTTGATTATGAAATAGCCACGCCCCCTGGAGGTCAAAAGTGTTGTTTTTTGCTCACACACCCATAACTCTGGCTTGGTGGACACCACATGGCCCAAATTCACTCAGGCATCACAAAACATGTTGGTGAAGAGATCTGGTAAAGGACGTTGCTCTACGCTGCACGGCGTGCCCGTGACGCCATGGCGAAGTTCCATGCGGCGGCGTGACATCATAAATCACTATAAAATTGTCAGTTTTGATCTGATCACCCTAAAACTTATAGGGATTAATAAGGGATCAGTCCTGAACAGATTAATGTGACCATTGCTGGTGTAGACCTAAGCTCCGCCCACTTACTACAGGAAGTGATTTTTTCCACGTTTGAGGGTCATGCTTCTAAGCAAATGGTCCCAAACACTTGAGACTCCTCCAAAACATGTCAAACCCTTTCATGATGCGACAATAAAAACCTCAAGTCGCTACGCTAAACGGGACATGGCGAATGGCGGTCCAACGCCATGAAACAGGAAGTACCTGTGACCAAGCCATGGAACCTTGGACCGCCACCAAACTTGCCATGACTGATGACAGTAAGGCCCTGAACTAAGCCCCATTGAAACATTATGGAATACATGGAGCATGTCTCCATAGCGCCCCCTACAAAATTTCAATCAATCAGCCCCGCCCACTACATGGACCGACATGAATAAAATTCAGCACAGTTGGAGAAGCTTCCAGTACCTTCAAAAAAGTCTCTTGGACATATGGGCTAAATTCAACAGGAAGTCGGCCATTTTGAAAAAGGTGCCATTTTTGGGGTCATTTCTTTGCCATGCATTTTAAACAACTCCTCCTAGGGATATTGTCCAACTGACACCCAACTTGCACAGGATGCTCAGGAGGCATGTGTGATTTAAAGTTGTGTTATTTCTTCTAATAGAAGATTTAGTTTAGGAGGGGCGGGCCCTCAAAGTTTTATGTCTTATTAACAAAGACTTATTGCTAAAACTCCCACATAAAACAACATATCAGCACAGGAATCGACCCATTTGATGCCAGTCCCATGATGAACAAAATCTACAATGCAATAATATGACTCTGAACTAGCCCCACCCCTTGGCAACAACAAGTGTCTGATATCATGAACCAGGAAGTACCTGTGACAAAGCCGTGAAATTGTTGATCTTCACCATACTTGCCATGAGTCATGACAGTTATGTCCTTAATAGAGTAAAATTACAATATAGTGGAGAAGATAGTAAATGGCTCCATAGCGCCCCCTACAATATTTTAATTAATTAGCCCCGCCCACTACATTGACTGACATGGTTATGATTCGGGAAACTTGTAGACGCTCCCAGTACCTTCAAAAAAGTCTCTTGGACATATGGGCTAAATCAAACAGGGAGTCGGCCATTTTGAAAAAGGTGCCATTTTTGGGGTCATTTCTGTCATTTTCTTTGCCATGCATTTTGAGGAACTTCTCCTAAGAATTTTGTCCAACTTTAACCCAAATGAGTCAGGATGCTCAAGAGGCATGTGTGATTAGAAGTTGTGCTATTTCTTTTAATAGGGGATATCGTTTAGGAGAGGCGGGGCAGCAAAGCAGATGTGATGCAACAAAAAGAAAAACTGACATAAATCCCCCAAAAAACAACCAACCTGCACCAAATTTGCTACAGATGATGCCAGTCATATCCTTCACATTTGTGCATGTCAAAAATTAGATGATAAGTTAGCCCCGCCCCTTGGTGACAGGAAGTGACCCTTCATAAAACCTAAATGGTCTGAAGTGCAGTCTGGCTGCACTTTAGGTTGAGAGAGGCATGGGAAGGATGTTGCCAGGGGAGGCGGTGGCATGATGCCGAGCGGCGCCATGGTGCGAGGGCCTATATCACCGCCTGCGGTTTTAATTATTATTATTATTTTTATTCGGACACTTCGCGTGCTTTTTTGGAGGCCTGAACGTGCTCGAAAACTCACCAAATTTTGCGTACCCCCCAAGGGAATACAAAAAATTTGATATTTTGAGGTGCTCCAGAATGTTTGGGCGAAACTGAATGAGAGCGCCACCTATTTTAAGTGCCCCGCCACTGCATGTCGTTAATCTTTATGAAAATTCATACACATGATCTACATGACAGGACAAACAAAAAATCCTCTTAATGTCATGGTGAAATGTCGACAGGAAGGTGGCCATTTTAGGTCAAAGTCAATATTTTGGCGTTTTAGCACCTCGCATTTTAACGAACTCGTCCTAGGGCTTTTATCCCACTGAGCCACAAATTGCTCAGGATGTTCAGGAGGCATGTGTGATTCAATGTTGTGTTATTTCTTCTAATAGGAGACTTAGTTTACGAGGGGCGGGGCCTCAAAGTTTGATGTCTCGCCATGAAAATTTAACCGGATATAACTCCCACATAAAGCAACATTTCTGCACCAAATTTGCTAGATATGGTGGCAGTCCTCTCCTACAGAGTTCTATATGTCAATATTTTGATTATGAAATAGCCACGCCCCCTGGAGGTCAAAAGTGTTGTTTTTTGCTCACACACCCATAACTCTGGCTTGGTGGACACCACATGGCCCAAATTCACTCAGACATCACAAAACATGTTGGTGAAGAGATCTGATAAAGGACGTTACTCTACGCTGCACGGCGTGCCCATGACGCCATGGCGAAGTTCCATGCGGCGGCGTGACATCATAAATCACTATAAAATTGTCAATTTTGATCTGATCACCCTAAAACTTATAGGGATTAATAAGGGATCAGTCCTGAACAGATTAATGTGACCATTGCTGGTGTAGACCTAAGCCCCGCCCACTTACAACAGGAAGTGGTTTTTTCCACGTTTGAGGGTCATGCTTCTAAGCAAATGGTCCAAAACACTTGAGCCTCCTCCAAAACATGTCAAACCCATTCATGATGCCACAATATAAACCTCAAGTCGCTACACTAAACGGGACATGGCGAATGGCGGTCCAACGCCATGAAACAGGAAGTACCTGTGACCAAGCCGTGGAACCTTGGACCGCCATCAAACTTGCCATGACTGATGACAGTAAGGCCCTGAACTAAGCCCCATTGAAACATTATGGAATAAATGGAGCATGTCTCCATAGCGCCCCCTACAATATTTCAATCAATCAGCCCCGCCCACTACATTGATCGACATGGATAAAATTCAGCACAGTTGGAGAACCTGCCAGTACCTTCAAAAAAGTCTCTTGGACATATGGGCTAAATTCAACAGGAAGTCGGGCATTTTGAAAAAGGTGCCATTTTTGGGGTCATTTCTTTGCCATGCATTTTAAACAACTCCTCCTAGGGATATTGTCCAACTGACACCCAACTTGCACAGGATGCTCAGGAGGCATGTGTGATGTAAAGTTGTGTTATTTCTTCTAATAGAAGATTTAGTTTAGGAGGGGCGGGCCCTCAAAGTTTTATGTCTCATTAACAATGACTTATTGCTAAAACTCCCACATAAAACAACATATCAGCACAGGAATCGACACATTTGATGCCAGTCCCATGATGAACAAAATATACAATGCAATAATATGACTATGAATTAGCCCCACCCCTTGGCAACAACATGTGTCTGATATCATGAACCAGGAAGTACCTGTAACAAAGCCATGAAACCTTTGATCTTCACCATACTTGCCATGAGTCATGAAAGTTATGCCCTTAATAGAGTAAAATTAAAATATAGTGGAGAAGATAGTAAATGGCTCCATAGCGCCCCCTACAATATTTTAATTAATCAGCCCCGCCCACTACATTGACTGACATGGATATGATTCGGGAAACTTGTAGACCCTCCCAGTACCTTCAAAAAAGTCTCTTGGACATATGGGCTAAATCCAACAGGAAGTCGGCCATTTTGAAAAGGGTGCCATTTTTGGGGTCATTTCTGTCATTTTCTTTGCCATGCATTTGGAGGAACTTGTCCTAAGAATTTTGTCCAACTTTAACCCAAATGAGTCAGGATGCTCAAGAGGCATGTGTGATTAAAAGTTGTGCTATTTCTTTTAATAGGGGATATCATTTAGGAGAGGCGGGGCAGCAAAGCAGATGTGATGCAATGAAAAGGAAAACTGACATAACTCCCACAAAAAACAACCAACCTGCACCAAATTTGGTACAGATGATGCCAGTCACATCCTTCACATTTCTGTATGCCAATAATTAGATGATAAGTTAGCCCCGCCCTTTGGTGACAGGAAGTGACCGTTCATAAGGCCTAAATGGCCTGAAGTGCAGTCTGGCTGCACTTTAGGTTGAGAGAGGCATGGGAAGGATGTTGCCAGGGGAGGCGGTGGCATTATGCCGAGCGGCGCCATGGTGCGAGGGCCTATATCACCGCTTGCGGTTTTAATTATTATTATTATTATTATTATTATTATTATTATTCTCCTAATAAATGAATTGCTTTTTTGGAGGCCTGAACATGCTCAAAAACTCACCAAATTTTGCGTACCCCCCCAAGGGAATGCGAAAAATTTTATATTTTGAGGTGCTCCAGAATGTTTGGGCGAAACTGAATGAGAGCGCCACCTATTTTAGGTGCCCCGCCACTGCATGTCGTTAATCTTTATGAAAATTCATACACATGATCTACATGCTAGGGCGAACAAAAAATCCTCTTAATGTCGTGGTGAAATGTCGACAGGAAGGCGGCCATTTAAGGTCAAAGTCAATATTTTGGCGTTTTAGCACCTCGCATTTTAACGAACTCGTCCTAGAGCTTTTATCCCACTGAGCCACAAATTGCTCAGGATGTTCAGGAGGCATGTGTGATTAAATGTTGTGTTATTTCTTCTAATAGGAGACTTAGTTTACGAGGGGCGGGGCCTCAAAGTTTGATGTCTCGCCATGAAAAATTAAACGGATATAACTCCCACATAAAGCAACATTTCTGCACCAAATTTGCTAGATATGATGGCAGTCCCCTCCTACAGAGTTCTATATGTCAATATTTTGATTATGAAATAGCCACGCCCCCTGGAGGTCAAAAGTGTTGTTTTTTGCTCACACACCCATAACTCTGGCTTGGTGGACACCACATGGCCCAAATTCACTCAGGCATCACAAAACATGTTGGTGAAGAGATCTTATAAAGGACGTTGCTCTACACTGCACGGCGTGCCCGTGACGCCATGGCGAAGTTCCATGCGGCGGCGTGACATCATAAATCACTATAAAATTGTGAATTTTGATCTGATCACCCTAAAACTTATAGGGATTAATAAGGGATCGGTCCTGAACAGATTAATGTGACCATTGCTGGTGTAGACCTAAGCTCCGCCCACTTACAACAGGAAGTGTTTTTTTCCACGTTTGAGGGTCATGCTTCTAAGCAAATGGTCCCAAACACTTGAGACTCCTCCAAAACATGTCAAACCCTTTCATGATGCCACAATAAAAACCTCAAGTCGCTACGCTAAACGGGACATGGCGAATGGCGGTCCAACGCCATGAAACAGGAAGTACCTGTGACCAAGCCATGGAACCTTGGACCGCCACCATACTTGCCATGACTGATGACAGTAAGGCCCTGAACTAAGCCCCATTGAAACATAATGGAATACATGGAGCATGTCTCCATAGCGCCCCCTACAAAATTTCAATCAATCAGCCCCGCCCACTACATGGACCGACATGGATAAAATTCAGCACAGTTGGAGAACCTTCCAGTACCTTCAAAAACGTCTCTTGGACATATGGGCTAAATTCAACAGGAAGTCGGCCATTTTGAAAAAGGCGCCATTTTTGGGGTCATTTCTTTGCCATGCATTTTAAACAACTCCTCCTAGGGATATTGTCCAACTGACACCCAACTTGCACAGGATGCTCAGGAGGCATGTGTGATTTAAAGTTGTGTTATTTCTTCTAATAGAAGATTTAGTTTAGGAGGGGCGGGCCCTCAAAGTTTGATGTCTTATTAACAAAGACTTATTGCTAAACCTCCCACATAAAACAACATATCAGCACAGGAATCGACACATTTGATGCCAGTCCCATGATGAACAAAATCTACAATGCAATAATGGGACTATGAATTAGCCCCACCCCTTGGCAACAACAAGTGTCTGACATCATGAACCAGGAAGTACCTGTAACAAAGCCATGAAATTGTTGATCTTCACCATACTTGCCATGAGTCATGACAGTTATGTCCTTAATAGAGTAAAATTATAATATAGTGGAAAAGATAGTAAATGGCTCCATAGCGCCCCCTACAATATTTCAATCAATCAGCCCCGCCCACTACATTGACTGACATGGATATGATTCGGGAAACTTGTAGACCATCCCAGTACCTTCAAAAAAGTCTCTTGGACATATGGGCTAAATCCAACAGGAAGTCGGCCATTTTGAAAAAGGTGTCATTTTTGGGGTCATTTCTGTCATTTTCTTTGTCATGCATTTTGAGAAGTTCCTTCTAAGAATTTTGTCCAACTTTAACCCAAATGAGTTAGGATGCTCAAGAGGCATGTGTGATTAAAAGTTGTGCTATTTCTTTTGATAGGGGATATCATTTAGGAGAGGCGGGGCAGCAAAGCAGATGTGATGCAACGAAAAGGAAAACTGACATAACTCCCACAAAAAACAACCAACCTGCACCAAATTCACTACAGATGACGCCAGTCATATTCTTCACATTTGTGCATGTCAATAATTAGATTATAAATTAGCCCCGCCCCTTGGTGACAGGAAGTGACCGTTCATAAGGCCTAAATGGCCTGAAGTGCAGTCTGGCTGCACTTTAGGTTGAGAGAGGCATGGGAAGGATGTTGGCAGGGGAGGCGGTGGCATTATGCCGAGCGGCGCCATGGTGCGAGGGCCTATATCACCGCTTGCGGTTTTAATTATCATTATTATTATTCTCCTAATAAATGAATTGCTTTTTTGGAGGCCTGAACATGCTCAAAAACTCACCAAATTTTGCGTACCCCACCAAGGGAATGCGAAAAATTTGATATTTTGAGGTGCTCCAGAATGTTTGAGCGAAACTGAATGAGAGCGCCACCTATTTTAGGTGCCCCGCCACTGCATGTCGTTAATCTTTATGAAAATTCATACACATGATCTACATGCAAGGGCGAACAAAAAATCCTCTTAATGTCATGGTGAAATGTCGACAGGAAGGCGGCCATTTTAGGTCAAAGTCAATATTTTGGCGTTTTAGCACCTCGCATTTTAACGAACTCGTCCTAGAGCTTTTATCCCACTGAGCCACAAATTGCTCAGGATGTTCAGGAGGCATGTGTGATTAAATGTTGTGTTATTTCTTCTAATAGGAGACTTAGTTTACGAGGGGCGGGGCCTCAAAGTTTGATGTCTCGCCAGGAAAAATTTAACGGATATAACTCCCACATAAAGCAACATTTCTGCACCAAATTTGCTAGATATGATGGCAGTCCCCTCCTACAGAGTTCTATATGTCAATATTTTGATTATGAAATAGCCACGCCCCCTGGAGGTCAAAAGTGTTGTTTTTTGCTCACACACCCATAACTCTGGCTTGGTGGACACCACATGGCCCAAATTCACTCAGGCATCACAAAACATGTTGGTGAAGAGATCTGGTAAAGGACATTGCCCTACGCTGCACGGCGTGCCCGTGACGCCATGGCGAAGTTCCATGCGGCGGCGTGACATCATAAATCACTATAAAATTGTCAATTTTGATCTGATCACCCTAAAACTTATAGGGATTAATAAGGGATCAGTCCTGAACAGATTAATGTGACCATTGCTGGTGTAGACCTAAGCCCCGCCCACTTACAATAGGAAGTGGTTTTTTCCACGTTTGAGGGTCATGCTTCTAAGCAAATGGTCCAAAACACTTGAGCCTCCTCCAAAACATGTCAAACCCTTTCATGATGCCACAATAAAAACCTCAAGTCGCTACGCTAAACGGGACATGGCGAATGGCGGTCCAACGCCATGAAACAGGAAGTACCTGTGACCAAGCCATGGAACCTTGGACCGCCACCAAACTTGCCATGACTGATGACAGTAAGGCCCTGAACTAAGCCCCATTGAAACATTATGGAATAAATGGAGCATGTCTCCATAGCGCCCCCTACAAAATTTCAATCAATCAGCCCCGCCCACTACATGGACCGACATGAATAAAATTCAGCACAGTTGGAGAACCTGCCAGTACCTTCAAAAAAGTCTCTTGGACATATGGGCTAAATTCAACAGGAAGTCGGCCATTTTGAAAAAGGTGCCATTTTTGGGGTCATTTCTTTGCCATGCATTTTAAACAACTCCTCCTAGGGATATTGTCCAACTGACACCCAACTTGCACAGGATGCTCAGGAGGCATGTGTGATGTAAAGTTGTGTTATTTCTTCTAATAGAAGATTTAGTTTAGGAGGGGCGGGCCCTCAAAGTTTGATGTCTCATTAACAAAGACTTATTGCTAAAACTCCCACATAAAACAACATATCAGCACAGGAATCGACACATTTGATGCCGGTTCCATGATGAACAAAATCTACAATGCAATAATATGACTATGAATTAGCCCCACCCCTTGGCAACAACAAGTGTCTGATATCATGAACCAGGAAGTACCTGTAACAAAGCCATGAAATTGTTGATCTTCACCATACTTGCCATGAGTCATGACAGTTATGTCCTTAATAAAATAAAATTACCATATAATGGAAAAGATAGTAAATGGCTACATAGCGCCCCCTACAATATTTCAATCAATCAGCCCCGCCCACTACATTGACTGACATGGATAAAATTCAGCACACTTATAGTCCATTCCAGTACCTTCAAAAAAGTCTCTTGGACATATGGGCTAAATCAAACAGGAAGTCGGCCATGTTGAAAAAAGCTGCCATTTTTGGGGTCATTTCTGTCATTTTCTTTGCCATGCATTTTGAGGAAGTCCTGCTAAGAATTTTATCTAACTTTAACCCAAATGAGTCAGGATGCTCAAGAGGCATGTGTGATTAAAAGTTGTGCTATTTCTTTTAATAGGGGATATCATTTAGGAGAGGCAGGGCAGCAAAGCAGATGTGATGCAATGAAAAGGAAAACTGACATAACTCCCACAAAAAACAACCAACCTGCACCAAATTTGCTACAGATGATGCCAGTCATATCCTTCACATTTCTGCATGTCAATAATTAGATTATAAATTAGCCCCGCCCCTTGGTGACAGGAAGTGACCCTTCATAAGGCCTAAATGGCCTGAAGTGCAGTCTGGCTGCACTTTAGATTGAGAGAGGCATGGGAAGGATGTTGCCAGGGGAGGCGGTGGCATTATGCCGAGCGGCGCCATGGTGCGAGGGCCTATATCACCGCTTGCGGTTTTAATTATGATTGTAATTATTTTTTTAGTTAATTTATTTTGAAAATATTGAAAATCTTACATACTCTACCTTTAAAGATTAAATAAGGCAGTAGCCACATAGGAGACAATACCATCATAGCATTTTAATTCGAGGGATGCTAAGTTAATTTCCCAACTGACATGTGGAAATATCATCAGGCAAGATTCTAAAGTCCACATTGATTTGGATAAAATCGTTTACTAATTTGATACAATTTTGACTCATATGTTACAGTGCAAATCTGTGATTATGGAAAAGCATTGATTTTATGCTTAAGAGCATCAGCAGTCCTTGAGAATCCACCTTTTATTTAAAGTTTGTTTATTCTTGGCACTGTTGCAGTACACAGTTAAGTATAAAGGCTTTGATCAATGCTTTCTATAATATGTCAGGGAGAAGGTGGTCTGATTTGTGTCCATTCAGCTCCTTTCAAATGAAATATGCATGTCCTTCATTTTGCATTCTTATGAGGTGGCACAGCCCTTTGTGGATCTGTTGGTTGAGAGCAGCAGCCCAAATCCACAGCTATATGAACTAGAACTTCCACTCTAGTGGGTTGCTTCACTTAGGTACCTTTGTGGAGTCAGAGTGATGACTTGCTCCAATAAATGACAGCCGGGACTGTAGCCAATGTCATTAAGGCCAACTGGCAAGCACCATTACTCAGCCACCCTCTCCTTTCCAAAAAGACCTTTTATCTCCAAATACAGAACTTTCATCCGGTTTCGCCCACTCATTTGGCCCAGGTGGGCTTCATGATGCCTCCAGTCTTCTTCTGGTTAATGCCTTCAGAAATGAGGTCTGCCTTTTTCTTTTTTTTTTTTTTTTTTTTTTTTTTTTAGCAGAGATGGAGTAAATACATTACACACTTGAAATTCATGAAATTCCCATGACAGCAAAACAATCAGTCAGAGAGGATATCAGATACATTCACAGCAGATTTGATATCTCATACATCATCATGCATATTTCACCATCTTGTATACATGATAATGATATATATTCTGCGATTCAAAATGAACTGTTAGTGTTCTCAGAAGCGACTTTAACACATTTATGTTACCAAATTCTTTGTCTTATTTCTGCTTTGAGGTCACATCTGTTACCTAGACTCTAAGCTGAGGTCAAATAATTAGATTCAAAGGGATGTGGTTGGAGGGAGGCTTCAGCAGAGCGCCTTCTCAGCTCACAGCAGATTTATCTGCATCTTAGGAGACGACATATCTGCTTTTTAGCCAAAAGAATTCTTGACCTTTTCACTGAATTTAGAAAATGTGAGCATTACTCTCCAGATCTGTAGGTTAAAAAAAAATAAAAAATCAGATTTGTGTGTATTCTGTTTAACTGTGGAATGATAAACGTATGATTGACACTCTATCTGGATATATATTTACATCCAGAAAACCCGACACATGGAAGTTTTCTTTCAAAGGCTTTGTTAGTATTTGAGATTATTCCTTACTGAAATCTTTCTGTTTGAAATCTTAAACTAAGTCAAGATGAAATGTTAGAATTTTTTTTTCTGTTCTGTTTGATGGAAGAACTTTTGTTCTGTTGAATAAAAGGCTCTTTCCCCATCTACTGTCTGGATGGTCTGTAGTGGAGAAAAGTGAAGGTCACTTCAGTTCCCTGTCTCCCACTTAGTCGTACAGCCTCCTTCCTGCTGTCACCTACCAGCTGGAATAGTTTCCCTTGTCTTGTGTAAAAATAACTGTTGTGGATTAAGCCACATGGTGTAACAGTGCATTTCTTTGACAGATGTCTGTTGCGAAGAACTATTTTATAACTAAGTGGATTTCCCATGTTAGCTTTTTCCATGTTGAAATGTTGCACATATAACCATCAGCCTTTTTACGTTTCAGTCTGACGTTTATATCCTTGTTTTGCTACATCTTTGAATCATTATTTATATCATATGTATTTGTTTTATGAGCTTTAAGCTTGACTTTCTCTGTAAAAACAAAAAAGCACAATCAGGACTAAATCAGTTGTCAGTATTTATACTGCAGTGAGCTCAAATAATCACCATACTAAGAAAAACTAATGACCCTGCACTTGTTGTGACGGGTGGAAAGTAGACTAAAAAGCAGATGTGCAACTCTTGAAGTATAAGTTTATTGAAAAGATGAAAACGTCCAGGCATTTGGTCGAGTTATTCCATGATGAAAATAGGCGGGTCAGTAGCAGAGTGGATTGACAGGCGAGCAGTGAGGAATAAACTGAAACTCTGGAATGGCGAAAGGGCAGCCATCAACAAGATGGTAGAGACTGATGATAAGATGAGAGTAAATAAATATAATTTTTACCATTTCTGACTGATTTCATATTTCACTGCTCCTTTTGCTTAAACAAGATTTATTGAATTAATTAATCCTGTATTTTTAGAAGTATGTCTTTTCCTTTTGTAATGCCCAGAATATAACCATCTATAAGAATTTAATCCACGCCGGTAAACAGATTTTATAAAAATATTTTGATTTTGGAGACAAAAAAAATCTTTATAATAAATGTGTGTAAAAACATAAATGATCAGTATGATGGTGTAGTTTCAGCCAACGTTTGTAAAATGGTTGCATGAACATTTAATGATTGAAATTAAAGACAATGAAGGAACGTACACCAATCACCAGGTAAACACTGACGTGGAAACACATAAACCTGAACTATCAAACCGAATAATAATTTCTGTTTCTGGATTGTAACAACTCTACACCTCACGTGAACTCGCCATGGCAAATGTTTTTTTCTCAGCATGGTTTAGCCATATTTTTAACATAGTTTACTTATTAAAAAGAATGGAGGTCCCAGCAGTAGCTGGGCGCTCCCACAATAGCAGAATTGGAGGTGACACCACATGCTTGTTGTCTCTATGGCCTATGCCAAAGTCTGGCTCTGTGAAAGCCTGTCATGTCTCATACTGAAAAATCTGCTTTTGTCCAGAAACGTTGTATAAAAATAGTCCAGGGAATAGATGCATAAACTGTAAAGATTGAGTTAAAATGTGTACATACACAAAGTCAGAATATGCTAACACATTTTTGATAGATTTATAAAGCTATGCTGCTCCTGATTTTCTAAAATGTAGGAACTGAATACACATGTAGATGCCTGATTTCCATCATCGGCCTTCGGTGAATGCAGACATTCTTCCTTTGTCATTGGCCTTTTTTTTAAATTATTATTATTATTATTTTAAAAGAAACCACTCAAAAGGTAATTAAATGTTCATGACTATGAAATCATTACTAAAGTTGAAATTAAAACAGAAGCTTTTATTAGGAGATAAAACACCTTCTGCTTAATAAGTGATGTTGTGTATTTACTTTTGAAGATTTGCTACATAATTAGGGGGAAAGACTGCAAGGAACATGATTGCTGTCTTGAGCGTCCTTTAGAAACCCATAGCTCTAAATTAGCCATTTTTTATAATATTAGAATAACCAAAAGCTGGACTACCAGCCTTTTCTTTACTTGTTTATAGCATTATACTGTATCTCTAATTCATTTCATGTTGAGTCCTATTACTCACCTCCCATGTGACTGCATGTATGCTGCAGAATAATGTATATTGTATGCACTGTGTTGCAAACTATTTCCTTAAAAAAGTGGCTTTTCTTTTGGCACCTGGCCTCAGTGCAAAGTTTGCAATGTGTGTGTGCAGCTTGTCTTTCAAGTGGAGAAATAGATTATTCATGTGATTCATCTGCTGAAGACTTCAAACTTAAGTCCACTTAAACAGCCAAGAGACTTTTCTTTTTAAAGAAAAAAGAAAAAAATAAATAAAGGAAAAAAATCTAAACAATTTAATACATTTATATCCAGACTTTCATTGTATCTGCAATGTAACACCTTTTTGCTTTAATGTATTTGAGAAAGGGGTTTTATAAATCAATTGGCATAAACAATTAATAAACCAACATACTAATGAATTCAGGGCTTACTTCAATTGAAGTGTCATCAAAAAGTTCTTTTGCTATTACAAATTCTTCCAAAAGTGAACTGAACTACATCTGAAAGAAGTCCTAAAACATTCCACATTTCCACTTCTTGATCAATGCAAAATAAGGCGCCAGAAATACTTGAAATTAATTGTGCCATTAAATGATCAATAAATCATGAAGATCTCTTCAATATAATTTTTCCCCAAAGGACCTTATCTGAATCAACAAGCAGATTATACAACTCACACACTGAATAAAAAAAATCATTAGACTCTGTAAATCTACACAGCTTTTCCTCAGCACACAACCGCTCATTTCAGAACAGTCACTGCACATCAGTCATCAGTGCTTGTTAGAATATGATGAGGCCTTGGGTGTGTCACCCTGCAATGCAGGATTTCTCAGTCTGGTACTACGAGAGCCACAGTATATCTGCTTCAACACACCTGTGTGAAATTAAATGTTTCTACCAGCCTCAAGTTCTGCATGATGACTCGTTGTTTGGAGTTATTTGGCAAACTCATGAGAATCTTAGAAAGTTATCACATGTTGCTAAAGAAGCCACAGGAGCAGCAGGGTGCCAATGGCTAAATATGTAGTTTTAGATAAAACACAAGGGCTCAAACTGTTTTTAGAGACAAATATTTATGGGCAGATATGCCAGATTATAAATATTGTTACGAGCTGACATTAACATGGGCCAACCTGATTGGAATTTCAACGCCATTCAGCTGGGCTGCTCTACATGGTGGGCAAAGTTTTGAGAAGACTAGCTCCACGTAACCAAAGGCGAGGCGGGTGGTGATTTCCAGGCTGAAGGAGACCTGGAAACACAGGTAATCCACCTTTTGGGCTGTTCTGCAAAGCACCGACTCAGTGGAGAAAAGATGTTAGATCAGCCGCTGGAGAAGACTTCAAAAGGATCCTGACCTTTTTCACTGCACCCCCACATATTCCATGCGATACTGTAGTTTAAGTTGTCTGTCAACCAGAAAATCAATTGGATCGATTCAAGGCTGCCCCTGCCTACATGCTGAAGTGTCCTTGGGTAAAACGCTGTTCCCTATTGCCTCCTGATGTATCAATCAGGATATGTAAGTACTATATAAGTACAGTTCATTTACTATTCACCCCCTTTTAGCATTTCTTATAGAAAAACAGGGGCGCCTGAAAGCTTCGAAGGTCAGTATAGACTCAAGGAAGAGGTGCAGAGAACTCCCTTGTTCAGGTAATGCACAGACAGCTGGTCAACTCAGGTGCTAATACCAGAAAACAAACATAAATAGCATCATAATGAACAAGACAGGTAGGAGCTGATGGACAACCACATCCACTCGTACCATCTTGTTTTGTAAGAAGTGGTAGGCATAAAATGACAAGGTGACTCAAATGCAGCGAGCCACTGTCTAATACCTAGCATCACCTCACATTGATTTGGACTGTGGGAGTAAGCTGGTGTACCTGGAGAAAACCAACACATAAGTGATTATCCAAAACTCTACATAAAGAGAATCTATTTGGGATTTAAATAAAAAATCGAGTCAAATAAGTTAAAAAAAAAAAAAATTTAATAAAATAAAATACTGAAAAGATTCTAGCAGCAGAAAGCAGAAATTCTTCCATCAACAATTAAGTTGAAGGCTTATAATACCAAACTGAACTGAAAGTTGATGCAAAATATATCAATTACAAATTATACATTAATCCCAACCACTGTAAACATGTAGACACACACACACACACACACACACACACACACACACACACACAATAATAAGTGCTCTCAGACATACAGAAGTAAATGACTTGAACTGAAATGTGTCTCAACAACTAAATCTCCCTATAGACTAAAGGCTCATCAGTGAAATTCATTAAATTAGCCATCATTCTCTGATTAATATCCTGCCCAGAGTCACTGTGTAACCCGAGGTGATTTTAAAATTACACTTCCAATCAGTTACAAAATCACATTCATGCATGTAATGAAAAAAAGATTCCTTTCTTTTGTGTGTGTGTGAGTGGGTGTGTGTCTGGAAAATTTATTGGAACTGCCCAACCAATTTTACTCTAATCTCACCACCGCCACAAAACTTAGCAATGTCACCCGGGCGTGTTCAACATTTCAAGTCTCACCGCTTGCGACTAAGTTGAAGCTTCATAGAGTGAAAGAAAGCATTTAAACTGGAATCTTGATGACACATTCAGTTTATCAACCAGCACCCTGCTCAGATTGTCTTCAAAGGCAAAACCTCCATCAGCAGAAGGAGAGACATGCTGGACTCTGAGAAAAGAAGAGGCATTTGACATCTTTGTGCAAATTTGTTTCACACAATAGTGAATTTTTCTCATGTAAGGATACTTTGTACACACACATTAACAAGCTCATTTATACTTCAACATGGTCAAATTTTGCATTATTTTTTATCCTTTTTAACCTGATTCATTAACATCCGTCATGTATAGCTGTAAATATGTGGAAAAAAAAGGATAGATAGATGATACTGCATAGGACAGCGATAAGTCATGCATACAATACTTAATTTAAAGTGGTTTCAGTTTAGTTTTCAGAGCTTCTGCGTAACCTGTTTCTGCTAAGACTTGATGCAATGTACAATGACAACATCAAGCTTTTTAGAATACAAGGAAACTGTTAGCTTCCTCTCAAGTCTGACCTTTAAGCAGCTTCAGGCTCTAAAACTGTAGAAAAGACCCTGCCGCACCCACTAGTTTTCACAAAAACATTTTCCAGCATGGTGTCTTCCTGTCTCTAAATGTTGCCAGGAGTGAGTGTGAGTGGTTGTTTGTCTTTCTATGTTGGTCCTGCAATCTACTGGTGTCTTTCTTGTCCAGGGTGTACCCTGCCTTTTGGCCAGTAGCCCTGATGCAGGTTGTATTTTTTTGTGTTAGCTTTATGTCAGGCTTTAACTTTGGCTATGATTGGCCAATCGGTATGACCGACCCATTCTGATTGTGTGATAGGGTAGAATCACGGCGATCTCATCATGTTTACTTCAATGTGACCAATCAGCACTGGCAAAACCAGAAATGTTTGTGACTCAGAATGACTGGCAACTGTCATCATCCAATAAAACTGGTGTTACCGGGTAGGAAATGGTGATTTTGAAAGACTAACTACTTCCAAAGCTAAACAGGAAACGTAGTTGTTTTACTAAATGCAATTTTATGTTGGTGGATCAACGTTTTGAAATCAAAACAACAGCAAATGTAAGACAGAATACATAACAATGTTTTACAAACAAAAGGCATAAATTCACCCTTCTTTTGACTCTGGTTGAGTGAATCTTGGTCATAGCGAGATGACACTGGTATGTTATGAATTTGTGGGATGTGTGCTTTCAGTAGAGGTGTTGTTTGTTCGTTTCCATGATGCTGGGTGGACACGAGGGTCGATTATGTTTGTTTACGTATTTCTGCGGACTTTATTTGGTGTTTTAATTGTTTATTTTCTGATCTTGTTTGGTGGTTATGGTAATGAGTTTTATTAGCTTTTAGCTAAGAGTGTGGACTTTCCGTGGATACCACACGTCTATTTTTGTCGTCTTCTTCGTGCCGCTTATCCGGGGTCTGGTTGCGGGGGCAGCAACCTAAGCAGGGAAGCCCAGACTTCCCTCTCCCCAGTCACATTTTCCAACTCTGCAGGGGGGATCCCGAGGCGTTCCCAGGCCAGCCGAGAGATATAATCCCTCTAGCATGTCCTGGGCCTTCCCCGGTGTCTCCTCCCAGAGGGACGTGCCTGGAACACCTCACCAGGGAGGCATCCAGGAGGCATCGAGCTACCTCAACTGGTTCCTCTCGATGCGGAGGAGAAGCGGTTCTACTCTGAGCCCCTCCCGGATGACCGAGCTCCTCACCCTATCTCTAAGGGAGAGCCCGGCCACCCTACTGAGGAAACTCATTTCAGCTGCCTGAATACGAAATCTTGTTCTTTCGGTCACGACCCACAGCTCATGACCATAGGTGAGGGTAGGAACGTAGATCGACTGGTAAATCGAGAGCTTCTCCTTCTGGCTCAGCTCCTTCTTCACCACGACAGACCGGCACAGAGTCCGCATTACTGCAGACGCCGCACCGATCCGTCTGTCGATCTCGCACTCCATCCTTCCCTCACTCGTGAACATGACCCTGAGATATTTAAACTCCTCCACTTGAGGCAGGACCTCACTTCCGACCCGGAGAGAGGGCAATCCACCCTATTCCGGCTGAGGACCATGGTCTCAGATTTGGAGGTGCTGATTCCCATCCCAGCCACTTCACACTCGGCAATCGCTCAAGTGAGAGCTGGAGATCACGACCAGATGAAGCCAACGGGACCACGTCATCTGCAAAAAGCAGGAACCCAATCCTG
This sequence comes from Telmatherina bonti, assembly GCF_933228915.1. Taxonomy (NCBI): domain Eukaryota; kingdom Metazoa; phylum Chordata; class Actinopteri; order Atheriniformes; family Telmatherinidae; genus Telmatherina; species Telmatherina bonti. The sequence continues at coordinate 13,330,667 of NC_136627.1, read as the reverse complement.
AGGCCACCAAGCCAGATCCCCTCAACACCTCGGCTGCGCCTAGAAATTCTGTCCATATAAGTTATGAACAGAATCGGTGATAAAGGGCAGCCTTGGCGGTGTCCAACCCTCACCGGAAACGAATCTGACTTACTACCGGCAATGCGAACCAAGCCCTGACACCTGTCGTACAGGGACCGGACATCTCGCTACAAGGGGGTCCGGTACCCCATACTCCCGGAGTACCCCCCACAGGAGCCCCCGGGGGACACGGTCAAATGCCTTCTCCAGGTCCACAAAGCACATGTAGACTGGTTGGGGAAACTCCCATGCTCCTTCCAGGACCCCAAAGAGGATATAGAGCTGGTCCACTGTTCCGCGACCAGGACAAAAACCACACTGCCCCTCCTCAATCTGAGATTCGACAATCCGGCGGACTCTCCTCTACAGGACCCCTGAATAGACCTTACCAGGGAGGCTGAGGAGTGTGATTCCCCTGTAATTGGAACACACCCTCCGGTCCCCCTTCTTAAAAAGGGGGACCACCACCCCAGTCTGCCAATCCAGCGGCACTGCCCCCGATGTCCACGCGATGCTGCAGAGGCATGTCAGCCAGGACAGCCCCACAGCATCCAGAGCCTTAAGGAACTCTGGGCGGATCTTGTCCACCCCCGGGGCCTTGTCGCCAAGGAGCTTTTTGACCACCTCAGCAACTTCAGCCCCAGAGATAGGAGAGTCCACCCCTGAGTCCCCCAGCTCTGCTTCCTCATCGGAAGACGTGTTGGTAGGATTGAGGAGGTCTTCGAAGTATTCCTTCCACCGACCCACTACGTCCCAAGTTGAGGTCAGCAGCTCCCCACCTCCACTGTATACAGTGTTGATGAAACACTGCTTCCCCCTCCTGAGCCGCCGGATGGTGGACCAGAATCGCCTCGAAGCCATCCGGAAGTCTTTCTCCATGGCCTCGCCGAACTCCTCCCATACCAGAGTTTTTGCCTTGGCGACAGCCGAAGCCACATGCCACTTAACCTGTCGGTACCCATCAGCTGCCTCCGAGTCCCACAGTTTTTTGTGTTAGGCTATTTACACAAAGTTACACGGTGATGTTTACTCCTGCAGTGCCCGGTACCAGGAACTTGGGATGCAAGAATTGTAATCAGTTGCTGCACAGAAACATCTAAAATCTGCAGGATACGAGTACAACATCCATAGCTAGTGATCCCTTCATTAAGAATGGTGAATATATAAAAGGTGAAAAATTGGATGTGTCAGCAGGTCCTGGAAAAACTAGTCCATGCTTTTTACCACTTGATTGTTGAAACAGTGTCTTTACAGGTTTATCTAAAAAAAAGACAGCTGCAGCTCACTCAAAACTGTGCTACTCGAGTCCTCACTAAGGCCAAGAAGTGGAACACATCAGTGCAGCTCTGTGGTCTTTCCACTGGCTGCCTGTCTGTCAGAAGAAAGACTTTAAAGTTCTGTTGCTGGTTTCAAAAAGCTCTGAGTGGTTTTGGACCAAAACACATCAGTGAACCTCTTGACCCAAACTCCCAGACCCCTGAGATCATCTGGAACAAGTGTTTTATCAATTTTCTGGGTCAGAAACAAAAATGGAGAATCAGCATTAAGGCTTTTGCTATGATTCAGTTCAGCTGAGGACCACCTGTTTTCAGCTGTATTTGAATAGTTTTTTAGTTTAAAAGCACAAATCTGAAATGCTTCTTTTTACCTTGATTTTTAACTTGGTCATGTTTTTAATACCTTTTGTGTCTAATGTCCTTCCCGATATGTTCCCTCTTGTTTTTAATTTTAACGTTTGCTTCTTATTTTGTATCACCCTGTTGTTCCTGAATTGTGATCTAATAAATAAACCAGCCTTGAATTAAAGGGGACTCTGACTTAAAAAAAACAAAAAAAAAAAGACCTTGTTTTATAAACATTTGCTTTAGCTGGTAAAACATTTTATTCATAATAATTAGTTCTATTAGTTTATATAAATTTTGACAAATTAATTTCACTAGGGCTGCACGGTGGCGCAGTGGTTGGCACTGTGGCCTCACAGCAAGAAGGTCGCTGGTTTGTTCCTTGGCTGGTTTGGTCAGTGGCCTTTCTGTGTGGAGTTTGCATGTTCTCCCCGTGTATGCGTGGGTTCTCTCCGGGTACTCCGGCTTCCTCCCACCATCCAAACACATGCATGATAGGTTAATTGGTCACTCTAAATTGCCCCTAGGTGTGAGTGTGGTTGTTCGTGGCCCTGTGATGGACTGGCGAGCTGTCCAGGGTGTACCCTGCCTGTCGCCCAAAGCCGGCTGGGATAGGCTCCAGCTTCCCCGCAACCCTGAATTGGAATAAGCGGTTTGGAAAATGAATGAATGAATAAATAATTTCACTAGTTTGCAGCCATTTTTGTTTGCGTTGCAATGCATCCTGGGTAATGTCGCTGTGGTGTCAGCCACATATAGCACCATATTGGCTTAATGTTTTCTGTTCAGTCTTTTCAATTTGAACACAAGTGCATTGAGAGGGGAAACAATGATGAAATAATAACTGAAAATACACTGAAAAATGAGGATGATCAGATGGATGAAGAGGACAGAGTGAACCTAAATACCTGCTGTCTGTTTAGCAGCTTGCCAACATCAACTTAAAGACAGTTTACAGCAAGAAGCTCAGCTTTTCTGTCAGCAGCTGCTTCCAATAATATTTAAATATAGATTAGAGTATTACACATTATGTAATAATTTACAGTAGCATGGTTGGACTGGCAACCTGTTCAGAGTGCACCAGGCCTGTTGCCTAGAAGCTACTGGAATAGACTCCAGCCCCTGCTGGAAACTAAATGGATGGATGAACTTGGTAAATCACACAAACAAGCTGTTCAGATTTGACTGTGTGCATAACAACACATGGAAACGTTATGAGGCAGTCTGTCTGGGGCTGTTTGCCTCAAACTGACAAATCTGACAGATTTTTTGTTTTCCAGCTGCTTATCTGCATAGATCTGCATTCACGGGATAACTCATACTCACTGTACTGCTGCATGTGATGTGCTGGCATCTGTTTGAATTGCATCATTGATTGAAGACAACTGGAGTCTCACAGATGACAGGACTGGATGAAGTAGGTTCCCCTGTGACCTGAGTCATGTCTGATGTTGAAACTCAGAGACCGTGACAGAGTGGCTTGTTCATATCTCAGCGGAAGGACGTCCAGCTCTTCCATTTCTCCCCTTGTTTTCACACGCAAGTCTAAACTGCAGCCTGGCGCCGTGTGGGTCAAAATAGTTGGTTTCAGCCTTTGCTTCTAACCCCTAAGCCCTGTTAGATCTTTTTTCTAGCAACTGGTCAACCAAATCCAGTGTCACTAGATAAGTACTGAGATAAACTTGTGGTTCTCTGCATACTTTCTTGTATTCAGCTCTTCTTTTTTTTTTTATCACACAGAAAGCAGTTATTTCACCAGTTTTTGTTGACTTTTTACTGGAAAATGCAGCCCAAAGTAGTACAGCTTTTTTTTATATATATCTACAGGTGTAGAGGAAAGCAAATTACACACCAAACAAGTCACGTTTCCCTTCACCTCATCTTATTGTCTCAAGAACAACCAAGACTTATAATAAGAATGCTTTGCACAACTACTAGTAAAGTAAATAAAGTAGTAAAGTAGTAAATATTTAGGATTTTTAAAGTAATTTGGAATTTTAAAGTCAATCATATTTAATTTTAGTAGAACAGGTAAAGTTCTTTTAATTTGAATTGTCTTCTGTTTTCTTAAAACTGGTATGGTTTAGCTTATATCTGCTGGATTACATGAATGTATAACATTTGTGTATTGACACAAGCATTGCACAGCAATCATTGTACAACACTGGCGCAATCCAGTTTACCCTGGTAAGTATCGGTTTATATCTTTGAACAAAACCTTTGGCTTGTTTTTGTAAACGAGACAAGCTGTCATCCTCATGCAACGGGATATTTGTTTATATGACAGATACAAACAGGAACAACTGAAGCACCAGTCTGACATATGTCTGGAAGCAATGACCGTGTCTACAGTTAAACACTGTCAGGGGCTGAGACGATGCCATTTGAGAAAGAAGCCAGTCTACCTGCAGCTTATGAAAATAAGAATATTTGGAAATTTCTTCTTCTTTTTAACAAATTTCTGTTAATGCCAGTCTAATGGAGTGAACTTTAATTTTTTTGCAAGGAACATAATGTTTATGGTTCTGTGGCCCAAAGCTAGTTGCTTACACAGATGCCAACATCAAAAAAAAGCTTTTATAATGACTAACTGTGTGCAGTTGCATGATAAACACATCAAGAGACAACTAAAATCTTCTGGAAACATAGCAGCATTTCCCAGGAGACAGGTACTGCTGAGACCAGTAATATAAAAATGTGTTGTCTTCAATTCAGTGATTTTAATTATTCACATTTCAGCCAATAAGTCAGGAGCTAGAGCCCCAAATTCACCTTAAAAAAAACAAAACAAAACAACAACAAAAAAAAAACCCAATGAGGATTCGAAAGACAGTATGTTAAAAAGAGGGCAACTTTGCTTCTTTATATATAGAACCACATGGATCTAAAGTGAGAACAGTAATCAGAATTTATAACTAATTTGCTTACACTGTTGACTCAAAAGCATAACAAAACTACATGGGATGTTCAGAATGGTGAATTATTCATTCATTTTTCTGTTTAGCTGCAAGAACAAGGGTCAACTTTTCACTTATTTCATAGAATGCCAGATTTTTCTTTTTATAAACACTGCAAACAGACTGCATGCAGACTTTGAAAGGTGATCAGGGATATGGTTGTTGACTCTTCTTCTACGATTATTTGTTAAATAAAGGAATAAATGTATTATCTTTTTTGCAACTGTGTGTGTTGTCTCTGTGTGTACACCCAGAGGTTTAAATGAGTCCACACACATACAATACAATGGTATACTATGATGATCACATAATTTGAGGTATTTCATATAAAAAAACACCCAAGCAAAATGTCTGCAGAGACATTTTAAATCACAGGAGAATCTCTGCAAGCTGCTCTGTTTGAGATTCAGTTAGTGTCTTTTGCCTGCAGACACAGCGCTGCATCAGTAAATGTCAAAGCACGCATGCACACACACCCTTCCACACACACCACACACACACACACACATCTATGAAGTCCGCTCTTTAGTAACCCAGAGGCTCTATGCCGTTGTCTTTTCAGTCTGTGTTGTGTGAATTTAAGCTGAACTCATTTAGAAGGTAAACACAGCTTGCTCTCTTGACATGCCGGTGAGCTGATGATTTGGACAGTGCACTCAATGATGTTAACATGCGCAGGTCAAACAAGACTGTTTTATATAGCGTGCTTTCTGCACACTGAGACGAAAGAACAGCAGCAAACCCTTCTACAATGTCTATGCCTTAATGCGGTTAAGTTATCAGAACAACATTTAATGGTTCATCCACAAAAATAGAAGATTTATTTTCTTTATTATTGTTATTTTTTAATATATTAATTCTACATATAAGAGCTTGATTAAAAAGAAAAAAATGGCTTGGGTGCAATAACTTACATGTGAAACAAAAGGTTTTCACAGACACGGCCAACAATGCTTTAACCAACACAGTCTGAATCTATGAGAAAGACCATTGTTTTGTCACATCTGCCTCTGGCTGTTTTTTTACTTGAGAACAGTAATGTTCCAGAGAAGTGACTCATCAACACCGACTCCTGTAGTGATACAACGGCCCTACAAGCGAAGACGCACAGGGTCGATGTTTCAACATATTTATTAAGACTGACAAACATTTAAAGAACTATAAACCTGAAGCAAGCAAATAACTTCTTCACTATCCAATTCCTGCTCATCTTGTTAACAACAAGCTGAAGAAATCATTGGCGTCTCCTCTTGCTCTCCCCTAATGAAATGCTGCAGACATAGTATCGACCTCAGCCTCATCAAGCTTTTTATGTTTAACAAGCTCTAAGCTGCTTCACAGAAACAATGTTGTGTTTGAGTCCCAGTTAATGTATTGAGGAATACGATCTAAACGTTGATGAACTCAAACTAAGTGAGACCCAATTAAGTTTGCATGCATAGTTTCTTTCCCTTAACATAGTCGAATTGTCTTTAAATGTTTTAGAAATCCTGTATTGAATTAATTATTTTACCCTTTAAGGCTCTGATCTTAACCTCAAGAATTTTGTTTAGTTGTGATTTTTTTTTTCCATTGAGGTTTGTTAAATTCATCTAGCAAATTATTAATTCAATAGTTGTGCACACCTGGTGCACAACTAAATTTCTAGGTACAGCTGAGGTGTTGAGGGAATATGATGGTCTTAGGACTGGGTATCAGTTTTTTTGCCAATGATGTGGTTCTGAGGATTTCATCAAGCGATGATCTCCAACTCTCAATGGAGCGAGCCGCAGAGGCTAGGATGCAAATCAGCATTTCCTGATCCAAGACCATAGTCTTTACTCGGAAAAGGGTGGCGTCTCCTCCTCAGGCTAGGATTGAAGTCCTGCCCAGGTGGAGGAGCTCAAGTGCCTCGGGGGCAAGACAGACTGGAGGGCTCTATATAGTCAATACAGACCATCTCAGTCTGGAGTCCCTCGGCTTCATGGAGATTAGCATCGGCCTTAAACAAACCGGCCACTCTGATTGGTTGTTCTGAGGAGATTTTTGCCTCTGGCCTTGTGTCATCGCGTATTCTTCAAAACATTCAAGATGGCTCATGGACGTAGTGGGAGTTTGTTTCTTTTTGCAAGTCGTTGCAAAATATTAGTTTCTGACTTATGATTAGGTTAAAAAAGCAACACCGAATTGCTGATAATGCTATAGCCTCCAGATTATACAGCAAAAACTATGCAGGTCATTTCTTCTGTTGTGTTGCTTTACTGAGCACTTCTGGACATTGTTGGCTTCCGCTTTACTGACGTCACATCTGCCATTATTCTAATTTGTTTACTCCATGATTATTTATCTGTTGATGCGAGTGAACCCCCAGACTCTGCAATCGTACAGCGAGAGAGTTTGACTTGCCAGGCTAGAGACTGACAGGCAAATCAGGTGACACTGGCAGTCATGCATCTGCTTTGGTGGTCTGTCATGTTGAAGAGGGGACTGATGAGTCAGATGAGCTGGGTTTGGCATCTGGTTAGGACGCAATCTGGATGCCTCCTTGACAAGGTGCTCCAACCATGTCCAACCAGGTGGAGACCCTGGGGAAGACCCAGAACGAGCTAGAGGCACTATGTGTCATGACTGACCTAAGAAGTCTGGATAAGACCCTTGATAAACAGAGCAAAGTGGGGATGAATGGATAGATGGATGGATGGATGAATGGATGGATGGATGGATGGCATTCTAGCAAGTAAAATCACAGTAAAATCCTGCTTTCACAGCAATGTGTGATTATAATCTCATAACAAAATAAAAGGGAAGTTTTTTTTTCTTCATACATTTTACTTCTCATTCCCTATATAATGTCAATTTAGTCAATTGACTTACATTTTTTAAAATGCATGTTTTTATAGAGAAAGACCCATTCACCGTGTGGTATTTGGGCATTAACTTATATAATCTAAATACTTCCTGAACCTCAGAAATTCCATATGGATGTGGATTTAAATTTTACCCTTAATACAAAGACTGTTATGATGTAATGTTTCCTTGTTTCAGGTTCCTGTTTTATTTAGTAGTTTACCTGTTTCCTGTGTAGCCTTTGTTCTTGTTAGACAGATTACCTGGTCTTGTTAGTTCATTCTTTACACCTGTGTCTTGTTAAGTTCTGTCAGTATTTCTCGCCCTCAGTTGTGTTATGTGGGTTCATTGTGTTTGATTTACTCCCTGTCCATCGCCTACCCTGTGTTTCGTGTTCCTATGGTTTAATAAAATCGGCTTGACTCAGCACCCCTGGACTGGCTACTCTGCATTTGGGTCTACACCTCAGCATCCATCCCCATGACAATGACTATGGATGCTGATTAGAGAATTGGATGAGGTAAAAAGAAACAACAATAAATTCCCTCAGACAGAAACACTGAGGAAAAACTAACTGTTTAACTTTTTCATTTCAAGTTATTTTATTTTTCATTGCAGGTGTACACTACTGTTATATCACCCTAGTATATTATTTATCTTTTATTATTCATTTTCTTCAAAAATACTTTGAGACCTTTCATTCATTCATTCATTTTCCGAACCGCTTATTCCAATTCACGGTCGCGGGGAAGCTGGAGCCTATCCCAGCCGGCCCCGGGCGACAGGCAGGGTACACCCTGGACAGCTCGCCAGTCCATCGCAGTACTTTGAGACCTGAACTTTCAAATTTTAATGACCTCATCTTGTAGCTTTAATTATTTTATATCCATTGCAGTAAAAGGAAACCCTGCAAACGTTATTACTGAGCGAATGTTCATTCATTTAGGAAACATTCTGTTTATTGCTCTCTCAGGTTGTTTCAGATCATCACTTCAGAGTTGGGACTAAATACACTGCTCAAAAAATAAAGGGAAGACTAAAGTAACATGTTGTAGATCCGAATGAATGACATATTTTTATTTAATACTTTATTATTTCCATAGTTAAATGTGCTGACAACAAAATCACACAAAAGTTATCACTGAAAATCAAATTTATACGTCTGGATTTGGAGTTATACTTCAAATTAAAGTGGAAAAACACACTACAGGCTGATCCTAGATGTAATGTCCTTTAAACGAGTCAAGATTAGGCTCAGTAGTGTGTGTGGCCTCTGTGTGCCTGTATGACCTCCCTACAATGCCTGGGCATGCTCCTGATGAGGCGGGGGATGTTCTCCTGAGGGATCTCCTTCCAGACCTGGACTATAGAATCCGCCAACTCCTGGACAGTCTGTGGTGAAACTTGGCATTGGTGGATGGAGCGAGACATGATGTCCCAGATGTGCTCAATTGGATTCAGGTCTGGGTAACGGGTGGGCCAGTCCATAACATCAATGCCTTCGTGTTGCAGGAACTGCTGACACACTCCAGCCATATGTGTGTCTAGCATTGTCTTGCATTAGGAGGAACCCAGGTCCAACCGCACTAGCATATGGTCTCACAAGGGGTCTGAGGATCTCATCTTGGTACCTAATGGCAGGCTACCTCTGGCGAGCACATGGAGGGCTGTGCGGCCCTCCAACGAAATGCCACCCCACACCATTACTGACCTCCTGTCAGACTGGTCATACTGGAAGATGTTGCAGGCGGCAGAACGTTCCCCACGGCTTCTCCAGCCTCTGTTACATCAGTCACATGTGCTCAATGTGAACCTACTTTCATCTGTGAAGAGCACAGGGCGCCAGTGGCGAATTTGCCAATCTTGGTGTTCTCTGGCAAATGCCAAACGTCCTGCATGGTGTTGGGCTGTAAGCACTGTAACTGTGACTGTAACTGTAACTGTGTAGATGAGCCTGTCCAGTGGACGAAGCAGGTCGAATCCAATGCTGTGAACCAGACAAGACAGCAGAGTCTCCAAGGGCCCTGGAGTAACAGCATGGTGTGGTGCACACCTCATCAATATGCCTATGAAGAGCATGTCAATTATTTAGATGTAATAAACCAACCAGCTATAGCAACAGATATCCTACCTGGGAGCGAAGTGCAGCCTACCCTACTGAAATAAAGATTTGCTGCTAAACAGATGCTGTGAGGATTAGGTGGCTCAGTTCAACCTGCAGCTTAATGGCAGCCACAGCTGACAGACTCCCATGCTGCAGAGGAATAGATGGTACTTACAGATTTTCAATGGTCAGAGCCTTTGAAAGATTAGTCTCCCTGAGTTTTAAGGTAGGTTTGTGGAACCATCAACAAGTGTTGCTTGGATGACCTCAGGTTTTGAGTTGAACTGCAGGAATTAATTAGGTGTGCAATGTAACAAGCAGCCTGTCCATGTACGGCTTAGTACCAAGATTTTCATTTGATCGCAACACACAACTGGGAGCCAGTGGAGAGACTTTTACACAGGTGTAGTATGGATTCTCCCACAGGTGCTAGCCAAAAGCCTCGCAGCTGAATTTTGGACTGACTGAAGACGGGCCAAAGCTTTCTTGTTGAAGCAAGGGGAGAGCTGGTTGCAGTAGTCTAAGTGTGAGGACACAAAGGGATTTTTAACAATTTTAACTATTTTAAACAAACAGTACAACTTGAAATCATCAGCAAATAAGTGTAAGTAAAAAAAAACAAAAAACATCATTACACTGCTGGATTATCTAACCGAGAAGAAGAACATACAACAAAAACAGGAGCAGTCCCAAAACAAAGCCCTGCGGTACACCGCACAACAATTTGCTGGACTTAGTATATAGTTGGCAAACACACTAAAGCTTCTACCCACTAACAATGAAATTAACCACTGCAACACTCAACCAGACATCCCAACCAGATCCTGCAGCCTTTTTATTTGAATCTCTTGGTTGATGGTATCAAAGGCCGAAGACAGATCCAGCAGGGACAACACTGTACACCTCCCTGCATCAGCAAACATCATTCAGTAATGCAGTCTCTGTGGAGTGTGGTTAACTAAATGCAGACTGATTAGCGTCGTGGATGTGATGTGACTCTAGAAATGACGTCAGTTGCTTTAAAGCCACCTACTGCTGACTGGATCTGCAAATTAATACTACAACCTAATTAACAAGAAGTGTTCTGTCTGAAAGTTTAAATGGTCTCAGTGAAAATTAAGGATGTCACTATTTTTCTATTATTAACTTTTTTCTGGAGAAATAATTTAGATTTTGAATTAAGTGAGTTGCTCATATGGTGTACAGCAACTCAAGAAATTATAGTCCTGATGACAAAAGTGAGATCACTCTGACCTTCAAAGACAAATTTGGTAGTTTAAAACTACCAAAAGCATAACTTTTCTCTTTAGCTTCTGGTTTTAATGACTAAGGCTATGTCAGGTTTAGCAGAGATATTAGCATATATCAGCATATTAGCATATATATTCTATATCATTACACAATATTCACTTGAAACAAATTTAAATGTACTTGACCAGATCTTGACCATATTTCTGTTATGATGCTGAAAAACACAATGATGTTTCTTTCCTCAGATGTGTTTCATGTACCTGACAACAGAAGGGGAACATGTCTTCAATTATGTTATGTGCCAGAATCAATAGCACTAGGACATGTGAGGTTTACCCATATTTTTTTTACAAATATTACCCTTTACATATTTGTAAAAAAAAAAAAAAAAAAAAGAAAGCATTTTTATGCCGTGGGGTGGCTTGTGCGTTGACTTCTCATATTTCATGGGTGGCTCATCCTCCAAAATGCCATTCCATTCCTTTTGAACATGTATGCCAGAAACCACCCACACTTTTATAATTTGATTAGGGATAAAACAGAAAAAAATCTGGTATTTTAAATATGCTATTTGGCCATAAGTGTTAAATTATCAAAGTAAAATTTATGAAAAAAAAGTTAAAAGAATACAAACTAAGAAGAAATCTGGGACATTCATGGACACACTTGTACATGCCATGCTCCGGCATTTTATCATCTGATGTCATTTGATCCTCTAAAGCTGGCCGCTTTATCCGCAAACTACAAATAGTTACTACAAAGGATGTTTAACTTGCTAGCTGTTAGGTATGGTGGCTTGTGTTAGTGTACAAAAACAGGAGTATAAAAAAAAATGGTGATATTAACTAAATTAGAACATAAAGAGTGGGTTTAATGTCTTTGCAGCTGCTCCTATTATAAGCACTACTGACATTAGCTTGGAGTTAAATTAAGAAATAAACTGGAGACATTATATCTGAGAAGCAACTGGAATGAATCTTTCATGTAAAAATTCCATTGGCCTCCACTCAAAGATCGGGTGCTGGAAAATTAGTATAATAAAGAAGAAATAGATGCTATGACAGAAAAATAAGTAATACAGTGAACCACAGCTAGGATATGAGGTTTTGTACAGTATATGGATTTGGAGTGACAACCTCTGTGCCCCTCTCTCCCTTTCTCTTTCCATATAACCTTCAGCGTGCTTCAAGAAGCTTCAGCTGCATTTATATTCAGGATGTGTGTGCTGCAGTAATGTCTGGCACAGCCCATTTCTCCCTGGAACAGAAAATGCCAGCTGACACACAACGTAGGATCAACCTGTGTTAGAGGGTCTGTGTGTGAACAGAGTTTGCGCACCCATGCACAATGTGCCCTTGTCTGCTTTTGACATTGTAGGTATGCTAATCTCAAAGCCACTTTATTCTTCTTTGTTTATCACTCTGACTTTCTTTTGATAATTCCTAAGTGATGTTCTGAGTAAAATGCAAGGTAACTGTATTCAGACAATACAACGTCATATTTTACATGTCCCTCAATGCTCTTAATGTTTATGGAATAAAGAAATTCCATGGCTTAGCTGATTGTTCTCATTTAATATGTTTTTACTTGAAGAAATGGAACGTCAAATGGTTTTGACATCTCATGACCAACATTATGAAAATACTATTATTGGTTCATTAGGTTCCGATTTTAAAAAAATGTTTTGAAAAAGTTAGTATAGCAATTTAACAGCACATTTCTAATAAATGTAGCCTTCCTGTTGCCTTCACATTCTGTATGAGAAACTTTTTTAATGTCAGTTTTACATTTTGCAGAGCAGAAAAATACACCTTTCCTTTCACATTTTCTATAATGAAGTTGATTTAATGTTATTTACATACTGCACACGTAGTAAACATTTTTTCCAAGAGTTGGTACTGCTATAGCATAGGAACCACCGACCCTGGTCCTTGGTTGACTGTCCTGCAGGTTTTACATGTTTCTCATCCATGCTGGTTTGTGGAGAAGTTAAAAAGCACACACTGAGATTTGAGTCTGGTTTGTTGCAGCAGAGAAACATTGAAAATCTGCAGGTAAGTGGAGTTGAGGACCAGGGTTAGTGATCCATGCATACAGCCAAAGAAAGTATCAAAAATCCATAGAAAGTAGTTTTGTATTCAATTTACTGAATGCACTTCCAGTGATGGTGAAGGAAAGAAGCTTTTATGGAATTTTTTGTGTGGTAAAGAGGTAAAAGAACATTGTAATGCAAGTTTTTCTCTTTGGTGCAGGTATTAATGGTGAAAACTCAGGCTTGTTTGTTTTAAATGTGACAATAACAGTAAAGTTCTCCTCCAAGAACTACTGCCTTGAACTACTGTCCATGAGTGTTGAAGGAATTGTCATGTGACATTGTGCCACCCACATCAAGCACATCCTGCATCCCTCAGTTCTTTGCTGGCCTCCACTGGTTGGCTTTCCATGGATCTATGATAGGACTGCATCACAGGCCACCCATACCTAGTAAATGACTTCAATATTTCTGAACATATTCAGTCAGTGAGTTGCAGAAACAATAAACTTCCACTTATTGTCCCTTTAACTATCAAGTCAAAAATTATCCAAACACTATCCCATTGGATACGCCACTTGTATTCAAGCAGTCTAAAACTTCCATAATAATAATAAAAGCAATATTTCCCTTTTTTTTAATGCTGAGGTCACATTAGTGAAACTCATAAAATTTTAAGTTGTAAAAAACAACAATAAAAGGGTTTTCTTTCCTGTTGAGTACAGTTCCGGGTCAATTTTGAGCCAAAAACAAGAGGAAGGCTAGTCCTGTTTAATCTTGTGACTACATTGAGCTGCTTAATATTGCCAGTGAAGTAACTCTTTTTGAAGCAGCTTGACATAAAGAAAGCTTGAAATGTATTAAAGTTTATATTATTAAACAAATACTAATTGCTGATGCATTCAATAAATATAAAGTTTTTTGTTTTTTTTCCCATTGTTTAGATTCTTCAATATCATATTAGAGTTGAAACGTTAATTGGAAACACGCACATTCAAAACCCTGGTTTATACTTGTTCCTACTTCCTTCCTTATTCTCATTAGTGATGAAATCTGAACGTGTTGTGGTAACATATGATGGATAAAACAAAGTGCAGCTCAGTTCTAATGTTTCTTCAAGATTTCCGGCATTGTGTTCTGCCTTTCTCATCTCTACCTACAGTAAATGCCCCCCGTAGGTTACCAAACACCTTCACATCTAGTCCTTAATTCACATTGATGAGAAGGAGCCTTTAGAATGAAATTAGGAACCATCTGATTGCTGATTGCTCCCTAATAGCACAGTAATGAGAGGTTGATGTGGTACAGAGCCTCTTTTGTTTTGGCCAGAACTACAGAGTGATTTTGAGATTAATTTAAAATGTGAAGCATCAGTCTTTATGTGGTGGTTTTGAAAGCAGTCCTACCGGTTGTTTGCTTTCCCGAAAAGACTTTGCAAGTTGTCAGAAAGTGCATTTATGGTTTTTTTTTATCCTTTTTCTTACTTGTTTGGCAGTCTGAATTCATTTCTTCAGCTTCCTTTAAATGCATCTGTAGAAAGTTACAACTACTTTGAACTATTCTTTCCCAGACACACAGGAAACTTGCACACAACTTAACATTTAGGCAAGGTAGTTTATCATTGTTTTCACTAGAAAAACAGAAAAGCATCTCAGACATCCACATAAGGATTTCAGGTAGATCTGTCTTTTCCAGCTTGAGATATGGTGACTCCAGGGTTTTAGAAACACCGCTGTAGTCTCCTCTTCTATGCCCGAAGCTACACTAACTTTACATGGACCCACATATCCTTCGTCACAACTCTACAGTCTCACCTTGCACCTTAGTCAAGAATCTTGACACGGCCCCATCTTTTTTTTCCTTCATTTAAAAAAAAAATAAAAAAACACTGCCTGTCTCCCACACATCTCCAGCAGGCAGGTGAATAGATGATTGGAGAGACTGAGCTGGAACAAGTCTGCAAGTTTAGATGATGTCCACCCCAGGGTCCTGAAGGTTGGTCCAGAACATCTATGTGAGATGTATTACATCTGGCCCGCCGATCCATTATAAAGCGCACGTACCCCTAACACTACAAATCCCACAATGCTGTCTTGGCAAGCTAGACTCCAGATGGGAAAACGCCCCCACCTCGACGCGCTCAATCTGCAGCTGCAGGGGCGCGCGCACGTCATCGCTATTACAACACCGTGTAGGGCTTTTAGAACCAAGTTGCACTTGTGGGAGAAGCAGATGCAGCAAGGAAACCTGGCTCATTTTTTGTGCTGCCAAGTCATGGAAGAGCAGATCTCTACCGCTGTGTTGCCTTTAACACAGTGTGCTGTAAAACTCGATCTACTTAGCGCTGAATTAACCCAACAGTTTGCCGACTTTGAAGCCAAAAAATGTAGATTTGAACTTTTTAGCAACCCGTTTGCTGTTGACGTGAAAAGCACACCAACTAACCTCCAAATTAAGTCTATTGAGCTACAGTGTAATGACACGCTTAAGTCAAAGTATGACTCTGTTGGTGCTGCGCAATGTCCACCTTACCTCCCTGACATGCTGCCCTGACTCCATGCCCAAACTGAGCAAATGCTCTCTATGTTCAGCAGCACATATCTGTGTGAGCAACTGTTTTATTTCATGAAGATGAACAGAACACCACAAAGAAGTCATCTCACTGATAAACACCTTCATTCAGTCCTGAGAATTTCCTCAACTCAAAGCCTGACTCCACAAATTGATGCACTTGGATGTAAAAAGTGACGCGAGGTATTGGGATTGGACCCATGTGCATCATCAGAGTAAATGGAAGCAAACTGGATAAATATAATTTTATTTACTAAAGGCATGGTCTGTTCAACGTTGAAACAGATAATTGTTCATTTGTTAAAGGGGTGCTATTATGGTATTTGGAGTTTTCTGAGCTTTCTACAGTGTTACAGTGTTGAATCCTCATCAGACATGTGAACGACACTGTTTTTTTATCACCTAAACGCATGTTTGAGTTTGAGTTTGAGTTCCAGCACGCTCTCCGTTCGGTTTCCATAGCAACGAAAAGCGTGTCGTTTTATAGAGTTTTTTCTACTTGGAAATCCTTGTGACGTCCCGGGGGATAAGGTTCGGTGATTGGTTACCTTCTACTGGTTAACAAGGGCATTGCTGTTTTCCACTTCGTTTTCAGGGTCTGATTCAGGTTCCAACATGTAGGGCTGTATGCTATGTGTTGACATTGTATTTTATTTTTTTTTATTGAGCTCATATTAGTCTAATCCTTCTGTTTATGAGACGTTACAATGACGGCGAAAGCAGGTGCGGAGCGCGCTCCCGATGTAGTGCAGTGGCGGGAGGCGGGGCTTAATGCGGAAGAGTCTCAATCCACTCGTTTTGCCCACAGGCTGATCTGACAGCCTACGGAGAGGGTCGGTCTGAAGTAAATAAAACGATATGTGACAATAACTCGATCAATCCCAGCCCTGCTGATCTCAGAAATAAAAAATAAATTAGCCTGAAATGCACATAATAGTTCCACTTTAAGTGTTCGCCTTAATGACCTGTTATGAAAAGATTTAGGTTACAATTAAGATGAATATAAAGTTCCAGATATATAGGCCTGATATTTATTTCAGTTTTTTTTTTTTTTTTTTTTAGCCAGTTGTGGGTTCAGTGTTAAAGCAAAAATAGGCCCAACTATTATTTAATTTATGAAAATGTTTAATACAGTACTGTATCTCAAGGATAAGAAAAACACGAATAATAGCCATCACTTTCTAAATAAAAAAAGTTTGGCCCTCTACTTTGTTCCTCTTTTTAATTTTTGGCCCTCTGTGAATTTGAGTTTGACACCCCTGATCTAATTGCATATAATAACTTTCATGTGAACAAAGCAACAAATAATAATATAAAAAAAAAATTCATGTTCTTTTACTTGGCTGGCCCTGCGATGGACTGGCGACACCTGCCTCTCATCCAATTGCTGGGATAGGCTCCAACTTCCTTAACTGGTCTATGCGATTCAGAAAATGACTGATTGGCTTTGTCTGTTGATCACATTATCAAGGATATATTGCATAGAAAGCTCTGGAAATGCAGATGGATTCTTTACTGGACAGACCACCTCTGCTGAGCCTTAAGGGCTGTGTATCTGAGAGGCACTACAACACTATGCTGTCCTGCAGAGAAATATTCAGATTATTGTGCACTTGTAGGGATTTAACAAGGATGCTAGAGACTGAGAACAGAGTGCTGATGGACCACTTAGTAGCATTGTATGGAAGCAAACCTCTTATCCTGAATATCAACAAGACAAAAATTCTGTTTGTGGACAAAGTGGTTTAAGAAAAGGCTTCCTGGATTTTCTCCTTGTCAACAGACTTGACAGGAAATTCAACACTTAAGAAGGCTACAAAAGGGGACAGAGCAGAGACTATTGCCTCTTTTCCTTTGGTATCATCTTGTCGCTTACCATAAATTGTATCCATTTGTTGGAATCACTTCCAGTCTCGTCTGTTTGATCCATGTCAACCATTGTGGTCCTTGGCCTGCCAATAGTCACTTTGAGCTTTTTCAGCTTCTCTCGAACACTGCTGAAAACTCCTTTGGTACCTGTTGCCATTGAGTCAGAAAGCTCTTGATAGTTTTTTTTTTCATTTTGTGTCGCTCCATCTAATTCCCTCTGTATCCTTTACTCAGTGTTGGACAACGGAACAGACTTTACATAGTCATGTAATGTAAAAAACTTGTGAATTGGAGTCGCTCTTCCAGTATTGTCACTCTCTGACCCTGATCTCTGATTGGCCGCGCCCCTGACCAATAGTGGCATGCAGTCTGGCGACGTCACACACAATCCGACTCAGCTCGCTTAGAACCTGGGCTGAGGAGTTACTAAATAAAGTACCGGTAAACGGGAACAAAAGCCTTGTGGAAAACCCTACAAACTGAGCTGAAGCGAGTTAAGTTGAGACAAGCTGATGCTAGTGGAAAAGGGCCATATGACTGCAATGCTAAAGTCTTTCAAAAATTTGCAACAAAATGTATATTTTATCTTAAGTCTAGTTTAATTTGCTGTGCACCTGACCGGTGGGTGCAGCATCAGAGTCAGTGGCTCATAGAAAGTAAACAAGTCAGGACTAGTTCTGTTCTGTGGACTGCTCTACAGTGCCTGGAGCTGATTCCACAATGAGGAATGTTGTAAAAAGTTGTTAAACAAATGTTACACACTGTATTTTAAAAACTAGCTCACTAGTGAATAATACTTTTCCAATTAGGAGAAATATTTCCAGCTTATCATGACATCATGGCTTCCTTTTATAACACGGTTTGCTTGAGCTGACACAGACGGCACTGATACAGCTTTAAATCGGGCATGACAGGGAACAGAACTGGAGGCAGGTTTCTGCTCCAGATTGCCTTCATTATGTTGCGATTTCTCTGGCCCGCTGCAACACAGACAGTAGCACAGTGTTCTCAGCATGAGTATGCCAGTATTTGTTTTTGCATAGACCTCCCAGTAAGAACAATTTTCCTTCTCAGACTCAGGCATTAATTCTGGCAAAGTGAGTGATTTAGTGGTTCCACTTCCACTAATTCTCTGCTGTCATTTCTTTGGAAAGATAAATAGAGTACTGCAGCATAGTGGATGTGTATTTGGTTGACAGAAAGTCAACCAAATACATTGGAGTAGGAAGTAGGCAGTGATCCATTAAGTTCACATTCACACTTCCACTCCTTTTATTAATGCAGTTACTGCAGAGCCTGATAGTTTGTAATTTTCCATTCCTTTCAAGCTAAACCCACAAACAGACAAAAAATGTGCACACAAAAAGAAATAGCATAAAATGCACGATTTACATTATTTTCAGAATGTATAGATGTATAATTACAGTTTATTAGCCAAAAGATGATGAGTCTGCAGACATTGAGAACAAAGTCAAATGAAAAATAGTTGCTGGGTAAGCAAAGCACAAGAATAAAAATAACAAAAGTGGCTGACAAATGGAAAAAGGAAAGTATAAGCTGAATAAAATATGGTAGAAAACAGATGATTGATATTCTGAGATGAACAGGAATGACTAATGGAAAGATGAGACAGGTTTGATTCAGCATCTGATTACATTTCCACTTCCATTTTTATTTAAGACATTTTATGTAAAATGTTTTGAAAGCCAGAAGCAACACTCAGACGGTACATTTTGAACATGCATGATGACTGACTCAGCAAAAAAATGCTAAAGGACCTTGTTAAAGGAACTGAGGAAGAGTGTGTGATAAACTCAGAGATAAAATAAGTCGGCTTCAGACTTATTTTATTTGCTGGGGGAAGCATAAAGAAGACCAGAATTCAGGATGGATGTTGACCATAGAGTGTATATAAAAAGAATGACAGAGTCTCCGGTATGTCATCCATAGATTTCTGAAGAGCTGAATTGAATCTTGCTGGGTGGTTCCTATTGTCGCCATCTTGGCAGGGGTGTGCATGTCATCTTGCCAGGAAAATACAAATATGCCCAAAGAGGTAGAGCTGAGAGGGGGGCTGTGTGCGTCATGGTGGATGATTGATATTGAGCGAACTCCGAGTTGCCTGTTGCTAAGAGCTAACCCGGAGATAACAGGAGCTAACATGAGCTAACCCGCTAACGGACGTAAGCGGGCTAAAGCTAAGTCACATTGTTATCTGGCTAAAAACTGTGGTTGGTCTGCGTTCTTCTAACTTGAAGTAGGGGATCGGATACCTGTCAGTCAAAAGGATATGCCAGATTTCGAGATTAATTTCCTTTTAAACGAGCGAGTTACAAAAAAAACCATTCACTCCCCTCACAGTTGTCATGAAGGTAAACCTGACTGATGAAACTGAAAAGGGATTTTTGAACCAGGCCGTAAACATGCTTATTTCTGCTGTGAAGTTGGTCTTTTTAACATGGGAGTCGATGGGGATTCGCTCTGTTTTGCAGCCCCTAGTGGATGAAGGGGGAACTGCAGTTTTATGCACTTCCGTATTGGATTGACTTTTAACCGTCGGAGGTTGCTGCTCATTAACAGGCAGGTGCAGACGTTGACAACAAGTTGTTGGACAAACCTCTCATTTGAATCAAGTGTGGTGCAGCAGGGAAACTCTAAAACCTGCAGCACTGGAGTTCATGAGGACCGGAGTTGTGTTCAGTCAGAGGCTTCTTCAGGTCCACTGCTTCACAGAAATGGGCAGATCATTCCTGCCAGCAGCCTTCACTCTCTAAACAAACATCCGAATAAATAGAATAAAATCAAAATCGCCACAAACCTAGTGGATGAAGGGGGAACTGCAGTTTTATGCACTTCCGCATAGGCTTCACTTTTAACCACCAGAGGTTGACACTTGATGCTGACTTATCCTTCATAAGAGGGCACCACTTTATAAACCTTTCCTAAATATAGGTATTTGTGCTTTAAGAGATATTCAAAAGTAAACAGGGATGTGCCTCACCTGACAGTCTTTTTCAGTTCGTTCCATTACCAAAGTTCTGTCTCATAAAATTGTATTATTTAGTAGAGCAGACATGTTGTAAAATTATATAAATGGAAACTCCCCAGCATCTAGATCAGGGGTGCCCAACCTTTTTTGTCCCAAGAGCTACTTTTTAAGTAGCCAATTTCCTGAGATCTACCAGTCCAGTGTCAACATCACAAACCCCCACAGATTGTTTCCAACCTGCTGTAACTACCCCCACAACATGTTTTGTTGTCGTCACACAACCATTAGACATCACATCACCAACCCGCCCTCTCTCAAACATACACACACACAGAGACAAATTCCTCTCACACACATTAACACACCAATCTGCATGATGAGCAATAGCCATAACTGACCTTAATATGAACCAAACAGAAAAATAAACCAGATACAAAACAGGTAGATCTCTGTTTGAAAAAAGGAAATCATTTCCTACCTTAGTGGGATACCTGGCACTGGGAGGAGGAGGCTAGCTTTTTGTAGATAGGAGTGTAGGAGCTGGTTGCAAAGCGTAGGCAGGCTGCAAGGTGACCATCAGTCATTAAATCTGGCCAAAAATTTACCTCTGCTTAATTACCTAACATCAGTGTGAAGCAGCAAGCATCATTCTCCTCCAAGTGAGCACAAAAAAGCCTTCTCTGCAGACTCCTGGCCCGAACTGAACACACGATTTTCATCTCAACATCCATCACTTCTTTCATATTTAAAATCTTTCCACACAACACTTGCTGGTGAATTATACAATGATAATTCAGGATATCCGGGAAAGATTCACTTTCTTTGCACAGTGCAATGAACCCACTGGTGTGGCCCGCCATAGATGGAACCCCATCAGTTGTGATGGAGATCAGCTTGAAGAGCAGCAGTTTTGTCCCGCTAACAAATCCCATGAAAGCGTTAAAAAGATCCTCTCCTAAGGTGTGTCCTTTAAATGGCAAAATGGTGAGTAGCTCTTCCTTGGTGCTCATGTCTTCAAAAACCATTCTGATGAAAACACACAACTGTGCCACATTCACCATATCAGTCGACTCATCCACAGCCATTCCCTCCCATCGCTTTGTAGCAGTATTGCGGGAGAGTTGCACTTCTTTAACGGCATCCACGAGCTCTGTTTTATTTTTAAAGTGATCAAAAAGGCTATCCGCTGCCTCAAGACAGGCTTTTGTATCCAATATTGGCATCTTTGAATTGCTTGTTATGTTTGGCAAGGACGTGACTGACCCGATAGGAAGCAATAGTTGCGGCCTTACGGTGTGTTCAGACCAAACCCGTTTTGAGCTTCAAAAATGCTCAAAACACTGAACGCTTGACGCTGGTCACTAAACTCTCACTTTTTTGTCTGACTCCCAAAACAGTCCTGCCACGTTTGCCACTTGTCTGGAGCAAGCGGCAAACGCGGTGAAAAAGAGAGGGGGGAAAGGCAGAGCTTTTCTTCTGGTCTGTTTGAATGATGGCGGCGCAGTAGTAGTAGTAGGCTTTATTTAATATATAAAGCTGAAGAACATTGTTGCAGGGCAGTGATAGTCACTGTTAATGCAACAAGAGCCACACTCAGCAGAGACCCCCCCCCCAAAAAAAAGCGTTGCCATGCTACATATCCTGCTACGTTGCCAAATCAGTAACAATAAGCTTTTTAGCAAGGAATCATTATGCTAAATATTACACGGAGTAATGGCATTCTTATGCAACAGTATATGGTTAAAATACAATACAATACAATACAAATACAAAATACAATAATGCCTCCAGAATGTGGGTGTTTCTTTTTCAATATATAAACGGAGCTACCGACGGAGCAGCTCTTTGATGGAGTTCGGTGCAGCTGAAATCAGCCAAAACTGGCAACTCTGACAGGGTCAGTTAGGGCCATTGGGACAGCAAACTTTCTGCAAGCAGCCTGCAGCTCTAGTTTGTGGAGAGAACTGCACTATTGAGGATCATTATGACTTGTTTAGATAGCATTTTCAGAAAGCCAGTGGCTGCTTCACGAGCCACAAGTCAAGAGTCAGTGACCTGCATGCAATAAGGAACACTGTCGTAGTGCATCTCAGCCCCATGTCTGTGTTCACCACATAAATCGTAGGCATACTCCAAGAGCTGCGAGCTGATCGCTCTGATTGGTTGACGCCCCACATTAAGCGGCCAAAGTTTAAATTTTCCATCTCTGGCGCGGAACATGCGTCAACCTTAAAAAGCTTCTTAAATTTTTGGCGCGTGAAAGCTTGACGCCCCCTTGACGTGCTTCCACATGGACTTTACATGTAAACCTGCCGCTCTTGATGCTCAAAGTGCGTTTGATCTGAGCACACCCTTACCCTGGGTCTTTGGTTTGGTGAAGATTGACTACCGTGTTGCAAGCTGTGCTTTCAAATCCCGTACTTTTGTGGCATGTAAAAGTGTTTTTGCAGGGAAATCCCTCTCTTAGCTCCTGTGTACTGTTTTTAAATGCTGCTCCAGATGCCCTTTCTTTGCCAATGCAACCGGTGCATTGCAATTCAAACAAACAGGCTTTGAATGGGAATAAACAAAAAAATAATCTTGCTCCCACTCAGGATGAAAATGGTAGGTCTTGGCTCATTTCCCTTTAGCCATGTTGACGTTTAGTCGCTAGCTGCTAGCTACTGTTGACAACTGTCAACTTCCTGCACTATTACCAACTCATCCGTAAGGAAAGTAGCTATTGGCTGTCCTAAAAGTCGCTAAATGATATCATCAGGGCGTGTGATTTACTTTGGGAATGTTGTTTTTTTTTTCTTTTCTTCTTTATTTTTGTAATTTTTAGTTAGTTTTTTTTTTTTTAGTTTATTTTAGACAAAGACAAGTTTACATTTACATCCAGCCATGACTCTAAACCGTTTGTCGGATCAGCCAGCAGTGGCTACATTTGGAACATAAAGTCCTGCTCTGACTGCAGCTGCACCGAGCAGCTGGTCACGAGGATTGCCGCTAGTCTCTTTTTTGAAAAGGGAGTCACAAGAGTAGGGGTGTCAATCTCAAATTCACAGAGGGCCAAAATTAAAGAAAAACAAAGTAGCGGGCCAAACTCTTTTTTTTATTCATTTTTTTTTTTTTATTCAGAAAGTGACAGCTATTATTCGTGTTTTTCTTATCCTTGAGATACAGTACTGTATTAGACATTTTCATATATTAAATAGTAGCTGGGTCTATTTTTGCTTTAAAACACTGAACCCAGAACCGGTTAAAAAAAAACTGAAATAAATATCAGGCCTCCATATCTGGAACTTTATCTTCATCTTAATTCTAACCTAAATCTTTTCATCACAGACCATCAAGGCCAACACTTAACAAAATAACAATTTTCTCTTTCAACACTGAACAGACCATGCCTTTAGTAAAAAAAAATCATATTTATCCAGTTTAGTTTGCATCCATTTACTCTTTATGTAAGTGCATCAATTTGTGGAGTCAGGCTCTGAGCTGAGAAAATCCTCAGGACTGAATGAAGGTGTTTATCAGTGAGATGACTTTTGTGTGGTGTTTTGTTCATCTTCATTAAATAAAACAGTTGCTCAAACAGATATGTGCTGCTGAGCATAGAGAGCATTGGCGCAGTTTGGGCATGGAGTCGCGGCAGCGTGTCGGGGAGGTAAGGTGGAAGTTGTGCAGCACAAACAGTCAAACCACATCAAATCAAAAATACTTTATTCATCACCGAGGAGAAATTCATGCTTTGACTTAAGCATGTCATTACACTGTAGCTCAATAAGCTCCATTTGGAGGTTGGTTAGTGCGCTTTTCACATCAACAGCAAACGGGTTGCTAAAAAGTTCAAATTTAATTTTTTGGCTTCAAAGTAGGCAAATTGTCGGGTAAATTAATTAGATCGAGTTTTTCAGCAAACTGTGTTAAAGACAACACAGCGGTAGAGATCTGCTCTCTCATGACTTGGATGCACAAAAAATGAACCAGGTTTCCTTGCTGCATCTGCTTCTCCCTCTTGTAGTCTTAGGGGTACATGTGCTGTATAATGGATCGGTGGGCCAGACGTAATACATATTTGAAATCATGTCGCGGGCCAAATTGGCCCGTGAGCCTGAATTTGACATGTATGCGCTAGAGGGTCTGAATACTCGCTAAATTTAGCGTCAAAGTTGGCAAAACTGACTTCCTGTCATGTCATTAAAAAAAAAAACTGTTTTTTTCCTACACATCTCGCGGTCAACTCGGATTCATCGACTGGTTGGACACATCTGATCTAGATCAAGGCCTTGCAATTCAGTCCTACGAGGGCTACAGTCTTGTATTTTTTTTAAAAATGTATTTATTGCTACTCCAACACACCCGATTCAAATTAATAAGTCATTTTGAAGAACTTCACATGCTAATAGCTAATAGGAGAGTATTTAAGAGTGAGTTATATCAGATAATTCAAAAAGTAGTGAACAAGAATCGTATTGGGCCAAAGTAAGGATGACAGAATTAGTAATAAGGCAAGCAAGTTTAAGATGCGTGATTGCAGCAGGTTGAAAAGTAGAAACCCCCAAGGCTTATCGAGAGATGCAATAAAACAGAGCTTCATTGTTTGACTTCAGGAGATAACGTCCCATAATGCTTTTTGTTTTAGATGAAAACAGCCAAACAGCAGGACCAAGACGGAGATTACAGGTCAGAAAAGACTACCTGTGTATACCCTCAAACACCCAGGTTTCTTATGGTCTTGGCAAGATGAAATGCAGGAACAAGGATTTTTGTGTTTTTAATTTATTCTCATTTAACCTGGAATTTCACTTGAGAACCAGGTGATGACCAGGGCCACAAGCAGCAGCAAAACAAATGTTGGTTCATACATGTTGCAATGATGTGCTTATTCATTGTGCAGAGTTTAATTAAAAAAAGATCATTATTCAAAGTGCAACAACAATTACTCCAAAAG
Source organism: Telmatherina bonti (assembly GCF_933228915.1). Lineage (NCBI taxonomy): Eukaryota > Metazoa > Chordata > Actinopteri > Atheriniformes > Telmatherinidae > Telmatherina > Telmatherina bonti. The sequence continues at coordinate 13,305,450 of NC_136627.1, read as the reverse complement.
GTCTAAGGAGCAATTATTAGCAGAATCAATGATCCAGACATTTTTTGTTGCGGCAAGTTTGTAAAATAGAGAAAAGGGATGAATAAGTTTAGTTATATTTTTTTCTTTTGTAACTACTTATGCTGGATGGACTAATTGGCAGAGACCACCATCAGATTAAACTGGGTTTCTTGCTTAGGCAGCTGGGTCATCTGGTCTGAATGCCAGGCACTGTTAGGAGAACATCTGTGTGATTGTGATAAAAAAAAAAAAAAAAAAACTCATGTTGTACAGTGGTGAGAACTGCAGCCGAAGAAATATGCACAAAATGTGTTGTGTTTAAACAGGAAAGGAAAATTGTGGCCGTCTTGGGTTGATAAATGTGGCTGCAGGACAGTCAAATAAATCATTCAATAGACTGTCTTTTTCTTTCTGTATCTCACACATTCAGTTGTCTAATTACAACAAGCAGAAATCTGGAAGCAGAAAACCAGACTGGCCTCATTCATACCCCATGATAAATATTTATGAAGGAATTTGAATAATGTGATTTAGTAACAAGAAAATATAATTTAAGGAGCAATGCATGAAGGTGAAGACTGTCAACTAGTGGAGGAGAATCTCTCAAAGATATAACTGGAGCTTCTGTTGCCGACTGAGGAAGATGAAGGACACGAGGCTTTAGATTTAGTCTATGATTTGTCTGATATATCCGATTTTAGTCTCCATGGCTATTCTATTTTTCCAAAACATCTGTTCATTTATTTCAACACTTTTGTCAAAAAGCTTTGATTTGGCAGAATAACAATACACACAGTTTGACAAAAAAAAAAACAAAAAAAAAAAAAACTATATTCCACCACCCCATAGCCATGGGAGGGGGAGAAAACAAATTAAAATTATATGGATTTTTCTAACATCAAATAATTTATTATACAGTGTCAACACTGCAGAAAGGAGAAAGTGTTCGAGAATGATAGGTTATTAGATTTCTCCTCATAGCAGCTGTCTAATACAGGAGACTTTGTGTTCTGTTTTTTTTTTTTTTGCCTCTTCAGATATGGCAAGAATAATCTGCTGTTCAAGAACTGCTCTGAGGGTCATCTGAATAAGGTACATTTAGGGATTTACTGGCATAAATTTAAATGAGTGGAAATCCATGAAAATAATTGAAAACTTGGTTGTGGAATTAAATAATTATAGGCTGCATTATCCTTGTTTCATAAGTAAAGGATGGCACAGTGTACTCTGCTAAGGGAGCTAAACAACGTATTGCAGTTCCATTTCTAATAATATGAAAAGGAAACATCCACATTCTTGGCACAAAGTTGAACTTGTTCGACTCCACTAAGGCTGGCCCTTGTAATCAATGTTTTTCTTGTGTCCATGGACAGCATCACAAGACACGGAAAGTTGGAATATAGCAGAGTGACAAATTGAAAGCTTTTGTGCTTCTGCGCCATTCTCCACCAATGTGTCTTTCTGTCTTTTGAGTCATCTTACCATGTGAACAAAAAATGAGATACTTAAACTATACCAGCAACTTTGAATCATTGCCTTATGTGGAGAGAACAGTTCTTTCCATAAAAGAGAACCGTGACCTCGGATTTGGGAGGGCTTTCTTATCCAAGCTACCGTAGGCTCACCTATGGATTGTCTCAAAGCTGAAAAATCTTGGCCCAAAGATGCAAACAGACCTGTATCACCTGCAAAAATCAGGGATGCAATCCAAAGCTTCTCAAACCAGGTATCTTCCTCTACCAAAATAATGGTCCTGGCATATGGGAAGTGTTAAAAAACAGATTGTGGATGCAAGTAACCAGTATTGGCTTCTTTCAGAGATAGTTCAGGTAAGAGCCTCACATGTCCAGGCCTCTTGGAGTTTAGCCACGTCTCTGTCTAAAGGAATCAGCTGAGGTGGCTCAGGTGCTGATCATAGCACCTGTGGAATGTGCTCTACCACAAGGAAATGTTCAGACAGGTGAGGGATTTAAAAGAAAAAATCATGAACAATGATTGATGATTAATGAATGTAACTGTAGTTATTGGTGACTAAACCCATAAGACACCTTACTAACTGTATCAGCATTGGAGGTGTGCAGTCCTAGGTACCTACCAATTTGATTCGATTTTAAGTCAGGTGCTACGATTCCAAAAATAAATGATTTTCATATGTCTTTCTTCCCTGCGATGGACTGGCGAGCTGTCCAGGGTGTACCCTGCCTGTCGCCCAAAGCCAGCTGGGATAGGCTCCAGCTTACCCGCGACCCTGAATTGGAATAAGCGGTTCGGAAAATGAATGAATGAATGAATGTCTTTCTTCCACATTGAGGGTTTTTTCTCTGTCAGTGCCTACCTTATGCTAGTTTGTACTCAATTCAATAGCCATTAATTCAAGTAACAAAACTAATTTATTCTCTACTGTCTTGCGGAACCAAATAAATGGATTTTCTTCATATCGTCGTTCAATGTTTCCCTGGAATCTATAGGTAAAATGTGTTAGCAATAGTAAGGAAACTAAACAACTCCAAACTCTGGAAACTACTAAACAAGAGGCAGCTTTCTTTGTCTACACCCTGGAATGTTAAGAAAAGAAAAAAAAAAGCATTGCAACTTGCTTCACTGACTTTCTACTCTTTTTGGCAGTGTTATCATATTGCAAAAACCTCTGTGCTGGAGTTTTCATGAGGTAACCACAGATGTGTTATCAGTGTGTCCTCTGTTTCACAGCCATGCACCACAACACTGAGACACACACTTGGTTTTTGGTCCAGTTTTGTTGGAGAAGAGTTATCTCTGGATGAGTACATTAACAGTGCTGGCAGAGATCTGATAACAGGCTTGTTGAAAAGGATGACTGAGGACAGAGGAGGAGAGATAACTGCAGAGAAAATGTTCACATCAAACTGTCTTTCCATAGAAAGCTTGTGAGTGTCTGAATAAGAAGAGGGAATGTGGCACATCACATGTTAGAGGCCTCAAACAACTCTCTTCTTCCTCTGCTGTTACTGATTGTCTACCCCCAGATGGATACCCTCTACAGATGTGAGGGTGTCTGCATCTCCCTATCAGAATTCACTATCTGAGACACAGACAGGTTGTACAAAACTGCATGTGTTGCAATTGAGACACTTTTTAATTCCAAGGTTTTGGTCTGCACCCTGTGAGAGCAGATATTTGTGGGAAATGTGTCCATTCCAACAAACAGTTGAAAGATTAACATCATAGTTATAACATTTGTGGTTGTTCATTCTCTTTTTCAGCAGAACAGGACAAAAGACTGCAAACGATGTAATCAGCAAAAGTTAGCCTTGAAAGGTTTGGTTTAAAGAGTAACAAATGAAAAATCTATTAAAATGCAGTGTTATTTCCATCATTTCTGTGTTTTTGTCCAATAAATTGGTCACTAAATTCTGATCAGACATTCTTCTGTGTAATGGCCACAGATCAGTGACAAGATAACGGCTGGCCTGATGAAACCAAGGGGGATTGTGGGTTATCAGATAAGTCCTTTAATCAAGAGGCTTAAAAGGCTGCCCAACCAATTACATGCTGTGCTATACCTCTATTATTGTCAATTTACTTTTATTAGGTTGTGTTCTGAATAACAAGCTGGTGACGAACTGAAAGGACGGGTTTGTCATGTGGAGAGATTTCTTTTCAATGTTAAACCAAGACCAGAAAGTTTTTAGACTGGAAGGAAAACTGGAGCACACACTGTATTCTGTCGCAAAACCTTCCCATCTGACATTTGCTCATTGTAGCAGATTGAGCCAATAATTAAAGGAATCTTCTAACTCCAGTGGTCATCAAAATGACTGGCGAAGGTTAAAAGTAGCATACATGTTGGTTTAGGGCAAGTTACCACAATAATGCATTTTTACCCGAACAATGATAATTTCCTTTATCCAACCAAAATGGTATTATTGGCTAAAATAAAAATACATAAATAAATAAAAGCTTAGTTGTGATGTGCAGTCTCTAGTATGCAAGCTTAACAATGGCAACCGTGATGGTTTTGGCTTGTTTAATGAAAGATTTATCAATGATCAATTGTTTATTTCCTTCATGGTGCTTGAAGGGACCATCTTTTATACAATTATTATGAAGTCCACTGAAGGGTGTGAACTAATCCCAGAATGAACAATATTTGATCTATATATCACAGATATCAAATGAACTTAAAAACATGCACTTCGCTATAGCCTATTTTACTCACAATCACACACAAACAAACTGCACGTACATTTCCCCCACCCCTACCCCCACTACAACCCCCTCATTGTAGTCTCTTAACTAAAAGTTGGTCCAAAATTATTAAAGGAAATAAACATGTAGCATGATCATTGGTGCTGCCGAAAGAGAACAATATCTTGGGGATCCATTTATACTGAAAGCCAACGCATCCATGACCATGAAAGGTTCTGACACTGAGACCAACCAGTCCAGGAGAGGCAAGAGTCCACACCTCAGCTATAGGGCTGCGGTGCAGGGTCCCCAACCACCCAGACAACCTTGCAGACCAGACAGGCAAAGAGAACCATGTTGAGGCTCCCCATGATAAAAAAAAACAACAAAACACTGGAGGTCAGCGTAAAACCAAGATCAAATAAACCTAAAACCACTAAAAAGAGTTAGGATAAAAAATAAATAAATAAATGAGAAAAAACTGAAAGAAAAAAAAACATATTAGGGAGTTAATAGAAATATTAAAAATTAGCATAACATAAAATGAATATTAGCAAATAAATAGAAAATCAGTGAAAAGCAAAGCTGGGAAAGTAGGTCTCCAGCCTCATATTAAAAACATCAACAGTCACTATGACTCTGAGATTCTCTGGACAGAGGCCTTACCTTGAGTTTTGGTTAGATTTTTTGAACCAGCAAAAAGAATAGTATCAGCGTCCGCAAAATTTTGTTCAGTTAAAATCAGGTCAGAAAAATCTGAAGCCCCAATACTATTAAAACATTTATAAACCAATAAAGAACCTTATAGTCAGCCCTGAAACACACATGGAGCCACTGCAGCAGTTTTAAAACTCTTGTAATATGTTCCTGCCCCTGTTTCTTGTCATTACACATGCAGCTGAATTCTGGGGTAATTATAGGTTAGAAATACCCTTTTTTATGTTAAACCAGAGTGCAGGGAATTACAATAATCTAATTTACTAGAAATAAAAGAATGAGTCAGTCCCTTGGTAATGGTAAGAGAGGAATGGGCAGACTCTGGTGATGACTTTAAGATGATAAATTCCTGTTTATGAGATATTTAAAATAAAATCCACCTCAGAATCAAAACAGACACTCAGATTTCTCATACCCTAGGAAGGATTAAAATTCAGTAATTTGGTTGAAATGAATTCTCTCTTGTCATCAATACTGATAAATAAAACTTCACTCTTTTCCTGGTTAAACTGTAGGTCTTTTTCTGCCATCCACAACTTTATATCTGAAACACCATTTAAAAGGACAGTGACTGGCTCGAAGTCATTAGGAGACATGATGATTAAATGCTGTGTATCATCAGGAAAGTTGTGAAAACAAATGATGTGTCTCCTGGCAACATCCCAAAGTGGCAACGTGTACAGATTAAGATTGATTGGGTCTAAAACTGATCCTTGGGGAACCCCACACAGGATTTTATGCGTCCTTGAGGGGAACAAATTCATACTTGTGTCACAGGTGTGTGTGTGTGTTCATTTTAACACTCTATTCCTCCTAGGACAGGCACCTTAATCAGAACCCAGAAGCACTTTGCATGACTGGAACAGAGTGCTTTTCCAGTCATGCACTCAAAGTGCTTTACACTACTTGTCACATTCACCAATTCACACAATGCACTAATGCCCTGATAGGCATATCGGAGGGCAGCTTGGGGTTTAGTATCTTGCTCCAGGACACTTTAGCATGTTGTCAGGAGAAGCCTGGAATTGACCTCCCAACTTTCCAGTTGAAGGGCAACTGCTCTTCCTCCTGAGCTAAAGCCGCCCAGAAAGGCAATGTAATCTGAGGGGAAAATTAAATTTGAAGATTTTAGGTGTGAGAACAGCTATGAAAAGCATGTGCTTTTCAGTATATGGTGTAAAATTATGGAATAATCTTCAGGAAGGACTCAAACAATGTCCAAACATTATTTATTTTAAGAAAAAAGTCAAAGAAAGGTTATTTATAAAAGATGGATTAAATGAATGTATATAAACCAATAGGATAAATAGGTAAAAGCTATACTTATTATAAAAATGAATGTATAAGTATTTGCACATGTGTGGGGGTATGTACAACTGCAAGTATCTATGTAGGCATATGATGTGTGTATGTACATAGATATATGTGTGTATGCGAATATTTAATTTTTCAATTTCAGTTCAACTTTATTTGTATAGCGCCACTTCACAACAATATTGTCACAGGGCACTTTACATACACGAATCAACATACACATCATTTCAAGCCAATTCATATATAACCTATAATAGAAACCAACTGATTGCATCGAGTCATGATTTTGATCCAATCTCCCATCCTGGGCATGCACGCGGCGACAGTGGGAAGGAAAAAAACTCCTCTTTAACAGGAAGAAAACCTCCGGCAGAACCCGGCTCAGGGAGGGCAGCCATCTGCCTTGGCTGACTGGGGTAGAGAGGACAGGAAAGACTGATCAACATGTACAACTGCACTTATTCAGGAAGACCTGCGGAAAAAAAGGAGAAATACATTAGAGATGGCAATATTGGCATATATTTATACATTAATACAGTCGAGAAATAGATCATTAGTGACTTTCACTAGTGCTATCTCTGAGTTATGATGATCTCTAAATCCTGACTGAAACTCTTTAAACAGTTTGCTTCTGCTCAGATAGGTGCATAGTTGGGTTGAAACTATGTCTAAAGAATTTTAGACAAGAAGGGGAGATTAGATATTGGTCTATAATTAGCTAAAACTCCTGGATCCAGAGTTGGTTTTTGAAACAACAGTTTAATTACAGCTGTCTTAAAATATTGAGGTACATATCCTATTAATAGAGATGAATTGATCAGGTCCAGTACAGATGTCTTGATTAAGAAACATGTTTCCTTGAATAATGTGGTTGGGATGGGGTCTAAAACACAGGTTGAAGGTTTAGATGAGGCTATCATGTTGGTTAACCCAGAGAGCTGTACAGGCAAGAAACGGTCCAAATGAAAATCAGCTTCTATAGACGTTTCTAAGGCTTCTGCAGATGAAATAGCATTTAAGAGAGTGTAAACATATAGATAGGTGTATGACCACCCATAGAGGTATATCTGTCATTGTTTTATCTCTGTGAGTGTATGTGGGTATGTATACTGTATGTGTATGTATGTTTATATGCAGATGTGTACATGAGTATGTATGTGTACATGTCTATCGTTTTTGTATTTAGTTAAAGAAAAAAGTGCAAAGAAAACTGACAAGGGATTATTTTAACAACTGTAAGGAAGAAAACAATTATAATTGTAAAGGGGGGAAGGAATAAATATGCACTGTGTCATCCTGCTCCTTTTTGAACTTTATAATAATTGTTACTTTTTTTAACCTGTTGAGTAAACTGTGTTTTTTTGTCCAAAATAAAGAAATATCTATCTATCTAATAACACAATGATGGTAATCAATTACCATACTGGGTGATTTTTTTTATCCTAAAAATAAAAACATAGAGAATTATTTTGTCACTAAACACTTATTTAGTTATTTGTGGAACATGTGGGCTGATGCAGAGAAACTAATTGGCTAGCCTTTCCCTGTGATTTGGTTTGTCCTGTTTTAGGCAGCATTAAAAGGTACTGACACTGAGTTGGTGTACTGTGACACATATCTGGGGTTTATGAAGTTTTAAAAGCTTGGCTATTTCTGTTTTGGTTTTGTTTTGTTTTGTTGCTTACTGTGGAAACCTAACAGGAGCAGAAAGAAATAGACTGGGTAGTTTGGTCCAAGTAGCTGGGAGGATTCAGGGACAGGCTTTTTGGACAGGAACAGAAAAGTTTCTGCCATCTCAGGGTGCATTCACATCAGTATATCAGGATAGTCTGCAAGATTAGCTTTATTCCTGGACCAAGACTGCATTGAACTTCTCAAGCAAGGCTTTTAAAGAAACATGTTTCACTCTCCACCAGAGGGAAGAAAATATGGAGCTGCATCAGATCCTAGTGGTGTGGTTGATCAAATTTCAATCAGAACTCTAATAAAATTCTTCCACATCTTCCACATGAGCTCTTTATTCCATCTGTCATCCCACACACAGTTTTGGTTGTGTTCATCCGCGGTGCCTTGCAATGAACCCATGATGCACTTAGTTCTTTTGTTCACTTCCTCTACTTGGTCCGCTCAAAGTTCAAAGGCGGACCAAGTCAGCTTCTTTGATCTGGGTCATAATTTGTTTGTGCATTCACACTAACCCATGTGAAGCAGTTTTTCTTGGTAAAGTCTGATGTGAATGCACCGTAAGTGTCATAATCATCAAGAAAAGAAAATGAAATCTGCATGTGTGCAATTAACAAGTTTTTGTCCTTGCAATGTTATCGGTCACACTGGCTTTCTACACAGCTGAAAACTGAGATAAGCTACAGTTGATAAAATATAACTTAAGGATAAAGGATTTTCCTCAATAATAAAATCTGAAAACATGATCTTAGGAATGGAGTCAATAATGTGAGTACAGGTGCTTTCCAGCAAGCTGGTATTGGAGAAGAGCCTCTCTGTTGGCTCTTCGAACCTGCATCTGTAGGATTCATCGAGCCTGTGTTAGCCCTACTGAGACTAGTTTGTAAAAGCAAACATAAAACTCAATTGCATCTCTCAGATATTGATTCTGTTAAAGAGGGGGGAAAAAGTTATGTTTTCGACTGGAAACACCTTTCCTGCTTTTCTGTTGAATTCCTGTTTCCTCATTAGTTTTCCTTTAAAAGGTGTTCTTATGTTAATTTAAATTTAAATGTGTTACAGCTAATCTTTCTTTTTCATTAAGCAGCACTTCTTTCACCTGTTTCTCATTTCTTAGAAGAAAAACATGAATCCCAAATTTGATTATAAAGGGTCTTTTAAAAGATTTATGCAAAAGTGGGAAGCGTGGATGTTTGTGCTTGCACTGAATAGGAATTCATCTCACTTATACTGTACGTATATCTGCAGTGGCTCTACTTGTGTTGACATTACTTTGTGCTGTCTTATTTGCAATGTCAGGCTGTTTGCAGGTTGGTAATAACCCTCAAACAAATCCAGCCGCCTGGGGAGACAACTGTCAGAGTGAATCACAGATTTTAATGGAAAAGTAAAATGAATTTTTCAGACAGGAGACTTTGAATATTATATACACAGTTTTACATTCAAATTTACACTTGCTAGACTTAGCTTTTTCTTTTTTTCTCCTATTGTAATTTTCAGAGGGAAATAAATAAAACTTGTGAATGGCGTGTGTGTCTTATCAAGTTATAGTTTCTTTTCTTTTCAATGAATGATTCATTCTTTTCAATGAATCTACATATAATTACTTATATAAAAGTAAAGATGACTCATTTATCCATAATAATTCCAAAGCAAAAACATGTAAATCCAAAACCAAAAACCCCAACGAGTAGGTTTATCCATTTTACGAAGTAAATGCTCAGTTTAAGCTGGCAACCACAAAGTGAGTAGGATTCCCACACTGCACAGAAGGGCAAAACGTTAAAGACATTAAACTCTGTGTAGACCTGTGAAACCATGGGGGTGCATAGATCAGTGATACGCAGAGTACAACTGCCTTACAGACAGAGAAAACAAAGACAGTTAACCATTACTCAAACTTTCCCATTTTCATCATCATATATGTTTATTTGAACTTCTTGAATAACCTTGCCTGATTTAACTACACATGTCATATCAGAAACATGTTAAAAGGAAGTCGGAAGAAACTCGAGCTTATTTAGTCCCACCTCTTCTTCACAGGTAGGTAGTCAGCTAACTCCTATTTACACCCAGTGATATTTACAATAACATGATTTACTAACATTCATAACAAACATGCAAATATATCCATATAGACAGTGAGTAATATTTCTATATGCAAACCAGAAACAAAACATATAAATTGAAAGAAAAAAGAACAATGGGGATTTAGTGTGGTCATTCATTTGAATAAAATATTTTCTTCTATTTTTTTTTTAAATTTGATTTCTTGTTCAATGCTTTGAACTTAGTCATGCGTAAAAATTCTTTAAGTTCATCATCCAATCCATTCAACAACTTCCCTCTATTAACAGAAAATAAAGTCTATAAAATACTTTTTCTAACTTTAAATCAGAAACCCCCTTCATGTGACTTTGAACTGTTTAACATTTCACAGTTAAATGTGTAAAGAAGATAAAATGGACAGTTGTAAGTTTTAAGGCAGTAGTTACAAAATTTATAATAAGAAACGAGTTTAAAACCAAAAAAAAATCAGACATAAAATAGTCCTCAGTTGGAGTCACCTTTTCAGACACAGTAGGGAGTCACATTTCTGAGATTACCAGTTCATTTTAAGGATGATTTTTTTTTTGTTTTGTTTTTTTGTGGGGGAAAAAAACTACACAAAAACACACAAAAAAGGAAAATCTGGATATCTGGAGGGCAGTCAGTGTGATAAAAGCTTTTAGTAAGGAAAGTTGCTGTTGACTCACTGTGTCACAAAGGCTAAACAACATCAACACATGGCTTTTGATCCCATTCATCATTTTCCCTGAAGGCCCAGTATGACACATTTTCCATATCTACCACAACATCACTCACCCTCTGTCACACTCTGTACTTCCATCACAAACACTCCTACAGTTGGCAAGGTACTTGAAGAGGTGATTTGATGTGTTTGCATGTACTGTATAAAGATACACAGTAAAGTACTTTTTTAAACTAAAGTTTTGACTGTAAATTATAAAAAAACTATTTCTTTCAAAGCCAGAAAAGAAACAGAAAAAAAAAAAATCAAATGCAAAACATAAACAGAAGAAAATGTCAACAGCTTTATATTTTGTAGTTGTTCCCATAGTTTCATTCTTTGCTTTCTCCTCGAAAAAATCTAATTTTGCCTCACTTTAACTGTTCCAGCTCTGAATTTCTGTCCAACACAACAGTCCAGAAGCGTTCGGCATGATACTCAAGATTTGATGGTTGATACTAACAATTCGGCATCAGCTAAACATCTTCAGTAAGGGGAACTTTTTTAACTTTCTGCTTTCAGAATCAAAATTTTACCAATTTATCTTGTACTGATTTCTTTTGAATTGCTTGCAGAGTAAAGTGTAAATAATCAAATGCTGTTTGTTTGCCTATCTAATCAGGGCTCTTTAAGTTAATTAGAAACATTTGGATCAAATATAACACAGTATCAATGAATGACAGACCAAGATGAATGACTGGATTGGCCATACTGTGATTGAAGTTATGGATAACAAGCAGACAGAGTGTGATTATGGAGTAATATAATGATGGCATTAAAGGAAGTGATAGTGATCAAGTAGTCAGTTTAATGTCAAGATAAATAAGGCTGTTAATGATATAAGCTTTCCTCTAAATTGCTGTTAGCTTGATAATAATTTAATCTGTTTGCTCCTTCTTTTCTGATTATGCTGCAGCCACAGGAGCCTTTTATCTCTGTTTTACTTGTTTAATTATGTACTTATTGCTCATTTTAAAACACAACAAATTGATTTAGCTTCTCCTTTCATTGTTATGGTTTTATAGGCTCACAGATATCTTTTGTACCTGTTGCTTTTATAAAAATGTATTTATTTTTATTATCCAGTGTTTTTCAGTTTTCAATCAACCCACCGCGTTGCGGGTTATGCCTGCTCAACCTGCAGGCTTGCTGCTGCGGTGATCAACCAGCCTTTCTGGCTGGTTGGTGGTTTCTTGCGCTGCATCCCAATGGTTGTGGTGTTGAATTCAACCACCCATGATTTGTGTGGGTCCTCCTCTATGGTCATGAGTGTATCAGCTCTCAATGTGGACAGGCAATGTGTGTTTCAACTATGGCTGTGCAGGTCAAGTAAAATATTGATACAGTTGATACTATCGGTATTAACTCATTCCTGCAAGATGATATAGATATTTTTTCTTGCACATGACTTTGCGGTTAAAAAGCCCAAAAATTTGAATGAGAGCCAGCCAATAGTAGCTTTTGTAGTTTTGCTTTTCTTAAGCTAATTTGCATAGTTGCCATTATTTTTCTCAAACAGTTGTGTGTCTTGACAGGTAAAAACGCGAGTATTATCACAATGTTTATAAACCAAACTAAAAAAAACAGAACGACATTTCTCAGGTCTTCCATTTAAATTTCTTCTATTTTCTATTTTTTTTTACTATGATAATAATAAACCATTAAAGAAAAAACAAAAAAAAGAAAAAAAAAAAGTATCAGTTTCAGTATTGCCAATACTAGCCCTGGGATTCGCTTGGTATCAGATCAGAGCGATACCACAATTTGTAGTATAGTCCAGCCCGAGCGTTGTCTGTATAAGTATGAGAGAGACAATGAATGATGAGGTGTGGGTTTTTAATTTTGACTGTTATTATGTCAATCACGTCGTGCTGCTCTATGACATAAAAGTGCTACATAGTAAAGTTTAGATTTGATTATTTAAACAGGACTGTCTCTTTTGGGCTGAACAACTCTTTGATTTAATAACTGGAAACAAATTAAGTCAGGGTAAGTCCGTTTAAAGACATTCTCATTTATCAAGCTTTTAATTGAGCCAATAACTCTTATAATTTCATTCCACTTTGAAATTAAATTTTATGCCAATTATTATAAACATTTGTGATTATTTCAAACATAAATCCATCCGTTGGATTGAGATGCACTCAAACAAATGACAATACTACATTAACAAGTTTCTTATAATTACAGAATTAATTATTGGGACTCGCAAGGTCTGAGAAAAATGCAACAAATGATCTCCAGGGAGTGAACACTTTTACTGCTGAGACTTCCAATTAGCACCAGTTATGTAGCAAGTGTGACAACAGCTGATGCAGAAAAGCGAATTGCATGCTTGTCATAACCACTGACAAAATATGCATTTTCCTTTGTGAAAGATAAATGGCTAGAGCCAGAAAATACAGCAGACCGAGAGAACAAAGACTCTCTTCCCTACATCAGTTTTGTAGACAGGCAGCAATCCAAAGACACAGTTAAATGATAATTACAACTTCATGAATGAATTCAGGTTTCTGCAGATATGAAGGTATACACAAATGTGTCTCTCATTTCAAATCCTTCTCAAGGAATGCATTGTATTTTCTAGCAGGCGGAGACAATGCCAGCTCAAAACTTCCAAGAACTGTGAGCTCCCTGCCATTTTTTAACACCTGAACAAAGATAATTTGAATAACACAACTACTTTTACTTCCTTCAGATTTCCTCATCCACTTCAACGTGCTTGTAGAGGTCACACAAGACAAAATTGGACTTTGCTCAAGTTAATTGGAGACACCTTGTTTAATCAAAAGAAAAATAAGGAAGAAATCAGTGCACCCATATGGGTTTTACTGCCATGCTGAACAAAGTGTAAAAGAGTTTAATTTTTAATTGGGTTTAAGTTAGGGTAAGGATGAAAAATTAGTGATTGTTGTTTTTATACTCAGCCAAAAGATGTTTAATCTCCTGAAAGTCAATGTAGAGATAGACAGCAGGCAAAGACAGAAGCATATTCTAGTTGAGAGAACCCTTTTTAGTTGATGTTTCATTCATTGAATGAGTGACTTATCCCTCACAATTACATGGTTAAGTTTAGACAATGCACATTCTGGTTAGGTTTAGGCAAGTTTACTTATTTGGCACAGTTCAAATACAAAAAATTCAAAGTGCTTTAAAACAATAAAAGCATATAAGCGGAGTGCAGGGAGAATAAAAAAGGACTTCAAAGAGAAACTTGAAAATTAAATGAAATAAACAACAACAAAAAAAGACAAAAAATCTGAAGTAAAATAAGATAAAATGTAAGAAATAAAAATTATAGGGCCAGATCCACTAAAGGTTTGCTTCCACTAAAACATGTGCAAAGTAATTGCACATGCAAAAAAAAAAAAAAAAAAAAGTACAAACTGATTTATGTACAATGTACAAATAGTACGTCTGCATCCTATTAGTACGTCTTTTGCTATGAATTTGCAATAAAGGGCATCCACATGCAGTTTTGCGTGTGAACGGAGAACAAAATGTAACTATACTGTATATTCAACACAAACAAAGTGATCTCATAAACCTGAGAGCAATTTTGCTCTTAGAATCTGCTCCTATATTCAACATGTTTCAAAAGGAGGTGAAAACTGTCTTGGTGTGTCATTGCACACATGGATGCAGTTAATATCATAAGGAGACACTGAAACCACTCAAAGAGACACAGAGAACACGTTTTTCACTCTCCTGTGAATATTTTTGAGATGAACAAGGAGATACTCATCAAAGCATACAGCTTAGCTAGCATAGCTATTTCAGAACTGTTGGTTAAAATCAGGATGTTTTTTAGCAAAACACAAAAAGGAATCATGCAGCACCCACAATGACAAAACTGCTTACAAGTCAGCCCCTTTCCTCATCTGGGTCAATCCAATGTATGATAGCTGTTGAATCTGGGAATCCCTAATCTCATTTTTCAGATACGGCGTCCAAAATACTAAATGCGGTGTGTCGCTAGATGGCCATGGTTATTAAGTATCCATGTACTCAACAGTCGTTAACTGAAACCAAGCAAAGTTGTGTTGTTTTTTTTTTTTTTTTTTTTTTGTTTTGTTTTTTGTTTTTTTTGTTTTTTTTGTAGCTGAATGTCTCAGTCATGTTTGCACCCATGTGCAGTTTGTACCCCCTGGAGACACTAAACATGTGTATAGAAATAATTTGCTGATTCCTCAGTGCATCTGTGACGCCAATGGCATAATTGCCAAAGTTGTGGCAAAATTTCTTGGGTGAGTAGATAAATCCTTTATTTTGAAAAACTAGTTTTCTTCTCTCCAAGTTGTGAGCTGGCTAGGCTTTGATGGCTGGCTTGTAGGTGGTTTCATTTATGAATATGAAAAAAAATAAATTAGGCTAACATTAGACACAACAAACTGTGTCTGTTTCATTCATGTTCTCTCTTTTTTTAAGTTAACAGTGCATACATCCCACAGTCTACACCCTCCCCTGTTTCATTTGCAGACATTTTATTTTTCTGATTTGTCTTTTGTTTGCTTTCTTGTGTCTTTATATTGTCTTTTTACGTCATCCACTGTTTGCATCATTTTACTGACAGTATTAATTTTTCATAAATTTGCTCCCAAATAGCTTTTCTTTGTGTGACAGTCATATTTCCGTACTGTATGCTTTCTCTCCATTCTCACTGCAAACCACAAAACACAAAACCCTTATTTAAATGGGGAGTCTCCAACACATTTGTCCCTGCCACCATTTACGCAATCACTCTTAGTAAATGACTCACAAACTGCGGTTTTGCCCCACTCATAAAATTTTAAATTGCCCATGGAAATTACTACTTGTAAATTGGGTTCTTACTAGATCTGGCCCATCTTATGAAGAATTAATAGCTGGTCTGATAACAGGCAGCAGCAAATAAAAAAAAGTTCTAAAGCGCCTGAGCTTTTTAGAAGACCTAAGAGACTCCCTTCTGGTTTCATTTGTGACTTTAAGACTCTTGAGAAAAC
Source organism: Telmatherina bonti (assembly GCF_933228915.1). NCBI lineage: Eukaryota > Metazoa > Chordata > Actinopteri > Atheriniformes > Telmatherinidae > Telmatherina > Telmatherina bonti. The sequence goes on along the minus strand of NC_136627.1, from coordinate 13,289,796 downwards.
AACAGAAATATAAGGCTGCTGGAGTGAAACTGGTTGGTATGATATGACTGACCGACTCTGAAAACAGGTTTTATTAAACCAGTAATTCAAAACCAAGAATTTGATTATGTGTCTTTGTGCATTTCAGTTAATAGCATATTACCATGAGACAAAACAATCGAAAATAAATAAAAAAAAATAAAGATACAAGATGTTAAAGGTGCTATACAAGACAAGGCAACAACAAGTCGAGGCAAAATAAACAAAAAGTAAATCAACAATTAGTTGTTTTTTTTTTTCTGTTCAGCATCCTGACAGCAGAATGATGGTCTGGCTGCCGTGTTGTGCAGAACACATTTACTTTTCCCAGAGGAGCCCATGGATATAAGGCTCCTTTTGGTTTCTTAAGCTTTATTCTCTATTTTATTATATATTTCACAAGTCTGTTATTTCAGCTTATAACTGCTGGACCGGACCGGAGGAAAAGAGACAATAGAGGGAAAGAATGAGAAAAATGATAGAAGAAAAGAGACAAATGAGAGAGGGAGAGAGAGAGAGAGAGAGAGAGAGAGAGACAGAAAAGACCAAAAAAAAGAACGGGAAAAGCAAAAACTGAACAAAAAGTAGAAACCAAGCCACAGCAACTGTCACATCTTCTCTGAAGAAAAAAATCTGTTACATCTTTAGAGAATCAAGTATCTAAAGTTTAAAAAAAAAAGCACAACAGACATCCTAAGAATAAAAAGCATGAGTAACTACAACCAGAGCAGCAACCAGTATATGTACAGGGGTGTGTGTTACCGTGTGGGTATGTGTATAGAGGTGTGGGTGTGTATCTGTGCTCCCATGTGTATGTTTGCGTGTTTACTATATATTAGGGTTGAGTTATGTTAGGTGATCATACAAATGCAACCCCACCCCCTCATAGGGTCAGGGGCAGATCAGGAGGGCAACAAGCCCCAGGAAACCAGCAGCCAACGCAGGGAACAGAGACGAGGCCGAACACATGCCCGCCCAGGCTGGCAGAAGGCAGAGGAAACCGCCAGAGCCCCCGACCCTGCCAGAGGGTGCAGGCCCTAGGGCACCCAGACCAGCAGAAAACCTGCCTCGCTAGGCCCCGGCTCCCCATGCACGAATCAGGGACAGAACCCTGGACCTCACGGGCCCAAGAGTCACCCACCACCCATCAGGGAGAGCAGGGCCAGCCCGCCGCTTGCCAGCACCCCAAAGCGCCCCCCCAATGGACCCTCCCATCAGCCCACGACCCCCTTTCTCCCCCAGCCACCCCTTCCATCTTCCCATTCCAGCACCTGCTTCTGAAGGAGCAGTCCGAGCAGGCAACAGGTTAGAGACCCCCAGACAGCCGCAACACATTCATCCACACCCCCATGTACTCAATCTATGCACACACCCACCTACTCCCACCATGCACACTCCCATGCTCTCCAGCCACACCTCCCATATTCACGCTTACCAATGCTCAAAAACAGACACCCTTACAGGGCATTCTCCCTATATGTTTGATTTTTGGTTTCAAACCCATTTCTCACAACATATCTCACTGCCTTAAAACTTACAACTGTCCATTTTATCTTCTTTACTTATTTTACTGTGGAATATTAACCAGTTCAATGTCACATGGGGAAAACATTTTCCAAAAGGGTATAAACATGCTGAATGCTCAAAAGCAGAGACTTGACAATGACAGTCTGCCACAATAAGGCACTCACCCACGGCAAGCCTCCTCTGGTGCTCAGCTGGAGACAACTGTGCTCTGTGCCTAATTGCATAGGCTCTTTCTCAGCCTGCTGGCTGGCTGTAGTTAAAGCAGCAGCTAATATTTCTGAATAGACTGGGCTTTTAGGGAAAATATGTCTCTCTCTTTCTCTCTCTCTCTCTTTCTCTCTCTCTGTCACTCATGCAGATACATCAACTCAATTTGCTGCCCATATGAGAAGCTTTTCATGTCTAGGTACAAGGATCCATACGAACCTTTAAAATGGCACTGAAACATTTCCCATCCCACTTATGTCTTCTGTGGGGAAGGGGCGATATTTATTTATTCTCATGCCTATTTACTGCTGTGATTGCTGTTATATATCAGCTCTGAGTTCACTTGGCAGTGATGGAAAGATATCATCTGAGTGGAAACAATATTTTTCTGTTGCGGTGCTTCTATTAACAACATCTATCATGACGGGGGCTTCTTGAGCACACTTATGAGAAAGCCACCGCTGAAGAAAAGCATTATTTAAATAAGCCATACAATATGCTGTGTGAAGAAAAAAAACAAAAAACAAAGGCAGATAAACAAGCGCTGCACAAGGGAGCACAGGTAAGGCATTTAATGCTGCTGGGTGAGATCTTTATTGGAATTTTGAAAAGAAGTGTTTTATTATCAAAATCGAAATACATATCTGTAAGCAGAGAACAGAGAGCAACAGAGTTTACACCTTTAGAGATGCACACACACTCCAAACATTACTGCAGATAAAACTCTTTCCTGTCTAATTTAGACTTGGTGTTGACCTGTCCACCTTGGAAAATAATTGCACAAAACGAATAGCAGAACCCAGTTCAGAGATGACCAGTTAATTTCCAGTCTCCTATCTTACAGTAGATAGCGCCAGTGGCCAAGTACCAAGAAGATGATACTTTGATGTTCACTGGGTTTGTTTGGGTCTGGGTTTGGCAGCACCTTTCTGCCACAGGTGTCCTAAATCACAGCATAAATCTAATACTGTATCATCTTGTGTACTCACGAAGCTGACCACTCAATCTTTAAGGAGTTTTAAAAACACCAGATAAGTCAAGATCATTTTCAAACAACTGTTAATGACAGGTGACTTTAAGACTCTGGGGACGCCGGCATCGTCGGCGATGCCAGGGACCACGTTGTGTTTAATCGAGCATAGCTGTCGAACCATAAAAGATAGAAACTTACTTTTTTTCCCCTCTTAATCGGGAGACTCCAGGCTTTCAGATGGTAGTTCCAGCATCACTGTAGCCTATTCATAAGTGATACAGTGTTGTGTCAAAATAAGTGTTCCAATCAGAGCCTTTGTCTTTGGCGCATGACACGTGTTTGTCCAATCAGAGCCGATGATGCCTCAGGAAACGCCTCCAAACAGTGTCAATCACTATGTATCGGCGTCATTAGCAGTCAGATAGCTGCCTTCTGTATTTACAAGGCTGATAAATTATGAAAACAACAGGTTTTACGCACGCATACCATATGTAATTGCTCAAACAAACATTTGCATTACTCAAGTAGTTTATTTCAACATAAACGACTCGACGGCGTCACAACAGATGTATAACTTTGTAACAGATACAGTGTGTGCCGTTGACAGGGATTTTGGAAAGCTGCGGTGCTTCACTCTCCTTCAGTACCTTTAGTCATGCTTCAAAATTATAATACTCTTTATTTCAAGCAAAGGAGCCTCATTTACATAGCAGTTTATATTTCAATTCAAAATTTAAAAAAACAAGGTATAGGACTTTATGGGGCATTGAAAGGTGGTGTTTATTAGCATTTAAACAAAAAAAAAAGTCAGGTTAATTTCTCTAAAATACCCTTGGTCCCCAGAGTTACAGTAAAAAAAATAAATAAAAAAAGAAGACAACAATTAGACTAAATCTCTGTTTTTATTAACTAAACACAACTGAGCCATTATTAATTCAAAGAAATTAAAAATGTGTGTGTGGATATTCAGGCTCTTCCTGACCATCTGTGCTTTCCATTTGCAGTCTGTTAGTTCTACCACTTGGTTGCAAATGCATTTGTTACAGCTGCATGATGGTAAAGTCCACACGATTTAAAGGAATATTCTAAAGCAGCCTGTAAACACACATCTATGTGTAATCATGGCAGTGTTTTCTGAAAAACTACGTTAAGACAACATGCCAGAGTCAGTTTCCTTCTTCTTCATCAGGACTTTACTTTGATCATTTGATATTATGCTAAAGTCACATGACGTGACATAACTCCCAGCTGTGCTTTGAGCGGTAACATCCAATTTACAGATGAGAGTCATAGAAAAGACACTAATTTACAGAAAATACATATTGTCTCTGAAGTTGTGGGACTTATTAAATATGCAGTTTGAAACACTGAACACTTTAAATCTACTTAAAACTTACTTTTTCTTATTTTAAAGGAATCCATGGAGGCTAAAACTTCTAGTAGCTTTATGTTCTTACAACTTAATTGTGAGTAGAGTTGAATCAAACGGCATGTAGAAACTTAATTTTTATTTCTCGTTTTTTACCCTAGGCAACCTGTCAGCATTCCTTAGCTTCTGCTATTCTTGGTAAAACTCTACCAGCTATGACAATGAAGGCATGAGCAAAAGTTTAAAAAAGGCCCCAGAGCCTTCTCTGACAGTGTAAGTCACTTGTTTTCTTTCAGTCAGGACCCCTACCTGGGCTCATAACTTTCTAACTTTAAAAATAGGCCTTCACAGGCTAAGCTGACAAATGTCGTATCTGAGCCATCTTTGAAGCTTCTAGCCTTTGATTAAAATCCACTTTTATATGTTAACACTGAAGTTTTTACTTGTGGGCTGAACATAACTCATGAATTATTTCTAAAAACCAGCAGGGGGGTCAGAAACAAGCGGTTAATGAGGAAAATCTACACCTATGCCTTTCGCTTTGCTTCATATGCAAAGATGTAAAGCTGCTACCTCCCTAAGCTGGGGATGAGAGCATTAAGGCATGAATTGATGGTGTCTACCGGCAACATATTTCATCTGGATTGTTACCAGGACTTGGAGCACAACCCTCACACACTGTGAAACACTGAAATTGTTCCAGTTATTGTTCCGTCATCCACTTTTGACAGTTTGGCAGCTCTTGGACTTGTTTAATCACGTGGGGGGGGGGGGAACCCTGCATCTCTATAGCTCCACTTTAATGACAGTCCGGCTCATTTTTTTTCAACATCTCAACTGCAACGTGAGGGAAGACACAAGCCTCCTTTGTCAGAGACGTGGCAGCTGTAAAACATCTCTGGGGAGTAATTATGAGGGCGTCTCGTTTTAACCTCCAGTGACAAAGCTTTGATTGTAATTTTCTGTAATTATGGGCTCAGTTGGACTTGTACATTTTCCATGTCACTTGCATCATGTGATTACTTTTGATTTTCAAACCTTTGTGTGGCATGTGTGAAAACGATTCTCACACAAGGAAATGAAAAACCCAGTCTTCCTCTTATGCTTCATAAATCCTGTCAACAATAACTACCCATCATAGACAGCTGTAATGCGGGGAGCTGTGTAATATCGGTGCAATACTTTGCAACAAATCGGAATGGAAACAAAAACTACTTCCTTCCTTATTTTCAGTTTGTTGACGTATGTCACTAAATTGTGTAATAACAGTTATATCAGAACATTAATTATAACTACAATCATTTGAGTTGTCATTATAAGTACTTTTAGTACTTATTTGTCTTATTTGAAATTCCCCTACAATGGAGCTAAAGCGCTAAACAGTTGAAGAACCTTATGGGCAATTTTAAGAATATTTCACATTACTTGTACATGTGGAAATGTTTAAAAAAAATCATATTTTTTAGTGTTGATCACCATTATGATAGTATAAAATAATGCCAAACATGCATTCCTTTCCTATACAGCTTAGAGTCACAGGGAGATGGAGACTCTCCCAGCAATCAGCAGGCAAGAAGCAGGGCATAAGCTGGACAGGTCACCGGTCCATCACAGAGGGAGACAATCATCCATGCACACATTCCCTCCTAGGGAGAATTTAGAGTGACCCATGCAAGTTTTCAGATGGTGGGAGGAAACCGGAGAACCCAGCGAGAACCCATGCATACATGGGGAGAACATACAAACTGCACAGAAAGGCATCATTCAAACTTCCCCCCAGCCGAGAGCTTGAACCAGTAACCTTCATGCTGCCAGGCCACGGTGCCCTAATGTCAAACACAGATTTCTAATGAATTTTCTGATCTACAGTCTGTTTCAGCCAAACGTAGCACTGAATTCTTTGTGTCTTTCCATTTGACGTATAAAATCATGGACAAGGTGCTTCATGCTTTTTGAATCACAGTTGTAATCAGAATACACACAGAACAACCTACAGAGATGAGGCAAAACCTTTCAAAGTACTTTAGTTGAAAACCTAACTTGAACTGTCTGGACTGAAATCTGAGTAATTCTGTTCTGCTTCACTTTACCAGAGTTAGCTGTTGCAGACATAATTTTCTCATGTTATACAGTGATGTGTCAGAGGTTTAAAGCTCGCTGCATCTTACAAACAGAAATTTTGTATTGATCCTGAATATGTTATATTTCCTTTTGTTTTTAGACAAACCTGAAACTTTTTTTATTTTTGCCAAGTGGCATCTACATTTATTGATCACCAGTAAAGACATATTCATTTAACTTTACCTGATCGCTCATGTGTTTTTTTCATCATCCTCACTCCATTCGAATAGACATTGTTGCACCCTCATCATATCATTATGGATATGCAATTTTCAAACAGAGGCCAAACATAGCACTTTCAGCGTGACACGGTTCTGGTTCTGGCACCTGCTCCACTCCCACATGCAGACTCAAAACATTGGGCTTTCTGGCACTAAGGCGGCCAACAGGCCTGTTGTTGTGTCAGTTTAACCAGAATGAAAGAGGGCAGATTTTACTACAAGGAGATAAAACAAAGACTTTGGAGATTTGGTTCTGGAATTCATCAGACTCCATCATGACGTACAGTCTCCCTCCACTCAGTCTGATGGTCCATACAGACAGACACTTCCACTGGTCTGTATCATACAGCCTTTTTTTCCATTAGTATCAGCTTGTCTCAGCTTAACGCGCCTCTGCTTTTTTTGTAGGGTTTTCCGCTCGGCTTTTGTACCCATTTACCAGTACTTTTTTTGTAACTCGTCAACCCAGATTCAGCACTTGTGTAAACACCGACAGTCAGTACTGGTCTGGCGTTTGGCTTCAAGAGCGCTAAAAGGTTTCATGTGCAGTTTGTATGTAACAGGTGAGGTATCTGGAAAGGAAGGAAATGCAAAAGAAGCATAAATATATCATGAGATGCTGAACAGTATTGTGATTAACTATAACATATATAAGAAAAAAAAGCAAACAGCTACTTGTGGTAAAATTAAATAAATAAAAACTACAAAAATAATTTAAATAAATAAATAAGTATTTGTGTGTGTGTGTGTGTGTGTGTGTGTGTGTGTGATTGAGTGTTATGCCTCCTAATTTTATTAGGTTGCTTTTGATATGTTCAGTACATTTTTTGCATGTCCATAAACAGTTTGTCTTGTCGTTTACTGCATGTTTAGGCTCATAAATACGTGTTCCCTGCACTCACACACACCCCGGGCCTGTTTCAGAGGGGAAGTTCAGCTCACTGAGTCTAAAAGTGAACAATGAGTTAACTTACTGTGAAATGGGATAATCTGAGTTGTCAGATCCAGAACAACTGCTTTGGAGTTAGTTCAATGAACTCTGAGCATCTTTAATCAGAGTTTGGTATGTGCACAAGCCACAATAAGATGTCATGATCAATGGAGCTCCAAGACCTGGATTCATCATGGCAACAGCTGAACAAAGTTGTTTAAGCAGGAAATGCTCATATAAGCATACAGGAAATACAAAGTAGTATGAAATAAAAAGGGGAACACTGAGGTTAAAGGGGAGAGAAGTCTTTGTTGTTTCTCTTTTGGCTTGTCCTTCTGAAGGGGTTGCCACAGCAAATCACTGCGCCGGTGAAATGGCACGTTTCCCCTTCATGATACAACCTCTGCATTTCTCCAGGCTTGGGACCAATCCTCAGACAACAAATCATGTCACTAAGGGGGAGAAATAGCTCCTGAAAATAACTTCTGCCCCTGATGTAAATGGAAATACATTCATACACTGTCCTAGAACTTAACTTTGTTTTGTGGAATGTGGATGGAAACTCCTTTGAATAGGATAAAAGTCCCATTTCATTCATTTTGGTGCAGTCTCCATGGGAAAAAAAACGCTCATAGTATAGATACTTCTTTTGGAGAGATAAGGTGGAGTTCTTTTCCATAATTGTAGAGGACACTTATATTGTAAGTACTGTTGCTTTTATCCCACTTTTAAGCGACCTACATATGACAGTAAGAAGAAGAAATAGCACAACTATATGACATGATTTGTCAACATGAACAAGCAGGAATTGAACCCACATCACCTACATAATTGCCATATGCTCAAACCACGACAACTACTGACTTCTCACATGTAACTATGCTACAAAATCTTAGTATGTAAAGCTGCCTTTTGTTAATTTGTTTCAGGATTTGTAAAAGTGTTCTTGTAGATTGTTTCGGCTCTTTTACACGTGTTTCCTGAAATATAAATTTGTTTCCACAAATAGGAATTTATTTTCTTAATTTCTTTTTCCTAAAATGTATATTTCTCAAAAAAAATGTAAAAATGTTTCTTGAAATATATATATATATATATATATATATATATATATATATATATATATATATATATATATATATATATATATATATATATATGTTTTTTTTTGTTTTTTTTTAAATGTATATTTGTTTCTAATTTTTTTTTTTTTTTTTTTTTTTATTTACATTTCATTTTTAAAATTTAAACGTGGTACTTCTCAGCCACTGAAAACTGTTGGGAGCTTGACTCAAAGTTAGGAAGAGGGATCAATAGAGAGGATTGCCACAGATACCTCCCTGTTTCCCAACAGTTTGCAATCAATATCTCCTCTAAAGCAGATACACTTAGGTGTGTTTATATGAGATAAATTAGCATACAAAGTAAAAAGTTACTTTATGTGCAAATCTGTTGCTCAGGCTACAGCATGATATATGCGTGAGCCATGGACTGATCCACGTCACTTGGCTTCAACATTTGTAATGTGGGTGGCACCATAAATTAGTTTCATAGCAAAGAGAATGCCACTGTTATTTTTAGCTGCAGAATACTGTGATGTACACATATTTTCATATATACGTATAATATAAGTAGACAGGATAAATAGTAGTTCAGATACCTGCACAATGATGCTGTGACAGTGAAAGAGAGTTGTCGCCAAAGCAAAGATAATCTGGCAAGGCAGGTTTAACAGGTTTATTAAAGATGGCTTGAAAAGACCTATAGATTGGTTGAGGTTCTGAGATCCAGGCGATGTTGTGAGTGGGCAGTCAGATCCCAGTGGAGGCAGCTGTGGATCTCAGGCAGGGACAGTTGGTTTAGTTATATGAAACACTACACAGTAAACTGGATGTACAAGCAATCAGTGTGCTACATAGATGTAGCAACAGTCCAGCACTGAAGGAAAGTCAGCCTGGGGTTTATGAGCAGGCAAGGTGCAATAAGCCTGATTCCTCTCTGCTGTGCCAGCTAACGACAAGACACACCTCCTGTCCACACCAGGGGAGGACAGCATAATCCACACAGAGACTAAAAGAAGGAGGAACACAAGGGGAAAAACACACCAGGTCTTGGCAATCCATGACAGTGACAGAACCTTGTTTCGATGAAGTCCCTTTCATTCAGGGTTGTAGCAGTAATGGGGTGTGTGTGTGTCATCCAGACACACTATTACATTTGAAGGCCCTGCAAAATGACACCTTATTATTCTCAGTCTTCATTTGCATCAGCGTGTCTTTAACATTATTTGAAGAGTACAAACCACGAGCAGGCTTGTGTAAAAAGTGAGCCTTCAGTCAGCTCGACGAATCCAAATAGTTTCTCATTTACTTACAATCTTGTGAAAGTCTTCTTTAAAGTGGAACTATTATGTGCATTTCAGGCTAATTTATTTTTATTTCTGAGACCAGAATGGCTGGGATTGATCGAGTTATTGTCACAAATGGCTTTATTTACTTCAGACCGACCCTCTCCGTAGGCTGTCAGATCAGCCTGTGGGCAAAACGAGTGGATTGAGACTCTTCCGCATTAAGCCCCGCCTCCCGCCACTGCACTACATCGGGAGCGCACACCACAACTGCTTTCGCCGTCATTGTAACATCTCATAAACTGAAGGATTAGGCTAATATGAACTCAATAAAAAAAAAAAAAAAAATACAATGTCAACACATAGCATACAGCCCTACATGTTGGAACCTAAATCAGACCTTGAAAACAAAGTGGAAAACAGCAACCCACAGCAACGAATGCAGCAGGATGTCTCTCTTTGTACATGCCCTTGTTGACCAGTAAAAACTAACCAATCACCAAACCTTATCCCCCGGGACGTCACAAGGATTTCCAAGTAGAAAAAACTCTCTAAAACCACACGTTTTTCGTCGCCATGGAAACCGAACAGAGAGAGTGCTGGAACTCAAACTCAAACTCAAACATGCGTTTAGGTGATAAAAAACAGTGTCGTTCACATGTCTGATGAGGATTCAACAATGTAACACTGTAGAAAGCTCAGAAAACTTGAAATACCATAATAGCACCCCTTTAATGTTCCTTTTGTGGGAATTCAGGGAGGATCACTGTCATGGGCAACAGGTGTGTCAGTGCCAGTCATTTTTTTTCTGGCAACTCGGAAGACTATTGCTTGACCAAAATGTTACGTCACCGATATTATAAAGTAAGGGTTGGGCAAATCTGGTCCTCAAGGGCCGCATTCAGAGTTTCCCTGCTCCGACACACCTGACTTAAATTAGTGACCAATTAGCAAACTTGTACAGAGTTTAAACCCAAGCCCTGCAAAAGTCTACTAATTAAGTTTTATGAGTGTCAGCAATGTTGCAGCTGAGAAATTCTTAACATTTGCAGGACTGCAGCCCTCATGGATCAGAGTGTCCCATCCCTGTTGTAAAGAGTGGCCCCATTTGCAAAGCAACACAAAACTCAATGTGAAGTCAGTGGATGTCCACGCTGTGTGATGATGGAAATGTGTGGCTGGAGAATGTTACTTAGATTTTCAATTGATTAGGATGAAAAGCAATACTGTTCAATAAGATATCCATCAGGGAATGAAAGGATCTATCCAATTTTCTGACCTAAAGCATTGGATTGCTTTGCTTTAGACAACACATCTCTGACAGCTACTTCAGGTGGGAGGAGACAGGTAGAAACTCAAGCTTTCTTTTATGGTGAACCTGCCAGTGAGTGTTACAGTAACACACTTGGGGTAAGACTTACCAAGGAAAGGAAACCAAGCAGTGTCCCCCAGAGTCTGGGATAACATACTCTGAGATTCTGGAATGAGCCCTTTGTCTTAGCTTCTGATCATCCCACCGGTCATTCCTTCAGTAAATCTTCTGCCCAGATTGTTGGACTCATTTATCAGTATGCTGCGTTTGTCTCGCTGCAAACTGGCCTCAGTATTTTCCTAGCTTTTCTTAAACCTCTACTGTTTTATCTGTGGTTTGCAATTTGTTTCTTATTAGATGTCATGCTTTACTGCACCTTTGGTTTGATGGATTGTAACTTGATTTAAGGTAATTGCATATAAAAAAAAGTTTACATAATCCTTCTGTCTCCAGTCTGTGAACTTTGCATTAGGGTCTTCCACCCATAAACCATGATCTGTGTTCATGGCAAAATCATCAGGTGCTTTTGTTACCTTGAGCAGATTCCTGTTTACATAACACATCTGAATGCAGGTTGTTGTAACTAAATAACACTCAAACACCTACAAACAGAAAGTACAAATATGGATAATACATCTGATTTTCTGAGGCTTCTGGAATCTACATTAAAATACATACTTTGCTTTAATCTTTTATAAAGTAAATAAAGCAGAGAATTCTTTGGGTACACCGGCTTCTTCCTTAAATTATTTAAACTTGAGTAAAGCCTATTTTTAAAAGAAGATGCTGCAAAATTGTTTAAGTTGAGTTGTTTTTTAATTGATTCAATTTCCTCCACATCCACTAGCGTCAGGGTGGTCTTTGAAATGAAACTGAAAATTGGTCCCATTTCGGCCCTACATGCAGCCGACAGTATAAACAAGCCAAGCACAAATCTACTGTATCACAAAGGCTGCGATAATTAGACAACATAGAAATACTATTTGGTGTCTGGACACATACGCAAAGAAAAAAAGCTTTTAGGCCTGTGATTTTCTCTAATATCCTCTGCAATATCCAAGGGAAAAGACTGCTTGAGATCTCAGAGATTTCTACGCAATTAGATGTTATTTGGATCTCCAGGGGATGCAGAGTAGATGTTATTTAGAAAGGCAGGCTCATGTGATGTTGGTGTGGGCTGATTCCATCATGCAGCACATTTCCTTTAAATCATGCAGCTGTTGGAAATAATGTAAAATACAAAACATAAAGCTTAACCCTAAAATATATCAACACTTTTGATATTTACTTGCCACTTACAATGGTCAGTTTTGAGTGTGTGTGTGTGTTTGTAATGCCAGATGGATGACGGAAACAAAACCCACAGCATTAACACTGATCTTCACAGTTTCTGGTAATAACAATTTCCCAAATGACAAGTATGATCATGTCTGATCAGGCAACGCTCTCCTGATGTGGTGTGCATCAATTTAATTTCCTGTTAAACATTCCTTTCTTTAAATATGAATATCTTCCTCACTGCCTCTGTTATTGCTTCGCTCCTTCATCACTTCTATTCTCACTAATTATGCAATGACAGCAGGCTGATGTCATCATTGTGTATAAGCCTCCCCCTTGCTCCTCTTGTTGTGTTAAAAGACACCTGGTGCAGCAGCGCTGCCTCCTCAGATCGGATGATTTTCATTTTGAACAGTTTTTCTGCTGCTTACTGTTTTGTTTGTGATTGGTGGAGCCGTTTAATTCGGCCTGTTTGGTTTTTGACTGTGGGAATGATGATCATATAGACAGACAAGCTGCAGAGGTCAATGGCTATCAGCCAACGCTCTATTCTTAAATGAGCTGTTATTGCACTTTGACTGCACTCATGCACAAAGTTCAGGTCAAAGAGTAATCACTCTGTGCCACTAGCAGGGGTTGTTGACTCTTTTTTTTTTTTTTTTGCTGGAAGCAAGTAAATAAAATGATAATTACCAATTTCACAGTCACACAGTGATCCTGCAGGGATGCAGTTATTGAAACATCTGTGGTAATAACTGTCATATGGCAAATGCATACATGCTGGAGCGCCTGCTGTTGGTTAGAAGGGAGACGATAACAGTTCATCTGTCTGTATATAAGTCTGACTTCAGCACATTAACATCTTTTTAATCAAATTTTAGTCAAAATGAGAGAGGGTCCTCATGAACAGTCAATAACTGTGGCTTAAAATAACTGGAAAATTTACCTGCAGCTCAGGGAATGCATTATTCAGTCACACTGCACAGTCCTTTACTTTAGATGAGATGTGTGTGTGCACCCTGCTGATGTCTACTTGCGTGACTGACGAGTGTGGATACCTGGTACATAATTATGAAATGTTCAAGTGGCGTCTGATATGCATCAGTAGCTCTGATGTAGCAGAGTGAATTGGTGGACATTTCAAACACAGCAAGTGGATACAATTTATAGTGGACACTTGTAGTCAGAACTGTGCACTTGTGATTAGATTATTCAGGATGCATGCAAATGCCAGATGTGAAAAAGGCAAAAAGCACAGATTTTCTATTTCATTCAGGTCAGCTTCAACAGCAAATTAGAGCATGTTTGCTTTCAAACTGAAACCTTGCCACTGTTTTATATTGTGTGCTGCCAACTTTTGTAATCGGTACAGCTAGTGATAAATGCAATCAAAAGACGCTTCAGCTCGTTTTTTGTTTTTTTTTCTTCGTCTTGTTTGACTACAGCCATTAAATCACTTAAGGCCCAAATCTTTCCTTTTAGTTTTTTTTTCTTTTTCCCCCCTTAAACTAATTACAAGTATCAGATCTCATTCTTCTTTTTCCTTTATCCAAGCTTTACTCATAAAAGACAATGAGAAAGCGGCATAATGGATGTGACAAATACGATGGACCTGCCGCGAGACTGAAAGTAATGAAAGCCAGCTTCAGCTATCTATCACTGCAGAGAGGCAGAGAGACGATGGCAGATCAAGCAAGACAGAGACAGAACAAGGACCATATGAAACAAGCACAAAAAAACAAGATACAAAGGGTTTTCTTGCCTTTTCATTGGAATATTGGCTTTATAAAGTGAACCCTGAAACAAACCTTTTCCTTAGAGGAGCATCATTGTTTTCTTACACTTCTCTTTTGAAATGTGTGAGGATTTTTCTTCAATCATATTCGCTTCATGTAGATTGGATTAAATGGATTGTGAAGCCAAATTTTCTGCACATTTGTGATTCTGTTAAATTCTGCCAACATGTATAACATAATTTACCATATGTTGAAACAAAACATGAGCTTACAATAATGCAGTCACAACCGATGAATGAACATGACAGTTAAATGTATTAAGTTTCATGTTATTTATTCAAGATCAGTCCTCTGTTCCACAAAATAGACATGGTAGTTTCCTCACTGCATGTAATTCCATAAATTCCAAATAGAACACTTTGCTGTCAGACTGCAGGTTTACTTGTGGTTCTCAGAAGTTTTAAGAGTACGATGGGAGGAAGAGCCTTCGGCTATCAGGCCCCTCTCTTATGGAACCAGCTCCCACTGTGGGTTCAGGAGGCAGACTCCCTCTCTACCTTTAAGATCAAGCTGAAGACTTTCCTTTTTAACAAATCTTATAGTTAGGAGACGAGCATTTCCTGAGTTGGAGTCTGCAAGTACGGCACACAACTGTCCAGGTTACGCTCTTATCCATCCATTACTTATGCAGCCATGGGGACGTCACCTGATGCACTGAGTAGTTCTTTGCTTCTTTTCCTTCATCAATAAATAAATTACAGTATTGCCATCATTAACATATTTTTCCTTTTTCTGCAGATCTTCCTGAATAAAAGCTGTGGTACATGTTGATCTATCTTTCCTGTCCTCTCTACCCCAATCAGTCAAGGCAGATGGCTGCCCCCCCTAAGCCGGGTTCTGCTGGAGGTATTACTGTCCTCTTAAAAGGAAGTTTTCCTTCCCACTGTCGCCTCATGCATGCTCAGGATGGGGGATTAAAGTCAAGATTTTATGCAATCGTTTGGTTTCTATTAGCTAGGCTATTTATGAATTGGCTTGAATTAATGTGTCTGTGCCCTGAGACAACATTGCTGTGAAGTGGCGCTTTACAAGTAAAGCTGAATTGAATAGAATGATATTCTAAAAGCCTGGCCGGAAATTTTAGTTTCTTTGTTCACAGTTTTTGATCTGTTATTCCTTCCAATTGTGTTGAATATGACGTTAATTAACTTTTAATTGTCCCAAATGATGAACTCTGCCACATCACATCTTCAGCACCAGCTCCCACATACATATTGTATTGCCAGATTCTTACCAATACACACCTATTACACACCTATGTGTAATAGCAGTTACTCCAAAAATTGGACCTTTGCTGGTATCAAAGCAAAGGATTCCAATAATATATGTTTTTGTAGTTATTCTTATTAATGCCATTACAGATGCAATGGCATTAACAAGCCAATACGTGACTGCATGTTATCACATAAGTATGTACACTTCCAACTAGCCTGCTGTTTCAGGAGAGTTGTAGGAGGCCACTTGTTGCAGTCACAGAAGGCTGGCACATCTGGTCCTGTCACAGGCATCAACAGACTGGTTGTTTGCTGTAGAGACAAAACTACTTTTAACTCCCAGTAGAATAGCAGTCCTCTTACAGCTAAATACACCCTGTGTGGCACACATGGCTCAGTGTAAGATATGCCCATAAAGTTCTTTGTGAACAACATTGTAGAATTACAAATTAAAGCAAATAGATTCCTTGTGAAGAGATCAGATAAGCACAGATCAACCCCCACTCCTCCCCATGATGCCTAGTTGTGCTATGATTTTTTGTCTGAATATAAGCTTACTTCATTCCTTTTCCATCTCTTCGTTCATTAGCAAGAACACAGGTGTGTATGCCTGTCGACACAACCATCACGCCATCAAAACAACACAGTGGTGACTTTAGAAAACTTATCTGAATCTGTATTTGAACATGGTATAGTTTTGAAGACAAAGTCTATAGGGGTCAGTTGTTGTTCCAAAAGGAAAGGAAAGGTGGAATTCCTGGAAGAAAGAAATAAATGAAGAGCCACCAATTAGCAGTTCTTATAACCCAGACTTCCCTTTCTCCAGACACAGCATGTCCTCCCTGTAGGACATGTCGCGCCACACCAGCTAGGCATCTAACTAAATGTCCGAGCAACCTCGTGTCCTCTCCATATCAGTGCATTGATAATAAATGAAAACCCTTTTCTCCACATGTGACCAGTGCTGAACTTGTAGTGCAATCATCAAAAGCATTTTACATTTAGTCATTTAGACTCCTTGTTTATGTGTTTTGGTAGTAGTAGTATCTCTGGATTTTCAGTTTGCATTTGTTTTATGATTCTTACAAGGTTTTACTTGAAAAAAGTTTCCATAGAGTGCCATTGTGTGGGATTTTTTTGTAGTCTTTAGTTCGTTCCCTGTTTTATTTACTGGTAGCAGTTTTTCTTGTTCAGCTCCTTTGTGTATTGTTTCCTGTCTTACTTCCTTTTTAGTAGCTCACCTACTTTGATTTCCTCATTTCCTCATCATCACCTGGTCTTTGTTAGTCTCTCCAGTGTATTTATACTTCCTGGCTCTCAGTTTCCTTTGTCAGATTACCCATCATGTTCCTCCATCAGTCTTCTTGTTCACTCTCTTTTGAATTATACACTGAATATAAAGCATTATTCTTCTTTTCTGTCTGCTTTCTACCTCTGTGCCCTGAATTTGGGTCCCCACATCTCACAAACCTTGACATAGAGTCTGAGAAGATGTATTTCACTTCATTATTTTCCATATTTCCTTTTGATTCAGTTTGATTCTTAGATGAAAACAACAAAAATGGATAAAATCCAGCATGCATGTTGCAACGTTTTGACCATCTTCTGCTGATATAGTTTCCAGTTCAAGAATTAGGTCTTTGCAGATATCAGAAGTGGATCTGTCATGCTCTTTATTTTCAAGCTGTATTAATTTTGAGATATCTGTTATGTTCGTTTCTCCAATTTGTTATGACTGAGTGGTCGGGGGACCCAAATAAAGGAATATAAGAAGCAAGTAGTTGAATAAGATTTTAATAAAGAACTTCATTTAACAAATGTTGCCAGTGCAAAGCCTTCTTCCTGTACTTGCATGGGTCATCTCCAGGCAGGCTACTACAAGTATGACATCCTATCCTAGTCCAAAAACATGCATACTAAGTTGATTTGTGCTTGTAAATTCAATCTCAGAAAGAGTTTAGTTTGAATTGTTTGTCTGCTGTCTCTGAATTGGCGCTGTGATGGACGGGTGACCTATCCTGGGTGTATTCCGTCTCCTGCCTGATAGGTGAGATAGGCTCCAGCAGCCCCAAGACCCTGAATTGGATTTAGCAGTTAAAAATGGATGGATGAACAACAAAGACAACTCTTCTATAGCTACTTTGTAGCCAGTAGGAAAAAAAAGAAGGGGGCTATTAGGACAAGAAGTGAAACATTCATTTCAAGTTCTTATGTTAAAAAAAAAGAAAAACTCCAAATCAGCTAGTTAATGCATTTCAGTTTTGTTTTTACTCTGAGAGAAACAATCCTAAAACATGTTTCTTCCGAATTCAAGAATAGTTATGGTTTTTTTTTGTTTGTTTGTTTGTTTTTTAATTAATGAAACCACTGCCAAACATTCATGTACCTGAATGGAGGTGAAATGTTTTTACCAATGGCCAGATGGACCAGGATGAAGTGGAAGCTGAGTTACAACCTTCTGTTTAGTGATGTGTGCACCTGAGCTACTGCCACCAACTACACTCTGCGTTACTCTTGAATGGTTCAGTTGCTCTTGTGATGAGATCTTTTCTCTGAGAATGAGAAATAAAATACCCCCAAAAGAAGTCAAAAGAGACTAATTTTGGTTGTTTTTAAATCTTTTTGCTCATATTTATACCGTTACAGGGGGATCACACTCAGCCTCCACTGCAAGGTCTATTCAGGAGTCCTGGAGAAGAAAAACAGTCAAACTAGGACCAGTGTGGTTTCTGTTCTGATGGTGGATCATTAGACCAGCTCTACACCTATAGGGATTTAGTGCTCTGGGAGTATTGGTCTGGTCCATGTACAACCTGAATCCACATCGGTGGTAGGAAGTTGGATACATTTTCAGAGAAGGTTGGACTCTGCAAAGTCTGCCCTTTATCACCAATTCTGTTCATAACTTCCATGGACAGAATTTTATAGGTGGATCCAAGTTGGTGAGGGGATCTGGTTTGGTGGTCTTGGCTACTCCAGATGATTTGTTTCTCTTGGCTTCATTGGGTTGGGATCTGCAGCTCTCACTCGAGTGGTTTAGTATGAAGTGGTTGGGATGAGTATCAGTGCCACCAAATCCGAGAACTTGGTCCTCAGCTGGAAAAGGGTGGCCTTTCATCTCCAGGTCAGGAATGAAGTCCTGCCCCAAGAGTGGGATTCAAGTATCTCAGGTTCTTGTTCAAGAGTGACGGAAGGAGGGAGTGTGAGATCAACAGGCAGATTGGTGTGGGATTTGCAGTAATGCAGACTCTGTGCTGCTCTGTCGTGGTGACGAAGGAGCGAAAGGCAAAGCTCTCGATTCACAGGTCCATCTATTTTACCCTCACATTTGGTCATAAGCTGTGGGTAGTGACTAAAATATCGAGATTGTGATTACAAGCAACTGAAATTAGTTTCAACTGCAGGGTGGCTTGACTTTCCCTTAGAAGTTCAGTCAATTCAATTCAATTCAACTTTATTTGTATAGCGCCACTTCACAACAATGTTGTCACAGGGCACTTTACATACACGAATCAACATGCACATCATTTCAAGCCAATTCATACATATCCTATAATAGAAACCAACTGATTGCATCGATTTATGACTTCGATCCAATCCCTCATCCTGAGCTGCACGCGGCGACAGTGGGAAGGAAAAATCTCCCCTTTAACAGGAAGAAAACCTCCGGCAGAACCCGGCTCAGGGAGGGCAGCCATCTGCCTCGACGGGTTGGGGTGGAGAGGACAGGAAGGGTTATGCAGCAGGGACTCAGGGTATGGCCGCTGCTCCTCCACATCAAGAGGAGCCAGATAAAGTGGCTCAGGCATCTGGTTAGGATGCCTTCTATGCCTCCTTGGTGAGATATTGCAGACACATCCCTGTGGAAGAAGACTTCAGTGAAGTGCAAGGTAGAGGAGTTATATTATATCTGTTAGCTGACCTGGATGTGTAAGCAATAAGCAAAAAGACTTGTTCAGTAAAGTTACCTGCTTTTTATAGTGGCTGACTTACAACCAAAACAGAAGGTAGTACATAGAAACAGGAGCCTTTACAAGATTTTTTTTGTTTAAAAAGGTCTTTGAACAGAACATTTTTCGATCCTGTGGGGTGATATATTGTGTTTGGAAACACAAGGGTCACTTCAATCCTCCGTCACACTTCACCAGGTTTAAAACCCCCTTTGCTGTCAGCTGCCAGCTGGAACTGGTTATATGTCACATTTTGGGGAAGACTGTGTGTTAAAACAGACTGTTGTAACAAGAAAAACAGAGCTGTCTATGGAGATGAGGTTTTACAACACTATTTATTTCGGACTTTACAGGTTTAAATTCTATTTGTTTGTCAGCTTTGACAGCATGACTCTAGGTTGCTACTCCTTAAAAATGTATGAAGAATTCAGAGGGCACTTGTGAAGTGGAGACTTTGCACATAATGCTGAGTGTCAGCCAGCTTGTTGAACCAGCATAGAATGTAGTAATTCTATGTAACCAAAGCACAAATAATTTGGACCATAATTTGCATTGTAAAGGAGCAAAAGGGAGCTTGACTCTCTGGAAAACAGTCGTA
Organism: Telmatherina bonti; assembly: GCF_933228915.1. Lineage (NCBI taxonomy): Eukaryota > Metazoa > Chordata > Actinopteri > Atheriniformes > Telmatherinidae > Telmatherina > Telmatherina bonti. The sequence continues at coordinate 13,269,934 of NC_136627.1, read as the reverse complement.
TGTGAAAATGAGGGGAAGTTCTAAAAACTAGTTCATTTCAATTTATATTACATGGTATTTTTAGTAAAGTTCTCTCGATGTTTCAGAAGTTACAACAATACAGGTAATTTTTTTTTGTCAGTTCACATATAAATTTCTGAACATAATTCTTTGATATTTTAGATGATTATGTATTGATTCCTTCCATGGCCATCCAGGTGTGGTGGATTCAAATAGTCACTTACAGTGACTGCCTATTTATTTATATTTTATTGAATGAGTCAGTAACAGGTTTGCTGCCGTTTACAACTAATAAAAGCCATAATGGCTGCATTACATCATCCTACTTTCTGTGCCCATCACTCTGGAAGATGGAAACTCTGGACTTTAATTACACCAAACATTGAATTAATCCCCCATCTGTCATGACCATTTAAGCTATTAGAAGTTTCAGCAATCTCCTTATTTATTTTTTTTTTGTGCATCTTTTTCACAACTTTATATTCTGATATGGTTGGAAAAAAATGACAAGCTGCACCAGTTGGGGTTACATAATTTGTTGCCAGCTGAAACATAATCATCCATGGAGTAATTATACAACGGAATATTATCCATTGGAATTTCCAATGACTCTTACACATTCTCTAAGTTAAAGGTGGTGGTGATCCTTTTTCTTTCTTTTTTTGGAGGCAGTGTTGCCACGTGACTAAAAAGGTCATAATTCTTCTCAAAAGGCCCTCTGTAATTCAAATTCTGGTTAGCACACTCAGTTCCTATGGTTACCAATACCTAGGCCGCACAAGAGATCCACCACCCAAGTCATGACATTGTTGCAACCAATTTCATTGGACGAAGCTGCATGAATCCACGGAAGAGCTGGAATCACAGATGTTTCAAATATTTTTTCTAAATGTACCATAACAGGATATTTATCTCTTTTTTTACCCTCCTGTTATATTCTCAATACCTGTTCATGTAATGTCACACATAAACGTATGCACAACATTTCATTAAACATATTTATAGCAATACAAGATCAGTGCGCCAGTGCATTCATTCATCTTTTGGTTTTAGCCAGAAAAATGTGTTGATTAAGAGCTTAATAATCTTATTGTTAAACAGGTGAAAATGTGTTTCATCCATTTTTAATAGCATATAACACACAAGTTATTATATGACAGCTGAAGCAGCTGAATTTGCTTCTCATATTCTCATCCTGTTGCACCAAAGGTACAAACCGATACTGAAAAACAACTCAAACAACGAACCACTTTTGATTCTGGAACTGTGGAACTGTCTCCTTCCACGTTGTTGTGCTTTTGATCTTACATGGTTTACACCACTGATAATCTAAGGCTAGAAAACTTTAACATAATCTCTGTATTACAATCCCCCTTCGTCAAAGCGTTTCCATCATTTGGTTTTGGCCCTTGATGTTTGCTGTTAGGGGTCTTTCCTCTTCTTTATACAACCATTTGTGATTCAAACTGTGGTTTCTTTAGAGCATAAACTCTAAACCATCAGAGAACAGAAAGCACCTTATTACCTAACCTTCCCGGGGCAATCCTCTTCTTCTTTTGAAGAAGGCTGCAGTTTTCTGTTTTTCCATTTCAGCATACCTGGAGCTCCAGTCACATTATGTTCTTCTTTCTCAACAGTAATGCTTCTGTACTTTACTCAACTTGATGAAATTTTTCCAGTTTACTGTAGGAAAACAGGGCAATATTTACAGTGCATATGGATTTGTGTACATGTAATAATGAGACAGTCTAGGAGGGACACTGTCAAAATGCTTTGCAGTGGGCATTTCACCTTTAGCTGCCCATTTTTCTCTGTATTATATGATTTTGATTTATGAACCAGCATGCAGATAGCTTAAAAAGCATAAGTGAAATTAGTTGTTGCATTATGCACAGTAGCAAATAAAGGACAGTAGTTTTGGGGTAAATTAAGCTTTAGAAGGTGATCAACCTTACTCTTCTGGGTTGTTTGTACTGCAAGTGTTTGAATCTACATTGTAAAGAGATGATCCACATATGAACACATAACTTTTGTTTAATAGTGGATTTTCATCAGCTCTTTTGGCCCTGGAGCTGATTATCCAAAGTAAAACATCCCAAAGGTGGAGCACCCTCTATACATCACTGGATAAACAACAGGGTGTTCAGGCAGAGGTTTCTTCAGCTTTGCTGCAACATAGCATGATAAAGGCCAGTACACTGCATAACTAAATACTTGTGTCTGTTTTATGCTTAAAAAATAAACCCTTTTAGAGATTAAAAAATACTCCTTTTTCATTTCTAGAACAGTGAGAATAAACTATTTTGCTGTTAACATTTTATTTCTTCCCAAGAGGAAGAGGATGTCCTCAGTGGAAATCTTCTCTCACATATGTCCATAAACTGTGTGTCTTTAAATGCTTCAGTCAATTTATTGCTTATTACAATTTCAGTGTGAGATGGAGTGCAAAGACTCGGGTTCTTGCTGCAGTCAATATTTTCATTCAGCTTTGTTAACTTGTGGCAGTCAGAAGTTAGAAGGAAGAAAGGTTAAAGGCTCTTTCAAAGGTTCATTTTTCTCTTTTGGTTGAAGTCGGACTTCAGCTGAAAGTTTTTTTATTTAATGTGTATTTTATTCTTTAAAAAAATATTCCAAAGTTTTCAGCCATAAAGAGTTAAAAGTGCAAACGTGGGAGCTGTGGATTCCAATTTGAATTTGCAAGAGGTAAACTATCAATATTTGAATTGACATTTGTAGATATATTGCATCAATAAATGGATCTCCCAGTGGTTTCTTTACTTTTCAGTTTGGAAAAAACGTCCAACACAAATGATCTCTCACCTAGCATGGGGAAAAACAAACACATACCCGCAAATCAATTTTATATCACTTCTCCTTGACATCTATGACTCCACTACCCTCACCAGACTCCTACATAAAATTTGCAGCCCCACTGTGACCTCAGAGGAGAGCATGCAATTTCATAGTTGTGCAGATTTTGTGGTTTCCCGAAATGACAGTGTTTGTGTCTTTCTGTTTCGGTTTCACAGTGTCAGAAAGATATTTTCATTGCTCGCCCATTTTGACAGGTTTTACTGTTATAGTTGATGCAAAATGGATAAAAATACTACATTGTGCCAAGAAACTGAAAGATGATTGTGGCCTCTTAGTATTCGCTGCAGCTGTGGTGTTGGGTTTTGTGTGAAGATGAATAATGGTAGTGAAACTGCTGGAGTGGTACACACCTCATGCCAGTTTTTTTTTTTTTTTTTTTTGTTTAATTTTGTGCCGCTGAAGCAATTTCCCAAACAAGCCATCTCTCTTTGTAAAAACAATTTCCAAGAGCACATTTTGTCAGTAAATATAAATTATATTTAATTATAAAAAGATAAATTTGCACAAATACTGACCATAAAAAAAAAAGTTAATCAAGGCAAAGTCTTTCACCAAAACATTTTTACTGGTATAATCCTCTTTTTAAAAAATTTCTTGGACATTTTTCATTGCACACGTGCACATGCATCATTGTTGTTGATATTTCTTAGACTTCTCTCTTTTTCTTTACTTTTTTCCAGGACTAAGTCAATGTAAATACATGAGTCTCTACAACCTCTTCTTACACAACATCCTCCTTTTTAATTTCCCCGCCACCCAAACAACCTTAAAATTAACTAGCAGAACTCTCCTGGCACTTTCCAGGAATATTTCGGTGAAATTTCTCACTGAAAATTTTTAGATATAATCACATCAGAGGTGATAACAGGACAAAGTCCCACTTCTTATGCCACACATGTGCTGTGCTGCTCATCGCTGTAACCCTGCTGCTCATGATTATTCATCATGGAGAAAATCAACTATAAACCCCATAATAATTGAAATCAAGTGAATTATTACCTCCATTGAGAAAGGTGGTATAGTCTGAGCAAAGGAAAAGGCTCATGTTCAAATGGAGCAGTGTTTTTAGATGGATTAGAGATGTGTCGTTATCAGTTTCAATGCATTCCACTTAAAATGTTCCAGTAATGTCTGAACATCATTAACAATAGAGGTGTGAATAAATACAGACTGTGGCGATATAATTTAATATTTTGTGACTTCTGGTTTATCACTTGCTTTGCATGCTGTGCTTGTGTACATCTCGCATTTCTTTCTGAATAACAAAGGGAATAACAACAGAACTGGTCAGTGTGTCTTTTATCATCACATAGACACACAGAACATTCTTAAGCACAATGGACACAACAGAAAAAGGCTCCGATGGGAAGATATGGGTTTAGAGCACAGGTGTCAAATTTCAGTCCTCGAGGGCCGGTATCCTGAAGGTTTTTGTTGTCTCCATCCTCCAACACACCTGACCAAAACTTAAAAACAGGTTGACAAGAAGCTGCTGGATCCATTTAATTCGAATCAGCTGCATTGGTAGAGGGAAACAACAAAAACCTGCCTGATACCGGCCCTCGAGGACTGGAGTTTGACACCCCTGCTTTAGAGACAATTCACACAGTGAACTAACAAAAGCTTGCCACATTATTGTGAATGCTCTAAAAGCTTCTCAGAAAGTGATGAGGTATAGAAACAAGACATCCCAAAGCGCTCTAGAATCTTTTTACATTTTAATTAGAATAAAAGGGTTAAAACATGAGCAGAAAACGGATGAGAAACTGCCAAATAATCCATCATAACAATTCAGTGAAATGACTACAGACTTTTTGACATTTTTGAAGCAACTATTACGCATAATATTACAATGTAGACGTCAGAATTTACATCACTTGACTTCATTGTGTTGAAAAGCAATAACAAAGTGTCACTCTAAAATTTTGAACATTATGTAAGCTGATTTCTTTTTTTTTTTTTTTTTTTTTTTGTTATAGAAGAATATTTAAATATTCTTCTAAGGTATGTGTAAATTCAGTTTTGAATTTGTATCCACTTCAAAAACAAGGAAATATTATCAGATGTGACATTTTTAAAGTGTATTTTTTCATTTTACAGCCATCACTTGGTCCCTTTTTTCTGCTCCAGCATTTCTTAAATGAAGCTGACTCCTTGTGTCAATGTTCACTGCCAGCTCACACTTCAATTACTTCATACTTGCCAACTCATGCCTGCCTCAAGTCCTTGTCAAGCAACCCTGTCAAAATGATACAGTCTGTATCACATAGCTATGATGGATAATGACATACTGTATAACTTTGGAGTATGATCTGTATTTCTGTCCAAACCTTTCCCAGATTGGGGTTAGCACAGGCAATAAATCTTCCAGTCAGTTGTGAAAACTGTCTGAAAAATGACTCCAACACAAATTATGGAGATTTTTTTTTTCAAACCACTGAATCATCCAACTGAGTTTTCCTGCAGTGTTCACTTTGATGTAAACAGCAACTGAAGTGTTTTCCTTCAACTGCAATTTGTCAATTGCTTAAACATTAATATGTCTTCTGTTTACTGCTTACCGCAAAGCTTTTATATCCTGCAGAACAAGCCCAAACCATTTGATGACTATTCAAAAATAAGAAAAAAATAAAGTAGCTTTCTAGGTCATATGTGGAATCAAGTTTTCCTTAATGTATTTTTTTTTCTATTCTTAAGACCCTTCAAATAAAACATCACTTTAAAGCAACAGAGAACATTTAAATTGGCTTCTCTCACTATTTATGTACTTATTCATTGTGTTTGGTGTGTTTTATTACAAATCATTTCAAATATTGATATCATTTAATCAGGGGCGATTCTAGGATCAGAGGTTTCGGGGTGCTGAGCAGCCAGAGAGCTGCTATATATATATATATATATATATATATATATATATATATATATATATATATATATATGTATATAGTACTTTGTGATTTTCACAGAAAAATAAATTTATGTTATTTGGATAATTTCTTTGGTGTAAGTCTCCAACTATAAACAAAAACATTATCAGTTTTATCATTGCCGTAGCAACTCTTGGCTTTGAATAATCAGCTGAAAGTTAACTCTGCTAAAGTAAAGCTGCCAGCTGAAGCAGCAGCTCATTAAGCTGTGAAGCTGCTAATGTGAGAAGGCGCCAGTGCAAAGTTTATTTCTAAGTCATCAGTGTTTAAACAGTTTGTCATGGTTTTGAATTAAATACATGACAACTTGTGTTTAGATTATATTCTTTGTTCGTGATAATTTGTTTTTTCCTCTATGGACCATCAACACATTAAACTCTGATGCACACAGGCTCTGTATTTATATTCCTCTCTTGTTTCAAACTTCTCATTAGTATTTTAGCCTCACAGGGGAGTGCTGTGGTTTCTAGTCTAGAATGTGCAACAAGGCTGAGACATCACTAAGGTTTGACAAATGCAGTACATAAAATGGTGAAAATAAACTTCACAATTACAGTTAAGTTGAGTGATCGCAGATGTGGCTTTATTATGTGCGTTCAAGTCTATGGTATCCATCTTTAATGGTCAAAGTTTCTTTATTGCCATTATTTGGATTAACATACCACTAGGATGAGAAAGGAATTTGTTAAAAGCCTGGGACAACACCGACAGCAGGTACAACCATGATAAAAGAAATAGAAAACACTAAAAAACATAAAAAGATAAAAACAAGTATTCCACCTTTGATAAATGAATAATGAGAAACATTAAATTAGTGCAGTGCATGACATATTAGTGTCATGCACTGCAACAGTTGAAGATATCCGACCAACAACTGCACAAGTATGCTGACTCAATTATGGGTCAAAGCAAATGATTCAGTTACACATAAATCTTATCAAGTAGGCAACTCTAATCTCCCAGATAGAGACAGTGTCAGAGAGAGAATGTCTCATATTCATATATCTGCTTTCTCCTTTTTGTTTACAGAAGATGTGGCTTGACCAGAAGGTTTTGATGGGGCCCCTTTATGGAGTTCTGTAGTGGCCGGCCTCTGTCATGGCAAACTCTCCATTTTGTCACTGCTTTGTCTGCTTTAAAAGTTGGTTGAGCCTTGGAGGTGTAGGGGGGTCAAAACAGATAAAGTGGTAAAAAAAAAAAAATAAAAATAAATAAATAATAATTCTGTTTTCCCTCAATCTCTTTTTTTTTCTCTTTGTCATGCATCATAGAAAAGCAATATCAGTCACAACAGCGCTATCGGACATCCGGCCGCTAGTGGGCGCTAATCGCGTCAGTGGTGTGAGGTTGAGTAGGGTCACACAAGAAGAATAAATCTTTGTTTGAGCAGCGTAACGTCAGCTCAACGTGTGTCTCCTCTGTTTTCCACCACAGGTTAGTAAATACTCATCAAAAGAAGTGTATATTGCAGACTGTGATAGTTTAAGTTGTTGTTTATGGAGTAGTTGTACTCTGTTGTAAACGAAGCGATTTGTTGAGAGATTGGTAAGAAAATAGCAGTTTAAGACGGTCTGCTAACTAATGCTAATGCTAGCGGATTTGGATAATGTAAGTGTGTGTGTGGCAAGCTAATTCCTCCTTAAATAAAGACCGAATGTATGTTACGGAATGTTGTTGAAGTTCAAAGCTTTTTCAAGTGTTTAAATGTTAGTATAGGCCTTCAAGAACACTAGAGAAGTGCAAGAAAACGTAATTTGCATTATTAAATTTTATTTTCATGATGTGTACGGGTAATATGCCTAAAACATATTGCATTGTTGAAATGTGAAGAAATTGCCTTTAAGACATGTTTTGGCCAGATTGTAAATGGGACTAAAGGTGATGGCCATTTGTCATATTGTGTTGTGATACTTGATTCAACACAAGAAGAATAAATCTTTGTTTGAGCAGCGTAACGTCAGCTCAACGTGTGTCTCCTCTGTTTTCCACCACAGCCTTATACGTTGAGACTGTCAGGACACTTTCGCCTTCTCCTGGTAATACCAGGAGGGCAACAGAGGCTTCTGGCTCAAGGCCACAAGTGTTTACCTGGCTTGCCTGTTGGCAAGTGAAAACTTTACAACCAAGCACTTTGCCTTTCACCTGCCTTCTTGTTTGAATTTTCTGTTTTTGAACATTTTGTTCAGTTAATAATTAATTGTTTGATGAATTTTAATGACAGTTTTACTTCTTTAAGACAATCATGTTACTAATTTCAATTTAGTGACTACTGCCCAATGGCACTCACTCCATTATCATGAAGTGCTTTGAACAGTTAGTCTTGTCTAATCTCAAATCCACCCTCTCCTCTACCCTGGACCCATTCCAGTTTGCATACAGAGCCAACTAGTTGATTGAGGATGCAACCTGTGCTCCCCTCAACCCTGGTCTCACCCAGTGGGACACTAAGGACTCATCTGCTGTTCATAGACTTCAGCAAGGCATTCATTGCACAGCTTATAATCAAATTGGATGAGCTAGGACTCAATACCTCATTGTAAAACTGGTTGCTGGACTTTCTGATCAGAAGCCACAAGGGGTACAGGTTGGCAATAACATCTTGAGCATGATGCCATCACACAGGAGCCCTGCAGGGATGTGTGCTCAGTCTCCTTCGTCTTGCTGATCCATGACTGCAAACCAACATCTCTCACCAACTATATAGTTAAGTTTGCAGACAACATGACTGTGGTAGGTTTCATCTCCAGACATACGTCAGTCATCTGTTATGGTGTAGCAATGAAAGATGTTTTCTTCAGACAAAGAAGATTGTTCTAGACATCTGTTATGATCTGAGAATCAGTGACCCGTCTATTTTTGTTGTTCTCACCATTGTACATGCAATGTTATCCACAGGCAGGATTATATGCATAGGCGTTTTTAGTCCATTTTTTTAGGGCGCTGAAGCACCCCTAACCTGAAGCAAAGTACCCCTAAAATATGATTAGTTTTTTCTTAGTGTATTCGGCTTAAAAAAAAAGAAGAAAAGAAAAAAAAACTATAAAAGTGTAGAAACTATACACTGCCTGGTTTAAAAAGTAATATTGTAACACCCCCACACACACTCTCAGCCAGAGGTAGCCTGACTGCCATTAGGTACCAAGATGAGATCCTCAGACTCCTTGTGGGACCATCTGCTGGTGCGGTTGGCCCTGGGTTCCTCCTAATACAAGACAATGCTAGACCTCATGTGGCTGGAGTGTGTCAGCAGTTCCTGCAACACGAAGGCATTGATGTTATGGACTGGCCCGCCCGTTCCCCAGACATGAATCCAGTTGAGCACATCTTGGACATCATGTCTCACTCCATCCACCAACACCAAGTTGCACCACAGACTGTCCAGGAGTTGGCGGATGCTTTACTCCAGGTCTGGGAGGAGATCCCTCAGGAAAACATCCGCCGCCTCATCAGGAGCATGCCCAGGCATTGTAGGGAGGCCACACACACTACTGAGCCTCATTTTGACTTGTTTCAAGGACATTACATCAAAGTTGGATCAGACTGTAGTGTGTTTTTCCACTTTCATTTGGAGTATAACTCCAAATCCAGACCTCCATGGATTGATACGTTTGAGTTTCATTGATCATTTTTGAGTGATTTTCTTGTCAGCACATTCAACTATGGAAAGAACAAAGTACTTAATAAGAATATTTCATTCATTCAGATCTACAATGTGTTACTTTAGTGTTCTTTTTATTTTTTTGAGCAGTGTATATATACATATATATGTATTTTTATATATATACTTCCTGACAAGATCAGAATTATTTCTGCTCCCTAAGATAAGAATTTTTCTAAAAGAAAAGGGCAGACTCCATAAAAATAGACACTATAGGGTATTCAAGTACCCTGTTAAGCTAACTGTGTATTTTTTATTGAAGACCTCAACCAGGGTTTACTTCATATAGTAACATTGGAGAATCTCCAAGTCCCAAACTAAAAAGGATAATTGCAAAATCTACATAGTTTATAATTTATTTATGAGGAGTTGGACACCTACTAAGAGGTCATACTCATGGCCCAGGTATCCATAGTATAAAAGTATGGATAACTAGAACCACTCAGTAAGTTCAGACCTGCGCCAAGCCATTGAATCATCACCTGACACAAACCCTAACAGCCCACCCAGTTACCAACCGCATGCCAACAGCTTATTGTATACATCAAGCTAATATAACTGTCTATTTCAGCAGGATAGATGCCACATCTTATTTGGAATCCTTGACCCTGGAAACATACCCTTAGACACTAAGATGAAGCAAAAGGCTAAAATCGTTTTCAAGTTATTGGAGAAACTTGCATTCTCTCTAATAGTGGCAGTCTGAGTTAGCTGGTGGTGTATTTAACATCTCCATTTATGAGATTTCCTGAAAATGTCAACAAAATCTGTCCAAAACTATGGAGTTTTTTGAGTTATGTTGCTAAAAGACAAACAGTTGCCACCAAAAACACAACCTTCATCATGGTGGAGGTAAGAAGAAATATCTCAGAGGCTAGGATTATTTAACATAATCAACAAAGGGCCATATGTTTGTCATGATAATGAAGGCAGGTCTACAATGTATATCCATCCATCCATCCACCTGCTGCTCTAAGACAAGAGGCAAAGTGAGTTTATGTCCTGGTTTCTACCTTTTACTGGAGCAAATATCTACTAAATAGAATGAAGTTTTTCAGCACAATTTATTTTGTGTCAATCATTCTGCTTTTGCTGCAGGGAAATATTTTATTTGTGAAATTCTGCAGGGTTTTTGTTAGAAACCACCAGAGAAGAGGGGTTTTCTAAGATCCGCTGGATTGTCATTTTGGCTGTGTTCCATCTGTAGACGTACACGCCTCGCAAGAAATGATCAAAAGCTTATTTGAAGTTCAATTAAAACCCTGAATTAAGTTCACAGTCTCATAATGAAATGATGTATGTTCATTCTTCACTTTTTATGAGCTCCTATGAGCTATCCCTCCTATATAACAGGGCCCAAAAACACCTGACTAAATTAAATGGATCCAGCATCTTATCAAGTTCTGCACAATGACTTAAAAATTTGAGTCACTGAGTTAAATTTGAGTCAATTTGAGTTGGAGCAGCAATCCAGGGAAACCTGCTGGACTGCAGCCCTGCATCTATGTGGGTATCATATTCATTTGAGAAGATACACACACCTTTATGCGTTTTTCTTTTATTAACCTAACCTATTTTTAGTACATGGCGGGTCTACTTTTCCCGAGTTTCAGTATATTTGAGACCTGGTTTTCAGGGGTTAAAGTTGAACAATTTACCTCAGAAGTCGTCTTTTTTCATCACAGAAGTTCTGCTTCTTCTGTGTAACATAAAAATCATGAAGAAAAGGATGAAAACCTCCAGTTAAAATTTGTTCAGATGTATTATGCATCTAACAAAATGTGTTATAACAGACAGCACTGAGCTACAATTCAAGTAACTCAAAGAATGCCCTGTCCATCACAATGCACGCAAATGCAAAGTTTCCTCTTATGCTGCTACTTAACATCTTACAAACCAATTAGTCGATAAGTCAGTAGGGGCACAGTGATTAATACTTCAATCTCACAAATATCATATCTTATTGCTATTGTCCACAGTATCGTTTACATATGATGGAAACACCACTTAAAATTATTAAACAGCTTGTGCATAGTCATGCCATCTACAAGCATGTCACGCTAATGCCGATCACATGACAGCAAAGAAGCAGAACTTTCCTCACAGGTAGAGGATTAGGTTTAAAGCAAATAACTCACTCTTGGATTAGCCATACAAAGTAGTTGGTTTTATACCATAAAATGCTGCATTGCTTCTACTTGTTTGTCAGTGTAAGATGGATGCCCTTTTTACGAATAATTTCACCAATTAATTAGCACAAATTTAACTTGCGAAGCAGACAAACTGATTTGTCTGCTTCTTGAGTTCACGGTGAAGGACGCAAAGACAAAGAGAGGAAGGGCAGGACTAATTGTTAGTAAGCCCTGTTTATGTTTGATCCTCCATCTTGTCAGATCTCACTTAATGAAGCACACGATCCCAAAGCACTGATGAACGGTTTTCCCTGATGTAATGGGCTCAATACAAACACATTTTGTTGTTTAATGTGATTAAGATGGTTGTTTACCTCTGCTTAGGAAAATCCTAAATTGGACTTTAACTGATTCAATGCAAAAACTCAGCCTTAAAAAACAAAAAAAAAATATACAAAAATTAGGTAAATGTTGCTTAAAAAATGATAAGTTATCTGCCAACAGAACATGAAAATTTGGCTTGTCAAGACTTCCCAAAACAAGTAAAAATACTCTTAAAACAAGAGGAATTCTCTGGCATAAAAAATAAGAATTATCTTACCTTTAAAAAAATAAGCATATGTGTACTCAATTTAAGATTTTTAATCTTCCTTTGATTTCAGTTTTTGCAGTGTATAATTATGTAGCTGATTTGACTTGAATAAGACTTGTGAGATCATAAGTAGCAGCTTGTTCAAATGCAACTATCCTTTAAATATTATATTTGTAGAGTTTTTGATTGGCTCGTCTTCACAGTCTGACAGTTGAGTTTCACAGTTGAGTCACTGTGTTTTGCACAGTGGCTCAATGATTTGAATCAGTTGTGTTATACATATATATATGTGTATATATATATATATATATATATATATATATATATATATATATATATATATATATATATATATATATGTGTGTATATATATATATATATATGTGTGTATATATATATATATATATATGTGTGTATATATATATATATATATGTGTGTATATATATATATATATATATGTGTGTATATATATATATATATATATGTGTATATATAAGATCGGGCAGAGGGGAGCCTGCATGTCCTGAGGGGACGCTTCCGGCTGGATACGTTCAGGACTCATGGGCCAGGTGGAGACCAGTGTGTCTGGCAGTTTTGTCCTCTGACGACGTGGAGGATGTTTACATCTTTGGATTATTGGTGATCGGGATTCTGCTGATTGGCGCTGGTGGAGTCCTGATCTACCTCAAGACCTGTGAGATTCTGGCAACAACTGGCAGGCTGCCAGAATTCTGCAACGGTATGTGCCGGGCTAGCAGTGCACAGACTCTTGCGTTGACCGTAAGCAGGATGCCAGTCTGGCCCACACTGGTCATTTGGCAGCGGTCCCGGAGCTGGTCCGCAAAATCGATAACATGGAGAAAATGTCTGCTAGAATCGGTGGAAATTGACCCCCCCCATTCGGCTGTCTCGAGCTGCCGCCTGAGATCAGCCATGGACCCCAAGGCCGAGGGCAAATTGTTTTCCTCGCCTGGAACCCAAACAACAATCATATCTGGATTCGGCTTCCCAGCGGCCTTGGGCCGGCGCAACCCCCGCTGAGAACGGAAGAAGACATATTCATAGATGCTCTGTCCCCCTCCTCATCTACCCCCAGCCCCCTCCCTCATGACTCACCGCCTTCCTGGACTTTGTGTGTCTTGTTTAGTCTGTGCTTCAGTGCATGAGGTTTTTTTTTTATCTCTGTATTTTCGGACCGCGTCTTCCTGGCGCGACCCGGAGTTATGTCACAGGATGCAGAACAATGTTCTTAGTTTTATATGATCAGGTAATTCTACCCTTTTGTGCAGTGTTGTGATTTTAAATTTTATTCAGTGTGTTTTATAGTGGAGTGGACTGAGTTACCAGGATCAAATTGAGAACAGACATTTGACTGCAAATGGACACACCTGGACCTCATTGCATTGATCCTCCCACTCATTATAAATGGGATGCTTGACACCTGCTGCAGCAGGCTGCATTTAGGTTAAGGCTGTTCGCCTTGTGGATGTTGCTGCTATCCTGGCAGGAGCAGCTGGACAGCCGCTTGCGTCTCAGGTGGATTTTCCTGACCTGGTGGCGGCGGATTTCCCTGGTCGGATCGCAGCAGACCTCCGGTGCATTGTATTAACGCTCACTATCCTTTATTGAAAGGAAAGTAATTATTTCGCCCTGACGGGGTTGTGTGTGACGAACTTTCCATGGAATATGTATGTATGGAATGTACGTTGAGTCCATTTCTCCCCTGTGAGGTCATCAGGCCTGGATGGTGAGGCGGAGGCAGCAGCAGAGACAGCAGTGGGCAGTGGAGCAGAGATCCTGGCACTGGATTTCAGGATTGGACTGTGGAGTATACTGGGTCCTTTGTGACTGGCAAGGCACCAACGAAGACACGGTGTGGACGCTGGATTGGACTGATAGCCGGGAAAAGCTGTGTATTGGAGGTGGTCGCCTCACATAAGGCTGGCCCCTGGATTTTTACAGTTGGTCTTATATCTTTTTAAACAAGTATAATTTTAAGTGTTTAAAATAAAGACTTTGTTTTAAATTTCATCTGTCCTTCTCATTGTGTTTGTGCGGCTGGGAATCTACAGACCTTGTAACTCATCCGTTACATTTACATGACCTTTTTTTGCCCTCGACCCCCTATGATCCTATTGTATCTCTGTTCTTATCTATTGTAAGGCAGCGCTGTAATAGCTGCATGGCCTGAACTTAGCTCGGTTCTGTTTTGCTCTTTTGTCATGAATGTTACATGTTTGTATGTCTGACCTTGGACGAGCTGGCTTGAACTCTGAATTTCCCCTCGGGGATGAATAAACTATCTTTGATTTGATTACACTTGGAACACCACTCTATCATTAAGCCTCTTTAATCATTGACTGGTCAGAAAGCCAGCAGATGGGGTGCTCCAAAAGATTAAGACCACGAACTTTACAGATTAACCATGACAATGACGTAAGTTTCACTGCTTATCTTGTTACATTATGTTGTCCTGTTGGGGCAACGTGAACAACCAAAATTTTTACTAACCAGCCACACCGGCTCCTTTTGGAAATGGCAGCCCCAATGCTGGACAACATTGGCCTTGTAAAATGTGCTCAAATTTTAAAGCGCAAGGTATAGAATGTGAGGGTTTCATACAGTTTCAAGACTTCTAAAACACAGATCTGCTATAATAAGCAGAAATCCTACTGATGGAGATCCTACTGTGGGCCAAAAGACCATGCTAACCTCCTTAAAGAGATTACTCCAAGAGGTAATCGGGTGTTCTTTGGGCATGCATTGAGTGGTCTGGTTTTTTTCTTATGCCAGCATCAGGATGATTTTATTAACCAGAGGTTCATGATATGTCATGACTGACGGAGATTTCACAGTTGAATGGGTGCAGTATGTCAGGGAGAGAAGACCGAGTACTGTGGGCCAGTGAGACATTTTTGTATAATACTGTCAGTTTGGTGGTGGGCAAATGTTCAGGTTTGCAGCATTTAAAACCCAACAAAGCACAGCTGCCTTTACAAGTCTGCTATCAAGTGTGTTTGGAACGTGTGATTAAAAAAGGCTGCCACTGCTGCAGTAGATTTGTGCCTGTTCATGCAGAAGGCCGGAGTTTGGATTCAGCAATGCAAATTTCAAATAACCTTTAAAACATTTCATCTCAGCAAACAGTGGAGTGTAACACAAAGAGCCGTTTCTCACTTTAATGAAGTAACATTGTGGACCCTTCCAACGACATTCCAGCATTCTTTGAATATAGATTTAAAGGGGACAGTAAGAGATTCTCATTTTTTACTGGATGATATTGCATCTACTGTTCCTCAGCCATTCAAAATAAAAGGGTTCTGCCCAATTTTCTAGTATTACATCTTTGCCCAGCTGTTCTGAAAGAAGAGTTCTCACAGAAATGTTGACAACTGAAGCTGTAATTCCTTTTAAAAGTTTTATTGGAACATCTTCCATACTGAGGCCATCAGTACTTGGTCTGCGGGGTCATTGCTGCAGAAACTGCTCAGCACTTTTGTATGTAAAGTGCTTTACAAATAAAGCTTGATTTGATTTTATTATATTTTATCAATCAAATCAACTAGAACTAACCTCTTAAGGTGCAAAGATGCAGTCATGAAAAAAAATATTACATGCGTAAAACAAATCCATACTCACCATGTGTTGTCCTATTAATCAAATTGTGATATATTTTGGCGTAATTAAGCAATTTTGTGTTTATTTTTGTTTCCTTTGTGTCCTTCTGGACGTATTTGTGAATGTATTGGTACAGATTGTTGATTTAACTCACCTGCCTGTGCCTACTTTTGCCCCAGTAACATTACCAGGTCATTGCCTAAATGAGTGATACAACATCGACCAAATCAAACTTTTTGTCTTGTTTTTGAGACGTCTTGTTTTTTGTGAATGTTTTCATAGAAAGCTCAGTCAGGACTGGAACATGCTGTACATACTGTACACCAGCTCAGGCTGAGCCTCTTTAACCACTGCATCACCTCTGCGTTTGCCTCATTAACAATCTGTCTGGTTTAACAGGATCATACATCTGTGGAAGATCCATTCAAGCTTTTTTCCAGCCACAAGTGGTACGCAATTCAGTTGGATTTTCTGGATTTCCTGCAATGTTTAATACAAACTGTCTATTCACAGACACAGAAGGATGGATTTGGGTTTGGTTTCTTCAAAAGGATATCAACAAGAAACCTTTTTTTTTTAATTTTTTTTTTTATTATATCCTGTCTTGTCTCTGCCCTGTTCAAGCAATGTTCTTTTTTATTCTAAAACCAGAACAGTTACTAATAATGCTTTTAGCAGACAGGAAAATTGTATTTTGGCAGTTTTTACTAAAGCTGACAAGAAAACCAACCTGAATTCCTCTGAAAAAATACAAACTTCCACAAGCAGTGTACTGAACAGTCCTTGGACACTTGCTTTGTCCTACAGTGGCAGTTCTGAATGGAAAAAAGTCATGACTTCAAACTTAATCTCTGAATTAGGAATCTCCATTTTGAAGAATTCTTTGTACCCATTTAGACCTTCTCTAGTTTTTGTAAGATGACATTCTGGAAATGTTAAGATGGAAATTACATGCAAGGAGATGGCTACATTCTGAAATGAGGGTGTGTGTGTGTGTGTGTGTGTGTGTGTGTGTGTGTGTGTGCGGTGGGCGTGGCTCTGGTTCATCTGTAGGGAGGAGGGATGAAGCTGTGGTTCAGGGGAGCATTTGCGGGTGAAATGGGTCATGATTACTCATGAAGTACAGCCACACCAATCTGTCTCACCTGCCATTATTAACTGAACAGCAACCTTACTCCCCCTCCTTACAGATGAACCAGAGCCACGCCCACCATGACAGGATGTCTTGATAGGATGATGTGTCCCTTTGAGTACACATCTTACTCAATTAATTTATCATTTACAAGTTCCTTTATGTATTCACTGTGCAGCTGGATCTTGTCCGTTTGTCTTTGATGGCTGTTTTTGTGGCTGCTGTGTGAAAACGTAGAAGTTCATATTGATCTGGGCTTGTCTTCGCTGTATCATTCATTACTGGACTGAGTTTGTTTGTGCATAAAGTGTATACTGGTAACATAAAGCAGCAACACAATGTGAGCCAACCTGTATTCACCTACTCTTGTAACACATTTCTGGGTCTCCAGACCATGGTGGATCAAGACATTCGGTCTGCTGGATGACATACAGATAGTTGCCAGGATGGAGAGAAAAGTCGCCTGGATCCTCATTTAGCAACTGGCTGTGGCTAAGGAAGCTCTGACCAGAATACCGGGAATCATTTTGGCCAAGCCACACATTAGAGAACTACACAGTACTGTTTTTTGTTTATTTTTTTTAATTGCACTAGACTACTGTGTTTAGTGGAAACATGTCTTTGTAATGATCCATATGACATAGGGATATAAGTATATCGATACTCTGGAATTACTTTGATATCTCCCACTTTAAATATCACATTTAATACTTTTTATTTTTATACTAAGATACCACTATCACCTTTTGAATTTTAGCCAATAAAATTATGTGCGCCATATGGTCCTCCTTTTGTTTCCTCCATATCATGATTATGGTAGCTCAGGGATGTTCAAGTTCAAATCCAAATGGCTAGTTACCATGGAGCTGAATGACATATAGATCAGGGAATTCAGCCATGTGATTCGACCACCATCCAAATTCAAGCACAATATATTAATTGATTACTCAAAAATTTCCCTAGGTATAATTTTGAACATGAATGGTTGGTTGTTTTTCAGTGTTGGTCCTGTGATGGACCAACATGCCTGATGATTGCTGGAATAGGCTTCAGCTTTCCCATGACACAATTGGACTATGTGGCATAGAGAATGAATGAAGGATTCAGATGTGTTGGAGAAGAAATGCATCTCTTGATAGTACATATTGGGTACCAGATGTGGCCACCCTTGGTTTACCGATCTAATGCAGATTCTTGAGCAGGGGTGGACAACTCCGGTCCTCAGAGGCCACAATGCTGCCACTGTTAGGCTCATTCCACTGAGTGTGTGCGCAGTGCATTGCTGCTGCCACTGCAGCATTTACAGCTAATTGCGCTCATTATAGTCAATGGTGTGATTCACACTGGACGTGCAATAGTGTGTGTGTCATTTGCATCTCAGAAGTGCTTGAACATGGCTCTTCACTAAAGATAGGTCTATTTTTGATGGAGCATGCTTCTACAACACGTTAATCCAGGCAGTTCCAATAGAACCAGAAAGGAAATCAGTGTAAAACATCAAGTTTTGGAAGTGTATAATGAGTTTACCATACTTAATATATAAATTTGGGGCTGCACGGTGGCATGGTGGTTAGCACTGTGGCCTTACAGCAAGAAGGTTGCTGGCTTGATCCTTGGCTATGCAAGGTTTGGGCAATGGCCTTTCTGTGTGGAGTGTGCATGTTTTCCCCGTGTATGCATGGGTTCTCTCTGGGTACTCCAGCTTCCTCCCACCGTCCAAAGACATGCATGTTAGGTTAATTGGGTACTCTACATTGCCCCTAGGAGCGAGTGTGAGTGGTTGTTTGTCTCTGTGTGGCCCTGAGATGGACTGGCGAGCCAGCTCGCCAGGGTACACCCTGGCGAGCTTAAAACCACTATTTTATTGGGAATAAAATACATCACACATTCAGAGTAAAGTCACTTGCATTTGATGGCAGCAGCACAATTCAGAAGAGTAATGTTTATAATTGCAAAGACATTGAATCCATTGAACAACCCTGGTGTAATAATCACTAGGAATATTTGCTGCCAGAAATCAGAGATATATTTTTCTCTTCAAGGTTTGAGAGTGAGTTTGAATGAATTTTTTATTTGTGTGTCTCTGTTGTAAGTTTGGATTACATTTTGTATCAACATAAAAGATTTAAGTATTTTATAGCCATACAACAGAAGATACTATTCACATGTGAATACAAAACACTCATTTATAGTCAGCTACAGAACTGATATCAAAATACTAAAATGAAAATCAACCGCTGTCAGACTTTAAAAACAACTTCGGCCATTCGACAACTTGAGAATGAACAGATCCCAATACACAGTTGTAAGTTTGATAGTGGGACTTTTTCTCATCCAGTATGGACTGAAGACATTTTAATTAAAAATGATCTCAGTGCAGGTAAATCAAAGGAAACACCTTTCTGTTTCCTCTCTGTCCCTGTAAACACAATGGAAGGTTCAGAATCTATTTATATCTCGACCAGGGATTGCAAACCCTGGTCTTCGAAACCTACCATACTGCAGGTTTATGTTTTCCAACAACATTTTGTTGCCAAGTTTTGCATGAGCCTGTTAATGACCTATTAATTTAAGTCACATGTGTTGCTGCTGGGAAACATCTAAAAACCTGCAGGATAGTGGACCTTGAGGGCTGGAGATGGAGATTACTGACGTGCATAACTGGAATACAAATTAGACAAATTATCTAATTTTTTTCCCCATCCTCTCCGAATGAATTGATTTGGGCTTTTAGTTATGTAAGAGAGGAAGAAACATCATTTATACAGTTTATCTACCCAGCGATGAGCCATTTAATACAATAAACAGTGCATAACATAATCGACGACCCCAGACACCTTAACCTCTTAACATTGTGTGATCAGCACACAAGGCCCAGCAAGTAATAAGAGACAGGTAAAGTCATAGCTGAATTATTTTGCACTTACACTCAGAGGTGAGGAACAAATGGACATTTGGTTGGCATATCCCAGAAAGATGAAGGTGTCATTGTCTTTTCTTGCTGCCTGCAGTGTTTAAACACGGGAAGTGGTGTGAGGGATAGGCCTGAGATACGCCTGAATGAGTCTGACATCTTTTAGCTGGGAAGGTTCTGGTTTACAGATGCTGAAGAAGCATGTGGGTCAGTTAAACCATCCTTTTCTACTGCAGAGTGTTTGCTTGATTTTAGGTCCGACAGAGAGCAGCAATTTTCTTCTTCCACTGGACTAAGAAGACACGGAAAATTGGAAACACTTTTCCTTAACATTGTAAACACTAAAAAAAAAAACTTTATTATATATCTATATGAAACACATTTCTTCCAATGTAAAATGTACTTTTTGTAGTTTTGCTTGAAAGCTAACTGCAGAAACTCTGACAACAGGTATCTAAACTCTTGTGTAGCCCACCTGAGACATAAGACTACTGACCTTGTGCATGTATTGCTGTATTTCCCTGCACTGCCATCAGGCGGTGCCTACACCATAGGGGTTTCATCATCCTTTTTTTCTTCTACATTTTTTTTCAAATGGAGACGTTGCCTGAAAAGACCAGGATTAACTTGCTGGAATTCTGTATGTATTTGGAAAATTACTTTGAAATCAAAAGAAAAAAATATAATTACATTTTTATAGAATGTGTTGTGACTTAAACAGTAATCAGCAATGAAATGCATTAATACATTTTATTTGTATGATGCTATAATAAAGTCATCTAAAGGCACTTTTAAGAGATTCTATCCAATCAATATGTTCAATTGAATCCTATTCACTACAATCCAATTTATAATCCAACAATTATTTTAATAGTCAACTGATCTGTAAACAATTTTTTTGATTAGTCGATTAGTCACAATTATTTCTGTCACGCCCACCACCTGTGCTTCCAGTTGACACAGTTCTTTTTACAGGCTCCCATATGCTTTACCCCCTCTTCATTTCCATCAGATGAATATCACCCTGATACCCAGTCAGTCACAACCTGATGTCCTTTAGTAAGTTAAAAGAGTGACTCCTGGACCAGTTGAATATTAAATTTAAGCTTAACAGCTTGCTACTAATTTATTTTGAAACATTCAAACTTAGCTATAGTGTCATATCCAAGCTGTACAAAATTTGCCTCAAAAGAAAAACAAAACAAAAAATATTTCTCTTAATTTTAGTAGAATTGCATTGAAATGATTATTATTGACATCCTGAAAAAGCCTGTTTTGTAAGGTAAACAAGACCCAGAATCCTTTAAAACAAAAAAGTCCTGAATCCAAACAATGATCCGGATCACCACCAAAATTAAATCACTTCTTCCTTTTCACATTTCCAAAAACTCCTTAAAATTTCTCAAAAATCTATCCATAACTTTTTGAGTTATCTTGAACACAAACAGATAAACGCCAGAAACAACATCACGTCTTTGTCAGAGGGAACGACAGCACATTGCTAGTCACTAATGCTAACTTTGCTATCCGGAATGCTGGAAACCATGACTCCAGGGTGCTTTCGTTTCAGATGCTCATGCATGACTGTCGTGCTGCTGTGGTATGCCAACTCTGAGTGGCAGACTACACATTTCACCTGTTTGACACTTTGTTTAGCAAGAAATATCCGCAAACTTTGGAAATAGGTGTCATCGCTGTCACTTTGTTCTTAGTTTTTTAAACACGGACACTGCACAAAATGACAATACTGCCACCAGCACTTCCTGTGGTGCTTTGCATCATTTGCTTGGTGTTTAGAGTTCTTATACTGTCTGAAAAGCCATGGTTGGTAAATGGCGTTAAGTTGCCTGGCGCAGCGTTTTATTAGCAAAGTTGTTATGGGCGTCGACAATGAAATTTCACGTTGATAAATTTTCAATGTCAACATTGTCGACTTTGTCAACAAATTGTTGCAGACTTACTTGAAACCCATATGGGCAAACACAAGTGAGGCCAAAGTGGACAAACCTTTGTAGGACCCTTATATTTAGTCCAAACTAAACCTTTATTGCCCCCACATGCTTGTTGACTTTTCATTAATCATGAGTTTTACTTTTGTCTTGAAAATGTGATATACCGTATTTTCTCAACCATAAGGCGCACAATATTAAAAGTGCAGTCTCAGTTACGGGTGATATGTCTGTATTTAATACATACATAAGCCACACCAGATTTTAGGGAACGGGCATGGGATAACATACCGATACTCTAGCTTAAAACATGCTCGCTTGCGTGTGTTTTAAAAAAATGCAGCGGAAGAAAAACTCAGTTCAGTTGTACTTTATTGAAGAATTTAGCAATATTTTCATGTTCTTTTTTTATCAATCCTCATTCACAAATCCATCAAAGTCCTCATCTTCCGTATCGGAAATGAACAGCTGGGCTATTTCTCCATCGAACACGCCGGGTCCCCGCTAATCATTGTCAGAGTCTGTCCCGTTGCCGTGTGGCTCCTTATAACTGGTGCCGGCTTTTGCGAAAGCTCAAACAGTGCAAGCAGAAACATTAGCCCAAGCATCCGCAATCCATTCACAAATTGTGATGTAACTCACCTAGCACTGCCTCCCAGTCCTCGTAAAACTGTGTTCGCCATCTGTCATCCATCGCTCCACGCCATTCTCAACTTCACTTTAAACGCCCTGTTTGTACCAATGTCCAGCGGTTAGAGTTCCTTCGAATGGGATCGAGCTGGTCTTCCAATTCGTGCCACCTCACCTTGTTTCCACGGAAACTCAGCTTCGTGTTCTTGACTTGGCTAAGTTCGTTTTCCTGCTTCTTCCACTTGCAAACCATGTGTGGCAGGCGGTATAAGGCCCAAAAGACAATGCCACCTTGGGAGTGACCCAAGGAAATCAACTTCAAGTTCAAGTACCGAGTAGACAAGTTCCACTCAAAATAATTTATTCAAATGAAATTAAATAAAAACAACTAAAATCAGGGTGGTTTGACTGGCTGGTGATGGAATAGGTGGAAGGGGCCTCTCAAAAATAAAAAAAATAAAAACACAACAAAGATCACCCCACCAGAACATCACTCCATGCGATTGAACCGACTGATGAGGATTGCATGCACACAGGAGATGCTACACCAAAACGGCTTGTCCACCAGCAGCAGCAGCAAATGGTAAATCTAAAAGACAAATAAAAGAATGTCAATAAAAATGGTTTTGTTAAAAAAAAAAAAAAAAACTAAAACATAAAAACAATATAAAGCAATTCTGACATTTCAACGTTTAAAAGAAAACTGTCCTTTGCAGTGTTCGGTGCTGTCAGAACACCTTAAAAATCATTGTCAATGCGAAGTAGCTTGTGGATCTGTGGAGTGAGTGGGGGAAGCAGTCTTGGGGTAGCAGTGCGCTTGGGCCAATTTCCAGTGGCAGCAGCATAGACATTTGTCTAGGTCCTCTGTGTCAATCAGCAGGTTCCCACCTAGGTAAATCCTTTATCACCACTCTGACAGCCGTTACCAGTCCAGCCAGGGCTTCAGGGCATTAAACAGCAAGTTCAGCTCTCGCAAGAGTTCCTCTGTCTGTAGCACTGAATGCGAATAGGAGATCAATTTTAACCTGCCCTACTCACCGCCACTGTTTTTATGCCATGGCCACCAATATTGGTCAAATGTAATCAACTCACCTGAATTCAATCAGGTGAGCAACAATTGGATTCAATGATCTTGAATTCTCTCACGGCTGCTTGATTCCCATGTTTGTCCGTGTAGCTGATAGCTTGCAGTTTTAACTGTGCTTCGTAAGCATGTCTCTTCGCAGGTGCCATTTTAATAAGTGTTCATGAGCCAAACCGATGTTTTGCATAATGCACATACCGGCACTGTATACCTACTGAGGGTATCCCTTTAGCATCTTCTTTCACACCCACACTTTCCCCTTTAACATTCTCATGCTGCCCTCTCTTACGTCCACCTTATATCTATATAAGCAGCGTGTCGGAATTGCTCTGTCAGTCAAGTGGAGCGCTCATCAAAGTAACATTTATAGATTTTGAAACTCGGTACACACATAAGGCACTCTGTCTATTTTGGAGAAAATAAAAGACTTAAGTGCGCCATATGAGCTCGAAAATCTGGTAAGTTTAGTCTGCTGGCTAAAACATAAATTTCTAAGTCTTTCTTGCTGAGAGAGTTTCTTCACATACAGCCTCGAGCGAGAGAAGTCATGCAAGAGTCATGTTCGTTTTTAGTGAAAATACAAAACCGCATGGACTAATCTCACCTAATCCCCAAGCACCCTCAAAATGTTCATACTTTCATTGTTATGAGGGATCCTTGAGGACCCGGAAATTGAGCCACACACAAAGCAATGAAGATCCTAATATAGTGAGGTTTATTTAAACGACTGATGTTCTGGGAGAAGACGATCCGGCAGGAAGTGGCGGTTAGAATCCAGAGAGGTGGTTGTTAGAAATACATGGGACATAACAAGAGGCACAGATCAGCTACTTATCCAGTGGAGAAGGCAAGAATACGCGATCATTCAGAGCAGAGGTCCAAGTCCAGTCAAGACACAGGGTGAGAAGGATCCGACAAGCACAAGACTAGAGAAATCCAGAGAGCAAGACAGGGTCTATGACAGAAATCTGGAGACGAGACTGACTACTGGATATCAGCAAGAGAAGCTCTGCTGACCATCTGATAGAACACAGAAACAGAGGAGGGTTTAAGTACAGCAGGAAGCAGGTGAGAATGATGAGCAATCAGGGAGCTCAGGTGAAGCAGATGAACTTGATGAGGTGGTGAAATTTCTCGCAGAGAAGCAATCATGACTTCATAATCCTCACGTTGTCCCAGAATAAGCGCAGTAATTTATTTTTCCTATTTATTTTTCTATTTTTCCTTAAAAAATTAAATGTGACATATGACTTAAAGTTAAAAAAAAAAAAAATCACTATTTATGTATTTTCTTTTATTCAGTTTTGTTTTTATTAAAATTGAATTGATTTAAGTTTTACTATAGGTTTAAATTGACAGTGTCTGTTTAAACTCTGCAGGGTGTTAAGTGCAAATAATTTCACCTTTACATTGATGTAGGAGTGTGTTAAGTCGTGGCCTGTGTTTTCAGACAAAACCTGTAATTGACAAAGACACAGTGCTTCATAATAAGCGAAGGCAGTTTCAATTAAAGTCGTACTTAACTGGGCAAATGAGGTAGACAAAATGGTTATGCAGGTATTGTAGGATGTAATGCACATACTGTATGTTCTTCAACCGTCAAGCCTGAGATTTTACTGACATAAGGTGCAATTAAAAGCTCCAGTGTTTTTTAAACTTCACCTCGTCTCCATAAAGCTCTGCTCAGTGTAGTATTCTGATCGTCTTTTCAGTTTCTTTATTTATTTCTACCAGTGTTCACATATTTCGCCTTGCAGAAGCACACATTCTACTGCTTGTTCTTCGTTTGTAAAGAACACTGAGATGCGCTGCTGACTGCTTCGGTTCTAAAACACCTGCTTTGTACTGAGCAGACTGTAAAGCTTAAGCAAGAACTCTTTAGTTGTTTGTCTGCTTATACAGCAGCAAACATTCTTGGACTACAGGTGTTTGAAGAGAGATATTTTAGCTTATCAGCACACCATCTGCAAATACATTCTCAGCCAAAGAAGAAAGATGGGAATATCAGTTTGACTAATTCTGAAGTTTTTAGTTTCAGTATGTATTTTATCTCCATATTTCCTCAAGGGGAATTTTTGTCATTTCAGACAGGTTTTAGTTTTCCTCTTGACTTTACTCTTTAAAACAAATTAATGTCCACTGAATCTACATATTTAGATTTTTTACCATAAAACAAATTTATTTTTATCTAAAATGAATCTGAACAGGCAAATTAGCTCTTTTCCCCATCTCTACCTATGGTTCCTGCAGGATCGGCTTCCTCTACTTGCTATCTTTGAGAGGCCAATGGTTTATTTACATTTCGTTGTGTTAAATTCACGCTGCAAAATTTGAGCTCTGAATGTTTATATTAGACATTATACAAGTGTATTTAAAGTAGTTCAAGAAGTGCTGTTCTTTCTTTGTGTGTCTGTCCTCGGTGAGATCCCTTTGTCCCCATCTTGCCCTTGGTCGCTGGTTACTGTTTTCAGTTACCTAGTCTTCTTCACATCTTCCTCTCTACACGTGCCAGATCCAGATCCTCACTGTTACAGGTGTATATGTCATATATTCTCTTTCATTATTGGACTTTCTGCCTGCCAGTGTTTTATATTTGTAACATTGTTTAAATGTTCTTTCAGTCCTAATCAAACAGCTCTTGGTTTCTTCATAATGTTGAGCAGCAGCCAGCAGCAGTGCATGTCTATGTGCACAACAACCTTGCACTACCTTAAAACACATTAGGATGCTTTATGTCTGAAATAAGCTGTGTTAAATTAACCAAACCTGTCTTGCCCATTGTCATTTTTGTTATCTGTTCTTATTTTGCATGTCCAGGCCTCTAAAGACATGGTAGGACTCATTTTGAGCTTTCGGTTAATGTCTGGTCAGTCGTGAGACAACGCGAGAAAGAGAAACTGTTTTTGCAGAATTTATTGAACAGAAGCATTGTTACTTGTACGGGGAAGATCTAAAGGGGGGGGGGGGGGGTCGATATTGTTAAGATGGTTGCAGCTCTTGACTTTCAGGATTAAACACACTTGTGCAGGCTCTCTTTGTTGTTTACAAATCCCAGAATGTTTAGGACCAGAACACATCTGGTCAACTAGTCCAGACAAGAGTCCAGACTAAACATGGAGAAGCAGCATTTAGCAGTTGCGCTGCAAACAAGTGGAATAATCTGCCAGTGGAGATTAAACTTTCACCAAATGTAAAAACTTTTAAATCCAGGTTAAAAACATTTCTTTTCTTGTGCGCCTATGCATGACATCTGCACAGTAACTTTTACTTAATTCTGCTTTTAATTATTTTAATATAATTTATGATTTTATTATGATTTTGTTATTTGTATTTTCTTTTATGCTTTTTTTCTGTAATGCTTTTAATGTTTCATGTAAAGCACTTTGAATTGTCTTGTACATGAAAGGTGCTGTACAAATAAACTTGCCTTGCCTGGTAGTTTTAGCCCAAAGCTAATGATATGTTGTCAAATGCTAGTAGTAGCTAAATATTGCTCTGAGTAGCTATCCCTACAGGCCGACACTGTCCAGGAAGTTGGCGAGGTAAGTTTCTTTTGTTGCTCAGTGTACTTAACCATGTTCTGAAAGCTGTTTCGTTTCTGGGGAAATGATGCATGACATCTAAGAAAACATTATTCCAACTGTAGTTTTTCTCTGTCAGAAAAAAAGAAGTCCTTTTGGCACAATTTTCATTATCTTCTTAGCTAAGAGCACAGCTGATTTTCATCTGCAAGTTTTATTTAGTGTTAAAAAAAAGCGCTTTAGTTAAACCATTAACTTTGTATTTATTGGAAACTTTAAAAAAACATTCAATAAATCCACATACAGGAATAAGAACATGAAGCAGGAACAAAGGAAGACATTCTGATTTTTCCTTACAGTGAATAATTGGCTTTGCCTTTGAATTTATGAATACTGTTTTCTGTTGCTTTATCATTGCTTATGCCCTAAAAACAATGTCACAACTCGTTTCACTTCAGGCTTGAAATGTTAAAAGCATGTTGCATCAGGTCCAAGTTAAAAAAACAAAAAAAAACCTTCTTTCCCTGATTCATGTTAAGAAAATGTTGCAGGGCTGCGCCGCAATAAATCCTTGCCTCAGACGCAAAGAATTTACATTTAAATAGGTATACAGTGCTGTGAAGATGAAGTGTCTTTGGGTGGAGATGATGTATTAGTGCAAGTCTGTCATTATGGAATATGATGAACATAACTTCTTAATGGTACAGTGAGTGCTTGAAAAATGGAAGCATGCAAGCTGATTTATGGTTTTGTGAAAAGTTCCCATCCACGCAGGAAGCAGGAGATATCCTGCTCAATCTGTTTGTTTATTTATTTTTTTTTTTTTATTTTAACAGCCTTAATCAGCTTTAAAATTGGTTCAGTGTGCTTTTGTTTTCATGCGCAGCACAAAGCTCGCATATTCATATGTCCATGTCAGTGTAAATGTTGATGGAGTTTTCTGGCTGCAGATGGATGTAAATCCCGTCCCTGAGGCAAATATTTGGGATTTACTTTTGCAAAGCATTACTTACATATCATCATTATGCTAATCCACTTTCTTCACAGACACACAAAAACTCTCACGCCCAAACGTAAGCAAGCAGGGCATCCATCTTGCTTTTTATAGACCATCATGGAGGCACAAAATGCTTGAAAAGTTAATACTGAGATTTAAAGATGTCAGAAGTCACAAAGACTTGGTCAGCATCCATTTTAAAGCATTTTGTAAAACTGAAATTGACTGACATAATTTGATTGAATTTACATCTAAATATATTTCGTGAATCTTGCAGTATAAATGGTAAATATGCATAAATGGAAGTAAATAAATATCACAATAATAATAGTAATAATTGCAAAAATGGGTCTGTATTTTATCCAACAGGAAACCTCTCTTCTGCAAAAGGCAAAAGGTAAATTAGACAAAAGCAAGTGAAATGATATGCCTCTGTGAGTTTGCTCTCATGTAACTGAAATCAAGAGCAGAAAAATGTATTTTTATTAAAAAGCCTCTCACAGGTTGTGATTTATAATCCGGCAGGGGAAAGCTGTCAGCCGTCATCTCTCCTGGTTCATTTTTGTTTCTATTTTTCACCTGGGGATATTTTCTGTTAAAATAAACTTTTCTGGCAGTTCATTCAGCTACATTCTTTAATCATGTACTGTCATCTTAACATTTAAGGCACACTTGCATTTGGTCTTGCTCACCAGAGTTGTGCGTGGTTCTGTGGGGGTGTTCAGTTGTACTTTAATAGATAACTGCAGTGGAAAGGAATTATAAATTATATTCAGCTTATATGATTCATTGCTTTCCTCTGCAACTCACAGAAGTTAAACTTTTTCTTTAGTTTATTCTAAAGTAACTAAGATTTTTTAAAAAACAAACAACTTAAATATATATTACATGATATGTGTAGGATGAGTAACTTTGTAAGGATGTCTGTTGACTCACCCTCTTGTGTCAGACTGTATCTGTAGGTACAAAAATACTTTTTTTTTTTTTTTAATTACTCTATAGGTTGGCTCAGATAAGCATTAAAAGTAAGGTAAAGAGCAATGACATCTATAGAGCTTGGAGTAGAGCCAGTGCTGCTTTGCATCAGGACTCAGTTTACATTGGGTGTCAATGCACAAACTGCAAAAACTCTTTTCTGTAATACATGTAGATTTTACATTTATCTGAACTACCCTTATCAAAACAACTATAACTTGAATTTATTTTCTCAGTTATATTGCTGTAAATATCCTATCAATGTCTATTGTGTCCATTTGTTTGCCCCTCTGGTAACTTAATGACCTCTCTAGTGTGCATCTTTTTGCTTCTGCTTTGTGCTGATTTCAGTATTTTCAAGGGTCATTTTCCTCCGCAGTGACCTCAACCCTTATTATAAACCACTAGTGGAGTAAAAGCATCTTCAAAAAACAGCTAAACTCTCCTGGGAGCTACTGTTTCTCATGAAGTAGTCATCCATTCTTCCATAACCTCCCTTTTTTCCCAGGCTGCCGCGTTGTTAAGATACTTTAGACTAACAAGTAACAGCAGCTCTGCAGTGGCGCTGACATTTCTGCTAAATGAACTACTTTCCACGTCAATGTTGCAGCACTACAAGGTAAAAAGTGAATATATGATCATGTTTATTTGAATGCATTGTATGTTAGTAATGTTAGTAATGTTTGCATAGAGTGTGTCACATGGAAAACTATAAGTGCAATAATGAGACAATTTATGTTGCTAAACCATCAAGAAGAGTTCATTCTGAAGCATTTTGCTTTTCTTCTGTCAGAGATATTAAAAAAAAGTAGTGTTTTGCTCTTGAATAATACTGTTGTAATATGTACTGGTTTAAACTTTAATGAGAGACCTATTGAGAAAATACTGTATATAGCATCCACTCTTGTTGGATCACACACTCCCATGATATATTCTGCGCTGCAGAGGTGGACGGGGTCTTACGCTGTGCAAACAAAGGTCATGCCAGCTTTGTTGTTGGTTAGCCAAAGTACCAGGGGAGGTTTTGGTTGTGTGGATCTGATGCACAAAGAGGCTTAAGGAGATGGAAGCAGGGAGGATGAAGTAGAAAAGCCACTGCAGAAAGACTCGATTTAAGTTTCAGTCTTTCAAAAAAGTTTAAATGCATGAATCTGGGGAAAGTATTTGGAAATGTACAAATAATGGAGCACTATTTGTGAGATTAGTTGATCTGATTTAACTTTTGTTTTACCATGAAGATGCTTGGCATCATGTCATTTCTTTAACGAACATGGCCTGGCCAACATGACAGAACCAACACAAAAGACAGTACATTATACAACACAGTACCTTAAAGACTTAAAATGAACATTAAAACAATATTAAAACAAAGAATATTCACCAGGTCAATGCACATTATGCAGCAAAGCACCTGCACTATCCCATATATCCCATCAAAATGTCTCTGACATGAGTTTTAAATTGACAGAGGATAACAAGCATCTTTTCCTTTTTTTTTTTTTTTTTTTTAAATTCCGTTACAAGAAAAGAGAGCCGAGTACATGAATGTGCTTGTCCCAAGTTCTAGGCAGAGGGACAGATAATGCACAGGTGTTTGCCAGTAAATCAGCAGGATGATCGACTGTGAAAGCCACTCTCAGGGCTTTTTGCCCAGAAAAGAACACTTTTGTTCATCTGCTTTTGTTAACAATGTAGTGGATGTTCATACCAGCAATCTGAGTTTCTTCAAACAACAAGGTAAAAAGAAAGGGGGAAAAAAAGCTTCTTATGTTCTTTTTATATGAGGTTCTTTTCAGGGAATTGCTGCACAGTGATGACACTGAAGTTATGTTTCACATCTCATCCTACTGACGTCCATTTCTCACTTGGAAAGAAAAGCCTTTTTTTTTAGGGAAAAAAGAAAAATCCAAAACTTTGTTAACAAAAGCCAAGATACCTTGTCAGCACTTGAGCTTTGTCCTGTAAATCTTGATCTGTAAGGCTGTAGGTTTTGATCCAAGATGGCCGCTTAAGCCTAGGGATTTCAGCACCTACAGAACTTTGTAATCAAACTCACATTGTTTTACTTTGCTGCTTTTAGCTGGGGATGTTGAAATAAACCCTGGGCCTCAGTTTGTTGTGGCAATGTTGCCACTAGGGGCCATTGTGGTACCGGACTGCCTCTTTAGTGCCAGTTCTAGGCAGGAAGCTCACTCCATTAGTGGTGCAGCGTTCAAGGGTCGTGTTTAAATCAGCTAGCATTAAGACCACCAGCGGCTACAGAGGCTAATGCCACCATCCACGGCAAAAAAAAAAAAAATACAATCCCATTACAATAAATTATTCAATTAAAGTAAAAGCTTCTTTTATTTTTTCCTGTACATGGTCTTATATGTCTGTTGGAAGGAAAAAAAAACTTCAAAATGAACAACAAACACTCCGATCAGTGGGAAGGTTGCAAAAGTTTTACTTGCTGCAAGGAGTTCACACAAGCCAGCAGACCAAGTGACCCCAGCCTGTGGACGAGGTGAACCAACATTCAGCTGAGAATGACACACTTATATCCTCTTTCCCCAACCCCATCTGGGAACATTGTCATCAAAGTTCCTGGTGTAGGACCCCCAGCGTGAGGTTTATAACACCAATCTCCAGCAGGGTATTATAATGTCCTTGCAGGTGTTTGAATTCCAGAGACACTTTGGAAAAGGAGACAGGAACTTCCCTCTGACCATCTGTCCTCCACAGAGGCTCACAATATCACAATTACAAGATTTTTACCATCAATGTCATATAATGTTTTGAACAGAGAACTGAAATGTTCTGTTGCAATAAGATGATGTGAATATGATGTGAGTCAATTATGTTGTAATCTGTGATCAATCTGTTCCGAAACATCGCAATGGATTGCAGGATATTATTGTAAGAAACCATCCCTGTTTTAATGTTTTTGTGGTATTTGTAGTTTTGAGACAATTATATCACTGAAAATCTGCTGTTGCATGATGGATATATGTGTCCTTTCTAAGTTTGTTGTACTGTACTAAACTAGAGGGCAGAAAAATGTTATTACTTCATCATGCTTCCTTTTCAGACTTAGTAGTTTTTTTTTTGTTTTTTTTTAATAATGTAATTTTTGTTAGAAATAAATTTTATAAAAGGAAAAAATACAAATGTCTATTCAGTTAGATGTTCCCAGTAAATTTCTTAACAATACTATAATTATTTTTAACATTAAATGAAATAATTGACAAAAAAAATAATAATAATAATAAATACATAGCAACAACTAAACTATCGCTATTATTTTCACTACGGCGATCTGGGGTTCTGATGTTTGCTTAGCATCGCTGTACATTGACACAGTGTACAGAACATGGAGCTGTGTTCCCGGTAGTTTTGTGAAAAAGTGCAATAAGAATTACAGAGTTGTTTTATTTTATTTTATTTTTTTTAACTCCTTGGGTGTCAGAGATAATTGCTTCAAGGTCCAAGGTAACTTTATTGACACCCAAAGGAAGATTTGATTCACAGTGAAAAGAAGAAGTCATCAAATGTTTTTTGTGTTTGTGTGTGTGTGTGTGTGTGTGTTTTGTCCAGCATTTAAACAAGCAGAATGATGATTTGGATGCTGTGTTCTGCTGAGCAGATTTACTTTGCGGAGCATCACTGGTATGATGATCCCCTTGGTTTTCTGGATTCTTATTTTATTTCTCTATTTATTTTGCATAATTGTAATGCAGAGTTTCTACTGCTGGACCAGACTGGAAAGGATAGAAGAGAGACAGAACGACAAAGGGGAATGCGAAAGAAAATGCCTCATTGAAAAAGAGGAAAAGAGAGAGATAAAGAGAGAGAGAAAGAAAAAACAGACATATGCATATACATTTGGGTGTATATGCATTTACACCCATATGCATTCACCTATATAAACCCATGTACATACATACATACAAGTCATCAAATGTAGACAATAACAGACACAAAAGGACTGTAAGAAATGTAAAAAACACGGGTACTCTAAGGCCAGGATATAAATTAGTGCATAAAATGTTTTAACTTTTAGCAGTGATTTGAATCATTTTAATATAGTTTCAGTGGGAATGCAACTGTGTGCTACCTTAAAGCACAAAAGACTTTCCCTCCACCCAAAGTGGACCTGATTATTCAGATCTGGAAAATGAGTTGTCATTTGATAAAACGAGGGGAAATGGCAGCAAATAAGAAATTTAAAGCTCAATTATATTGTTGAGCTGATTGACAAAGAGGGGCTGCGCTAAACGTAGCATCGGTGTTGCAACACAGAGGCGTCCACATGGAGTCCTGACATTTTCTTCATCTGCTCTGGAGGCAACAACAGGGACTTCCACTGGTCGTTCAGCTTGAATCTGTAATGAAGAGGGACTTGATGTATCTCCATGCAGCGTTTCCCCTTAATGATGATTGCATATTCCTGCATCGGTGAGCAGCAAGTTTGGAAGTCGGGAAAGCTGGGAGGGTTATTAATGATGGCAGGAAGGTCAACATACGCATGAGAAAGGCTGCTGAATGCTTTGGTGGTGTGATTATTGAACATCCTTTACTGTGACACTTTGACAGGACAATATTTGCACCAGATGGCATTGCACTAAATAAATAAACTGCATGAAATCTTCTTAACCAGATTCCTCTACTCAAGTCATTGCTTTGTTGGCCTGCCTTGCTGCCCAATATGAAATGCACATTGAAATGAACTTGAACCACCTGCCAAGCTTTAGCTTCCAGTTGGCCCAGCACCTCTGAGCTACTCTCTCCCCAGTTCCACCATCTGAATTTTTTTTTTTTTTTTTTTTTTAACTTGGATTGTTTCTTCGAGACTTATGTTCTGTTTTTGAGCCAGTTTGTCATAAAACATAAAGTGACCGCATTACTATTTTTCACACTGCTCCCCAGCAAAGGCACGAACTGCAGAAGTTACAATTTAAGGCCCTGAAATAAAGCCATCTAGTGTTTAAACCCCCAAGAGGGTTGTAGAAAGGTTCCAAAACTGAGTGTTCAGCGCTATGATGAAACATGGCAGAATGAGGCACCACTGTGCTAAGAGTGACAAAATGCAGCTACATGTACACATAGGGAAGCTTTTCTTTGTCGCTGTGAAAGGACTTGCTTTATTTTTCTGTTTCTTGTGGAGATAAATCTAAAAATCTTCCTAAGTCACTTGATTAATCTGTCTGTCAATGTTTGTCTAATAACAGGCAAATGAGAAATTGGTCCTAAAATATATTATATTCTTCACTTTCTATTAGTAATCGCTGAAATATACCTATATATTTTGCTTTTATCTTCATAATGTCTGTATTGTACTTCATAAGATGAAGATTTATAAAAAAATGATGTTATGTCGACTCGAATAGTAATGTTTTTCTAAATGGCAAATGTTAAAGCATTTATGTTTGCTGAGCACTAAAACCCTGGTGCACTAAAGGTAAACCAGGCAAAAGAATTCTGCATCGCTAAGCAAGGGTTGAAAGATACTTGCAAAATATTGATAGTTTAACTCTAAGCTCTGAATTATGAAGCTAAAATCACCAATATAAGTAAAGATAAGTGGTACTTTGGTACAAAATTTGTTCTATTCGTTGTCTTCTGGAGCTCAACCAAATTTGTTACTAATCTCAAATCACTTGGACATATCTGAAGATAAAATAATGGACAATTGAAATTTTATTAAAAAAGAGTGAATTTCTCCACTCTGGAGAGATAAACTTTAAATATCAACTTTAAATAAACTAAACCCTTGGATAAACTTTAAATGTTTTTACCTTTTGTCTGTGTTGTAAACATGGTGGCCTGTGGCATGTTTGACTACCTTTTGTCTGTGTTGTAAACATGGTGGCCTGTGGCATGTTTGACTACCTTTTGTCTGTGTTGTAAACATGGTGGCCTGTGGCATGTTTGACTTTTTGTTAAGTATAACCATCGTCACCTTCAGTTTTCTTATTTTGACGAACTTTAAAACCCATCCATCCATTTTCTTAATCACTTAGTCCATTTAAGGGTTTTAGGGAAGCTGTAACTTATCACAGCAATCATTGGGCGAAAGGCAGGGCACACCCTGGACAGGTCACCGATCAACCAAAGTCTTCAAAAAGTCTTTTGTTAACGTTTTAACATAAATCAAACTTTAAGAGCAGCACTGCATGCTATAAATACCACATTTTCCCTTAAAGGTGTACTAGATGTTTTCCAGTCTCTCAAGCTTTCACTGTGAAGCTTACCTTATTACCATGTTGGCCCTTGCATCCAGGATTCTGCCCTGTTCAGCTTGAACAGCTGGGTAGACTTATTTCTGATCCCAAACTAGACACTGGTCTAGTGGTCTATAGTGTAATTTTGTTAATCAGGCATGATAATAAACAACAATGTTCACTTTATTTCATCCATTTAACACATCTCATGCTCCATTTGGTATCATACACTCCTAAAAGTACCACCAGTATATGTGGACTGTACATTCTAGTAAAGAGACAAGCAATTTGCAACTTCATAACAAAAACACAAGAATTCCTAAAGTAACCTGATGATACAAAGGATGAGACTGTAATGTGTGCTGTTATGGTTGTCTGGAGATAAATGTCATGTTTTACCTAAATGTAATATTCCAAAGATTGTTGAATTTACACAAAAATATTTACTAAACGTGACGTGGTCCTGTTGGCTTCATCTGGCCGTGATCTCCAGCTTCAAAGCCGAGTGTGAAGCGGCTGGAATGAGAATCAGCACCTCCAAATCTGAGACCATGGTCCTCAGCCTGAATAGAGTGGATTGCCCTCTCTGGGTCGGGAGTGAGGTCCTGCCTCAAGAAAGACTATAAATATCTCGGGGTCTTGTTCACGAGTGAGGGAAGGATGGAGCGCGAGATCGACAGACGGATCGGTGCGGCGTCTGCAGTCATGTGGACTCTGCGCCGGTCTGTCATGGTGAAGAAGGAGCTGAACCAGAAGGCGAAGCTCTCGATTTACCAGTCGATCTACGTTCCTACCCTCACCTATGGTCATGAGCTGTGGGTCGTGACCAAAAGAACAAGATCTTGTATACAGGCGGCTGAAATGAGTTTCCTCCGCAGGGTCGACGGGCTCTCCATTAGAGATGGGGTGAGGAGCTCGGTCATCCGGGAGGGGCTCAGAGTAGAGCCGCTGCTCCTCCTCAGAGTTGAGGTGGCTCGGGCATCTGGTCAGGATGTCGCCTAGACGCCTCCCTGGTGAGGTGTTCCAGGCACGTCCCTCTGGGAAGAGACCCCAGGAAAGACTCAGGACACGCTGGAGGGATTATATCTCTCGGCTGGCCTGGGAACGCCTTGGGATCCCCCCCGCAGAGTTGGCAAATGTGGCTGGGGAGAGGGAAGTCTGGGCTTCCCTGCTTAGGCTGCTGCCCCCGCGACCCGACCCCAGATAAGCGGGAGAAGATGGATGGATGATATTTGCCAAAATTCTATTTATTCACTTATAAATTTAAAATGTTTCTTCAGTCTGAACAACTAAAGATAATATATAAATTGGGTGCCTGTCTGAAAGGGGTCTTACCTCTCTTTCAGTGAGTCTTACTATGTTGAATATGAAGTGTTTCTATTCATGATGTTTGTGCTTCTTACACCGGTGCTAAGCAAATAAATAAAATTAAACTAAATTAAATAAGTTTCTGGGCTTAATCAATTCATCAGTTCCCTTTCTTTTTGTGGATGTTAAATCTGTTCAAGGTCTGCACATCAGAGCTTTGCCTGTCATTGGGAGAAAACAACAGAAATGAACCTGTAAACTTTACATTGCTTGTTTCCTTTTGTTGCTATGGAATTCACAGTCGACTTACCATCCTCCTCATCTACAGTGCAGTTTAAGTGTGGCAGATTTTACTTCATTTGAGTTTCACAGTAAAACATTCATCACTTTCTTTAATCTGATCTTTATGTTTTACTTTTTCTACAAAAACAAATTCCTTACAAAAACAAATCATGACTTATTTGTAGTGGGAGAACTGAAAAGGTCTTATCTTTCTATAGTGTGAGTTGTCCATTTGTTCCCTGTGTCAGATGATGAAACCACCTTTTTGTCCAATAATGCTTCTCTGTGCCCTCAGGACAATACTGGTCAATCCATCCATCTTTCACAAACTAAATGTCTAACTCCAAAAAGCTTAACCAGGTCTCACTGAAAACCCGGATGCTCCATAGAACCCTTTAAGTTTGACATTCCAGCACAATGTTTCAGGTCCATTGAATGACACACCTCCCTTCTTTAACCTGGGTTTGTGCAATTGATGAACTTGTTCATCATGGTTCATCTCATGCTATGTTTATAACTTTATATTCCAAAAAAAAAAAAAAAAAAGATACAATTGCCTTTTTGTGTTTGTATTGACCTTAAAAGGAGACATGTCCTATGAGACTTCTGATTAGAGACTGCCATCTGCTTTAAGGTTTGACACACTGTTCATCCAGAGATGGTTCAGAGACCTTTGTTGCAACCAGTGCTACTTAAGTTACTTTTGCCTTTTTTCTCATCTCTAACTCATCAACCTTTTTTCATCTGACCTCTGCTTTTATTTTCAGACAGCTGCTGCTCACTGGATTTCTCTTTTTTCTGGACACTCTAACCATATAAACCTTGCATGAAACATCCACTCGATTAGCAGTTTTTCTAATACTCATCAGCCTGTCTGGTGCTAACATGCCTTTTTCAGATCGCTTCAATCCCCTTTCTTCCCCATCCCGATACTCCCTTTGAGCTTCAGCAAATTGTTTTGACCATGACTCAGGAGCGGACTTACCATTAGGCAAAACTAGGCGGTTGCCTAGGGCCCCCAGTTCTTTAGGGCCCCATAAAACTTGTCATAAACTTATGGTTATTTATTACTTAGTTACTTACTACTAACAAAAGTAATGTTTTTGATTAAAATGCATTTGCTAAACTCCCCCCCTCCTTCAGGTATATAGGGCCACGCACTAATACCTATATCTATCTGTGTGTGTGATGCGGCCAGTGAGTTGATCTGTAACATAAAGAATGACTCATCACAATAAATGATCAGTTCGTACCATCAAGTGAAGCAACCCTTCCCTGTCATTATACATGGTCCTCTAAGTCAGCAAAGAGAATTTAACACTGACTGTTTGTTAGCAACGCAAATAATATACAGTAGTGGAGTAGAAAGTGCAATATTTACCATCGGGCCCCATGCCTACCTTCGCCTAGGGCCCCAAATCTCCTTAATCTGCTACTGCCATGACTAAATGATTAAATGTATTGAGTTGCAACCTTTGGATATTTGTCTTTTAAGCAAATGAAACAGGTGGGCCTAATGAAGTGGCTGGTGAGTGCACGTCACCTTCACTGTTAATTCCCTTAGTGGAAATGACACACTTAAAGTCATCTATGGAAAGCAGAAACTTGTCAGGGGAGGAAAACATTGGTAATATAGAATAAGACAGACAGAAACACACACAGTACACACACAAAATGTTTACTGAAAATACATAAAGCTTACTGCAAATTTTTGGTGTGGTGAACTAACCATACTACTGACTATATTTTCATTGGTTGTTTCAAAAGAAAGAAAGGCACGATCAGCCTTTGGTTTTGCTTTGTCCTTTATGTTCTGGCATGCTTTCACCATGCTTTCCTTTTTCATCTCTATTTTTACAAGTAGTTACTGAACTGTCTGACATAAAACTTCCTCATTCCAAACCAGCTGAGTGGCATTTTCAGCCTCTAGCCATGGCAAAGGATTATAATAAGGAGCCAAGGGCTTGACAGGCAGTTCACTTCCTACTGTAGCACTCAGACAGACATATAGAAATAAATACAGATCATTTATCTTAATATATGTAGTGATATTCAACCACAAGCTGCGTTTCTTTATTTTTTTTTCTCCATAAACGGAGATATTTCCCCTGTACACAGCCATTACCAGCCTATCAAGCAATAATTTTGGAAAATAGACTGAATCAGTGGCTCCACTCTGAATAATTTCACGCTGTGTTGCAGTTTGGAGACCATCATCAGGGGAAAAA
Organism: Telmatherina bonti; assembly: GCF_933228915.1. Taxonomy (NCBI): domain Eukaryota; kingdom Metazoa; phylum Chordata; class Actinopteri; order Atheriniformes; family Telmatherinidae; genus Telmatherina; species Telmatherina bonti. Next base: position 13,230,909 of record NC_136627.1, on the reverse strand, counting down.
GGGGATAGTGTGTAGGAAGAATGTGTGATTCACTCAGATAGCAGCCACAAAACCATTCCTCTCATTATTGTGGTGACAGCTTCGAAGGCAGATATGTAAAAGGAGATTAATGAGGATTCGATCCACTTCAACAATTACCCTCCTAATGCACTTATTATCATTTTTTCAGTTGCTTTTCATTAAAGACTTATGACATGCTGTAATTTCAAATTAGATACTCTATAAAATCGCTGTGTGTGATTTCTCACTTTATCTGCAGCCATTTAAGAGAATACGGCCAAATATTTAATGGAACTTTGCTCCATGCTGTGGAAAAGGAGGGCTAACTTTTCATTTTAGTTTGTCTGGCTGCAGCATGAGCTCTTTAATTCACACTGGAGTTTATGTTTGGAGAGGAAGATACTGAAGCAACTTTTGTCTTTTCATGCTCATCAGTTTTAGTTACCAAACTAAAAATCTGTTTCCTGTCATATGTTTTAAATTAGACTGAGTTGAACACCTTTATGGCAAAGGATAACATTTGGGAACAAGACAAAAATAAACAAAAAAATTAAATAAAAAGAGGGAAAATCTGTGAAATATGAGTTTAAATTTTGGCAAGGTTTTATGTTAAACAAAAACCTTGAGTAAAAAAATGTTTTCAATAGATTAATCATGGTTTTAATATTTGTATTTCATAAGATAATACATTGGGGAAATCCTGGAAAAGGTAGCCAGGCAAAGATCAAGCAACAGTTATTTAGATGTGCAAGAAAGGGAATTACTAAAAGGGTGGCGAGAAGAAAATAAATAAATATAGTCAGTAGAAGAAAAATAAAACACAGTTTATTGACTATTCATCTGTTTCCTCCTCCAGCAAAACCAAAATAAATCAATAATTAGCTCATTAACCTTTTTTGGCTTGTAGAAAATTAAATGAATTCTCTTGAAATGGTAAATTATCTGCGCTCATCTAAAGCCTTTTAACCTTGGATAAGTTCCACATTTGCTTGATTGTGCTTTTAATTTGTTCTTCACATGCTAACACACACACATACACACACACACACACACACACACAAACACTTACAAACACGCCCACAACTATGGTGGCTAGGTGCCAGAAAAGGTCTGGCCTGCCACCAGAACTTAGCATGCCATTTTTATATTCAGTTATTGTCTACTTTTGCTTTGGATTGATATTCCCCTGCTGTTTTAAACAATATCCAACATGCTGTAAAGTTGGATTTTGAAACTGTGATGGTTCATGTTAAAACAAGAACATGGCTTGCATTAAGGCAATACTGCATAGATTTCTGACCTTATAGATCTGTGCTTCTGACTTGTTTTGATAGCACACTGAAATTTCTTATGCACCTTTCTGGAGAGATTGCTGCCCTGCAGGATCCTGGGCCTTTGAAAACACACTGGACTTTTTTTTTTCCTATCTTACCTGACAGCTACGTTTTGCTTCATGGCACCACATCACATGCCAGCAACTGGTGCACTGGCCATTTATGAATGCAGAATATTACCGATTCATCATGGAAACGCAAGAAGACTTTATTGGACAAAGGGAAGAAAAAGAAACAGAATGTTTAAATAGAGCAGGGGGTAAGACAGAAGTCAGCAGCAGACTGACTTTTACTGGCTGGTGAGAACTCGAGAGACAGGATGCAAGATGGACTCTGAATTATCCTTCATAAGGTGACGCTGAAGTAAAAAAAAATCTGACAAAGTTCAGCAGTGTTGCTTTAAAATAGGCCTTCTTAGCATATCAACTAAAAATATTCTTTGATCCTGGATCCCTGACTATCAATTCCTGCCCTCGAGATTAAAAGCAAAAAAACCTGCTGGATGCACAAACCACATGTCCTACAGAAAAAACAATACTTCATCAATGGTGCATGTTGGCACACAAACCATAAATATGTATTCATCAGTACAAATGCCACAGAGTCTTAATGTGGCCATGTTTTAAAAGAATTATTAACAAATTAATGATGTTAACTAGCTCAACATAACCAAGATAACAAAGTCTGGCTTCTTGAAATAGTGGAATGATAAACTGTGATGAAGAAGTCTTTCTTTGTTAGTCTGCAACACCAGTGTGACTCTTTCCCCACTCCAAAGGAAGACCAGTGCTACATCAGTTTCTTTACCCTATAATGAGATCTAGAAGAGGTAGATTTCTATATCAGGGGGAGAGGAGAAAGGCCAACAATTTCACAAAAATCTCAAGTTTAACAAACAATGTTACCTGAAACAAAATAAAATCAAAAAAAGCTAAGAACTTCAAGAGGAAAACAGCTTTTCACCCCTACTGGTGCTCGCACTTTAAGAAAACATGACAAGTTCACTGCCCTCTGTCACCTCATAATGTAGCCACATGTTGACAAGGACCTTCTTGGAGCCAGGAAGGAGGTACAGCCAAATGCCAGCATCAATTAGAGCCAATTTACAGTGTGCACCATCAGTGTTCCATCCAACTGACACCTGATAGATACATTCAGAAAAGCATGCCCAAACACACAGGCTGTGTCTAAATTCGTTAGTGCACTGGAATGTAGTGTGTAGTGGGCACTATGCACTTTTTTCTGTAGTGCGCACTACAATGGGTTTGTGCTGTCCCAAATGGAACACCGGACGTAGTCCACTTACCGGTAGTGACGAACTCGCATTTGAACACAATTCTTCTGCTGCCAAAAGAGGTCTTTCAGGATCCTAGAGAACCAGGTGGAGGTCCATCTTCCTAAAGGCTCTGAGGGGTGAAGTACGTCCACCGTTCTCCACATTTGCATGAGCAACGGTGACCTTCTGGAGCCAGATAATGATGAAGATGTCAGGAGGGCAGCTGGGGAACAACCAGCAGGACCAGCAGCATGTACAACAAACTTTTCTTTACATTTTTCAAATATAATTAAATAGTTTTCAATGATATATATATGAATGAATGATGAATGATATATATATATATATATATATATATATATATAGTATATATTTTCACAGACTCACTCACTGAACCCACACACTCACACACACTTACACTCACTGTTACAGACACACTCTCCTATCTTTCACCACCTTCTCCGGACCGCGCTCCTTTCCACTGACGGACGGCGAGTTGGATGGACACGCCGCTTGGCTTGGCTGCGACCTCACTTGGCAGTCTGGGAGATCCCACCCACACCACCCCTCCCACATGTTCTCTTATGTTGTAACTACATATGTGCTTTTTTTTGCTTATAGGTGTGTGTTTTTGTCGCATCTTTATCCTTCCCAGTTGTAGATGAAGGGTAGACAGACTTCTTTTTTTCTTTTTTTTTAACACCCACCCATACATCCTCCCTCATGTAATCTTTTCCTCATTCTGTTGAAAGGCGGAGCTGGCTAAACTGACTGCGAGGCCTCAGTCAGATCTGTGATCTGTGTGCATTGTTTGGGGTTTGTCTGTAAAACCTTGGACGGGTTGTACTGGAACCTTGATTTTCCCCTTGGGGATGAAAATAAGTCTTATTGATTGATTGATGGATTTCACATCTCACTAAGGATATTGATCTGCGACACCTTGATACAGAGAGATTTTGTGTGGATTCAACTACAAACTCTTGTACAGAGGAGGAAATGGTTGCCGAAGGTGTTTGCTTGTTAACTACCATTACTGGGAAGCCACACAAAATCTCTCTGTATCAAGGTGTCGCAGATCAATATCCTTAGTGAGAGTCACACTGGTATATATGTATATATATATATATATATATATATATATATATATATATATATATATATATATATATATATATATATATATTTCTTATTCCAATGGAGGGTCATAAAGGAGCTGGAGCTTATCCCAGAAGCCACTAGGTATTGTACACCCTGGACATGTTGCCAGTCCATCATAGGGCCATTCCTGTACCATTGTTAGTATAATTATTAGGTCTAGTAATGCAGCCCACAGCTATGCCACTCTTTTGTGGTTGGTTTTCTGTCGACTCTTCTTTCAGGGTCTTTCACATCTCTGTAATGCTGCCACCCCAGGGCTCTCTAGGATTACATGTATTTAGAGCTGCTCAATGAGCATTTACACTTCAATTCCACTCTGGAGAATAACGCCTCCTACTTTATCACATATTCAATATTTAGACAAACCAGACGAGAAACTCTCTGCATATTAATGTGGTAAGACAGAGGCTGCGTTCTCACAGTGATTGTGGAGGGAAGGATGGAGAGGTTATGAGGCACCTGACACAGCAGGTCTGGCAGTAATTGGGCTGATGATGAGACAGATGCTTTGATTCTCTGCACTGATGTGATAAGAGAAATTGAATATTCAGATGTTTAGTTTTTTTTCTTCTTTGTCGCTTTTGACAATGTCATAGTTTTGTGAGTGCATCCAGTTTCCCATCAAGGTTTATTTGGAGGTTAAAAACAATTCAAATATCTTTGAAATGTGGAAAGACCTTGTCTTATTTTTGTTTTAGCTTTGAATGCCACATTTATTCTCTGTCAGAGCCCGGCTGGAAGAAAGAAGCTCTATGACATTGTCTTTAAAGAGCTGGGGAGTGATGAGAATTGCATATCAGGTTATTGTCTTTCACAGCACAGAGGGGATTCTCAGCAGTCTAGTCATATTAAAGCACTTAGTTTTTTAGTTTTATTTTGTTTTTGTTTTTTTTTAATAAAATTGCTCTAATATTGTATTAGCGTTCCTTTGACTTCATTTCAAACCTTTTGGAGGTTTGGATGAACAGCTACGTGACAGTGTGCTATCTTCTTGCTGCCCTGACGTCTGGTGATGAATCGTCTGGCTCTTCTATCACCAGACATGTATTATGTTACCTTGGATAAGTGGCTTTATTTGATTGCTTGCCAAATACTCAGATAACAGAGAAGCAGCTTGGCAGTGGGTTAAGAGTATGAACAGCAGAGATTGACCCTGTTACTGCTTAAAGTCAAAAGGCTCTTAAAAATGCTCTTTTCTCAGAGACTGACGATAACAATTATTGTGCTCAGTCTGCAGAACAGTTTGATAGGCTGGAATAAGCGCGATGCAAGCCGTGTAGAGTCTAAAATCATTGTGCATTTTCGCAGGATCTTACAAGAGGGACGTGTTGTTCATCTTATCACCTTGAGTAAGATGTCTTTGGCTGTTTGTTTGCGCAGCTCCATAAGATTTCACCTCTGCTTCAACGTTTGACAGAACTGCTCAGTGTTTGTGAGCTAAAGCACAGATCTGTTTTTAAGGTTTATACTAAGCCTTAGTGTAAACCTGAGTCAGACTGGGGCCTTAGTAACTAAAAGCATGTGTCCCTGGGAGAGCTTTTCAGATGACCACAGTTTAACAGAGAATAAAGGTGAGAGGGAAGGGTCGAGAAAAGAAGGACCGTTCTATGACGGTCCTAATTTATGGTTCTGGGTTACGGTCCTGAAATTTAGTTCTGAGCTCTCCTGCTCTTATGAATCCATCAAAGAGTCACTGATGGACCACTGGAAAGCAATTAATTGTAGAAATCATGGAAATGCAGGTAGCCACAGTCAGGGCCTTCATTACAGACTTGATTAGAAGTCATTTTCTCCATAATGGCTATCGCCATTTAGTCTGCGTTATGTGTTTATGAAGTAACTGAAGACTTATTGGAATCGATTGGAACTGATCTTACCTTGACTTACTCTCTTAGTGAAGGCTGAGAGTAAGGAGACTAAGCTTGTTTCATTCCACAATGTAATCTTCAAAGCAGGACACAAATGCAAAAATGCAATGCAGAAAGATAGATTTAACCAACAAACAGAAAACATTTTAATCAAAAGAATTACAAAAATAAACCCAAAATATTTTTTCTTCCTGACTCTAACCCTAACAATGTAACTGGTGCTAAACAGGGGAGAAACAGTGGTACTGACAACAAACTAGGTGAGTCAGGGACATGCATTGGGGACCAACAGAACAGGTGAAACTAATAAACAATTGCAATGAAATGACAAAGGTTAAAGGTTGTACTCAGAATGTCCATTTCTTCCCTCTCTCTCCACATCTGTCACAGACTTTATTAGAAGATTGGGGATTTGGATTGGGAGCCTTTTATAGTTGAAATGTCTCCTGAACACAAATTTGGGAAAAATTTAAATATAGCATAACATGTCTCTCCAGCCCTCGTTTCTTGTCTGCTGCCAGGCTGCTGGCGAAGACATCCAAAACATCTAATGTCATACTAGGTGAGTTTCCATTACACCTAAAAACTAAATATCGCAATAAAAAAAACAGCTAATGAAAAAACACCTACATCTCAAAAAAAAGTCTCAAATATCGCTAAAAAGGTTTTTACGCTCTCATTCAATTCAATTCAATTCAACTTTATTTATATAGCGTCAAATCACGGCAATGCCATCTCAAGACGCTTTACAGACAGAGGGGAAAACATAATGAAGGCCAATTCATAACAGCCTATATAAGGAAACCAACAGATTGAGTTGAGTCCAACTCAATCTCCCATCCTGAGCAAGCACACTGGCAACAGTGGGAAGGAAAAAACTCCCTTTTAACAGGAAGGAAACCTCCGGCAGAACCCGGCTCAGGACAGGCAGCCATCTGCCTCTGCTGTGTGGGGGGAAGAGGACAGAAAGACAACAGACAACAGGAACTGCTACTCCCGGCCAGGGAGACCTGCTGAGACAGGAGACATACATGTTAATGATGCAACACTGTTATGGGGGGAGGGGGGGGGGGATAAAAGAAAGAGATAAAGAGAAAAAGAAAGAAGCTCAGTGTATCAGGAAATGTCCCTCAGCAGTCTAAACCTATAGCAGCATAACTAAGGGATGCTAACCATCCCTAGCTATAGGACTTATCAAAAAGATAAGTCTTCAGCCTAGTCTTAAAGGTGGGGAGGGTGTCTGCTTCCCTAACACTAACTGGGAGCTTATTCCATAAGAGAGGGGCCTGATAACCAAAGGCTCTGCCTCCTGCTCGGCTCTTTGAGACTCTAGGAACCACAAGTAAGCCTGCAGTCTGCGAACGAAGTACTCTACTTGGTATATAAAGAACAATGAGGTCTTTGATATATAGTGGTGCCTGGTTGTGGAGGGCTTTATATGTAAGGAGAAGGATTTTAAATTCTATTCTAGATTCAACAGGCAGCCAATGAAGAGAGGCTAAAACTGGAGAAATATGATCTCTCATGCTGGTTCTGGTCAGGACTCTGGCTGCAGAATTCTGGATCAGCTGAAGGCTTTTCAGGGCATATTTAGGACAGCCCAGTAATAGAGAGTTACAGTAATCTAGTCTCGAAGTAACAAAAGCGTGAACCAGTTTTTCTGCATCACTCCGAGACAGAATGTCCCTAATTTTGGCTATATTACGTAAATGAAAGAAGGCTGTTTTAGTAACCTGCTTAATATGTGGGCCAAAGGACAGGTCAGGGTCAAATATTACTCCAAGGTTTCTCACTGTAGCACTGGAAGCTAAAGTAATGCCATCCAGGTTCATTACAAAACCGGAAAATTTAGCTCTGAGTTTTTCAGATCCAACGAGAATTACTTCAGTCTTATCTGAGTTTAAGAGGAGAAAATTTCTAGACATCCAAGTCTTTATGTCTATGAGACAATTTTGTAGCCTATTGGGCTGATTTGTTTCATCTGGTTTAAAGGATAAGTATAGTTGAGTATCATCTGCATAACAATGAAAGTTTATTCCATGCTGTCTAATAATTTTGCCTAAAGGGAGCATATGTAGCGTGAAGAGTATTGGTCCAAGTACAGAACCTTGAGGAACTCCATGACTTACTGTAGTTTGGGAGGAGGACTTGTCATTTACATGAACAAACTGAAGTCTATCAGATAAATATGGTTTAAACCAGCTTAACGCTGTACCTGTAATTCCAATCACCTGTTCTAGTCTTTGTAACAGAATGTTATGATCGACTGTATCAAATGCAGCACTAAGATCAAGCAAGATAAGTACGGACACAAGTCCTTTGTCTGAGGCCATAAGAAGGCCATTAGTAACTTTCACCAATGCTGTCTCAGTACTATGATGAGCTCTAAATCCTGACTGAAACTCCTCGCATAAATTATTTCTGCTCAGGTGGGCATGTAGCTGAGCTGAAACTATTTTCTCCAGAATTTTGGACATAAACGGGAGGTTAGATATAGGTCTATAATTTGCTATCACCTCTGGATCCAGAGATTGCTTTTTAAGTAAAGGCTTGATTACAGCAGTTTTAAATGATTGTGGTACATATCCTGTCACTAAAGACATATTGATAAGATTTAGTAGTGATGTATTAATTAAAGGGAAAATGTCCTTAAAGAGGCTCGTTGGGAGAGGGTCTAAGATACAGGTGGATGGTTTAGATGAAGCTATTATTTTAGTTAATTCAGAGGGTTGGACAGGACAGAAACTATTTAGACACAAGTCAGATCCTGGTTCTAAGGATGCTTCGGAGACCACAACAGGCTCAACATTATAGGTAGAAGGAAGAGTATTGTGAATTTGATCTCTAATAGTGTCAATTTTATTCCTGAAAAAATACATGAAATCATCACAGCTAAGTGAGAAAGAAATACATGGCTCCACAGCGCTCCGGCTCCTAGTAAGCCTAGCTACAGTGCTGAAAAGAAACCGAGGGTTGTTTTTGTTTTCCTCTATCAATGATGAATAATAAGCTGTTCTTGCCATACGTAAGGCTTTTTTGTATACGCTTAAACTTTCTTTCCAGGTTAAGTGAGACTCCTCTAGTCCTGATGAACGCCTCTCATGAGGTGGTGTTTCAAACGTTTTAATACAGAAACATATCGCAGAAATGTACTGGAAACCTTTTTTTTTGTGTGTTTTTGATGTGACATCAGTAAAGATGGCGCAGTATGATACAAATAACATAAAAACTAAAATGAGGGAGAAAGGCTTCGAAAAGCCGTAGCAAACTCTCTACAGCAAATAGAAAACTCCAAAATAACGCTACGCGGCTACGTTCCATAAACTGCAACTCTGGCTGAGGCTTTTGCACTGAACACTGTTCAATGAAAACAGCTTCAAATCGCAATTGTTGCTTGTTGAAGCTTCCAAATCGCTTTTATTTAGCGAAAAGATGTAATGGAATCGCAGCTACTGCTTTTTGTCCTTTTACAGGTTCAACTTCCAATCAAAAGGATTCCTTTCACATTCAGAGAGCTCTTTGGTAACACCCTGTGTATTACCAAAGAGCTGTTTCAAATCTGGAAGATTCAGAGGTCTTCTCGTCGGAGTTTGAAGGTTTATCATCAATGTCATCGTAAAGGAATCAGAAACTTTGATTCTAAAACTTTAAACCCTCCCACTGAAATTAAGTAAGATGTCGAAACACAGCAGTTCTACATGTGCTTAAACAGGTTTTTCTTTAAATGCATCTTTAATATCTCCCCATTACATGTTTGCATCAGTTAGATCAGTATATGCCTGTTATTTCTAGTGATTCCATATTGATAATGTATGTTTTATCATTACTTAACAAGAGGCATATCAAACAATATTACTGACTCCATCTTACTTGAAAGTACTACCTCATAATACCAAACTATAACTATTGTGTATGAAGGGAGCCATACTGTTGAGGCCATCTTTAACATGTTTATTCTAATTTACAGATGTGTGTTTAGCTGCTTTTCCGGCTTTAACTGCATTTTCAGTTAATCTCCCCAGCTGTTTGTCATGTATTTCCCTCCATGCAGGGAATCGATGTAGCGAAACTTGCAGTTGTATTTCCTCAATATGTCAAAATGCAAGCAGGTTGAATGCTGAAAACGTCTCTTATGAAGAGACGCTGCAGCTGGGGGAGCTTATGCTAAAACTGTAGTAATGGAGAGGAAGTGAGGTGGAAACAACATGTTTAGCATCTAATCTTTTCGCCTTGACATTTAGGATTAACTGCTGGTAACGAGCAGCCTTCGTTAGTACCACAGCACCACTGATGCTGTCCAACAATACCTGAACCATAAAGTGTTGTTTTTATTTGGGTCTCTGTAAGAGACAAAGCGTTCTCCAACCAGAGTCTTCAGGGAAGCCCTCATAGATTTTTAAGCCCAGAGCTGCTGCATTGCAGCAGAGGTCTCAAGTATAATAAGAGCAAAACAGCCATAAATCAAATGCTCTCAGTAGAGTCGTTGGTAATCAGCTGTGGGTCTGCTGTGATGGAAACCACTGGGATGGAGTCACCAGAAATAGATAGAGGAGCTCTTTATTCAGGACAGGGACCAACAGCAGCGGAAACTAGAAACTGGAGCTCTGAGAGTCATTAGCATCGGAGTGCAAGCACTGCACCCCAACTGTAGCGTTACTGTAAATGATCCAACGCGGCAGATCACGGCAGACTTTAATGGGGTGTCACATTTAGAGGACAAATCAATGCTGATCTTTTATGAATGGTAAACTGATAAAAGAAAAAAATAATCTGGAAAGATGTTTGATAACAAGCTAAACCCTGGTCTGCTGCGATAGAACTTGTTGGACTCATGATAAACACCTCCTGTGTGGGTAATTTTAATTGTTAGCTAACTGCTATTGAACTGGGGACCATTTTATGTTCCTTCCAATGGGATTTGATCAGCAATAACAGGATGTTTGCACACACACGTTTAGTCAATGCCTTCTAAGACATAATCAAGGCCAAATCAAGCTGTTTCCTGACCAGCATGACTGAGTCTGCAGCATGTATTTCTGTAGTTCAGCGGTTTATATTCTGCAATGTGCAGAAGTTTTCTGCAAGATTTGGTATTTGTGTTTGTGTGAAGATTATAGACGCAAGCATCAACTAAATCAGTAGAAACACCTCTTAGCGGTTTGGGAAGGGGTAATGTAATAAGATGCAGCAACACTTAAACCCGTTATTATGGATCCAACCATCCATCAAGTCTGAGGTGGGAGGAAAGCGATGCAGTCACAGACTGAGTGGGACCAGTTTTCAGTCCAGAAGTTTCATTATCTGCACCGCCGCTATCAGTTTTTACTCTCCCGGAATTTTTTAACCAGGAGTCCTTTTTAAGTTAAAATAAGGTTTCTGATTGTTACATAAAAACCTCATGTACATGTGTGTCTTCCAAAATATGCAATAAATTAGATTCATGTGTATTTAAGCTGTTATTTGCTTAAAATGTCCTTGTTATTTAATTTATTTTCAATTTCATCATTTGCGTTACTGCAGTTTTAACACATCTGTTTGCTCCTCTCTGCAGCACTTTGTTTCATTCACCCGATCTCTTCAAACCATGATTACACCAGACAGATTTTTTTTTATTATTATTATCATCCGTACATCTACAGCCAAAAGGCTGTCCTCAGATGCAATTTCTTTTTTTTTTTTTACTTCCAAAAAAGTCTTAGTATTAACAAAATGCCACTTTCATGGATGCTAAAACATTTTTCCACACACACAAACAATAACTTAGATCAGCCAACATATTTAAATTCTGATTTTCTCCTCAGGTCTCAAGTCAGTCAGCAAACTCTGCCATTAACTTTAGGTTTTGGCAACGGTTTTCCATTTCGTATGGAAACAAATTAAGACACGTAGGAGTGGAATACCATATGTTCAATCACTATAAAAACATTTCTCTGTCATTAATCAAAAGTAATGAGGAGGAATTTTTAGTAATGGGGATGTGACACAGCGGTTGGCAAAACAGTCCTTTGATAAAACCTCAGTTTGGGCATTTCTCCGTGGAGTTGCTGTACTCTCACAGTGTCCGTGGGGTTTCTGATCTGAATAAAAAAAGTGTAGAGGACGGAGGTGTGGACTTGTCTGGACTGTGCAACTGTCAAAGCAGAAGACATTTTCTGAAACCTTCCATGAAACTGCGCCACTTGAAGTGTTTCTTGCATCAGTTTAACTTTGTATTTAACACGGAAAATGGACATGGAGCAGTCTATGATCCACATGGGTGCATAATGATTTGGCTCCTACTGGAGACGTACGTTTGTTGTTCCTAAAAGTTAGAGAAGCCACAGAAATATAGAGACAACTTTGGATCCGATTTTAGAGCGCTAGCCCACACAGACAGATATGATATGGACATAAATAATGTATGATTGCATGCAGCTTGTATGCAGACATCATTTGCATTTCATGGAGTTTTTGTTGTTTAACTGCAACATGAAGCAATAGTTGACTATCAGACACACTTGTCTGACTTTGACAGCAAATAGTGTTTTTAAAAATGTTTGGTAGGATTCAGGCTAACCTTTGCTGATGTTTTTCTTGGTGCAGGCAAGTTATAATGAATACAGTGCTCTTCTTTCAGCCTTAAATACAAATGGGAAGGGTTATAGAAGAAGTATGGGAACACAAATGAACTCTCTGGAGTCCGTCATCGTGATGAGATCTCATGGGTAGATCTTAGCAGATGAAAACTAAACAGAAGAAACAAACATAAGATGCTAATTTATTTGAAAATGCAGCTGTTTAGTTCCCAGAGTGGGGTCAAACATAAAAAAAAGAAAATCTCAGCATTTCTTAATGTAGCCATTGCACAAGATATGAGGCAAATGTGCTTCAAGGAAGAAATTCAAACAGAATTTACTGAATCAGGACGCATAAATAAAAAACTACAGTTATTTTCTACATATTGTTCAAAGCTTTTTGTCTTTCTGCATTCAGATCAGCCTTTTCTTCAGGAGAGTCCTCAGTACAGGGAGCAGCATGAGGTACATGCAGTGCAGAAGAGCTTCGCACATGATAGGAAGTGCCAATCCTGACATGTAGTATGATCACAGAGAGGAACTGAGCCAAAAGATTTTATTGGAATATAACAAAAACATGAGAACTCTGTTCACTTTAAAGCTTTGGCCAGTTTGTTCACTTCAAGCAAACCATACAAACAAGGTGCCATATGAAAGCAGAGACTGCTGATTACCAAAATGTCTGACCATCACTGTGTGACACAAACCCTGCCAGCTAGCAGCCAGCAGCAAATAACAAAAAAAAAAAGAGGCAGGCCATAAATCATAGCTTACTTTTTCCTGCTTTGTTGTCAAAAGTTTATTTCACTTTGGAAAACTCTGATACTGGGTTCTCCCATGACTCTGCTTTTGACATTAATCATAGAGTTCATGTAGTTTACATGAAGATGAGGAGGTTTTATGATATACTGGCTTGGTTTTATGTCATCCTGGGTCTTCATGATGTTTCTATGGTAACTTTTGGGAATATCTGTCAATTCTCCTGACTGCTGAAAAGATTCCTGAGACATTTACGTATCCATTAAAATATCTGCTCATGTTTTTACTTTTGCACAGATACAAAATATTAAACATAAATTGTAAGCAGATTGAGCTGGTATATTCTAGTTTTCATTTTAAGTTATTTTCTTTTAAGATAACATAAACAAACCATTTAAATTTTCTGCTGTGTTCCAGGTGAAATTACTCTGACACAGAAAATTAAATCTTGACCAAGATCATGTAGATGTAGTTGTGAAAATATACCTAATTAATTTTTGTGAATACGCTTTGTGGCGAAGCGGTTAAAAGATGTGATCTCCTCCAGGAAGGTGCGATGTCTGTAATTTTAAGGTCATGAGATTGTGACATTATAGTCCTTGTTTCTTCAGCTCTTACATCTCCAAGCACACAAGCTCTTTTCAATTTACAGAAGCCTTTTTGTTTCTGATAAAAGATTTGAGCTCTTTTTAGAGGTTCAGGTCAGGACTCATTGCTGTTCATTTTTTTTTTTTTGTCTGTTTGTTTGTATGTGAGCTTTTGAGTTGTTGTCCTGCTGAAAGATCCAAGACCTCAGTGTCAAACCTTCTCGTCTTTCTCAGGGATTTACACTAAAATCCTTTGGTAATCTTCTGATTTCATTACCCTCTAATACAGTCTATGACTCTAGCATGGAGTCACACAGCATGAGCGAAACCCTACCGTGTTTTACTGTAGCAAATGTGGGGTTTTTTCATACAGGGCTTAATTTCATCACCTACAAACAAACAGGGTCAATGCTTTCAAGGCAGCATGTGGTATGAAGTGAAACTACGATTCCACATTGCTCCAGGACGGTCAGAAGATCTTTCAGTGTGTGTGTTGTTTCTACAACCCACAGAAATCATCACAGACTTGTGTTGCTGAATCTCTTCTTTTTTCACATCTTGCAATGAAAAACTTGGAGACTTTAAAAATATTTATTGATATTACAATCAGTCTGGCTCACAATAGCGCAAGTGAATGGTAGCCTTTGGACCTGAAATGAGGAAAAAATTTGGACATTTCTATGAAGCAAAGTTATTACTATTTAGTTATTTTATATGTGTTGAGCAGAAAAGGGTCTTTTTCATATTTCAAAGCCCCATTTGCCATTGTTTGTAAGTAGGCCAACTTGCTGAATTATAGAGATCAGCAACAGGTTGCGTAAAAAGTTCGCGCGCCAACTGGCGGTGAGATTGTCGGTAGGGGTCGCTAATGTCCGTGTGAAAGCAGCAGGAGTAGCTGTGTCTGTGACTCTAATGTTCATCAGCCCCCCCCCCCCCCCCTCAGACTGGGATTTCATCCTCTGCTCGGCTTCATCTGCAGCTCTGCCTCCCGGAAACTTACCGCTGGACACGGAGCTTTGGTCTGGAAGCGCGCGGAGCTTTTGCAACCTGAGGACGGGACCACCATGCGTTACTTCTGGATACACACCGCGTGGATCACCGCCGTCGCCTTCCTGCTTGGATTTCAAGGCAAGGGACCCGTTTTATTTCTTCATTTATTTGTCACTTTACTGTCTTGACGTTTCCTACGAGCAAACATCGAAGTAAGAGAATAACTTAGTCTGTGGATGTTTGACGTCTCTCCATCATTCTGATATGGTATGAAGGGGACTCCGCTCCCCTGAAAACACCTGACACGAGGAGTGCAGGCGTCTCGGTGAGGTTTCGGACTTGTGCAGTGATAACTGAGCTGTGTTTGCTCTGAATAAAGTTGGTGATGAGTGTAGCTGGCAGCTGACATAGTGCAGCACCGGAGAGCATCAGTAGAGGCTGATGTTGCAGCTGGCAGCTTCAGCTCAGACATGCACAGGTTGGTGGACTGTCAACTGTGTCTTATTTTTATTTTTAAACCCCCCCCCCCCCCCCCCCCCCCCCCCCACACACACACACACACATGCATCTCTGTACTTGTACAGTTATGTAAGTTAAATATAATCAGCCAAGTTTCTTGGAGGTGTGGATGGATACATGTGGGTGATGCGGTCCTGCACTGCTTCTTTCCTGCTACTTCTGTTTATGCTGTTATTGCTGTCCAGACCTTGATGAGGTTGGTTCTTTTAAGAGTATTGTGGATAAAGTTTGAATTCATAATGGTATATATATATATATATATATATATATATATATATATATATATATATATATATATATATATATATATATATATATAAACTGTTATGACAGCACAGTAGCAAGAAGCAGAAGAAAGAGATCTAGTAGTAATAAAGGTGTGTGACTGTATTTTATTACTAATGGATCTCTTTCTTCTGTTTCATTGTGCTTTGCTGTCATAAAGGTTTGTAAAAGTTTTGATAATAGAGCAACCATTCGTCTGTTTTTTGAAAAGTTGGACAGGTAAAAGAGGACGAGGTTTCCAAAAGTCAGTTGCTTGATTGTTCAGTGAAGTGAATACATTTATTTGGTTGTTTTGTTTGTATTTTCTCCAACTTTAAAACTAAGAAGCAGTAAACTGATTTATGGAAAGGTTTTAGGATGCAAATAAGACATCATAATAACACCTTTTTTGGCCTACATAAACATTTTTTTTACTTCAGCATATTAGTGTTTTGTTAACAGTTTTTTTTTTTTTTTTCTAATTTTTGTGGTAGTGGATGCAGAGATGTGGATGAACTGCAGAAAATGGCCACAAACCTTTGACCTTGGACTCAAACCTCTGGTGCCTCCAACAAGGACTTTTGACCCTTTGCCTCCATTCATAGATCTTTGATGATGTTGATGACCGTGGAAAATCCTCTCGTTTGCAGCTCTCAGGGAAGCATTTTTTTGGCCTTTGAGGTGTTTTTACAATCAATAGCCTGATTGAAGCCATCCATTTTATTTTTCTATGGCAATAGGGGAGCGCATACATGCAGGTTTTTATAAAATCTTTTTTGTACATAATTAAATACACTCTTTGATGTGGTCAGAAAGTTTGACTCTAAGTTCATCAGCAGAGCTTGTTTACAGATTCTATCAGTCATTTATAGGTGATCATTATTTTCTGATTCCGAAAGTTGTAGTGGGGTTTCAAAATAATTTTCCAAAGAGTCTTTTATACCTTCCTGTTCATCTTTTGTTTCCAGAGAAGGCTTTTGATGAGCCTTTTAGCAATCAGATTCATTTGAAAAGCTTTACTGACATACTTCATCCTGACTTCTACCTTCTAGGTGTTAATAAGAAGTATTCAATCAATCAATGTGCAACAAAATTTGCCATTTGTGACCAAAGAAAAAAGTAAAAAAAATGTTCTTTGATGTCAAATTCAAAACATATTTCTGCAAAGTAATGACATATTGATAAAATATCTACAGCATAAATCACAGTACCAAGTCTGTGTGGATGGGTCTCAATAAGGCTTGCACATCTGGACACTGCAGTTTTGCTCCATTCTTCATTGCAATACCATTCAAGCTCTGTCAGGTTGTATGGAGAACGGGTGTGAACAGCTTTCTTCAAGTTCAGCCACAAATTCTCAATCATATTGAGATATGGGCTTTGGCTTGGCTACTCCAGAACATCCACCTTGTTATCTTTTAACCATTTCTTTGTAGTTTTAGCTGGATGCTCTGAGTTTTTGTCTTGCTGGAAAATAAATCTCCTCCCAAGCTTCAGTTCTCTAGCCGATGGAATCATATTGTCCTCCAAGAATTCCCTATATTTCATTATACCATCTACTTTCACAACCCTTTCAGGGTCTGCTGTGTTATGATGTGATGATTCATGTATTTTGTAAGTTCTGCTTTCCTGTTTTTGTTTTGTAGTTTTCCCTGTTTCATTGCCTTTAGTCTTGTTTCCTGTTTTGCCTGCCGTTATTAAGTACACCTGGACTCCATTAGTTGATTCGTTACACCTCTGTCTTGTTCTATTTCTGTATTTATAACCCTTGGTTTCAGTTGTAGTTTGCTGGTTCATTGTGTTAGTTTGTTGTAGTCAACCTCTGTTTTCCTGGTCAAGTTTTTGAGATTAAAACGTCTTGGTTTTGCATCCACCCTGCCATCCCTGTATTTGGGTCCACACTACCACCTATCCATGACATGCTGCTGAGAGGGATCCCAATTGCATGATGCTACCACTACCATGCTTCATAGTAGGTATTGTGTGTTTGATGTCCACCAAACAGAGCGCTTTGTCTGATGGTAAAAAATCTCCCTTTTGGTCTCATCAGACCAAAGGTTTTTCTTCCACTTAACCATAAAATGTCCAACCCGTCTTGGCAAACTCTAGTCGAGATTTCACACAAGATTTCTTCAACAGCAACTTTCTTGTTGCCACCTACCAGGATGTCCGGGTGGGCTCTCTACTCTTCTTCGTGCATGGCCAGTTTGTCAGGACAGCCTGGTATCGGCAGGGTTACCCGTGTGCCATGTTCCTTCCACTTTTTAATGATCTCTAGGGAAATTTTTTTTGTATCCATGCCCTGACTTAAACTTCTCAATAACTATCTTTTCTAATTTGCTTGAAGTATTCTTTTGTACTCATGCTTCAGTGGCAGGCAAGAATACTGTTCTATCAGTGAATGGACCTTCCAAACATAGATGTTTTTATACTTCAATTATTTGAGACAAAGTCACTCCATTCAGGTGATCTGAATTCCACTAAATGTGAGACTGTTACGACCAAATGACTGAATCTCTGTTTAATTAGGTAAGTCACTTTAAAGGTGGTCAATATTTATGCCATCACTAATTTACAATTGAAACAAGTTTATTTTGACATTAAAGAGGATTTTTTTTAAAACTCTGATTTGGTCACAAAAAGCCAAATTACGTTGCACATGATCGATTTCCAAAAGCAATAAGAGTAAAACATTGCTTGGGGTGAATACTTTTTAAAGGCTTTGTATGCTTATTGTTTTGTCTCCTTATCGCCTCCTTTTTGCTCGTATTAATTAATTGCATGTTAAACATTCTACTCTGTATTATAAATGTTTAGGTGGATTGTACTCATTGCTTTTTACTTGCTTAAGCATTCACATTACCTAGATGTTACCAGTCATTAACAAAACCTTAATAATTTTTAGTCTGCCATGTCTGCTATTTGCAAGTGCTCTGCCAAATAGCATCCTCAGATAATCAATGACATTTAGTTGTATCCAGTCTTAATCAATATAGCTGAATAGCTTTGGATAAAAAAAGGTTTTATGCTTCTTTTCTTTTTCTTTCCTTTTTTTTTTTATTACGAACAACTTCATGTCTGACAATAAATGTCTTGCATTTAGCAAAGTTCTGATGGGAAACTACTTTAAGTTGACACGAAGATCTTGTTTTTGTTTACCATAAAATGACGCATTTCAAGGATTGTTTATTTAGATTCTGAAGAAACTCTGAGCCTAACATTTGAAAATTTTCAAGATAACATGAAAAAACAGCCTTTCTGTTCTCTGCTGGGAAAGTGAGCTGTTAGGAATGAAAGGGAGTTTAGTAAAGTTGCGTAAAAGATCTAAAGTTAAGATTCACTTCACTGCCTCCAATACTAAATCCATTCTCAGTGGGTTGTTAAGTCTTTTCAGTCTTCTGTAACTTCCTGTTCATTCACACAGAATCTTTCATCTACATCTCTTGCTCGTTCACGCTTCTCCCTCTTTTTTCTTCAACTATTTTAACATATTTACTTTGCCACATCTTCCATCAACTTTTCTAATTTTTGTGATTTTTAAGACGGTTTGTTCTTTGTTCTGAGTTTATGCATTTCTTGGAATCATTACCCAAGCTCTGTGCACATGAGCTACAGTAAAAATTACAGGAGGAGCAGTAATGTTTGTCTTACAGCAGCAATACTGATGGCTTTCGACTGGTTTCGTTATGGAAGATGCTTTTGTGTGTTAGCAAACAACATATGCAGTAGTGTGATTGCTTCAGTAACAGTGTAATAATTTGTAGCTGAAAAGCATTAAACAGTTCGGATGTGGAAATTTGTTAAGATTTATCATCTCTCTGCACAAAATCAGATTAAGAACTCTTTCAGTTCTCATACACTCCCTTATATGACTATTCTTCTGTTAAACATGACCCAAAGCTTCTCTT
Organism: Telmatherina bonti; assembly: GCF_933228915.1. NCBI lineage: Eukaryota > Metazoa > Chordata > Actinopteri > Atheriniformes > Telmatherinidae > Telmatherina > Telmatherina bonti. Next base: position 13,211,692 of record NC_136627.1, on the reverse strand, counting down.
CTAAAGGCTTCGTCATGACAATCAGTTTTGGCGATGTATTTGCGGTACAGCAGTGAGGAGATACCTTGTGAAGTTTAGTGAAGTGTATTAGTTTCTCTATCCCTTAGTGGAGAAACATGTCCTCTTCTTCCTCCCCTGGTTCTAGCTGATAATTTGCTGTAAAAGTTGCGCCTCAGTGATTCTGACATCTTTTGGTAATTGTGAGCTGGGAGTTCCTGACAATGGTATCACAGAAACCAAAAGATGTTTTCTTTGGCAGCAAATGAATTCATGGTTGACTAAATGGGAGAGAAATGTATCCATCATGGGAACTGAATAATATGCTTCCCACTTCTTATTAATCCAGCAATTGCTTTAATATTTAATAGTTATGACTACCAAGTTTTTGGCTTTTCTACCATTGCTTTTTAATTTGGAGACAGCAAACTTTTTTCCCCACATAAGATTTATGTAGTGCTCTCACTGTAGGTGTAAAATAGTATTTTGAACTACATCCCTTTGTTGGATTACTGTCTTGGGAGTTTGAGGGAACATCACCAGTTCCAGCCTTAAAAATCCAGCATGGCTGCCTTGCACTTTAAATAAAAATGAAAAGAAAAAAATAATAGCTACAGTAGTAAACAATTCATACTTATATCTATCAGGGTTAGTCTCATTAATTAAGTGCTTAGTTGTACTGTCATGAATTGCTTTACCTTGCTTGGTTATTTTTTTTTACATTTTGTGTAGCTAACAAAATAAGCTAGCTTTGTTCGTTTAGCATATCAGTGAGGGAATCCTGGTTGTCTTTAGGATTCTTTGTCTGGCACTGAATTTTTCAAAGTGTATGACAGTTGACTTAAATTTGATGTCATAACCACCTTCAAGTTCATTTGGAGGATAATGCTGGTTTGCTGCTTGTTACACTAAACTTAGTTAGCTTGCTAGCACTACAGTGACCTACTGTAGTGCTGGTTTTCCGTAGGATTTTCAAACTTGAACAGTAATTTTTAAAAGGTTTGCCAATGGGATCAGGGTCCACTTGGTTGTGTTGTCGTTCTAAGTTACAAAGAACAAATAATCGGGAGGTGTTCATCACTGGAGGAGGACTAAAAGCTGCACCGGAGGAAATTAAAACATTCTTTGGCATGTCTATGTACATGTCATGCCTTGGGTACCCTAGAATATGAATGTATTCTGCAATGAAGACAAGGGTCCCTGTTCTAGCAAATGCCATGAGTCGTGGTTCTTCAAAATCAGGCGGTCTATTAAAGTCACAAATGATTTCTTGTTTTTTCTTTTATGATTTTGATGTGTCTGATGAGGAGAAAAGAGTGATCCCTCTGGAAAATGAGACCTCTCTTAAATGTGTGCAACAAGGCTGCCATAGTCTGCCCAGACCAAGGAAGGCGTGTGTCAATGAACAAACGATTCCCTTCACAGGCTGGTGTCCTGTACAACAGTTTGTGCCTGGAAAACCAAACTTTGGCAAGGTATTTGTTCTTGCCAGTCCTAATGGTCTAGTTTTGGATTTTGAAGTGTACAAAGGGAGAAATACATTCACTGGCCAGAAGCTTGGAATTGGAGGAAATGCTGTTACAAGGATGGCACAGTCTTTTCCAAGAAGAACACATCTGTAATTTGACAGGTATTTCACTTCCATCAAGCTTCTGGATACCCTGAAAACAAATCGTCTCCTGGGAACAGGGACCATTATGAAGTATAGAATCTCTGCTATGTGCGAATCAAAGATGTCAGATGACACCAAGGTGCAAAAACAAAGAGGTCAATCTGAAATGGTTGTTAGGAAGATATCTGAGGTTGCTGTGACAAAGTGGCAGGATAATACGGTAGTTCTGCTGGCTTCCACTGTGGAAAAGAACCTCTGGATAACTGTATGAGATTGTCAGCAAAAGAGAAACACCATGTTACTATGCCTCGACCAGCCTTTGTATCTCAATACAAGAAAAACATGGGTAGTGTTAATTTATGTGACCGCATGATCATGATCAGCTTTTACCCAAAGTCAAGCCGCATAAGGAAATGGACCATCTATACAGCCCTGCATTTTGTTGACCTGGGCATAACCAACAGCTGGATTGAGTACAGTTCAGACCACAGAGATTGTGGAAAATCAGAGAAGGAGAAATTGCAGTATTTCGACTTCAAGATGCAGCTGTCTGAAGAGATGATTGCTCAGGCACAAGGAAGTCAACAAGCTAACAATGTGGCCATCGATGATAACGATGAGATAACTTCTGATGATGAAGAGTATCCTCCATCAAACAGGAGACCCCTTCAACTTCAGCTCAACCCCAGTGTGAAAAAATATGGGAGCAGTCCATTTGCCAAAGATGGAGCAGGGAGAGAATTCATCACTGTGCCGAAGAGATGGATGCAAAGGCAAAACATCTGTCAAGTGTATCAAATGTAACTTCTTTATGTGTGTGACAAAGACGAAAAACTGTTTCCTGTTCTACCACTCATGATATGTTATGATTCAATTAAGTATTTGTTGAGACCTAAGAGTTTTACCATTTAACTTTTTAAACAAGCTTGAATGTTATGCTAATTTAAAAGTTTTCACCTTTTTATGTATATATTTCAGTAACTGGTGTGGTCTTAGTTTTATTTTCTTGCACATGCCATGATCAACAACTCTATTTGGTAGTTGAAAAAGTTTGAAAGTCTGAATTTGGAATAATTCTTTTAACAACAATTAAAAGGTTTTCTTCTTTAGGGTTATGTTGTTGCCTAGAATGTTATCTGGCATTTTTCATATTTTTACAAAAAAACACTAACAAATTGCAATCGTAAGGTTCAGACACATGTTCAGACCAATGTCCTTTGTATCCAGAACCAAGGTCAATGTATTTTCTTCATTTAATTTCTTGATATTATTAAATTTTATTAAAATGAAAGGATTTTTTTAAAAGGAAATCTATACAAAATGAATTTAATATTATAATATTACACCATCACAATATGTATGAAGCAGGACCTGATGTCCCCGACAAGGGACAGTCTATAACAGGGGTGCCCAAGTCCAGTCCTCAAGCTCTACCATCCTGCAACCACAGCTGAGTCAAATAGCTGAATTCTTCTTCTGCATGTCATTCAGCTCTGCAGAGGTATGCTAATGAGCCACTTATTTGAGTCAAGTGTGTTGGAGAAGGGTTGCACCTAAAAACAGCAAGATGGTAGATCTTGAGGACCGGACTTGGGCACCCCTGGTCTATGAAAAATAAACAATGTTGTTATAAAAAACAATGTAGCTACATGTTTCTTAGAACTACAATACTTGAATTATTATAAAAAGGTTAAAAAAGAAAAACTTTTGTTCACCCAGGTCTCAGGAGAATATGTCAGGTGTGTTGGGGCAGGGAGACATCGAAACACACTCTTGATATATGAGGTGCTGACAAGCAGAGTTCTGGATCTCCACAGAGAAAAGCTGCAAGGTTTGGTTTGCTGATTGTCTCAATAACTTGAAAACCTTGGTCTTGTTGGTCTTGTTCTTCCTTTGCTCACACATTTTTCTTGCAACGCAAGACAAATAGTTGCACCTGGTTTTAAACTTCTCAAGATGGTAACAGCTTTATTCTGCTTAAAGCTTTAAAATGACAACCCACAAAGCAGTGGAAGAAGCCAATAAACATGTGTAAATGCAGTTTAGTTTTCCTTTCTTTTTTATTAGCAGACTGGAGCGAGACACAGCAGTGCTGGCTGACAAGGTGACTTTTTTTTGTTGTAAAAGCCTAATAAAGTCCTAGGATCTTTAGTTTTCTTGCTTAAAAGTTCGTGAAGTCAATGACAAGAGGTCAGGTAGAATTACAGAATGGCAGGATTCAGGCTCTTGTCTTGGCTTAAATTTTTAACAAGTGAAAAAAAGTAAATAAAGAGTTTCTAATTATCCTTTATTCAAAAATGTAATCCTGAGAAAACAACCTCTGTTACTGTTGTGCTGGTTGGTTAAATTTCAAAGAATGTGAATATTGTCTCAATTTTTGGAAGCTTAGTGATTTAAAATGTCAATACAAGTGACAAGAATGCTAAGAATAACAATGTATTATTGGATACAGTTGAAAGTGACGTTTCTGAGTTTTAAGGGGTGGATCAAAGACAGCTGAAAAGGAATCAGTAATTATTTAAATGTTTGTTGAATATGCAGCGATTATAACAGATTTTCCAGGTCAATAGCTGCATGCTGTTGCGATAGTAGCCAAATGTAATTCTTAGTTGTCATTGCAGGCTTTGCTGTTTGTTTGCGTTAATGTGCCAGGATTTTTGGCTGGACAGACAGAGATTTTGTCCCAGTTTGAAGCTGTACAAACACACATTAAGTTACACACACTGAGATAAATACACAACCACATACAGCCTCTGTTGATAAAACCTAACTTTCATCCAATGTTTCAAGATAACTACCAGGGACAGCTAATAGTGTGCTTTGTGGACGGAAAAGAGGTCATAGAATAGATGAGTCAGGTGGTGTGTCAGGGGATTCAAAGGAAAAAGAATGTGTCAGAGAAGAACGATATGTGTGTTTGTGTGTGTGTGTGTGACAGAGAGAGAGAGAGGGAGAGAGAGAGAGAGAGAGAGAATGCATTCCAGTCTATTACATGTCTTGTATTTTTTTCAACCAATATCTCTTGTTACATCAGTCCAGATAAATGTTATCAAGCTCTGCTAGAACAGCAGAAGAACAAACCAAAAAGCAATAATTATTTTCTGAAAGTGGGGACAAAGACTTTGTTGTGGTGGTCTCCAACATGCCATTGGGGGTGAAAATACGCTAACTCTTACTCTGAATTTTTCATCCTTTCTAAGAAATCCCAATCAAATCACCCAAAACTCTTTGAAAAGAAACCGATGTGTCCATGTTGAGTCAGTTCCAAGGCTGTTCTTCCTCATGAGATGCAGTTATGCTTCAGTTACTCCATGCAAACTGATCAATTTCACACAGCAATTTTTCATGTAAACACACTTTGATCCCCCCCCCCGAATGTGTGTAGTATTAATGAAATGAGATGTGAGAAGAGGAATTCTAGTGTTTACTCATTAAGCCTTTCACTGGATTCTGACTGAAAAGCTTGGATAAAGACAGTTTTTTCTTCTTTTTTTTCTTCCACGTCTGTGTTTGCTTTGTGCACCAGACTTGTTTGCTTACCGTTGGCAGATAGTTATGCAAAGACTTAAAAGATGGTGCACAATTGAGCTGAGCAGTGAGGGGTGAACCACAGCAGGGGCTTCAAAATCTGGTATTTCTGAAAAACAACTACAGTAATTGCTAGCTCAGTAATTAATCATTAATAATGCAAATGTGCAATGGTTCATATTTAAAGAAATATTTAAAATAAAAAAAAAAAAGCCATTTGAGTTGAAAAAATGACAACAAGGTACCAACACCACGCAAGAAACACTGAAGGTACTTTTAACCAATCATGTCTTAGTTGTACTGCAAACAGATCCCTGTCTTTAGGAGTTTGGTTACAGGGTTTAGCATTGCACATATTGAAATAAGACTTATGAAATAACAAAAAAGGTAATGTAATATTCTGGATTACATTCATCCTATTGCACCCAAATGCCAAATAGTTCGGTTGGGTGTGTGGATATGTTCCCTGTGGCAAGTGACCACCACAGTGTAGTCTGGGGTTTGTGTGAAGCGTTATGCGTGCGCTATGGGTATGTGACTGCTAACGTTGTAGTGAAATAAACGGCTTAATTTAGCACGTCCTAGTGGCATGATCATTATTGCATTTCTACAACATCAACGAAGTAAGACAGGTAACAAAGGTGGATGAAGACCAACACATTCTCAAATTGCAAGTTTGAAATGCATGAAGAGTTTAAAGACTTTACTGATGATACATGGTCACTAGGGATGTTCAATATTAGTGTTTTTACTGATATCTGATATATATATATATACATATATATATATATATATATATATATATATATATATATATATATATATATATATACATATATATATATATATATATATATATATACATATATATATATATATATATATACATATATACATATATATATATATATATATATATACATATATATATATATATATATATATATATATATATATATATATATACATATATATATATATATATATATATATATATATATATATATATATACATATATATATATATATATATATATATATATATATATATATATATACATATATATATATATATATATATATATATACATACATATATATATATATATATATATATATATATATATATATATATATATATAAACGTATATATATATATATATATATATATATATATATATATATATATATATATATATATATATATATATATATATGGTCCACATTACTACAGATGTCGCACCGATACGTCTGTTGTTCTCACGCTCCATCCTTCCCTCACTCGCGAACAAGACCCCGAGATATTTAAACTCCTCCACTTGAGACAGGACCTGACTCCCGACCCTATTTATAAGTAAAATCCGATAACGATAATTTGTGATATTGCATTTTATTGTCAATGTTGGCGGATAATATTGGTATTCCGATAACATCGGTATTCTGATGATATCAGACATCTCTAATGATCACATAAGCTGTGGTAAGAATTTCTGAAAAGTGAATTTTGAATTTTTCTTAACTTGTTTAGCTGTCCAGCAATTACACGTGGATATACCTCATACTCACTTCTGATGCACAGCATCAATAAATTGTGCCACCACTAATGGATTCTTTACGAGTATCATAACATCACTTTATTTTGGTCAAGTGATTTTTTTAGTTATAATATTAAAGCCCTTATTGGATTAAATACAATGCAACTAACAAATAAAAGTCTATTTTATTTAGTGTTGTACTTGTGTCATTTTTTTTTCTATCTATTTTCCACAGTGCAATAGCTTTGCAGAGTTTTATGTGCTAGTTGTGAAACATTTTATTCATTGTGTGAAGAGTATGGTGACTTGTCTCAGTTTAGGATTCTGAATGTGCCACTTAGGGATGTCTGCTTTGCTTCGATGGAGAAACACCTCCTCAGATGTGTGGAAACACTGACCATCAGTATCTTATTTGACTTAAATAGTGATAGTCCTTAATTCAAACCAAGTCAGTATTAACATGGAGCAGATGGTTGGAATTGTGCCTGTGACTCAACAGAGGGTGCTCCAGTAATTTTGTTGTTCTTCGGGTGCAACAACAGCGGTACTGTTTGGTGAACCTGAACTTGTGATGGAACGAGAGCCACATCCTAGTTGTGTCCACTGTGGTGACAAACAAAGGAATAAGAGCTTTTCATTTAGAAGAAAGCCTGGGTGCTCCTCTGGGGACACTTAAAATTAGGGATATTGGATCTTTGGGCAATATCTGACATGCCAATATTTTACAAGTCATTTGGTCAATAACTAATATTAATATGCAGCCTACTTCTAGACTTCATGGAATAAAACAAGACAGTTAATAAATCACTGGAGTTTTTATTCTACTAAGACTCTTTTATTTGATTTTACAGGTCAGCGGAAAGTAATTTATCTGGTATATTAGCTGATCGCTCTGATAGACCAGCTGCTGAATGACCAAAGAGCTGGCATTGGCATAGAAGATTACAATTTCTAAATTTAAAATCCTTTAGTTTACACAGTCAAAACCTACAGAGATTTGAGCTAAAAGTCCGAACTGAAGGGGGGGGGGGGGGGGGGGGGGGATCCTTTCAGGAAAGCATCAATAGCGCTAATTTACACAAAAAAAAACTTGATTGGGGTAAACTGGGCTGGGTGGACTTGAAAAATATTGAAAAATAGCAAGAAAAATATTGGTTTCTCTGGGAGTATTAGTGCTGAAAAACTTCCACACTGCTGATACTTTGAGTTGTACCTCTCACATTCTGCAGGTCAGACATCAGATAGCTGCAGGTGACGAGTCTGGTGGCATTATTCCAGTGGATTCCAGCAGGTTCATCACAAAACAGCGCCTGTTCTTTTATTGGCTAATCATATCAGTGGAATGGAAATGCAGATATTGTGCTGATAATTTTGTGCATCTGTTTTAAAATGTTGCATACATTGCTTGTTGCTTTATCACAGTCAGTGTTGGAATTTTCAGAGTAGTGCATGCTTGCTTGCGTACATTGAATAATTGAATAAATTCAATTAAATAATTTAAAATGCATTCAAAGTTGAGTTTTGGGAGAAAATAAGTAAAAAAAAAGTGATTCTTTTTCTTATTTGTTCTGCCCTGTCACTTCATTTGTAGCTTTTCTTAAAGAATAAATGTGAACCTATTGCATTTTCTTCGATGCTTTGTTCATGCCTTTTCAGTCAACAAATCTGTAAAACACTCCATTAAGAAATGTGTTTTTAAGTGAGATTAAAAGAGCTGGTTGCTGCATAATTATGCAGCGATGGCAAAGAATGCATACAGATGTACAGATTTTTGTAATCCTTTTGCTTTGGCTTCATGTTTGATTGCAAGAAACTTTCTTCAGGACATAATGCTGCCTTCAACCTGACAAAAGATAATAATTTGTTGTTCAGATGTGCTCTTTTGTATCTTTGCAATGCAGCTTTCATCGCTGAGCTGAATCTCCCAACGGAAACTCGACAACAGTTAAATGAAAAGGGTCTGTGCCTCGCTTTGCTTTTGTAGTTTTGCTGTTGAAGGTGGGGCATGGCATGTGTTACAGTTGTCACACAAGTTCAACAGAGTGCTTTGCTTGTCTTTGCTTGCCTGGACAGTAAATCAGGTGAGTTGTGAGTTCTTTTTTGCCATTTATCAAGGTGCTTATTTAGATGCAAGGATGAATGGAAAGTAAGTTCGATCTGGCCTTGGACTAGATCACTCTCACACCTTGATTCTTCTCTTTTCCAGTCGTTCTCATGCAGATTTATAGTTGTATTAGAGATAATTTGCTTGATGCATACCCAGTTTGAGTTTAGTCTTCAATTTACCAGAAAAATTCTTGTCTGAGTTAATGGCTGAAAGGTGCCCAGGTGGTGTGGTTACAAAACAAGCCCAAATCATCATTACTCCATCACTGTTTGAAAGTTTATATGAAGTGCTAGTGCTGATATGGTGGTTTTGATTTACACTACATTTGGTGCTGTACCTTATGTCCAAACTTTCTCTCTTTAGAGTGCTTTCGTAGCAGGATAGTCTGCTGGACTCAGCACAGATAAGTTGCCTATCATCCTACATGCACGTATGTTTTGGTTGAGTTTACCTACAAGACCATGCACTAAACCCACAATTCGCTTTGCTTTGTTGTCCACTTCCTATAGTTGCTCTATCTGAAGCAGACAGAGATTTTTTCAGTTGTAGGTGAACCATGTCCAGTTTTTTTTTTTAATTCCATCAGAGTTCAAGTCAGTCATTTTCTTAATCTCTTAATCCAGTGAAGGGTTGTGGGGAAGCTGGAATCCATCCCAACAATCGCAGGGAGAGAGGCACGTACACCCAGGACAGGTCGCCAGTCCATCGCAGGGCCAGCACAGAGAGACAAACAACCATTCACACTTACACTCATTCTTATGGACAATTTAGAGGATCCAGTTAACCTGCATGTCTTTGGATGGCGGGAGGAAGCCACACATACATGGTGAGAACATGCAAACTCTACACAGAATGGCAGCCATTTGAACCTCCTTCCATCAGAGTTAATTTTACAATTCCACAAACAAAGCAGACTTTCCAAGCGGACAGACTAGGATTTGTTAGGAAAAGGTTGGTGTGAATACTAACGGAAGACAGATATTATGTACATTAAGGAACATACTGTATATGGGCATATGGTATATTATGTATATAATACATTTTCCAACTAATTTTGTTTGTTCAGATAGAACTTTGCTCATCTAAGCCTTGCTGTCATGTTGTTTTCAGAGACAAGGCTCTCTTTTTGTTGGGAAATGCTTCCAAACAGGCTGTTATTAGCATTGCATCATAGCTTTGGTTATGTTTGTCGGTATTGATGTGCTAATTAGTTCCTTGCTAATTATTTTAAACTAAACATTGTTGAAGCGGCTGACAGAAAACAACAGATCAGAGGTTGAGGTGCTCTCAATGAGCATTGTGAAACCAATCAGTCAAAAAGCACTGTGTGTCAGAACCATAATCTGATGCTTGAGATCTTATTGATACATTTTCAGTTATAATATGTGTCTATAATATGAGTATCAGCCACATGAAACTATGCTTCAAATACTTTCCTTATTGCTGCTGAACAACACTTTTACCACACAATCCTTTTTTTAAGTATGTGTGTGTAATCGTTTCCTGTACTAGTTATTACTCTGATAGTATGACACATAAGTGCTCTTTCTCCCTCTGCATTTTAATTGAGACATATTGCTCCTGGCAGCATTCCCCATGACTACATGGACTTGTTAATAACGTTCCTTGACAGCAGAACTTTATCAATCAGTAGCTCTACTCTTGTTCTTTTAAATTATTCAGTTTCGTTCGACATGATTCTGTTATTTATTTATTTTCATCAGATATCGTGAGCGTTCATTTAGATCAAGTTGTTGAATACCTTGCAGAACAGCGCATTAGTTGATGTGGATGTTGAACAGCTGCTTGATCAACAGAGAAGCCATTAATGAGACGCCGTTTAGATTGTGCACATAATTAATGGTAACAGAACTGACTGGCTGGCTGCGACTTCTCAGTTTTTCTCCCATATGTAAATCTTTTTCTTCCCCTAAAAGCACAACGTAATAGGGGTCAAACTTTGGGGATAATGGTGGATTGTTTGTCTGGTGCATTCGTTAGTGATGCTGCATTTATCACAGTTTATATAATGTGTTGTGGAAATCTTTGGTGTAACATTAGAGCAATGTCAATGACGGTCAAGTTTGCTATTTGCTAACGTGATGTATCACAGCAAACTCCATTGATGATGTTCTTTCCCCGTAATGGATTTACTAGGTCACACACTGTAATGAGCAGAATATTTTCAATATCATCTGAATGACAGTGGAGCTCTCTGTGTTCTCTGTGACTGCATATCATTAGCTGAAGTGATCCATGAGTAGTGGATGAGCTTGGTCGATTTAAAGCAGCATGACAGAATAGTCTGAGCCACTAAAATGCTGTGATTCTGTGTTATTCTGATGCACACTGACATTTATGATGCACATTTCTGAAACTGAGCTCTCAGGGACTGAGGAATTGTAATTCATCATTTTGGTTTGAAGCCTGTCCATATACAGCTAAATTAGCATGTTCCATTGTGGTACCACGATGCATGCTAAAGGAAAAGCTAAAACTAAATAACACTCTTGAACAAACATCATGTCAGATGTAGCAAAAAAGACAAAGGAGATAGCCCATACCCTTATTGTTCCAATAGGGGTAACTGATGGATTGATACCAACTGTAGACCTGGCAGTGGCATCCTTAAGGAATTTGACAAGAAAACAAACAAAACAGTGAAGACATGACACTAGATGAGACCTGAGGGATCCTTTTGGTCCTTCAGCTGATCTATTTTGTTAATTTGTAATGACAGAAATGTAACGTTTGGGAGATTGAATCGAGTGGAGCGATTATTTCGGATAAACAAATCAATCTTTTTGGAACGGTTGGAACACATCACCACAGTGATATCAGGTGACCAAAGAAAATGTGATTTCAAAATATATATATATATATACAACCCTATAAAATGTGATATTTTCATGTGTCCTGAGTCATTTTGTCTGCAGTAACTTACGTATTATTTGAACGAGTCAGTATTTGTAGGGGTGCTTTTTTAATAATAGTTTAACTGCTGAACTGTACTCAGGCTGAGACAGTTTTGCATCAGGCTCAAAATCTGTCTTGCATTGGAGAATTTTTTTCTTATTTTGTAAAAATGTAGTAAACATTTTTATTACGCCATTTTGGAAACAAGGTAAAAAGATCGCTGCACGTTCAGTTTTGTTTAACAGATTTTTGACTAAAGTGGGGCGAACAGCCACATGAAATCCCTGTCTCGGTTCAGATCAGGGAACATTGTTTAGCATCAAATGTTCCGCATCAATTTTAATATGAACTGAAACACCGTTTCCATCTTGTCATCACTACTGTTTACTAAAGTCTCATCAGAAATGGCTTCCATTGACGTGTGGCTTCGAATTACTCATTTTTAGGGAAAGGAAATAAAGAAAAATCACAGAGGAAAGCATGTTTTAAGCACCGAAATCATATGAGATGATGGGAAACATTTTTCAGGGTAAAGATTTTCGTGACCATGGCTGTAATATTACTGACTAAAACATCAGGGGTTTTGGTTTGTGACATCTGTTTGTGCATCACTATCTCCATGATACAACGCCACAAATACACAGCAATTTCCTCTTTGTTTACATGGTAACAATTGAAAGCAGTGGTGTGAACCTAGTTACCTCTTTTACATATTGGCAGATAAATGTAGTTCGTCAGCAGCTATAATCAGGAACAGAGATGTGGGAATGCATCATGCACCTTAGAACTCATGCTGATGGAAGAATTGAGACATTTCACTGGGCTAAAGAAAGATATGTAATATATTAAAACATCTATAGCGTAATGAAAAGTTTGTTAAGTATGTCAATTTAATTTTAAGTTATGTGAGTTGTCACTGCAATAGCTTTGCAAGTGGTTAAACAGATCAGTTGTGTTTTCTGTTTTGGTGCTTAAGAACTGACAAAGCTTACACATGTATTTATATGTTCTCATAATTTTCACTGATACCAAACCACTGTTTTGACATTTTGAGAAGGTAATGTGATATCAGTTTCAGTCTTTATTGACTCTTCTTAGTTACATTCTGCCTCTCCTATGTTTCTGCCCAGTTTCTTTCCTCAGTCCACCAGCTGGTTGTTGCATTTTGTTTATCTTATTTTCCCTTCTTGGTTTTCTCGGTGGTCAGTAGATAGCCTAGATGGGCATCACCACATCTGAGCTAGCTAGTGGACTGGTTTGTGCTGAGCGATACACAACTGACACTTTAGATCAGGGGTGCCAAACTCCAGTCCTCAAGGGCCAGTATCTGTCAGGTTTTTATTGTTTCCTGGCACCAACACACCTGATTCAAATCAAATAGATGCAGCTTCTTGTCAACCTTTTCATTCATTTCAGTCAAGTGTGTTGGAGCATGAAGACAACAAAAACCTGCAGGATACTGGCCCCCGAGGACTGGAGTTTGACACCTGTGCTTTAGATGAATTGACAGTCATTTTGCTCCATCACCCATATTTTCTTCACTGTTGCATTTGACTGAACTGCTTTTTCTGTTCAAATTCTGATTTCTAAAAAAATCCTCTGCCAAAAAATGGTATCCACGTGTACTTAGTCTTAATCATTAATTAGTAAGTAATACAGTTCAGTTATTTTTGCATGAGCCTGTCACTGTGCTAGAGTTTGTATGATAATTATGCAAACTGGCCCCTAAAAGTAGCTGAGCATGTACATTTACTCAGAGACTAAATCTCAAGTGATGCAACTGTTGTCATGCCTCCAATCTGTCTGCCCTTTCGCATTCTTTCTCACATGAGGGGTTAAACTGTGATATGGATGTGCTAGTAGGAAGGTTTATAGTAATGATGACAGTAGCTGAGTCCACACACACCATATCACACTCCTCTACTCTGGCTGCAGCTGTGGGAATACAGCAGCTAAATTAACATAATAAATTAATTTGAAGCATGTATCCATCCAGTGCAGCCTCACAGCAGCGAAGGTCCAACCAACCCTTTAATGTGTCCCTAGCTATCAGCATTAGCACAGCTGACCACGCTAAACACAGTATAATTCATCTGGGCTTCTGCCCAAGTGAGATATGGTGCTGATACTTCAGCTGTGACCTGTTTTGTTTTTTTTTGTTTTTTTTTAAATTCATTTTTTCTTTCTGTTGGTATTTTTTATGTGCAGTATTTCATGGATCATTACACAAAGGCTAATACTAACAAATTTCCCTGTGAACTAGTCATGGAAAATCTAATCTAGCAGTAAGAGCTGCCTATTAACCTCCTTTTTAAATAAATACAACAGATATTTTCATTGTATGATGTACAATAAAGAAAACCCTAAAGCCTTATAATGTATGAAATCTTGTTAAATATGAAAAAAAAAAACAACAACATCTAAGCAACCCAAAATGCTAAAGATCCATGTAAATGTAAATGATGGGGTCGTCACCAACATGAATCTAGTGCCATTTTATATGCCATAGTAGGAAACTGTTTCATTGTATGATGTACAACAAAGAAAAACCTAATGAAATCTTTTTAATAGTGACAAAACCAAACAAAATCTCAGCAGCCCAAAAAAACGCTAAAGATCCAAGTAAATGTAAATGATGGGGTCGTCACCAACATGAATCTAGTGTGGTTTTAATCGCCACAATAGGAAACTGTTTCTGTTCGTTAACACTGTATACTTTCAAGTCCAATGCATTTAGTCGACTCAATGAATCTCAACGCTAATTTCTGAAACTATGAAATAAAAAGTTGTTGTTCCCTTCAGTGCTGCCAAGAAAAACTACTTTCGTAATTCTATTGTACATTGAAGGCAGCTTAGGTAAAGTAAGATTAGAGTAGCTGTTGAGGGAGAAAAACAAAATAAAATAAAAAAGGCAAGAAAGTATCCATAATAAACTTAATGACACATTACACAACTTGCCATTTTCCCCATCACACGCCCCCTATCGATGGCTAATTCGGCATCCATCTGGCATCTTACCTGACACTGTTAGTTCCTACAGCCAGCAAAAGATGATCTTACAATGATTCTTGTTTTGTCCCTTTCTCTTTTTTAATCTTTTTACACGTAACATTGCTGAATCAGCTTTGCATTATAATATATTATAATATATTCGCTTTGCATTATAATAAAGAACTAACACGTAACATTGCTGAATCAGCAATGTTACGTGTTAGTTCTTTATTATAATGCAAAGCGAAACATCATGTCCCAGATGTAAAAGTTGTAAAGTGCAGTTTCTCAGCCTCAGGACACTGCTGAGTCGCAGTGGCTCTGGAAATGCATATGGTACATATCTCTGTGCCATCGAACATGTCCAACATGTGGAGTTTTAAGGTAAAAAAGTTACGGAATCTTTACCAGATTCCTGCACTGCCTCTCCTCTCCTTTTCCAGGCATTATATGAGATTTTTGTGAATTTACATTTCTTCTTTTCATTTCCAATAGATACATTGCTGTTAAGATGTCAAAAATCTGTGTCAGGAGAAGTCTTGCTCGAAGATTTGCTTAACGGACATTTGCGGTACTTGTCGCACAAAGTTAAAAAAAAATAGGTTTAAAAAAAATTGTAAAAAATAATCCGAGTTGAAGTGTACATAAGATATTTAATTCTGATTTCCCTTCAAAAATGTATTTCTACACTAAGTTTAAATCTACCCTGATTAAAGCAACAGTGTGTGAAAATCCCTGCCCTCTAGAGGTAAAGATGGGCATAGACACTATTTTACGTAACAAGGACAGTTGCAAATGTACAGTGGCTGTCAGTAGCCAAAATTCATGCAGACATAAACAAGTTTTCATCAGAAAGTACCTTACATGTAGTGATGACTGCACTATAGGTTTATTATTTCTGAATAGTGCACAGTTGTACTCTTTTCTTATATATGCCTTTTTTGCCTGGTACTTAAAGCAGATGATCATGCTGCATACACAGTATTCATAATCTGAATACATGCTGCCAAAACGTAGTTGCACCTGAATTTAACCAAGCAAATAAGTGTGAGCCTTCTTTTGGATAATTACTGCATGAGTGATTATCCTTCAGCTGGCAAAAAGTTGTTTAACCCCCAGCTGTGTCACTTCAGTAGCTTTTCATTTCTTGAAAAGGAATTATTATGAGCATTTCAGGCTAATTTATTTTTATTTCTGAGCCCAGAAGGGCTGGGATTGATCGAGTTATTGTCACAAATCGCTTTATTTACTTCAGACCGACCCTCTCCGTAAGCTGTCAGATCAGCCTGTGGGCAAAACGAGTGGATTGAGACTCTTCCTCATTAAGCCCCGCCTCCTGCCAGATATAAATTGCCACTGATTGGTCGGCTGCCACTGCACTACATCGGGAGTGTGCACCGGCAACAGAAGAATTAGGCTAATATGAACTCAATAAAAAACAAAATACAATGTCAACACATAGCATACAGCCCTACATGTTCGAACCTGAATCAGACCCTGAAAACGAAGTGGAAAACAGCAACCCACAGCAACAAATGCAGCAGGATGTCTCTCTTTGGTAAACTCACCAGCCATCGTTGGAAATAACTTTATACAACATTTTCCACCCACCTGATGTATTTGTACATGCCCTTGTTAACCAGTAGAAGGTAACCAATCACCGAACCTTATCCCCCGGGACGTCACAAGGATTTCCAAGTAGAAAAAACTCTTTAAAACGACGTGTTTTTCGTCGCCATGGAAACCAAATGGAGAGAGTGCTGGAACTCAAACTCAAACATGCGTTTAAGTGATAAAAAAACAGTGCTGTTCACATTTCTGATGAGGATTCAACATTGTAACTCTCAGAAAACTCAAACTACCATATTATGACCCCTTATACAACCATGTGGAAAGATATATCCCCTCATTTAGGAAGACATGGTAAGTCTGTTTAAGAAGAGTGAGATCAGAAAATACACAAGGAGATTGCAAAAACTAATAAAATTGGGTGATAAACTATGCATTTTTACAAACTGGAAGGATAATGGGGAGCTATCGTCTTCTCAGAAGAAATATGGTCAGAAAAAAAGAATCCTGACTGAAGGTGATTGGTGGTCACTTAAACATTTAGTGAAATTAAATCTCAGAAAAACAACAGTAGAACTCAAGTCTGTTTAATAATGAAAGTAAGACATTTTCCACAATGAACTACAGGGATTGGGACTGAACCTCTGTTAGCCATGAGGAAACCACAAATCAGTAAGGGTAACTGGAGAAAAATGCTGCAGTTTGCTAGTGAACATAGAGATTAGACTATGGAGCAATGGAACAAGGTCATCTGGAATTCAGAGTCACCCTGTTCCAGAGCAAAGGGAGCATCAAGGTAAGAAGAGGGGCAGATGAAGGGATGTGACCAAACAAAGCCAACCATCATGCCTTGTACCCACTGTACAAACCTTTGGGGGAAGTCTATGTTGTTGGTCAGGTCTAGGTTCAGCAACATTATGTGTCCAAAGAATGAAGTGACAATGTTTTTCCATGAGTTGTATTTTTATTTTTCCCTGATGGCACAGGCTTTTTCCAAGATGGCAATGCCAAGATTCATTGGGCTCAAATTGTGTAAGAGTGCTTCAGGGAACATGAGACATCATTTTAACACATGGACTGGCCACCACAGAGTCCCGACCAGAACTCCATTGAGAATCTGGGATGTGCTGGGAAAGATTTTCGCCATCATCGATACAGGATCTCAGTGAAAAATGAATGTAACATTGGATGGGAGTAAATCTTATGAAAATATTGCTGCAGTGTATGTGTGGTGTAATCAAACCTGAAGGCGGTGCAGTGAAATTATGTGTGACCTCTCTCTTTTGGGTGGTGAGTTTTTTGGACAGGCAGTGTATGTTTGTCTCTACCTTTCCAGATATTCACCTTCTAAAGTCAGCTGTGAATGCTCTGAATATATAATCCAAGTGATCTGATATTTCTGCTCTGCTCATGACTTGAACCCTCTGAGCAATTAGAAATTAATGAGCGCACGGAGACCATTTATCCTAACCCAAGTCTGAGAATTTTACACTGACATTTTCTGTCAATCAAACCTAAATTTGCATTCATTTGTCAAACAAGCGGTTCACCTGGTAATGAGAAAAAAGACCAAGAGAAGGATGTGATGAAAACGTAATGTACTGGGGAATACAGAGGTAAGAAAAAATGGTCATTTCCATAAGGAATAAATCAATTCAACATTATAGTCACAGATGAGAGTTCGTCTCTCTTAACGTTTGTCAAGTTGGGAAAAGCTTGGAATGTTTTTTTTTGTTGTTGTTTTCATTAGTTTAATAATTGATAGTCTGATCCACCACTGTTTCCTTTCTTACTTTCCTCATCATGTGGTTGCAGCATTTAGAAACTCGACAGTCTGGTTGAAGACCGCTTTAATTTTACAATTATGTTAATTATTTACACACCTTATGATGAAATGGTGGAATACTTTTGGAATCCAGGAAGAAAGGTTAAAAGTCCAGTCACAGCTACAGACAATGATGCTAAAAACCAGGAAACAAGCCGGAAATCTGGAAGTAAACATGTACTCTGACCTGAAATTCAGCATCACATAAAAACAGTTCTGAAGTGGGCCTTTTTAACACATAAGTTACTAAAACAAATGACAGGCCTGATGTCCATACTAGTCAAGTTCTGATTTTAAAATACAGCAAACTCTGTGGCAACCGGCGAGAGGGTCTAGGTGGGAGTGTGTGTGTGTGTGTGTGTGTGTGTGTGTGTGTGTGTGTGTGTGTGTGTGGGGGGGGGGGGGGGGGGGGGGGGGGGGGGGGGGGGTTCTTTCCATGTGTGGAACGTTATAGTGGCAGCTGCGTGTATATTCTTTGCAGAAGTTGGGGGTTTCTCTCGTATCGATGTATTTACTCCCAATATGAAAATACAGAATAAATATGGATATATTAAAAATACGAAAAACGTCAGGAAACAGGGAAAAATACGATAGTTTCCCGTCCAAAACGGGATACTTGACAGCTATGCTGAAGTCTAAGCGGGATTCAGAAAAAGTTGTCCATGCATTTATTTTTCATAAAAAAAATGGATCACAAGACCTCGGATCTTTTTGCTGGCTTCCTGTTTGTTGAAGGATGGATGTGATGGTCCAAGCAGTGAAGAACAGTCAGGAACAGGTTTAAAGTTTAAAAATAGGGTGTTTCTTTTTATTATGACCCAAAAAAGAAAAAAATATTTGAACATAAATGAATAAATCAGGCCTATCAAAGAGGTCAAGTTAACAAAACTATAATCAGAGAACTTGTAACAGAAGTAACTTAAGCAACAAAATGAAACCAACTGACCAAACAAATGACACACAACGGGAAACTTAAATAGTAACTGATTGGCCCAAACAAAAACAGACACGGGATGACACACAAAAACCTAACTAAATAAACAAAAGAAAACCCTAAATTCCCCCTCCCATTTCTGCCACTGGTCTGGTCCAATTAGCTGGCTCCACCCCGTGGCCACCTATTGGTTCACAGCCAAGGGACTGGCGCCAAGGAAACTTTAAGGGAAAAGAACACAAGTGAATAAATGCCACGAAAACAAACTAAAATGTGCGCTATTCAGAATTGTTGTGAAGCTAAATTAAACTAGTGTAAACTAATGTCTAACAAAATTATTAGCTGTAAATTAAATCCTGGTTAAACAAAATAAATCTAAGTGTATGTGTGGTGCATTTTAATATCACCCATGTGTGGCTGTAGGCACAGCCATCACATTGGACTGTAGAATTCAGTTGTTAGTTTACAAAGTACTGAATGGTTTAGGACCAAGATGCATCTTCTGGTTTGTTATAAACAAACCACATTCATCAAGCCATCCGGGTCAAGTCTACTTGTTCCCATTTTGTTCTGTGTCAGAACTAAATGCAAAAGACTGTTCAGTTATTATGCTCCACATATTTTTAATTTACTTATTACTTCTTCTTCTTCTGCACATGGCTGTGTTGCTTTTAATGTTTTATGCATTTAATGTGTTAAAGCATTTTGAATGGTTATTTACATTAAATGTGCAAATGAAACAGTTTTACCTTGCCATGAGGCATTTTCCTGCTTTGCTTTAGAATAAAGACCCAAGTATGGTTGCACACAAGTGACCTCCTGCACTGATCGCCCCCCACAACACAGGCACAGAAACATGCATTTGTTCAAAACCCTGACGGATTACTTTCCTCTGAGGTGATTCCAAGCGTGGGTCAGTAGTGTAGCAGAGTCAAAATCTAAAGCTAAAACTTAAATGATAATGTATTCATAGATATTGTTCCTTTTTTTTTTTTATCAAACGAAAAACACAAAGCATTCCTATTGAACCCAAAGGGATTGAAGTTTGTGTTCATGAATTGGGGAATCATCATCAGATCACAGTAAACCCGAACAATGAATATTAAAATATGTAAATGCTAATCATAAATATTTTTCTAAGCTAACCACATGTTTTAACTCCTAACCGCAATGATATGTAGCAAATTAGAAACGAGCAAAGAAGACAATGCAATGATGCAATTTGATCCTGCGTACTCGCATGGGACATGGGACAAACACCATCCTTTTCTTCACAGGTGATATCATAAACAGTGTGGTGTAGCAACACAGAAGTGGTTTTCAGCCTTTTTTTTAAAATGAATACTAAAATATTCTCCAAACCACAACAATGTTGGGCTTTCATGTTCTGTTGTGAGATCAGATCAGGAGTTTTCCATAACCCGATAGGATGAGCTGCTCCATTTTTCTGTCCGTGGAGCTGAAACATCACTTTCATTGTGGAACTCTGGGAAGTCTGAGCTAAAAGATAACTCTTGTAAAGAATGACATACATAAGACTGCACTTTTACATTTTATACATCATAGATACAAATGATATCAAAGGTACTGGTAATATTACACATCAAAATAACCATTACACAAGTTGTCAGTAATGATAATAATAGGGTTGAATTCTGTAGCGTTTTTCCTAAAAAGGGTCATGTTAAATCCATAATTCATCCACGCCACAATCGTACTCGGTGCTGCTAAGCTCCGTGTGTAGCTACAGCTGCCTTGGGGCAGATAGATGGAAACGTGGGAGCCAAAGACCTCTACAAGCACCACCAGTAAACATTCATACACATTTATACAGCAGCAATGCCGACACTGGAGGCAAGGTGGGTGAATCGCCTGAGGACACAGTGGCTGGTTGAATTGGAAGAGGCAAAAGGATCCCAACTACCAACTTAAGCCAACGCCACCCACAGACGTTTAACAGCGAAAGTAAAAGAGATTTGTATTGCACATGCATGTTTCTGTTATTTGTTGCTGTCTTGACTCCCCATGCATCTTCGTCTGCCTACTGACTGCTATGCAACGCTCCATTGCTTCTGTTTTGTTAAATGAAATCACATAAATTATGCTGCCATCACCATATCTTTTATTAGAAACTTTATATACTGTTGGATGTCAACTTACTGAAGAATTCTCCGAGCACCAAGAAGAAATAGGGCTGGGCGATATGATGATGAATATCCTTTGGACGATAAAAAATATCTATCGTTTCATATGAGGCTCTATTGTTGACGCCACGATGATGAGCTTTACTGCAGGGGAAATTTCTGTTGCATGAATGCGGTTTGGATATAAAACCGACAACAGACTAGCTCAAAGTCCTCAACAATGGACACAACTAACTAGCGCTGGACGGTTAATGAGATTTTTATCTCAATTACGATCTGAGTTTTCAACCATCATGAAAATAAAAGGGTGCGATTATTTTTGTCTTTGCAGTTTCCTCTCCTGTCGTCTTCAGTTGCTAATCGAGCATCACTAGAATTGCAGCGCTGTGCTGTAAACTCCTCCCACAGCCGCTTTGGTTTCATTCAGCCACTGTTCTTGCCAAATCTGGTGACTTATTTTTGTTAAAAGTGACAAATCTAACGACTTTTACTGGAGTTATTGGACACTTTTCTGCTGTTTTGGCGACTGACTTGAAGGCACATTTTGTTCTGCAGTTACTGATAAAAGATAAAAGGATGGTTGTGTGAAATAATCGAGATCTCAATTTCAGTCAAAATAATTGTGTTTATCATTTTTGCCATAATCGAGCAGCCCTACAGCTAACTCATTTTATCACCTGTGCAAGAATCACTATAAAGAATGCAGAATAAAGAATAGAGTCAATGAGCAAAGGCTGCAAGGACATCACTGCTGCCGTTGCTAAGCACATCTGACAAATAACTGATGACTGACACAAAATTACACAAACAATTTTATATCGTTATGTATGTTGTCATAAAATGAGCTATGTCGGGATATGAAATTTTGGTCATATCACCCAATCCTAAGAAGAACTGTATCTGGCATATCACCAACTTCATTGGTGCTAAATGCTTTCTGTACATCATATTTGAATGTGTAAAAGCAGCTAATCATTTATAGAGGACAATATTTTACATTATAAATTCAGAACGTTCACTGCACCATAGTAACACTGGGACCATTTCTCATTTTCTCTGGCATGATATACAACATTAGTATCCTGATAACAGCCATTGAAGCAGTCAGAGAACATGTTGCACGTGCTTCTAAGGCCCTTCATGTGTGGAGATTAAGAGTTAATTAACAGGGTAAATGAAGTGTGGTGAAGAGATCTGGATGATCCTCCTTTGGGTTCTTAGCAACTTGCACACACCTCATCTCCTTCATAACTTAAAAATTTTGCTGATGTATTCAATTTTAATTCAAACCTACCAGCCTTGTTATACTGTTGTAATTTTGGGGAATTTAATAAGTAAAAGTTTAGTGTTGATCAGAAAGAAACGGTATAATGAAAAGGAAAAAAAGTAGTGACAGCTGCAAAGACAGTTAGTTGCTCTGATGGAGCAGCGTAAGGGGACTGCAGGCTTGGCAGACAACAGTGTTATCACACAACTTATCGGTAGCATGGATGCAAATTGATTTATGGAGCGGTACCTATGGAGTCGACTGATGTGGGCCTCATTATCCAAATATAGCTAATAAGTTTGAACACAGACAGATGTGGAAGGGATCCAGACCAGGAGGATGCAGAGTAGTGCTGGCATGAAAGTACCAACATATGCACATTGAGTCTGGCTTGCCTAAGGCAACGTGGAGAATTTGCCTGCAAATGAAACATCCAATTTTTTTCAATGTCACTTTTGTGAGTCCTTAAGAAAATGCATTATAATGTATTTTGAGGTGAAATAATACACAAACTTGATTGAACAGCTTCTTGACACACTGTATGATACACAACAAAGTCATTAAATATATTAAAATAAAATATGATCTGAGTTCATTTCATTTTGGAAAGAAGGTTTTAATAATTTTAAGAACTATAATATATATATATATATATATACATAGATCATCATCTCTAAAACTTTACAAGTCAAATTAAAATTTCTCCAATGAAAACAAAATTATGCTTTGTTATGTTTTCTAATATATCACAGCTACGTCGACCACATGATTTAATGTTTTATACCATGGTCAGTGATAATTCTAATGACAACTGGTATGCATTATTTTTGTGTAAACGCACACGTGGTTTGGTGAGTTAAATTACTGTAATATCCCTCTGTCATGCGGCGTCACCGTGGCAACGCGTGAAGCAGCTGGTTCAGATAGGCTGTTTTTTTGACAGGTGAATGAGAGAAACGTGCCGTGGCATGGATTTTGAGGTGAATTTCAATATTTTGGCCAAAAAAAAAACATTTGAGGAATGTGGTAAGTGGATGGGTGAGCACTCCACCATTATGAAGCATCACCGTAGCAACGCGTTAATCAGCTAGTTCAGATAAGCTGCGTTTTAACAGGTGAATGAGAGAAACATGCATTAGCTTGACAGCGGTTGTGTAGCATAAAAAGTACATTGAGGCCAACATATAAAATAGTTCCTATACTTTAGCATATTTAGCAAGTGTTTTAAAAAGAATACAAATTTGTTATGAAATATTTACTGTGTTAAACCATGGTATAAGCATGCGTTGTGGTGTTCTCGACGCTGCGTAGTGCATTATAACCATCTAATGCACGTCTCCTCGTTGTTTAATCCTTGCTTATCCAGCTATATATAGAGTAAACAGCAGTGCAGTAAAGCACCCCCACAAACACTGATTTATCTTCTGACTGTTGCCTTCAGAAAGAGAAACTTTAATGAAAGCACATCAATATAGTCACAAAATCCCTCCAACTTACACTAGCATCAAGTCACATTCATATAAAACAGGTAAAGTGATTGAGAACCAGAGGTAATAAAGAGAGTCAACCATTGGGCTGTTGCCTGAAACAGTATTACAGGAATAAGCAGTCATGTTGACAGAACATTCTGTCAGTGTGAGTGAATAACACAGAAAGACAGAGACGTTTAAACTGAGAACGATTCAGATTTCCAATTGATCAAATAATTTCTCGCTTTTACAGAAACAAGTTCTGCTTTAATTATAGAACTATTTAAGTCATGGGAGCCCTCTCTCGCATACTAAATGTTATGGACTGATAAAAGCAGTTGAATTGCAGGAGAAGGGCCTTGTTACTTTCTGTCAGCACAGATTCCTTTTTACCACAAAGCTAAGTTAGCAAGACCATTAAATGGACCCAGATTTAAATTCAATCCAACATAAAGTGTCCCCTAATATAAAATAAACAACACCAAAGACTGTTGGTGCATGTAAAAGGTCAAAGCTCCAACAGGCCCCACATTAACATAAATTATTAATAAAAATATAGCCGTGATGTCAGATTTGCATTTGCATATCTATTCTAAGTGAATATTTAGGGGAATTTACAAGTGTTGTATATATTAAACAAAAAAACAAAACAAAAACATCATTCAATAAGTTTATTTCCCACCTTTACGTGTTATAAAGCGCTGTAGGTAGTTACCAATAGAAGAATATTATGGATACAAGCAGCCGATCGGAGCTGCCTCTGAAGCATGTCTGGCCTCACCCGGAGGGATGTGGTGAAGATCACAGAGTGTAGAACTGCAGCTTGTTGCATCGAAGGACTCCGATGAGGTGGTTTGAGCATCTGTTTTGTATGCCTTTGGGGCATGTCCTACCGGGAGAAGGCAGACTTATGACTCGAAGGGAAGATTATCTCGACTGGTTTGGGTGTGTCTCGATGTTTACCCAGAAGAGTCAGAGGAGGAAGGCCTGAGGATCTTCACGCAGACTGTTGCCTCCACACCTGGGTCTTTATTAATGCAAAAAAATAAATAGATAAAAATAAATAAATGGATGGATGCAGATGCAGTTATGTTTAAATATCGAAGTTCTGCTTCTGTCACGTAACCTTTAAAATGCAGGAATACTAAAGGCAAATAAGTTAAATTTCTCTCGTCAGGCATTATAAACCCTGCATATTCACATTTTGTATCCTGTCAGGATCAATTTCCTGACATCCAGGAAGAATATTAAGAACTATTTGACGCTCCTGTTTGTTTTTCCTTTTTATTTTTTTATATGCTCTCCACTAAAAGCAGCATATGCCACATCACTCTGTGTTCATCCATGTGGGACTAAGCTGCTTCTCAATGCTAAACCTCATTCAGCCTCTGGGATTTTTGCCATTTTCACTGGAGATGAAATCTGTACTAAATCTCTGTTATCAGAATTTATGAAGTACTTTACACTTATCATTGCATATTTTAAGGCATATATTCATTTCTTATACTATCATTTTATTATTCTCTTTGTTTGCCTTGGACAAAATGCAGTATTTGCAGACTAATTATTAATGACTAAAAAACTGAACTAAACAAAATTAAAAACACAAAACACTCCCACGACCTTATTTCCCTTCAGGTAATTCTCAGTATTATTAATTTAATTTATTTACACTCACAGAGATGCAGAAAGTATAAAAAGGACACATGGAAATGCAGTGTGCCTTGTGTAAGACGACCATGTTAAGCATCTGGAAATCCACGACAGCTTATGACTCTTGATCCTGTTGAGGTTAAAACCTTGAAGTGAACGGGGGAACAACTGAAGCATATGAAAGTCACTCAGTGGTTGTTATTTTAGCTTTTACATAAAAAGGACCGTTTGCTCTTATGGACTCTCATGTTTTAACCAGAAGGCTCCATCTTGCAAGGGAATACAGAAGATAAAAATCTTTTTCTATGTTATAAAAACTTTGTATTTCTGACCAGTTTTGATTCTACATTGACATTCATTGTGCATGTTCTTGGAGCTGTCATTCTCCTGCATACCAATCTGATAAATCACACTTAACAATATTTTCATCCAGCCCAGAGAATCACATGACAGCTGCATTTTTTCTTTAAGACCCCATGTCACGTTGAAAGAACAGGATATCAACATGCTGGCCTTTGCTGAAAAGGAGAGGGAAAGAGATAGAGTCAACTTTGTACTGACTTTCTGACGAAAGAGAGAGCTCAGAGAAGAGACAGGAGTTCAGTAGTGCCACTGTCATTTTGCCATTTTATTGTAACTTAGTTTGAGGGGTTGTCTGGTGGTTAGAGAGCCAAACATGGACCCCATGACTGGCACTGCAGCTGAACCCCTGTGGGCACCTGAGCAAGGCTCTTAACCACTCCAGCTGCTCCATGGGCACTGAGATATGGTGTTCTGTAGTGTAGTGGTTGTCAAACTGGGGATCAGGATCCTCGTAGCTTTTGAAGTTAATTTCAGGGGGTTGTTGGATAGTTGTAAAAAATACTACATTTGTCAAATCTGGAACTTTTAACAGGGCTGCCAAAATAAAATGATTAATAGAAAGATAAATCTGTAAAATTAGCTCCTTAACATTTTACCACATGAACGCATGAACAATAACATTAGTGCATGTCTTATTAAAAATATGAATATGACAATACTTCTGCGAGAGAAGCTGCATTTGGGCACGTAGGTCCTTCACACACCAGTGAATCCAACTTACCAGAAACATCATTATCTTCCTTATATACGAAGATTCTGAAAGTTTCCAGACGCACAAATTTGAGGATGCGACAAGATGACCCACCTGATAATTAATCACTCATCATTGCATGTGCGTGGGTGTCAAAAACACTGGTGCATGTTATTTTGGGGGTCGTTGCCCAAACAGTTTTATAACCACTGGTCTATTTAATCTAGAGATGACTTTTATGCAGATGCTAATTTCCCAGTTGTATGTGGTATCCATTATTCTTTCAGACCTACACCGAAAGTGTCCCATGGAGTGGGACTGGATGACGTTTAGGCACATAGTGCACAGCAGGTGATACTAAGTGCATAATTGAAAATGTTGCGCACACACAGCAATTAGATGAATTACTTCAAGTCTCTGAATAGCAGGCAAACAACAGAGGCTGTTGTTTGGTGTCAGATCTCAGTCACAGCACAGGGAAGCGTTTCAGAGAAACAATACGTGCGGTAGCTTGTTTGTTTACATTCTGACAAACAATTGAATGCATCCATGCAACTCTGCAGGGAGCTACTAAAGCCTTGGATGTGATGTAAAGATCTCATGGCAGTGCGCAAATGTGTGCGCAAGTCATTTGACTGATATTGAAATCTCACTGCTTCTGAGGAAGGCGAAACCAACAAGGCAGCGCTGCTCAATATTCACTATCTGAGGTCCTTAACGACTGGATTCGGAAAGGATCTGAAACAGACCTCTGTCCGACTAATTCATGTTTTTACAAAAGGGCTAAAGTTCAGGGTGAAGTGCGGTTTACTTTCTGACCATAGATTCAATTGAGGTGTCGTACAGTTGGTGGGAATCAATAAGTCAGAGCAAGGAGTGAAACGTGATGAACTGGAGCATTTAGAAATTCTTGAACCTCGACCTCAGTGCTCAGTGATGTGATCAGTGTTGCCATCATAATCTTCGGCCCGGCTTTCAGTTCTCAGAGTTTGCAACCTCCTCCGGTGAAGAAAAGAAGAAGAAAAATAAACCATCAAATAATTGACTAGTAAAAGTTAAGACAGCTGCTGAGACGTTTGCAGTCCAACTGTTTCAGTGTTGTGAGACTCTTGTCAGGCATAAGAATGCCTTTAACTAAAGTTATGGCTGCTGGAGCTCCCAGCCAGTATGCTGTTGATATTTGCTGAGGATGAGGAGGATCGCCACATGTTTGAGATTTAAACATTCAACGTTACAGGGAGGAGTCTTTAATATTTAAAGAAAAATCAAACATCAGTAGGAAAAAATCCTGTTATGTGCAGCTGATGTGAGGGTAAGCCAGCATTTACGTCAGAGGGTCGATTCGTTTTTCTCTTTTTTGTTCTTTTTTTCTTTTAACATTAAAAATAATCACTGAAAAAGAATGAAACACAGATCATAAAGTTGCACATTTGGCCTTTACTGTTTGTCTCGAGTCAGAGGGTGTGTTTTACATATAATGTTGCATTTAAAGCACAGCGGTTCAGCATGACTTGAGGAGGTTAAATCGTCAGCAACTGCGAGCTGAGTGAGGTCTGGGAGGTGAAAAAGTGTAGAATTTGAGTATCTCTTTGGCTTCAAACCATTTGGAAAGAACTTTCTGTGAGATAAAGCGATGTTGTGCTGCATCGATTTCAGTGATGAGCTTTTTTTTGTCCTGACAGGAAAGGAAAGTGTTAATCTTTTCGCTTTCCTGAGAAGTACTTCTGCTCCACGGAGCTTACCCTTATTTGCTGTCAAGTTCAGCTTGAGCCAAGAGAAGAGATGGACAGCCTTTGGCCAGTAAGGTCTATGTAGAGGAAGGTCAAGCCCTTACAAGGTCGCTGTTGTTGAACCTGGGGGAGGAAAGTCTTTATTTCTGGATTGCTGTTTCCTCACAGCGAAGGCGGTTCTGTTATTTCTGATACCTTCTTCTTATCACTGATTATGTCGATTCTGTTTTTGCCCATCTGCCTTGCTGGTTGGATGAGACCAGTGGCGTGCTCGTCCCTCGAGAAGTGGGTATATGCTCCGGTTTTTGCACTTTTTTTTTAAACAGAAAAAGTAGCCCAGAAAAAAAGTTTCAGAAAAAGTGACATATAAACATCTTTTTTTAATTTACCCCCCCAAAATCCATCTTTATATCTGTTCATATTGTCACAGATTTGTCTGTGGTCTCAGGACCCCAGTATCACAATAAGGCACAGTCGCTGTTTTTAGCATCTTCATCCAAAATTGTTCCAGTGTTGTATTGAGGCAAATTTCCCAAATGAGACCTGTCTCCCCCCTCCAGCTCATCTGCAGCCCCATCCCATCCACACTGGAGAAAAGTGGGCTCTCAACACATTGACTTAAGGGCATCAGGATCATTGTTTTTATGTTTATGTTCAGGCTAAAGTTTACACAGCTGCTGGCTAACTGCACCAGTGTAGCATCAGTACCATTAGCTGAGCTGCTGGTTGAAGTAAGTTCATGTGTAGGGATGTTTTTAACTGTAAAAGCAGCATCACGGGGGGGTTTAGAAGTAGGTATACTCAATGCATGGCCCTTAAACAAAACCCTGGCTGCCAGGATAGATGGCTTTGACAGCATAGCCATCAGAACCGTCACAAACATCAGATGGCCCCACAGGAGGTCACCAATGAGGTGCTCAGAGCTCAGTCCAGAAGATCTTGCCTGGCCACGCAACGTCGTACCCGCTGGTTTGGTCATGTATTCCGCCTTCCCTCTGACCACCCGACAAGTGCCATCTTCCAGTTCAATCCACAGGCTGCCGGCTGGAAACGGCCACAAGGGAAGCCCCGCTCTCGGTGGCTGGACATTATTACAGGTGACCTCCGACAGCATGGAGTTACGTTGGAGAATGCAGAGCAGCTGGCTCAAGACCGTCAACATTGGAAAGACCCAATGAAAGGGGACAATTGGAAAGGTCCCTATCGGGGCCTTGCCGCTGACCAGTTGACTGTCATCATGAGTTTGGTCTTCTGTCAGTAGCAAAGTTACACTCAAATAAACTCCAGCTCTGAGTAAAAGGACTGAAAAAAAAAAACAGTTTCTACACAAGGTTAATCTTTCATTTCAATCTAAAGCCTTTTTCTCACCAATGCTGACGGACATGTTCCCTGATGTCCTTTAGGTGTTTATACCAGGATCAACAGCAGCCCTCACTTATCTCTGCTAGCATATACTGAACGCGAACATCAAGGCAATCAATGTTGCTATTGATTTTTGTAAAGTTACTTGAAGATAATGCTTTACTACAGCACATGTTTCTGGAAACTATGGATTCATGTCAGCTCATATCTAATGAGGCAGCTGAATGATGCGTCGACGTCTTTCCTACGTATCATTTCAACATAAAACTGCAGTCCTCAGATCTGTTTACACTTCAGTCCTGCTGCTCGGTTACAAAGGACTGACTGGAGGTGCAGCCTTCAGTTTTTATGCTATGCACATGTGGAAGAAACTCCAATTGTTAAAAAAAAAAAAAAAAGCAAAGAAAGAAAAAAAAGAGGATAAAATCAGTATTCTGAAAACTTTTGAGTTTCATGATTCTTTACTAATTTGCCATTGGTTAAAAACAAACAAACAAAAAACACATCTCTTTATAGTCTCTTAAAGTGGAAACAGATGGCGTTTCCCTTTGGCTAAAATTCAGTGTGTTTACATGTCATATTTTATAGAAGATTCTATAACATGAACTTTTGCTTCCAAATAAACAATATGACAGTGAAGATTTAAAACCACCTTTCCTGCCAGTTCAAAGAGGTTTACATGTACGAATTTAGGTCTCACTGCAAGATGGGAAATAGTCGTAACACAACCTCTTTTATGTCCACAGGCAGAAATTTGGGTTTGTCTTTAACTTCACAAAGGAACACAGCTTCATAACATTGTCACAAAACAAATGTTGCATGACATTTATTAGGTGGTAGACTTATTATGATACAGCGCTGGTGCTACACAAACATGCCCTCTGAGTAGAACAACCATATTTTGTGTTCACATATGACAAACTACTGATGACTTTAATTTTTTCTTTTAAATGTAATTTTAGGATTAAATAACTTCTTTCTTTTCTGTGTTTTACATTGAAAACCACAGTACTGGACTAAGGTTCACAAAACAAAGCATTTAAAGTCTGACTCACCATTCTTATTAATTTACCCCGAGCCAGACTTTTAAATCTTAATGCTCTGTCCCATGAAAGGAAAAAAAAAATGGAAAAAGAAAAGGTTTCGTGTTTGTTTTTCTAACCACAGGAAGATGAGACACATTAGCAGCAGCATGATGAGCCTTGCAATGACAACCCTCTCATCTGTACTTTCAAAACACACATTCTGATGGCTCAACGGCATCCTAAATGCAACATTTATATATTTTTAGAAGCAAATGTTAATTTCACGGGGGTGAATTTGGTGCTTTTATGTTGTCTAGCTGCCAGTGTTTATTCATCTGTTTTTTGCAACTGCTGTAATTATTCAGTCTAATGATGCCGAGTAATCCCAGCTCAGCATGCAACAGTTCCATAATGGCGTGAGCAGACAGACGGAGAGTTTGACTTTTATGCTGTTTTTCAGGAGATAAACCTAAGACCCCCGATGATCACTCTTAGACATATAAGTAGCAGCAAAGCACATGCCATGTCTTTCTTTCAACCAATAATTATCAGTTTCATGCATTATTGATGTGTTAAGTTGTGTGTGAGTTATAGAGAGTTGGAGAAATGGCAGCTTCTCGTCTACACTTAGTAATTTTTAAATTGTTTCTGCTTCTCTAATAAAGAAATGAAGCAACAACAGGAGACAAGTTTAATGTGATCTGGATGATGCTTTTTTCTCATTTACTTACAACCTTCTCTCTGCAATTGATGTGCAGTTTACAATCTAATAACTTGTTGATGAAAACACACATTACAAATGAACCTTCAGACAAGCAGTTTCAGTCCAGTCCAACCAGCTAACATATAATTACATCATTGCGGCCATGTTTTGCATGTGATCTTCAGTCTTTATGAACTCATAACTGCCTCATTTCTAACTTTTGTGAGACACATGCAAATGATCTAATCACTGTGAGTGCTTTGAATCCTGCCAATTTAAAATGATTGTGTAGTTGAAGGCTTCATGCGACGCCTCACATATTTTATAAAGTGCACACTTAGATCGTGCAAGAACCCTCAACCCTTCTCTTGACATTTCCGTTTTAGTGGGCAGCCTCTCCACGGACGTGTTTTTATTTTTTTTTTTTTTTAAAGCTCTCTGCTTTGTTGATGACATCCAATTATGCTGAAGTGTGAGGTGAAAGCCGATGCGGCCATGTCACTGTAGTTACAGGCCTTGCATCAGAGCCGTCGTCCATATTTGGTGAAATCCACCTGACCATCTGCTTTGCTCATTCGAAGAGTTTAGCTTCAACTTTCATGTTTTTTTTTTTTGTTTTTTTTTTGTTTTGTTTTGTTTAATCCTTCACTAACTGCTCGGCTTTCCGTGATCTGATCATGTTGTTCGTTAGACAGAAATAGGATGTGCTGGCATATCCTGTGATGGATGTAGTTCCTCCGTCTGTGTTGGCACAGACCGTGTACCGGCGATGTTTGGTGTTTGGCAGCGATCGCTGGACCTGCTGGACCATGCAGCTTTTGATCAAATGAGCAGCTACACAGTTTGCAGCAAACTACTTGATGAAGCAAACAAAGACAAAGGCCTCTTATAGAGCCGCATTTCCTTTGTTATCTGAAACAAACAAGGTGAATCACAGCCTCAGGAAACGGCAGCTTTGCCTGGGTCTGCGTTAGGGAGTCTTTTTGAAAAATCCATCCTATTTTCCTTTGAAAAATCCTTTTTTTTTTTTTCCTTTGAAAAGCAAGAAGAAAAGCACATTTGATTGTAAATGAATGAACCAGTTGCATTTACGCAACTATGGTGAGTTTAAACTTTGACTTTGGTTTAGATTTCCCTTAACAGCAGCATGCTTCACATACCTTCCTTAGCCTTGTTACCACGCTGGCTTGGGTGCTATGTTTGCTGCATGCGCTACCAGATGGTCTTTTTTCTGTTTTTTTTTTTTTTACACAGAAACCCCCCCCTGGGCTGAAACACTGGAACAGGTTGGTGAGCGCTACTTAATGAGAGCTGTTGGCAAAACACTGCACATACAAGAAGTGCTCTGTTTATGTGTTTTATGTGTGTGTCTGTGTGTAACCGTAGATGTGTGAGGGGATAAAGTGGAAAGCGTCATGGCTGGCTAACACAGATCAGCCGCTGGTCTGCTCTCCACCCTGGAGGATTCATTTCATCTGCTGATTAAAACGCTCGCTGTGCTCTGCTCTCTCCTCTCCACCATCCCTCCTCGCTTCGTCTCAGTTGTACCGAGTCAAATGTAAAACTGCTGTGAACGTCATTTTTATGATAAATACAATAACTCAGAACTACTTATTGTATGTAGTAGCTTCACGGGATGTCACCTTTGGGAGTATCAGAACAATCCATCTTCCCTGGTCGCTGGATTTTCCACACAGTGAACATGCAGATGAGATCTGCATGGCTCCTTAATTCCTCATTCAGTTTTTATTGGATAAGTTTGATAAAGGAATCAGCTGATGCTTTGGTGCGCTGATTTAAATGAGATGTCATTTGGATGCAGTAAGCTCCAGAAGAACGAGCGTTATCATTTATCACCCGTTGGACAATAGGATTGCACAGTACAATCCACACAAAAGAGACAAAATGAAGAATAGTTTTGATTTTCTTAGTTTGGAAGTTTATGACAATTTCAGTTATATTTTTTCTTCTGTGATAAAGCACGACAGTAACGCTGTCATTTTATGTAAAAAAAAAAAAAAAAAAAAATTTAAGGAAAAAACTAAAATGATCCAAACTCCAATAGAGAAGCTCTTAGATCCATTTGATCTGAATCAGGTGTGTTGGTGGAGAGAAATATATATATATATATATGTGTGTGTGTGTGTATATATAGTTACCATAAAAACATTGGAGGACATTGTCAGAAGAAACAAGGTATAGAATGAGAGAAAGTCATCAAGTCAACGCATGATTGGGTTTTAGTGGAATTAATGTGGAATCACACTTTACATTATTTTTATGTATTTTGTAAATAAAATAATGTTGGTCATTGGAGGCAATGAAAAACAATTTTTTTGATGTTTGTTCAATAAAAGTGAATTGGTTAACACAATTTGTTTGACATGAATGACTGAGTGGATCAAATAAACAGTCTATTTATTTTTATTTTATAATCTGAGTGGCGTTATGATTACAAGAAATCAGATTTTTACAGTTTTGTTTTGTTTTGTTTTCAACAGGGTGGCTTTAATGGTGTTAAGCGAACTGGGCTCCAGTTGCAGCAAAATCACATTTCTGTCATGTTTTTGCCACCCTGATCTCCTGGCGCTCATCATTGATTACTCGATCCACCTGCTGGCTTCCTAATTGCCTCTGCTACCTCATTCAGTTCACCTGGTTTCCTTTTCTCTCACTGCCTACTTAAGCTCCCTCCAATCCCTCCTTTTCTGCCAGATAATAATCAGACCTATGTCTAGTTTTGTTCCAGCGTTCTACGGATTGTTCCTCAGTTGCCGACCCTCTGCTTCATGCCCCTGGATTACCCTCCTTGCCTTGCCCTCGACGGACACCGCTACCTTTCGGATCTTCTGGTTACCGACCCTGCCTGTCTTTGGATCTCTGAGCCTTGTCTTTGCCTGGATGAGTATTTTGCCATCCTGTTTACCTCCCAGCTGTTGCCTGGTTTCTTCTGCAGACCATTCCCCTGGACTGATCTTCTGTTCATACTCCTCCACCAATAAACTGGTCATTTGTCCAGAACTCCCTGTGTGTGGCTGAATTACGGATCCTCAGGGTAACTCATTACACATTTCACTGAGAACTCTGGGAAGCTGCATGACAGTTTTACAGTGGTTACATCAGATAATGAGCAAAAAGGGGGAAAACTGGCAAAAAAAAGCAGGGATTTTAAAGAGGAAGAGTCACACTGAGAGCTAATGGCTGTGAAACTCTTGTGTGTCTCCTACTTTTTGTCTAAAGGGTCTTTAGTGCTTTCCTGCTGTGCCTTG
Source organism: Telmatherina bonti (assembly GCF_933228915.1). Lineage (NCBI taxonomy): Eukaryota > Metazoa > Chordata > Actinopteri > Atheriniformes > Telmatherinidae > Telmatherina > Telmatherina bonti. The sequence continues at coordinate 13,177,002 of NC_136627.1, read as the reverse complement.
CGGTTCGTCCCAAAAGCTTAGCCTTTTGTCCATTTTTGTGTTTTTCGTCCTCAATTTAATAACCATGTTTAATCAACTCATTTCAATTTCATTAGTGTATCCTCCATCTCCCTTATAGAGAGACCATTGATATATTTTCATTCACTTATTTGTTTATTCACTAAGAATTTAATTGTTTTAGATATATATTTTTATTTAATGTCTTATTAATTTATTTATTGATTTACTTATTAATTCCCTCAGCTCATAGGGGCCTGTCTTCCAGTATCTTCTGCTTCTTCTAATCCCAATTCTTTAGCAAGGCTCTGTGACAGTTAAATAGCCTTTAATTAACTTTATTTAGCGTAGCAGCTCACTCCCAACCCAGAATCAGCAGTCCACCGTTTTTCAGTTGACATTACAAATCGAACAATTTTAACAAGTTTTATTTTGATTTGTCACATTTTACCTAAATACAACTAGAAATGTGGTTTGAAACAAAGATCTAGCTTTTAGTGTCACAAAAATGTCACATTTTAACATTCAAGGCATTTATTTGTTTTAAAACATGTCTGAAGCATGTCATCAAACACATCTGCACTAGCTGGACCAGTGTGGTATCGGTACACTATTATTAATACCAAGTACGAGTACACACGCTTGGTATTGAGCCGATACTGATATCGGTGCATCCCAAGTTGCATCTATGCTGGTTAAACAGCTACAAGCGAGTCAGGTGGATGACAGGGTCTCTTTACTTGTTTAAGCAGATGCATTGTTTTCCTATCATGTCATTTTCTTTTTTTTTTTTCATCAAGTGGTTCATTCAAACTTTATCTTTGTGTAGCTCTTAAAGCTCCTGTAAGTCGTCAGATTGGAACAGTTGCCAGATTTATTTGGTGTTGAATGAGCTGTCAGAAGTAGATTTCTCAGTCTACATAATGCTACATTATACAGTGATGTCTTTAAAAGACACAAAAGTGCATTAGAAGCTTTTTGGTTATCAAATTGCATATTTCACATGATTATAATGTTTGATTATTTTGTTAATGCTGCTTAACATGAAACCGTGAGGTAAAATAAGGACAGATTAGTTTTTATACTATTTCCGTTTCTCCACCCACAGCAGTTCTTGCTTATGCTCCTTCTAAATATCTGGTTTCTGGATGCTGTAACAGATAGCACCATGGGGGAGCAGGACCAGGATGATTTCACATCCATTAAAGCCTACAAAGATTGCATTTATTGTTCTTGTCTTCTTTGGGGTGTGAAAAGTTGTTGCAGTCATTGGAGCCAATGCAGAGTTGACTTGCACATGCAATTGTTGTGTGTGCATTCACACTGAGCTGGCTGCTGATCTTTTTTGGCCAGGATGGTCGAAATAAGATTTACATTTGATATCAAAGCCAGCGAGCTGCTCGTTTTGTTTGTGAAAGTACTTCAGAGACAGAAAATACTCTCTAGCTTTGAGAACACTTTACACAAAACAATTGGCTTGAATGCACCAAGAATATTCCTATTTATTTACAGATTTGAAAATGTGCACATTGAAATGTACTGAGGATTATAATAGACGGTGTGTTTACGAAGACTAGGCTATTTCAAGTTGTGACACTGGTTCATGAGCCCAAACCAACAACCAGCGTGCATGCAGGGATGGCAGCTTAATGAGGGGATGCAATTTGGCCAAATATTTACATACGGAATTCCTCATCAGAAGATGAGGGTTTACTGAATCCCTTCCCTACAGGAGGTTACCACCAGGTTCTGCAAGATGTGACAGAACGCAAACATTATGTGTTTTAAAAATGATTGCGTCTGGCATTATCTCGCTGTGTGTTGTCAACATCAGAAAAACAAGCAAACAAACAAAAAAAAAAAAGAAACCTATTCCTGATATGATGTGAGGAATGAGACATGCTTTAGTTCCACTGATAATGTGTGTTCCTGCTTGTTTGGTGCAGCTTTTTGACACTATTTCCATTCTTTGTAACACTTCCCTTGACCTTTTAAAGCCCAGTTCGTCAATAGTTGGCAGACAGCTTTTAAACTCATTCCTCTGACTCTGAAATGACCTTTATGATTGGAGACTTGAAGAAGTTTTACCAGCTGACGCCACTCGGTGATTGTCGAGCTTAAGAAGACATCAGAGGACAAAGAGATTGCAGGAGAGTGCACTGATGAGTGTTTGAGAACTAAATTTAGTCCATGCTCAAGTGTCTGTGATGTGAATTAACCCCAGTGTGTAAAACCTGCATGGATTCATGAGGAACACAGGATCGCCACGTCTTTAACCCATTAGAAACCAGTGTAACATATGTGATGCATACAGTTTCTGAGACATTTGGAATCACTTTATGGTGCAAACTTTGCTCAAACTCCTTTAGAACACAACCATGTTTTGTCTTCTGTTCCTTAATGGACACATATTTTACATTTTGTCAAAGGGATAAACAAAGACTTTATGTTTAAAAAGAAATGACCTTATCTTTATGTGCTGGGTTTTTCATGGGTTAAAATGTAAACAAAAACACACAAAAAAACAGTCATATATCAAATGAGAAAGAATAGAGAAGAGAGAAGAGCTATGAAAATCTCTGTGACACTGCAGCATCCCGCCTTCTTTAAGTTGTTGTTCCCGTTTTGGCTTTTTCCTACTGAAGGGGTCGCCAAAGCAAATGGTTGTACCTGATGCCGCGCTGCATTTTTCAGGCTTGGGACTGACATTGGTGTCCCCCTCGGGGCTGCAGTGTAGGGTAGCAGAACTCAATCCACTGACCTTCGAATCACAGGACAACCGGCTCTTCCACCTGACCACTGCCACCCGCATCTGACTTTCTTCAAGTTCTACTTGCAAAAGACAACGTCAACGATTAGATCAGACTCTCAGAAGTTTGCCTTGTAATCCATCAGAGAGCCACCAAGCAGGAGCATCACGGGTTGATAGAAAAAAGGAGGAAACTAAAGGACATTGCAGAAATAAATCCTGTGACAAACAGGTTTTGTCCGCCGACATTGTTTCAGGAGAGGGATTTATAAACCTACAATGAAACTCGAGCCTTGTCACACTATAATCTGCTCACACACAGAACAGGTTCATGACAGGAGATGAAATGTGGCTTTCAGGTTTTGACATTCTTCTGCATGCTGCTCTCCTCAGCTGCCTCTTGGAAGCAGTAATCAGAAGTATGCGGAACAACCAGAGTGGTGGGTTTGTGCTTTAGCTTTGCTCAGCCTCAGAAGACACACACACAGTATAAAACGGACATAGATCTGCTTCGTGGTTGAGAGAAATATGTAAAATGGACAAGCTTGTGGTGTTTTTTTCTTTTTTTTTCTTTTCATTTGTGCTTCTTTGCAGCAGTTGTGTTTGTCTTTGTCCTCATTGTTATGATTTCAGTTCTCTAACCATAGTTGGTCCCTCCTGACTGGAGCTGACTTCAAATGAAATATATGTTTCATTGCATGTGTGTCCGTCTTCGCTGAGAAAAAGTCTTTTTGAAGGGGTGGAGTGTACTGAAACTCACTTTGTCCAAGATGTTTTGACCATCATTCCTGCTCCTCCTCCTTAGAGTTTGTGAATACCACTCAGAGTGGTACTTGAAGTGCTTCTTGTCTTAATACACAAAATATCAGCGCTTTAAAAACTGCAGTGTAAATTTCTCATCGTCTGCCGCATCCATTCAGTGATTTTCTACACTCAAGGTTCTCCTTTCAAGTCTTTTGAACAACTGACATTTTATTTGAACTATTTCAAGTATAAAGTTTCATTTTCTTTCCTTCTGTTTTATGGATACCGACTGGTCTTCTCCATCCTGCCTGCTCGACTGCAGAAATTAAAATACAGGTAAAACCCAATTAGTTTTTATATTAATGAGTCTTTAAAGTAGTAGTATCATCACTTGAGCAGTGTACTTAGATCAGTGTACTTAACAAGGTGCTCAGTGGTTTTCAGCACAGTGTCTTATATGCAGCTTGAAGTAACAAAAGGTTACTTTATTGCATTTTCCCAGCTGTCTGGAATGTTGAATTTTGATGAATGTTTCATTGCTTGTGGGCTGAGTCTAGTGTATTTACAGCCATATGGTTTGGTTGTTTTTTATTATTATGAATTGCATTAATTATGCTCAGCTGCCTCTGAGGCAGAGCTGCACATATCCCAGTAACGTCATTTTCGGAATACTAAAAGGCTCTGTCCAGAATTGTGGTTGGTGAGCCACATTTGAAGGACGTGTTGGAAAGTTGCACCCAGAGGGGCTTGCTATTATTCATGAAGAGGTCAGATTTTGCCTTGCTGTGACTTTTTAAACATTGATTGAGCAATTGTATGCGGAATACTCTAAATAAGCGCCTAAATGAGCCTTTGTATAGCGTGGTCGTGTTAAAATGCAGTGTATAATAGGATAGTAAACTGAATGGGAAAAGCCCAAAATCTCATGGTCCTTATATTTTTCATTTCACACAAACTTCTTTTACAGACTATTTTATTCACTAAAAGTATGTGATGCAATGTAATGCAACGTAAGATTTTCCAAAAGTTGACTGATATCGTGGTCTCCTGTGTGTTATGAACATTTTAAAAACCATACTCTGCCAGCTGAGCTGCAATTATTATTACTTAAAGGAATAAAAAAAAAAAAGAAATCAGTGACAATTTCATTGGCACATTGCTGGCCAGCAGTTTCTCTCGCATTTGTTTGAAATGTCAAATGACTCATAGTTTATATTTGCACAAGCCTTTAAGATTTATCCCAAAACAACCATGTAGTTGCACATATGCTCCATGTTGACTGCAGATGGATGTAGTAAAACCCGTGGTGTGTGATGGTGATGACGGTGTTAAAGGTAATCTCAGTGTTTGACATAAGTCAGATAAAGGATTTTATTCCAGAGATATGGTTGGACAAGACGGGCCAGTGGTTTTAATCTGGTGGGAGGACTTGGTCTGACAGGAAACGTGGAAGTGAAAAGGCTAACAAGTCTGTAGAGACTCGTCAGGGAAAAATCCTCAGGAGAACAACCTGAGGAGTCGGATTTTTCTATTCAGTCAAGGTCAGGAAATGCATCTAAATTCAGCAGCTGGATGCAGCAGTGTGAGAAAAACAAGATTGATGGCAGACTGAGGCTGGTAGATGGAAGGCAACATATGCACAGCAATGTGTTTTTGTGACTCAGGAGCAGAATGAGGGATCATCAGTTTGGCCACTAACAGGGAAGTTACTGATCCACAGGCTTTTACCCTACGGCTTGGCTGTCTTACAACATCAGTTCTGTACCATCATAATTTCTCCCAATGACTAGTATTTTAGCTGCCCATGGTGTTGACAATGTTGTGAAGAATAGATGTGGGCTGACAGAGAGAGTGGATAATACACTGGCTTAAGGAGAATCCTAGGGCCGTAAGTATGATATTTACATGAAGAGAGACCAGAAACTGGATGCAAGAAGTTACCGATACACCATTGGAGTCCATGTGGATTGGATTTGATTCCTTCATATGTGAGATTTGGTATCTGCAGAATTCAGAGGGCATATAAGCGTTTCAATTCCTCTGGGTCCATTCACATTTAATAATAAGCTAGACTTGATGCAACTGGGGACTTGGTGCAACAGGGGTTTGCTGTGTTTTTTCAGTCCCAGTTTTTCTTCCACTGTACCTCATCAATTACATCAGACTGTTGAAAAACATGCTCCTGTCTCCAACAGATGCTATACTGCACAAAATATTTTTAAAGACAAGACAAACAATGAACAAGAAGACTTGCTTATCTATGAAGGACAACTTCTGTTTATCCAGCATGGATGCAAAAAACATGGAGCTGCATCAAATCCATAGCAGTCTTGGGTTGAATACATTTCTACCAGAAACTTTATCGTGTTCTCCAACATCTAAGTCTGAGTGATTTTTCCAAGCTTGTCATTCTACATGCATACATGCTTTGGTTGCATTCACAATGCCCTGCATTGTACCTGCAATGTCTTGTGTTGTAATAAGTTTGCCATTTGGTTCACATGAAGCGGACTGAGACCTATGTTTATAGGCAGACCGGCCTTTTTCTTCCTTGAGCTTCACCAAAGTATGGTTGCACATTCACACCCTTCCCTAGTTAAGATCTTCCAAGTAGGGACATGTCCATCAGGCGGGGGAAACTGGGGACAAGGGACACCTCTCCAACCAGACTGGCCACCTCATTTGCAACCCATAAGCCAAGACAATTAATCAATTTTAATCAAACATCAACTGTAAAATGATGTTTTCACTGTGGAGATCAGATGTCTGAGTGTACTGAGTGCAGCAGCTTCTGCAGTTTGAGTGTAGGTTTCCACTCAGGTTAGCAAAAGAAGTAGTTTAAAGCATGGTAGACAGCAGAAATTGGTTTGTAGCTAAAGCTGATGAGAGGACAACATACAGTATGTCCCATTAAGTATTCAGTATTTTCCAAATCTGTGCTCCCGCCTGCATAACTTGTCAACTAGGCACATGAAATATGACTATAATCCATGACAAGATGAATTGAAATGCAGCTTCCAAACACTTTGTGGCGGTAATGTGCTAGTTAGTTGTTCAGCATGCTCCAGTGAGAAGAAGAAGACCCTCAGCTAGCCACTAGCCATTAGCCTCCAGCAAAAGTTATGAAGAAGAATTAAAAGCAAAGAAAAAAGACATCAAACATGGTTCCAAACCCAAGTAAAGGCTAAAATATTTTGCAAGAATCAAACAACTTATCACAACTGCTTAGTTACCAGGAGGTTTCTATGGAGTGTTAGCAAACGCTGTCCATCACTGAAGCTCTGATCTTTCCACACTAAAGCATCATCTAGAAACCAAACATGGAGAAAGACGACGGAACAAATAAAATCAAATGCAGGAAAGACCTGTCATGTCTTGCGAGTCTTATGAAGAGTTTATTAAATTAGGTAACTGTTCAATTGAATGTTTAAACATATAAATAAATGATACATTTTATTTACAGTTTATTTCATTGGAGCCTTTTTTTTTTGTAAATGTATTTTAAAAGCACCACTTTACTCATCAAATTTACATCTTTTTCCTCGGTTTTCTTTTTGTCAGACTAAAATTGAATTATTAGCAGATTTTATGTTGATATTGTGTTTAGAAGCCCAACCTGAGTTTTGAAATGTGTTTTTGTAGCTTTACTTTGTTCCATGAATTCTCAGCTGATCGTGTGTCTTTTTGTATGGACAGTTTTACAAACATGTGATACATAAATTTCTTTTTTACCATGTCATATTTGACAAGCTTGTCAAAGTGCAAGTGAATTTGGTTTAGTTATTGAATCCAAATAAAAACAAGTGAGCACAATTAAATCAGTACAGTGTTTATTTTCTAATGGGCTGCAGACCAGTTTGTACTGGAAAAGTGGGCAAGGATTGAAAAAAAAAAGGTTCAGAACCACTGGTCTAGACCATGGACTTCAAACTCCAGTCTCCGAGGGTCACGGTCCTCCAGATTGTCGATGCTACTTTTCTCGAGCACATCAAAATCCGATGCAATAAATACAGCAGGTTGTGGTCAAGATCTGCACAATGACCCATAAACTTGAGTCAGATCTGTGGGAGCAGGGGAACATCTAAAACCTGCAGGACAGTGGCCCTGTAAGGCCAGACTTTGGGTCTCTAGATAAATGTTTTAAACTATTTGCCCTGATATACAGCAGAATATGCCCTGGTATCAGCTCCACCTAACGCATGCCCCCTGGTGACTCATCAGAGTAAGAAGCTCGTATTATTTTGCTGACTTTCTGACTTGCTATGATAATGTAGGCATTTAACTCAACAAAGCTGTCCCCAAGGGGCCATCCATCCAGCTGTCTTTTATGCCTACTTAGTCCAACGTCAGAGCTCGGGGTGCTGGAGCCCGTCCCAGCAGCTGTCAGGTAAAATATGGGGTACACGCTGGGCAGGTCGCCAGTATGGGACAATTAAAACTTAAAACCCTCTTAGTGGTTTTGGAAGAGTCTTGGATTATACACTTAAAATGTTTATTAACTTAAAAAGATAAGTTAGTAAAAGCTTTACATTCATACACATTTTATTTCCTTTCATATGTAATATTTTCTGGCAAAATGAGGACTTCTAGCTTGTTAAAGCAGTGTTATTCAGCACAGAAATGATAATTAATATATATATATATTGTATATAAGTAATGCAGAAGAAGTGATCACAGATTAACAATTAGTCTAATCATTAATGATTAGGAGAGCAAACATATCGAAACCCATGTGCACACGACAGTGTGGCATTCTTTAAAATGTAGTATCTGTTTTTTTTTTTTTTAATCTATTTTACTCTTTTAAAAGATAAATTAAACAAAAAAGATTTAGTTTCATATCACTATTATACAGTAAGACATTTCTAATGTCCTTAATTTGAGCAATAAGAACCATGATTTATAACAGCTTCATTACTGAGTTCATATAACACATAAAAGAAGAGAAGGTAAACCAGGAGAATGAGTAGGAGAGATTTAGTCCATCGTATACGTGTTAAAAACTTTTACAACTGTAAGCTGCATGAAAAATTGCAGTATGACAGTTTAATAAAGTTAAAAGGTTTTTGCTTCAGTTCTACACTCACGGCTGTCATGGTCAGACGTCTGTCAGAGCTGTAGGATGGAACAAGAGGAGAAGGAAGATGAGTGAGAGAAAAAGCCTTTTGAGTCACACAGACAAAAAGGAAGGGAATATATGCCCTTATACATTATTGGTATTTTCCACAAAGACTTTGGTCCTTTGTTGGTGAAGGACATTACTTGTGCTGCACACTTTGATAAGATGTAAATGAAATAAAAGAGCTATAAAATCATAGTTTAGTCTAGCATTGACATGCAAACGAGAAGAGCTTGGTTCATCATCCCATATTGTTATTTTACATTAATAAAAGTAACATGTGTAGTATAAAATAGTGCCAGTTTCTTTTGTTTATTTTAAATATAGACTTTTAAGAGTTTATATATAATGATGTTAATATAAAACTGGACTGAGAAGTTGGCATGGTGGAAAAGTGAAAAGCTGTCATCTCTTTGCTCAAGCATGTTGATATTCTGCAGCCAATTGCTGGTCCCAGAGTCTGAAGGGTCCATCTGTAAGTTCACAATACGTTGACTTAAATACAACTGGAAAAAGAAGTTGATGTCAGCCCCTGATTGAATATGATAAATTTTAGTAAAATAACATGTCAAAAATGTCAGCAGTCGCTGTTCAGTAATTGATGAAAACATTGTACTTCAGGGCAAAACTGACCAAAACTGAGATCTCTTAAATGATTCAGATTCAGGAAATTCTTGCATTGTGACATTAAAATGCCAAAGAAGAATGCACACTAACAAAATAAAATGACCATGGAGATCACATTTTATCATGTGGGGAAAATGTAGAAACAATTTAATCCAAAGTGCTACTTTTTGTTGGTTTGATGACTGTTCTGAAGATGCATCTCCTGTTTTACAACCTTGCCTTCATTCATACCAGTTAAACCAAAATTCCCAACATTTACCATATAGTCAGGCATTTGAGGCAATTTCATAAGATGTCAGGGTGTCAGCCATCAACATCCTGAGAAAAGATGGATGGAGCTTCTGTGACATCATCTGTAGGTTTCTGAAAAGCCAAAGTGAAGTTCACGAGGCTGTTCCCATCGTTATCATCACCTGTCAATCAAAAGGACACGCCCCCAACTTCCCAATTTGGAGATGAAATTACTTCATTTTTAATTAATTTTTGACTTTATCAAAACACATCATTCAATTTTTATCCCTTTGCATTGTTCTGGACTTTAAGCTGACGGTCTATGGTTGCTCTTTTCACTCCACAGAGGGAGAGTTTCATAAAGGGCTTCAATATCATTACAAACACTGTGATGTCCAATGATTTCATGCAGTGGATACACAGTGCTCACACACCTTGCAGTTTCATGTTGGCAGGTCAGTGCATTAATTTAACAGTATGTATAAGAAGCTGATTTCCATTCTATCCCGAATGCCACAATCAGAACATTTTCACAAGACAAGTTTTCATTAATATTGATTAAATAACAGCAATATTTTTAAGGAAACAGTGTCTCCATTCTGGGGTGGCATGTAAGGTTGCAAGCACTGTGGCCTGGTAATAAACAGATTTTTTTATTTATTTGTTTTTTTTTTTTATCTACTAAAGTGATTTTGTTAACCATAATATTAATTCACTTTATTATAAAAGGTTAAAAGTGCTTGTGTGTTTTAGGTTCAGGTAGAACATCTTACTTCTTTTACCTTGTTAGCATGTTACACAGCAAAGCTACAATAGCCAGGTAGCAATGGACTATTTCCTGTCTTTTTAGCTTTTCCATCTTCTGTATTTCATACAGCCAGGGTTAAGGTGCGATGCACCGGACTGCTTCAAAGCATTAAGCAGGTAGTAACTGATGCTTGATTATTATTATAGATATTTTAGATGATTAACATGGGAAATACCACAGTACCACTGTTCATAGCATCTCCAAGGTATTACACCAATCTGTTTATTGTGACGTCTGACTCCAGTTCAGGGTTGTGGGGAGTTGGAGTCCATCCCAACAATTAGCAGACATAAGACAGGTTGCCAGTCCATCGCTGGTACACACAAAGACACAAACACAGTCACACTCACTCCAGGGAATAATCAGTGACCAGTTTATCTAATATGCATGCCTTTGGATGATTTTAGGAAGCCAGAGTCCCGAGAGAACCCAGGCATACACGGGGAGAACATGCACACTCCACCCAGAAAGTTTAAACCCCTCCCCTGCAAAGACTCAAACCAACAACTTTCTTGCTGTCAGGCTGCAGCTCTAACCTCCACACCACTGTGCAGCCCCAAAAACAGAAAAACACTGAGTCATTAACATATAGATATGTGTTTGTGGTTACTTTAAACTCTTCAGGGTAACTGACTTTATTACACCTATACTGCCAAAAGTACTATTAGCTACTTCTGTCTTGTTTTTAATACCGATAAACAGAGTGCAATGTTCACTGAAACAGAACGGTGGGTTTAGTTCTTGAAAATAGCTTCCTACTTTTAAAGACAATAAACTGAATAAAGACAACCTGAGTTACTAAACTGCTCTTGATTGAAAGACTGAAGTCATTACTTCTGTGTTTACAGAATCTGGATTCCCAACTCACTCTTGCATGGACTAAAGGCAGCATGTCAGTATTTAATTCCTTTTCTTTCATTAACACGATTCATTTGGGGAGTTTGAGAGGTTGAGGGTCACTGCTGATACTCAGTTCTCACATTTTCAGTTCTTGGAAAATTGTTTCTGTGTTTTATGTTTTAAATATTAAACAGACCTATTTTAAATGAACTTCTAAAGCATATTCTGAAATTAACGTTTTTATCATTGATGTCAACTGTGAGCAACTCTCTCTCTCTCTACATATATGTATATATACTGTATATATATAGATAGATAGATAGATAGATAGATAGATAGATAGATAGATAGATATAGATAGATATATATATATATATAATGTTTTGCAGATTATATATGGATCTTTTTATGCTTTAAAGGAATAATAAAATGAAAAAAAAATGCAGAGACAACGATGGACTCGCTGGCAATGACTTCTAAGAGCTGAAGTATATCAGTGCAAAAAAGGGTTTAAAGTAGCAGATACCACCAGCAGATAGGACATGTTTTAAGGCTGCAGTTATGGACTAAAGTTCCGAAATGTTCCCATCCATTTATAATTCTTTGTTCATTAAGTTTATTTACTAAACCCCTATGAAAACTATGAAAAGATTTTTCCATTACATTTATACCAGAAGGTATTCTGAGTTATTATGAGCTAACAGTTCAGAAGTGCCATTAAGTCTGACAATAACTGTGAAGCTATCAAGTTTTAGCAGCACCCAGGAACAAATCAGCCTGGCGGTAAAATGCTTTACTCTGCATCAGTGCAGCTGACAGTCCTCTTTAGTCTACACTGGATCTTTTCTCTGTTCATTTACATCATCTGATTTCACAGATTCCTCTCACTTCGACCATGACTGTACTTAATAGAGCTGATTTAGCTTCTCCCAGGGAGCTGGGAGTGGAATCAATTAGCTTCTTTTGTCTCTCTCTGGGGGCCACAACCTAGAAAAGTGTACACTCTGACCAAGCATACTGGATCTGCTTTTATACCCAAGCTCTGAAATAGCAAAGCGTTCTGGATGGCACGTGCCAGATAGGGGACAGAACAAGACAGGTAAAGAGACTTAGGGACAAAGAGTTGAAGACAATTTGGGTAAAAGGATGGAAAGAAATAAAAAGCCCACCATGATAAAAAATAAGAGCCCACACACATATAAACTGGAATTGGCACCAGTATTTTTTCTTTTATCTGTAATTACAGGGTAAGACAGTGAAGAAATAATCATTTTAAATCCATGCTATTAAGCAATATCATTGTAATCACCTGCTTAATTGTAACTTTGAGCAGAAAAGGCCTGACCTGGACTCCACTAGACTTCTGAATGTATGCTCTGGTACATGGCACCAGGCCAGCAGATTCATTAAGTCCTGTACATGGTGAGATCTGGCATCCATAAATTGGATTTATTTGTCCTGCAGATAGAAACTTGATTAGATTAGATCTGGAGCTGTTGGAGGCCGAATCAATGCCTAGAACTTCTTAGCGTGCTATTATAGACTCCCACCAGGAAAGGCCTTTTAATGTAAGGGTGTATTTAATCAGTAATAATATTTCGTGGGCATTTCATGTGAAAGTTTTACCCATGTGAACAGCAGAACTCAAAGTTTCCCGACAGAGCTCTCCATGCCCATGCCCATGCCTAGCAACCAGGCATGGGCACCAAACAAATAATTCCATTAATATGCTTGGATGCAACTAGCTTCTTTAGAAATGGCTTTTTATGGCTTTCCCTCCTTGTGGAGGGTCAATGATAATCTTCTGGACATCTGTCAAGTCAGCAGTCCTCACCATGATTGTGTAGCCATCTGACCCAGACTGAGAGACCATTTAAAGGTTTAGGATACCTTTGCATGTATTTTGAGTTAATTAGTTGATCAGGGTGTGACACCATGACTTTTTTTAGATTGAAGTTTTTTACAATATTCTAATTTTCTGAGACACTGCATTTTGGGTTTTCATTATCTATAAGCTACAATTATCAAAATTTCAAGGATTGAATATTTGAAATGTTTCACTCTATGTGTAATGAATCTATAAATATATATAGGTTTCACATTCTGAAATGAGTGACAAAAGATATTGAAATTTTCTGTGATGTACCTGTAAGCATGGCTCCAACTCTGACCAAGCAATCGGGAAATCCTTCAGAAAGTTTCTCATTTCTCATCAACCCATTATAGAGCTGCATCTGGCAATTCATACTTGATTAATCAAGCATAAATTATTTGTATTGAACTTATATAGAAACTAAATGCTTTATGAAAAAAAAAATCTATAAATTCATTCATTCTCTGCTGCTTACTTGAGGTAGGATCATGAAGGCAATAGGTTCAGGAGGAATACCCCGACACCCCTCTCCCCAGTGACACTCTCTTCAAGGATCCCAATGCATTTATGTCAGAAAGGAATATAATCCCTTCAGTGGCTCCCGGATCTTCCCCAAGCTCTTCTCCCAGTAGGAAAAATTGGCTCCAATGGGAGGTGACCAGAAGGAATCCTGATCAGATGAAACCACCTCAGCTGAATCCTTTCGATAAGAAGGAGCAACAGCTCCCTGCCAGGCTGGCTTTGGATCTCTGAGCTTCTTAGCCACTCTCTCCAACTGATCCCGGCTGCCTTCTGAAAAAAGCTCATTTCAGCCACTTGTATCTGTGGCTCGTGACCATAGGTGAGGGATGGAACAGGCCGACCAGTAAATTGAGAGCTTTGCCTTTCTTTTCAGCTCTCACATCACTGCAACCCGACCTTGGTGGATCATGCAAATGTTACGTAACCACAATGTGCATCTTCATTGTGTAGTCACACCTGCTCATATAAATAAGAATGAACAGACTTTATACATTATAGTTCTGTAGATGAAAACCAACAAAACAATCATGAAACATCAGTCTTAGTGCCACCAGAATGAGAGTAATGGCGTCAGCTCGGCCAACCCCATGACTATTTTCTTACTCCACCAGTGGTAGAATATTACCCAAAGCACTACATTGGCTGCTGGTTTCTTCTCAGGGGTACAATGTCTTTTTTCTTTCCTTATAATGTGAAGGAATGGATGATTTATCAGGCCAAGCTTTTACTACAGTTCTTTAGTGTATTTCTAATGCTCAAATGCTCATTTTTGTCACGTTCGGCAGTAGATGTTGGCTTTTTTTTTCCAGCAATTTAAGCTACAGTTGCTCTTTGACTCAAACAATATGCCAGCCTTTGTTACCCACATGCATCAGTGACCTGCCCATGACTGTCTCTAGTTCACCAGATTTCCCTCTTTGGACCACTTTTGGCTTGTCATAACCCTAGCAGACTGTCAGAAGCTGTGGAGATGCACTGACACAGCCATATAGCCACTACAACTCGCCTCTTGTCAAACTCACATCCTTAAACTTGCCCTTTTTCTATGCTTCTGACACATAAACTTCAAGGACAGGCTGTTCACTTGCTTCCTGATTTATTCCTACCACTTCCAAATGCCATTGTACTGAGAAAATCAATGTTTTTTTTCCACTTTAAATGTCAGTAGTCATAATGTTATGGCTGATCAGTGCATGTGATCAGTGTTTTGCCAAACAGTCGACTTGTGATGCATTCTCTTTAAGGCTCTTCTCGCTCATACTTTGTAGCTCTTTTCATTTTGGTCTCCTCTCTACGCCCCCACATCTACTTTTTTATTCAGCTCATGCAGAGCTTGCTGCTTGGCCTGAATTTTAAAAAGCTGAAGGGATATTACCTCAGAGGGTTTGCCTTTTAAGTTTGTAAAACTTTGAATTCTTCTACATGGTAAAAATTAGAACCCAGCATCCGAGTGCAGCTCCAACAGATTAACATGTTTGACTCGTAAATTTTGTCGTTCTGACGGCAACAACTCCGAAACCAGACAAAAGCACAATCATACCATTACTGTCGCAGTCTTGGAGGCTAGACTCTATATGACTGACTGTAGTGTGATATCGGATGACGCATCTCACTGCTGGTCGAACCAACCAAAGTGATGAGAAGATGACGGATGCGGATTTGGTCTATCACTCATCTTCATTATATCTGTGATTTGGTGACAGTGTCTGCTTCCTCCTTCTTTTTGTTCCAGTGCTCTTCATCTTCCACAGCTCAGCTGCTCATTCAACCA
The DNA here is from genome assembly GCF_933228915.1 of Telmatherina bonti. Taxonomy (NCBI): domain Eukaryota; kingdom Metazoa; phylum Chordata; class Actinopteri; order Atheriniformes; family Telmatherinidae; genus Telmatherina; species Telmatherina bonti. The sequence continues at coordinate 13,161,721 of NC_136627.1, read as the reverse complement.
CAATATATGTGCATGTGCTGTGTGTGCAGTCTGAGCTATGAGAAATTATCTATGGCACACATTTTCCTTTCAGCTTTCTTGCACTGTTTTTGGGTGTAGTTAAAAAGAAAAATGTACCAGCATAATAATAACTGTGCTGCAAGTTTTTTTTTTTTTGTTTTTTTTTTACTAAATTAAGCTGTAGGTTTTGAAACTTAAAAGCAGCTTTTGTGAGAAGAAAAACAGAAGAAAAAAATGTTGTGATGTAAAATGTTCATTTCATTTGAAAATTAAATGATCAAAGATCTAAATCTACTCCGTCTGCTTCCGTTTTCTTATCTAACAGAACTTGTAATTAAAGTTCCCACAAGCTGAGTCTCCTGCTGTTCATTTAAACCTGTGTTTTGTTGTTGGCTGATAACTAGCTGCTGAGAAAGCTGATAAAATCAACATTTTATTCATTAATTGTCTGACTGTTTTCTTTTATTTTTTTACTCAAAATACTTGGATGAATATTTATCATTGTTTGTTGTGAATTATTATTATTATTATTATTATTATTATTATTATTATTATTATTATTATTATTATTATTGTTGTTGTTGTTGTTGTTGTTATTGTTATTGTTATTTATTCAATGTTTATTAGACTTTCTTTTTTAAAGTTTTGATTCCAACAAAATAATCTGTTTTTCATCCTTTTTCCCATTTATTAGTTTTCTATATCTGTCTTTTGGCAGAAGGGGGTTACACAGGTACACAGATCATATGATGGAATTTAAAAATTGGAATTATTTAAGTTGTATTTTTCCATTAATATTTTAATAAAAACTGGATTAAATTGTACCCTTCTTTTATAATTCATCATCCACCCAGCATCCTGTCTCTTTTCCGAGTTCTCTCCAGCCAGTAAAAGTCAGTCTCATTTTGAGTCTTGGCTTATTTTAAGAGCACTGTCTTTATTTTTTTTTCCTTGCTTTTTCTGACAATATCCTCTTGTGTTTCTTAAATGAATCAGCTTCAGTTCACCTCCAAGTGTGTTGATATTGAGTCATTGGTATTTTATGTGGTTCTGTGAAGCAAAATACTGCTGTCACACGATTCCCCAGGCTGGAAACAAAACATTGTGAAGTGTGATTTCTTAGTCCTTTGAAGCTGCAGGGCAACAACTGTGCATACTTAATATCAGCATGCCATCAAAATGAGTCAGAAGGACAGAATTTTAAGGTCAGAGAACAAAAAAATGGATATGGTGATACAATCCAGCATATCTGAGCTTAGAAATGTGAGGCAATATTCCTTTTTTCTTCATCTTACTTTTGTGCCGTATTGTGATAATAAAACCATAAAAGATGGATTCAAAGAAATGCTTTGAAAATGAATAGAGAGGTAGAAAGAAAAAGCACAGCAGTCAGGAATATGATTTTCAAAAGCAAATGAACTGCCTTTATTTCCAGCTGGAAGGCTTCCATGGCATTGATGTTTGCCTTGTAATAAGCTCTGCTGAAAGCAGGTTTTCCCTCATTTCTTTTTGAGAAAACACTTGGGTCAGCGTTGCATTTCTTTTGCATGAATATTTGCTATAGTCCTCAAAACCATTGCATGAAATTAAGGCAGAACACTTTTAAAATTTATTTGGTAATACTAAAGTAGAGTCTGGAAGTTTCCAACCTCCTTTTATTTAATGTATTTTACTTGCAAAGAGCCAGATGTTGGTGTAGTTTTTTAAAGTGACCTTGAACAACACTTTTCCATGTTTTTGAAGGTCTTTAAAAGCTTTTCTGAGGAAAATGACCATTATTTTTCACTGATTTCAAGTCAAGTCCTTGTATCTGACTATTTTCAGTCTTTTTGATTCTGAAGCCAATTAATGCAACCTTCAAGAATTAAAAAGGCACCTACCTCAAGAGAAGAGCCTGTGTAGTTTTGAAACACTGGATAACACATAAACAGGTGAAGAATTTTCTGTGCACAAAATGCTCTTGGGCAACTTGTTTATAGCAGCCTGTCACATAAACACTGTATAACTGCATCATTAGATGAACAGCATTTGAAGGTAATGTCCTTAAAAATTAAGAGGGGGTGGGCGGGGTCTGGCTAAGATCTGGCAGAGGAACATTGGAAATGTTCATGGTTGTCAAGAAGTCATTCTTTTGGAGGGAAACAAAGCGAAAAGGGCAACATACAATACAGTCAAAAGGACGCATTTCCACAGATCTACACTGCACAAAGTCAGCCTAAAAAACAAAAAATAAAAAAGACAAAAATTAGGTAAATGTTGCTTAAAATAAGATAAATTATCTGCCAACAGAACAAGAAAACTTGGCTTATCAAGACTTCCCAAAACAAGTAAAAAATACTCTTAAAACAAGAGGAATTCTCTGTCATAAAAGCTAAGAATTATCTTACCTTTAAAAAAAATAAGCGTAATATGTGTACTCAATTTAAGGTTTTTAATCTTACTTAGATTTCAGTTTTTGCAGTGTAATAGACAAATAGTGTTTGACCAGCACTGTATGTCGAAGTGTCTTTGGATCAGACACTAAACCTAATGTTCCCATTGACATGTAAATACAATCACTTTACCATTTTAGTAATTTTCTTTTTCTTTTTTTCTTTTTTTTTCTTTTTTTTTCTTCCAAGAACTGGATTGAAAATCAGTGGTGGTCTTACATGACTCCCTCCTGGATCCACAACCTCAATAGCATTGTGGGGTCTTCTTGACAGAGAACGGAGCAAAATGGAGCTGACAAACAAAGAAGAGCTTTGGAATGGCCTTCAAGAAGCCTGGAGAGCTAAAACCTGTTCAAAGAAACTAAACATGTCTAAGAGTGTTCAGACTGGTCACACCAAATGATGATTTGCAAGCATTGCTTATTTAAATAAATCAATGCACTTTCCTGGCTTCCTGGCTGTACATAAAGTTTGCTTGATAGTTTCGTACAGAGAAACCAAACACCTCAACTAGCAACACCAACAAATCACATTCATTATTTCAATTTTGCCATAAAAAAGAAGAATAAAACTTTGCTCTCGTCTCACCTGGTCTGTTATCTATTAATCGCCTCAACTCTGACTCAGGTTTATTTGAAGAAAATTGAAATTTCAATATTTCACTCTAATATCCAGATTTTTAAATGTCTTCCGCCTCAGCTGTTGTTGTCACAATTGTCCCCCATGTTGAAAAGGTAATTGTATTTCATACTTTGTTAAGGTGATTTTATGGTTTAATTAATTCTTAATTCTTATTGGCTCATTGTATTCACCTTAGTCTGGGCTCCACAATGGGAGTTTACATTAGTTACTTGCATTGAATGGGTTCTTCCTGTTTTGTAGGACAAAGGAACAAACATGAAATGCCTTCCTGCATTTTGTACTAACCCATAGGCTACAGTTACCTCTGTATACTTACGCAAGAAGTACAACATTCATTCACTGATAGGTAGGAACACACAAGTAGATGACTGTTGTGCAATGGCACTAGAGACCACTTTTACTGTGATCTCTGAGCAGCCTTTCTTTGATCGGTCTTTAATTAGATTGTCAGATCATGGTAGAAAGGGAATATGAGTTTTGGGACTAAACCAGGATTGTCAGTTCTTTCACATCTTTCAGAATGTGCCAGGAACATGTGTATCCATGTTTGTGCAAAGATGTATACAGCCTCAGTCGACAGATGCTGTGTGAATGCAACCACACAGTAAATACAGTGTTGGTTAAGCTCACCCAAGGTTGGTTTATTGTGGTGGTTAGACATTATTAATACTCTCTCCATAAATAATAATTTCATTTAATAGTCTGAAATGCTTTTAGCGTCTTGAATTGGCAAACATTTTCTCAAAGAGATGTTTTACTTCACAAGTTGACTTAAATGATGTAGAAATGAAAACCAATATTGCACTGTCACCTGACCACGACCTTCATGGGGCAAATGCTGCTTTCAGTAGTAGTCCAGAAAATTGCACTAATTTCACTTATGAACCACAAAATCCAACATGGCTGCACCGCACAAAAAGAAACTGATAGCAATAAAATAGTAGTTATCGCTTCTTTCAGTTATTGTCTCAATGAATCTGTTGCCTTCATCATTTATCAGTAAACCAATTGTGTTGATGTTTTCTTGTACAAAATACACAATTTGGGCTTAGAACAGTAATAATAAGTAGCTGGTTCATGAGCAGAACATCATTTCCTGCCAAACTTGCAGGATAAATAAAACATTGTAAAACAGAAAATCTTGATGTGATGACTTGACATAAAAATTTACACTGGATCCTTTCTGATCCTTTCTTGGTAGTTAGGCCTTTAAATAAGCATCTAAATGGATGTTTTAAAGGAACCAGAGGACGTTAGAAAGATATGTAAGATGTCAAAGGAAGACATGGGGTGTGTCTCAATCAGCGCACTAACACTACTTCGTGTACTATATTTATGTGCGTAGTGCGTTTACCCTGATATTTACACGTAAAACTCAGTGCACTGAAATTACCTGGATGCTGCCCTAAACCCGCCTATAAATGTAGTGTAAAACGATGGACACTGCACATACTAAATTGACGCCATTTTGCTGACGTAGTGGAAGAGGATGTGCTTTCGATCAGTTTCCCAGTGATGAATATTGGCGGCAATTAACACTGGACCAGGCGGGGATAAATTTGTATAAATGTAAGTATTAAATTATTCCGTTATGATTCTGATGTATACTGCAGCCTGCTAACATATCCCCGACGACAGTTATGGATTTGATCATTTGTTTGAGGCTGCGGTTGCCAGTTAGCACATGTAAATGTTAGCTGTTTTTAGCCGGTGTAGTGCATGTAAATAGGTTATACGTTATACAAATTAATAATGTTATAGATTCTGTATGTTCATTGATCATTGTTGAACTTCCAGACTAAGCATTGCGGTGTCTATGAAGTAAACTACTAATACCGATATAGCGCCAGCTTTTAGATAGCCAGCCTGTTACCACTGATGCCATGAATCTGCATCGTATTTACGTTAAAGAAAATATGGAAGAATCAGGAGACAACAGTGTTTTCTTTATACAATGAATGTCTTTATATACATATATATATATATATATATATATATATATATATATATATATAGAGAGAGAGAGAGAGAGAGAGAGATAGAGAGAGAGAGAGAGAGAGAGAGCTCTTCTTCACATCCTTCACAGCTATCTTTTTTTCAACTGATCAAATTTCAATCAGGGACAGACGAGGTGGAGTCATGTAGAAGAAAGTTACAGACCTCAGGCTTCCTACACTAATAATCACACCAATTCACTACTATGTTTATTTTACATCTATAGTTTCTCGTTCAGTCTTACCAGTCCAGATCTGACCCATAAAATGTCATAATGTAAAAATGTGCCTAAAGACATTCATATCAAGCGAAAACATAGTTGTCTCGTGATTCTTCATATTTTACACACATATATATATATATATATATATATATATATATATATATATATATATATATATATATATATATATATATATATATATATATATATATATATATATATATATATATATATATATATATATATATATATGGAGGATGTGAAGAAGAGCTCTCTCTCTCTCTCTCTCTCTCTCTCTCTCTCTGTCTCTGTATATATATATATATATATATATATATATATTAGTTTATATATATATAAACTTAATGAACAAAGAATTATAAATGGATGGGAAAATTTGGGAACTTTAGTCCATAACTGCTGCCTTAAAACATGTCCTATCTGCTGGTGGTATCTGCTACTTTAAACTCTTTTTTGCACTGATATACTTCAGCTCTATATATATCTATATATATATATATAAAAATATATATATATATATATATATATATATATATATATATATATATATATATATATATATATATATATATATAGATAGATAGATAGATAGATAGATAGATAGATAGATAGATAGATAGATAGATAGATAGATAGATAGATAGATAGATAAGAAGTTGTAGTTGCTGCTGAATGTTTAGTGTGTTTTGTTTTGTTTATGGTTTTGAATTGATCATTACAAAATATTTCATTATATTTGAAAATGTAAAGAAAATTTTGTTGTACATCTTCATTACATAGAGACACACACAATTTGTTTCCGATTGGCCAAATTATTTATTTTTTGGATTTAAATGCAATCATGATCTGGGGAGTAACATAACATTGTCATCCTCTGCCTCTCATCAGCCTCACAGACGGTTCCTGGAGATGCTGCTGGTCCTGCTGGTTGTTCCCCAGCTGCCCTTCTGACATCTTCATCATCATCTGGCTCCAGAAAGTCATGCTCATGCAGATGTTGTGGAGGACAGTGCATGTACTGCACCTCCCCTTTAAGAAGATGGACCTCCACCTGGTCTCTAGGACCCTGAAAGACCTCTGCACACACACCTGGCTTTTGACAGGCAGCAGTTGAAGCAAGCTTGCAGGTGGTTTTCAGAGAGGTTGCAAAAAGCACGTCATGAGGCGGATGGACTGCTACAAGCAGGGGGAGATTCAATAAAGGATTCAATAAAATGTTTCAATAACAAGTTTGCGTCATCCCTGTGTTTGAGCATCTTCTTTACAGCTTTACATTCCCTATATTATCATTTATAATCTGTTTCCTGTTGCTTAATGTGCACAGTATCAGATTAAACGCTAATTAAAACAGATGTGTTTCATGTAAAGAACATTTTTTCCACTGAAAATATGTTTGCATATTTAAAAGCTGTTTTATTAGTGTTTTGATTTGCACTTTATTATACTAATAAGCAAGGGAGACATGCAAAACACATGACAGTCTGATGTAGCTTTGCATTGTCAACAACTGAGCAAGAACACTATAGGTCATAAAATATGATGACATACATAACATATGTTTGCCCGATTTGTTCATTTATTCGTTAGAACTTCTTACAAAGAATTTAGTGGGACTGTCTCTAAAACGGTAAGCCAATGATGAGGGCTGGGGCTGGCGATAGGCACGCACTCTAGGCACCAATGCAGGCAGGTCATAACACGTTAAAATAAATAAATATAATATGTACCAACTCATGTTCAGCCAATCGGAGGAGGATCCTGCATCACCTTTGAATGCAGTGTAATTTCATGACGAGTACCAAATTAATTCTCGCAATTTAGCACTGTGTTTTACTTTTGGCGGCAGAAGAATTGTGGTCTAATGCGAGTACATCACTACAGGTAAGTGCACTACGTCTAGTGTTCCATTTGGGACAGCACTTACCCACCATAGTGCACACTACAGAAAAAAGTGTGCAGTTCGCGCTACACACTACATTCCAGCGCACTAACAAACTGAGACACACTCATTGGCTCATCAGGACAAAATAATTACCAACTGAAGGAAGAAGAATAGTTCATAATAAATGAAGAAAAACTAGATTTCACTTATTTGTATGACTTAGAGTCATAGATACGTCTACTGTAATGACATATTATAGTAGTGGGTTTTAATCAAAATAAAATAAAATGTCTACATGGATGACGCCTTTTACACCAGTTGTTACACGACTGATTTATTTCCTTGGCATTATAAAAGTACATTTTTCCTTTAAAATGGTACACAGCTGCATCCCCCCCAGAAATGCGTCTCAGTGTGAGTTGCTTCTTAATCATGGCCGGAAGTGATTCGTCTTTCATTTTTCATTTTTAACCTTTGCACCTGCATTGCATCTTTTCTTCCGCTTATTTTGCACTCCTTTTCCTTCCTGCTCTATTTCAGTTTCACACATTCCTCTGATCTACAGGAGGCAGTAATGCACCAGGATGTATGGTGCTCTGCTGAGCCCCTCTACAGATGGGGAGATGGTGTGGCACTGATAAGATGAAAAGGTAGTGGAGTAAGATTGCACTGTGGGTGCCAATAGGTTAAAGCTTGTGTTTGTGTGATGAGGCATGTGATGTTTTTTTTCTATAAAGAGGGAGGGGAGGCAGAGATGGTCCCAGTGTTAATCTGCTGTCAGCCTCTGGGTTTTGTATCTCTCTGTAGGACCTGTCTAGTTCAATAAAACTGGATGTTTGGAAGCACAATAGCTTATAAATTTAGAGTAAGGAGAACCTCAGAGGGTTCGACAGTTATTGGCTGTTTATGCTCTGGCTCTGAACGTTGATAGAGATGCACTTTGACAAGGACCCATCTCTGAAATCTCACCTTTCTCTCACCTTTCGGTCTCCTGTTGTGCATATTTCTCTTCACAGCCTTACCTCCCCACCACCACCCACACACACACACACATACACACACACACACACTTACTGTAAAATAATCTGCACTTGTTGAGCAACTTTTACACCTGGTCTAGTTTTTGCAAAACGTTTGGCAATGTGTTTGTTATTCACTCATTCAACCACATCGTGCTTTTTACCACACATGATCTCTGACTAGTACAGAATGCGGTTTCTCTGCAGTCATACCCAGACGCCGAGCATATAGATGATGATATGAGAAACATGCTGCTTAAATTTTCTCATATATATGACCTGAGCAAGGCCAATTCTGCTGTCAAAATAACACCTAATGGAAGAAAAAAGCATATTTGTTGCAGGGAAATTGCATTTTTATTTCTTTATATTTTGTTTCCAATCAGCAAGACTTTATTGTACTCTTATTATAATTGTTTTTTCAGGATATTGTTACCAGCAGCCTGACACAAAGCCATAATTTGTTAAGGCTTTCTAAATAAATCCAAAGATAAAAAAAAAAAAATGGCATGAAAGGGGATTTTTGCATCAACAAGGTAATTACTGGAGAGTTATTTCCAAAAAAAAACCCTTAAATGTCAGGATGTCATTAGAAATTCTGGTAAACTGGGCAAATGGAGGACAATAGAAATGGCATTCACAAATAACTAAATTGATTTGTATGCCTTTGTTTGATCAATATATACATAATCTGCAGCAGATGGATGCTCTTTTAGAGTTAGGAAAAATCCCACAAATATCTGACACAAGACCTTATATGCATTCAGTTGTTACAGCTACTTTCTGCTGAAGCATCATTAGGAATGGTCTCCAGGAAAAGGTGGATGTCAAGAAGACATTTTGAAGCAGTAGAAACTGAGATGAAATGTTGAGATGTACCAAATTACAAAGGAACTGCAGTGCAAATCAGTGGAAACAGGTCTTACAGAGTTATGGTTCCTCCCCAGAGCCCAGACTTTACCTTTATTAAAGCAATGGGATCGTCTTGACGGAGAATGGAACAAAAGGCAGCAACATCCAATAAGAAGCTTTCGAATGCCCTCCAAGAAACTCTTCACAATATATTTTAATACAGAATAAGGTGTCAAGAATTTCGTATGGAGGATTTATTTGAACAGCACTGAATACACTCTTGCTAGTTTGTCTGGTTTTTATTTGCTCCAAATATGACTTAAAGTACAAAGACAAAGCATTTGAGAAAATAGATGTAAAAAACAGTTATTGAAATAAAGCTAAAAATCCACTTATAATGTGACTTCCATATGTGGGATGTCTGTACGACCGTCATATTAGACTCCACGCAGAGCTTTGAGCACCTGACCAGCAACTCAGATTCTCATATATTCACATTGATTTCATTTGAAATGTTCAGCTCCACCCAGTTCTCTCTCTATATGCCTCTCTTCTTTTAATATTCCCTCTGCAAGCCAGCCAAAATGTAAGCTAACCAAATCAATATTTAACATAGCACATTCCGTAGATCAGATGCTACGCATGATGCTTCAAAAATATTCAGAAAGTGAAGAAGATTAAGGGGAATAATAAATCTCTTCCTGTAGATCACCTTGAATCAGTGCTGGAGAGACGTGTCAAAGCTGGCAGGGAGCTGCAAACTGCTTGTCACAGTGATACTCTCCACAGAGCTGAAGAAAGCATACAATGTTACAAATTTAGCATGTTATGGAAAAATAAAGCACACTTGGTACTTAGTACTCAGTATATACATATATATATATATATATATATATATATATATATATATATATATATATATATATATATATCATTTTGGCATGAAAACTTTCTGCTCTATTGAAATGCTGAAAGCTTTATCAAGCTGCTTTCTAACTTTCTAGCAGCTTTTACGAGCCTGAGATATTGCAGATTCACATATTTAATATTACATTTCATCTGTGTGGGAGAACTGCCTGTTTCAGTCTACACAGCTCCATTTTAGATTTAGTTATGATTGTCATTTTCAATGACATTTACCTTACAAGGCAAATTTCACATCAGTGTGATACGCTCTAGAAATGTAGAGTTTGAAATGTTGAGTGAAAAATGAATAGCCACATTTTTTAAGCAGACTTTTTTTTCCATTGTGATTGAAATAAGTGAGATTTAAGCGTTCAGGTCAATTGTCTACATGTGATGTGATGTGAGCTATTCCGGTCTAGTGTTTATATGTGACACTACATTTTTCAGAACCGCTGTCTTACAGCTGTGTGACATGTGCAGATCTAACACTATGTGATCATGGAAGTCTGTCTATTTATCTTGTTTTCTTACTAGTTGTGAAATAATGTCAAGTTCTTTTAAAGTCTGTATGAAAAGCAAACTCATCAGAGTGTGTTCCCAAAAGGACGTTCAACAAACTCTGAGTCTACTCAGAAAGTCTGGGTTAACTTACAATTAGTGTTTTTGGGTCCAGATCAGCTGCTTTTACTTGGTTCCATCAACTCATCCATCATCAGTGGAGCTCCAATACCTGGATTCACCATGGCAACCACTCAAAAAAGCTAGTTATTTTACTAAACTTCAAACAGTGCTGTTTGATAAGCCATTGAAATTATACTCCCTCGTTTGTTTGAGTTCTGGAGAATCTGTTTTTCTTTTACATAAATAATTGGGCATTAATTCAGCTTCTAAATCTAAAAAGTTGCATTGGTATGAACAACACATCAAACAGCTGCTTCGGGTAGGAGGAGACAGATAGAAACCAGGCACGTGTGTGAGCTCTGGGGTTAGGTAGGCATGTGGTTGTAAATTGCACCGGACACACAAATGATAAATTAAATGTGTAGGCAGGTAAGTCCCTGCATGTGCAAAAGTGCATAGTCGCAAAAATATGAGAGGAAGAGGCAGTGCAGGACTGTGCCTACGGCCTCGACCATACAGCGCAAAGGTGAGTTATGCAGCTTCTCTGCCTGGCCAAGAGGAGGTGCTCAGTCCTTTTTATTGAGTTATGTAAAGCACTAAATGCCATCAGTTTCAAATTGATAGGTACTACAGGTTATAGGAAATTATCATCTGAAAGACTATAAAAAAAATGATGAAAAACGAAAGTGAAAAAATATATAAACTAATTATTAAAATGGAATGATTCTATTTATTTATTTCTGTCTTGGGTAGGTACTGCCTACCCTGACTGCACACCACTGGTAGAAACTCAGGCTTCTATTTCGTTAAGCACATGCACACGCAGGATAAACCCACTAGCGATAGTCTTAAGTCCATACTCATACAATCTGTGGTTACAGTACTTTTCTTTGTGGTAAACTTGCCAGCAAGGAGGTATACTTCACAGAGTCCATTACCATTGGGACAAACTTGGTCTAAGACATTACCTCGCTTTATGGAACACAAAACCCAGAGTTCTTCCCAACTCCGGGTTAACATACTCACAATTTCAACATAACCCACTTTCTGGAAAAGGCTCCATGTTTGTGTGCTTTAAGCTATATTTTCAAGTGAGTAACTTGAGCAACACTGCACATGTAACAGAGCATGCACAGACAAAGCAACGTACCTGATAACGTTCTCTTTCACTGTTTACATGTCAAAACTTTACTTTTAATGGGATTTGGACACAGACCAGTGCATCCCTATAAAACTCCATTTGTTTTCTGCCAGTTCATTCTGATTAACATGTTTATAAGGAAAGCTTTTAATTGGTGTGGACCATAAACTGTATATAAAGAGATGGATGTAGCCTCCTGACGTCACCCATGGGTTTCTGAAGAGCTGAATTGTCAATCAAAGGGACAGACCCTGAAATATGCCGAATTTGAGATTAAATTACTTTTAAATGGGAGAGTTAGAAAAAAAATCACTCCCACCACAGTTGTCATGAAGGTAAACCTGACCTATTAAACCTAAAATGGAGTTTTGAACCAGGCTGTAAACATGTTTATTTCTGCTGTGAAGTTGGTCTTTTTAACATGGGATTCTATGGGGATTTGCTCTGTTTTGGAGCCAGCCCCTAGGGGATGAAGGAGGAACTGCAACTTTATGCACTTCAGCATAGGCTTCACTTTTAACCGCCGAAGGCTCCGTCCATCTTTCACATACGGTCTATGGTTTGGACTTGTAAACTATTGTGAACATTAAGCGCTATGTAACCAGACAAACATTTTTTTCTTTTAAGAGATTATATATGTTAAGTAGTCACGAAGGGTTAACCCAATAGGAAGCGTGACACTAAGAAAGAAAATAGGCCCAACCCAAATTGGGTGGGGGGGGTTACCACCATTGCCAAAAAAAAAAGGAATTACGGGAATTACGTAAAAGCGGAAGTTACGTCACAGCGGAAGTAAACAGCATTGCGGTCCCAGGGGACAGATAGAAAAACGTGGAAGCGGTGTTCAAGAAGTTTGTGAAGTAAGTAAAACTAACACTAAATAATGGTGGGGCTGTGAAGTGAAATCTTGATTGTCAAACAATTTATTCCTGCGACTCTTCTGCCATTAAGTAAACATTAGAGCTGCGAAGCGTTTGATATAATTAAAAGATCGCCATCTGTCGGCTGTACGCGCGCAATACATTCGCGGAGGCGCGTTCACGACGCTGTTCATCTTTGGCCCAGTGCTGGAAGCATCAAGAAAGTTTTCTTCTACTTTTACCATGAACAAAGATAAACAGAAACTTTAAGTTAGTTTGATTTTGGTAATGTAATATCACTTAATCCACACAACTCATATTGTGTGGATTTAGCAGCTAAATCCGTTTTTAAACGGGAAACGCAGTAAAAGCGGTTGTGATAATTGGGATAGTGACCAGTTCACTTTGTGTATAAAGTGGTTTCGTAAATGATGGAAATCACCTCAAAGCGGTGAAACAGACCACCCTAGTCCTTCCAACCTTTCCTTGAAATAGGTTTACACTTATCAAACATACTCCTTTTGGTGTTATCACGTTAATTGTTAGCGGCACATCCGCTTCATAAGAGCTATACAGAGTCGCGCACGAGCTTGAGCTGGCATCACGTGATGATGGTAAAAATTGGCTATGCCGCCATGCCGCTTTTATGCGTATTGAAGTCAATGAAAATGTCTTCTTGATTTTAATGCTAACCAGTTCAGTGGTGCATACATGTTACAGTGATTTGTTTTGTAAGGACACCTCAGTAAAAATCTACACAGACTATGATAAATAACATTGAGAGAATGGAGGGTTGTATCAGAGGTGTTCTGGTAAACAACATCAGCATGGTCAAGTATTGGAAGAATTAACTGAGTTAATACACACCTCCTAGAAATGTTCAACTTTCTGTGCAATTACCTGATAATATTTCATTTCTTTTATTACAGGGGATAAAAGTAAGAATGTATTGTCCTTTTTGTGGAGTCAGCCTGCCTTTTCTAACCCCATTTTGCAGTTCATGTGGCAAGGACATCAAATTTTTGGGCCATAATGATACAACTAACACAACTGAAGGTAGTGTTTTTTGTTTTTTAATTTCTAAATTAAGTGTGACATTACTGTACAGAATGATTTCTCAGTGACGCATCTTCTTTCTTAATGAAATGTGGTTCTACTTTGAACCAGAGAGACCAGCGGAAAGTGCAAAGAAGCCGTTCTACAATTTGAGGACTTTAAAAAAGAAGGGGAGGTGGTCCCATTTAAAAAGGAGAGCATGGTTGAAAGAGAGTGATGTGAAGGTAACTTCAAAGGATTTTTTGTGTATTTGTATTGTGTTCCTGAACCTGATTATAGTAGGGTTTTTTTTTTATTTTTTTATCTCTGTCTCTCTATAGATTTCAATAGGCCTTATGGAACTGAACAATGGAGTGCTAAAACCTGTAAGGGGAACAGCCCTCCCCCTTGTAGTGAGTCCTGAGTCGGATGCTAAGCACTTGCAAAAAGCTGCTGTGCAAAAATTGAAAGATTTCAACTACAATTTAGAAGGTGGTCCTTACTTTTTGCTCTACCCTGACGGTACAAGGATCATTAACATACCAGGAACAGAAACACCATTCACCCTGAAGCGTTTCAAGCAAGCAGTGCGAAAGACGTACCAACGCATCACATTGTACATTTGTGCAGCCTCAGATTTCTTTAAGTACTGTAAGTAGTCCTGAAGATAATAACAAAATAGTCATGCAGAGCTTTTTTCAGTTGATTTGCTTTCAGTAAAATATCTAAGTTTAAATGATATATCTGATGTTGTATCTCACAGCTCAGTCCTCTGCAGATACTGATTCTAAAGAGATGGATACAAACAGAAGTCCTGCGATATTCAGTTCAGCCAATACTGTGGTGAGTGTAACACTGCAAATCTGGATTGTAGTTTCTTTCCAAAGACTCAACAAGCCAACAGAATTACAGATGCAATCTTACTGCATCTTTGAAATTGCAGGAAGCTTAACATATTTTTAGTGTTCAACGCAAACGCTTATCTACAGAGATTCTGTGTCACTCTGATGTTAATTATAGTCACAACTACTTTAAAAACCTTCACTGTTTTCATAACAGTATGATATACTGTGCATATGGATTGCATCTTTCTTTGTTAGAAGAGTGCATTTATTTCTGATTTCTCTAAGTTTGCTAAAATTTTTATTATTTCTGTAATAGACGTTTCTTCCGGACTCAGGAACATCAAAGTGTGTACTGGAACCTGTATGCTTGAGGTATTACTTTCTATTCTCCAAATGCTAAGTCTAACGATTGCTTTGCCACATTAACCAAGTGAAATTTTGTGTTTGTTTCTCAGAAAATACACAAAACTTTATGCACCAGCTGTAGTGGAGGATCACACAGACTGTTGTGCTGATGTGGGCAGCGGCGATACTCAAAAGAATGCAGAGTAAGAAAATGTTCTTTCTGGTATAGTATCATGTTGTATGAACTTAATGAAGGTACATGGTTATAATCCAGCTATCTTAGGGTTTTTTGGAAACAATTGCAAACTTGATGTTCCAGATCGACTGCAGGTTTAACATTTCCCACTCTGCCATCTGGAATGAATCTATCAGAGGGTTGAAACAGGCAACACAAGGTGCCATACCAGCGGTTTTTGTTGCAAAAACAACAAAGAAATACAACACAAAAAGACTATTTAAAAGCTCGATGTGGACTATCATCTGATTGATTTCATCTACCATTGGTGTGAGAGCAAAGCAGCATTGCTTTGTATTGAAGACATTGATAACCAGTCAGCAGAGATTCAGCTTTAGTTTAGATGTACACTAGACCACAGATTGATAGTACAGAGACGCTGGTGAATTTGTGTTAATGTAGGCTACACTACATCATTTTGATCAGTGGAATGAAGCATAAGTATATGCAGGCTGGCTCTTATCTGTTATTTATGCCACACATTTTTCTCACACATGCTTTCTGCTTGTCTACTGGTGCTCACCTGCATGTGAGCATGCACGTCTTTGCTCATTGAGGCAGAGGAGGCTTGTGTCTCCATGACCATGTACAGTTACAAAGCACATCAGACCATTTTTAAACACTGTCATTTAGTGTTTATGGAAGAAATGCACAGAGACCTCAGTCTGGTTTTGCTAAAGTTCTGGTGTGTGATCTCCAAAAAGGGGGTTTCACTGCTTTTTGGAGACCCTGACCACATTAAGCAAGGCGAGGCAAGTTTTATTTATATAGCATAATTTCAACAGGATGATCCAAAGTGCAGAGACAATAAAACTTTAGAAAGTAAAAAGCATAATTTAACAGTAAAAACAAGAAAGCAAGGAATAAGAAATACAATTAAAAAAAGAAATATGCAGATTTGGAATTGAAATAAACTTAAAACCGCTTTGAATAAACATTACTAAAATGCATCTGAGAACAGTCGGGTCTTTAACCTCGATTTAAATAGGCTGAGTGTTTCAGATGATCTGAGACTTTCTGGGAGTTTGTTCCAGACATGAGGAGCATAGACCCTCCTTGCAGCTTCTCCATGTCTTGTTTTGACTCTAGGAATTGATTAAAAAAAAAATAAAAAACCTGATCCTGTTGACCTGAGGGGTCTGGTAGGGTCATATTGGGACAGGAGGTCTGTGATTAGACCAGGTCCTTCTGTAAAACTGCAAGACTTCAGAAATTTACATCTGGACTGGAAATTCCTTAACAAAGTTCAGTTTATAATTTGTGAAAACTTTTAATCTATTTGTAAAAATGCAAATAAGGGGTCATTTTATATGTTTTGCCATCCAACATACACTTAGACCATGGCGTAGGATGTTCATATCTAGGCCAAAAGATGCAACAAAGCGGCTAAATTTGTTGACAAAGTTTGTGATTTGTGAAACCTTTAGCTTTTTGTGAAAGAAAGAGCTCAGACTCTGGATTTTATTTATTTATTTATTTATTTTGCTTTAACCCCTGTGAACATCTCCGAAAAAATAAAACAAGGACTCCCCTATAAAATTTTACTTTGTCTATAAAACAGTAGGTTCTGTTTTTTGGGGAATGTTGAAGGAAAACTGTATTCATCCATTCCATCTTTGTAATATGGTCTAGTATGGTAACTACTTCTTTCCTTCAGCAGCATCCAGGGAGTGTGAATGTAGGCAGATGATTGCCATGTCCATGGTACATGGTGGACCTGATCCAAAATGTCTTTGTATCTCCAAGCAGTTCCGTTTCAGCACATCTATAAGATACATCACACATGACAAAATGGAAAAAGCGCTTCTGCAGCATTGATGGAGGGTGGGAAAGGCAACATCCTTGTCCATATAAAACTTTCTGCCGTGATAGCTTTATGATATTGTTATTTATGATTACATTTTCCACATGAGTCAAAGGCTTCCTATGCTGACCGAGAATTCTTCCTTGCTGGAGAGCCTGTAGGATTTGGCTGGACAGAGCAGCACCATGTTGGAAATTGCAATATATTTCAAATTCATTGATTCATTGAACTGTTGTGCTTGGCTGCCACTATGTTAATTAATTTTTTTTGTAGAAAAGTTTAGGTTCGCTGGAGGTCGGCACACAGAAAACACACACACACCGCTATGATGCTAGAATAAATGTATCTTTTTATTATTATTCCCCACAGAGCATAGCAAAATACATCACACACCGCTATGGTGCTAGAATAAATGTATCTTTTTATTATTATTTCCCGCAGCGCATAGCAAAATACATCAGTTCAGAGTTGAGCTTAAGCACGCAGTTACAATAGTGCAGTCTCTTACCGATGACACTTGGACTGAAGAGCCGACAGTCCCCGGTCAGAGCAGCTCCAACTCGACTGGGCGTCCGTACGTAACCCGCAGCTGACTCTGCCGGGGGGAGAAATCTCCTTTTTTAAATTCGGTTCGTGGGAGAAAGGAGAGCTTCAACAGCCGCTCCCTTCCCACGCCGGTTTCGAAATTCAGCGACATGAGAAAACCAGCGGCTGCCACTTCCCAGTGTGTCGCTGAGCACAAACATAAAACAAGGTGCATAAGCACACGAACATGGTTAAAATACAAGCAGCAGAATTCAGGGTCGAGTCAGGACACCAGTATTTCTAAGCATTTTCTATACACTGAGCTATGATCCTGCATTTACACACTGGTCTCAGGTTTTACATAATGATTTTATATAATGAATTTATATACCAGTTAAGGAAGTGACCTTTGTTAGTGGGCCATTTCGATGCTCTTTAGTTTTTACCCTAGAATGAAGGTATGGTGACTCTCTGGAAACTCTCCGGCAGAGCCCAGTACTTTTTCAATTAGTTGCGCTGGTGTGCCTTACTTTAAAGTAAATTTAACTGCACCCCAATTTTTTACAGCTCTTACACCTTGTGATTTTTGCTATTTTAGCAAATTTCAGCAAACGTTTAGCAAACTTCTAAGCAAAAATGCAATTTTTTCTATTTTTGTCAGATTTCAGGCTATTTTAAGTTTACTTTTTCATCATCAGCTAAATATGGGCATGTGTAATGATACTTGATTTTATTGTGATTTGAATTATTGTGAACAGAAGTGTGATGTAGAAAAATGTTTGTTTTTCGCAGAAATGTTGACTTGGACCAAAGGCATTATATTTAAGGACAAACCAAGTTCCTGTTTCACTGAATTTAATTAAACTAACTTTTCAAACTTTGAAATGGATCATGAGGCTGTGCTGTCAATGGCAAATTCACAATTAATCTTTTTCCTGCTAGTGATGTATTTAGACTTGAGGGGGGGGGGGGGGTAACAACAACTTAAATCTTTCTGACAGCCTGTCAGCCACAGAAGAACTCCTAGAGGAGACTCGAATCCTGTCAGCTCAGGTGATGTCACACAGACGAGTGGGAGGAGTGGTCATCATGTATTTAACTGACATTCAGCTTTTATTGTTTATTTAACTCAGACTCTGAGAAAAACACCCACATGTGGGGAAATACATATTTTATTGTTAATAACAGTTTCTTTGTAAATTCTTTGATTTTCGCTTCTGTCGTTCTTTGCTCCGATAGGAAGTAATCATTGATAAAGGAACGCTGCATCATCCTTTGTTTACATAAAAAATCACACTAAACAACATTATTCATTTATAACAGCACATACCTGCATTTATAAACACTTATCTATTATCAGTGTTTCTCTCATATGTCAGTGAGACATCACTGACAACACCATTCACCACTGTTGTGATCCAACTGGTGCTTATGTGTTGGGACTTTTGTATTGTGGGGACCCTTTTGGGCCACCATATGTTTAACATTCTTGGCAAATCTCCACCCCTCAACCTACAAAGAAGGTCATGTTCTGCATGGCGGAACATTACACACACTTCTTAAGTTTCTGCAGCCAGCCAGCATCAGATCTGAGAGATGTGGTGTGACTGCTTCTGCGGGGGTTGAGGCTGATAAGAATCAATAAAACAGTTTCGGCTGTTCTGTGGCTATAAACCTGTAAAGAGAGAAGAATGGGTCTGATTAGAGAATCTGGTCACATCTCGCAGAGCAGTGGAGGGAAGCGGCAGCAGGACCGCCATCTACTTATAGGAAAGAGCTGAAGCATTTGTCTGTTCTTTTGGGAAATCAGGGACAGATTTTAATCCAGTAAGACTGCTCTATGTGTAGGTATTCATTAATTAGAAGGGTGTGATGATGGCACAGTAGCTTTCTGACTTAACTTCAGAATCTTTTTTACTAGCCAGAGAGTTTTGTGGTTTCTCTGGTTCAAAACTTATTACGGTCACAGTCAGTGGTTGTAACCTATTAAAGGGTAACATATCCCTAAGCTGTAGTTTATTCGAGGTCAACACTTACATGTTATAATAATGAGATTTGCAGTGCATAAATGAAAATTAGAAAAGATTTAATAAAAGATTTCATCATCCCCTTGAACCACTTTATCGGAGGTTGTAGCCAAATAATTACAGAGGAAGGCAAGTTTAGAATTTGTTCAGGTTGTTGAGTTGTGTTTGGGAAAATTGCAACTGCATTTTTCACTGTGGGTCAACATGTAGCAGGTGTTTTATACAAAACACCCGAGAAATTGTAATTCCCTGTTTGATGGATTGATATGAGTTGTTACAAGCAGGGTAACTGAAGCTGGCTGCTGTCCACTTTTTGTCAAGTTTCATCGAACTCACGCTGATTGAAGGCATGCAGCTGATTCCCAGTTGGTCCTTAAGGGCAGCAGTCCTGTAAGTTGTAGATGCTTCCCTGCTCCAATACACCTGATTCAAATCAAATGGATCAAATAGCCTATCAAGTTCTGTATGCTTGCACATTAATTTCAATCAGATCTGTTGGGCAGAGGAATATCTAATACATGCGAGATGAGAACCACCTGGAGGTTTCTCAAAGCTTCCCAAGACAACAAAGAACCAATATCTCATATTAGTTGTCTAATTTTACACCTCAGGTAATCTAATCAATATTTAGCAGTTGAGCAACATGTTATATACAAGTACGTACGGTCAGTAAAAATCTTCAGAATAAAAAAATAAAATACAAAAATTGTTAAATGTAGTGAAAAAGCTAAGAAGAAGAAGGAGTTAGACCTGCTAGTGAAAAGGTGCTCAAGTCCGGTGTTTCAGATGCGACCCTTCTGTAACACACCTGAATCTTTGAGTGGCTTGTTACCGGGCCTCTGCAGGCCTGAATGACATGCGGATGAGAGAATTCAGCCACGTGATTCAGGTGTGTTGGAGAAGGGATTCATTCATAAAAGTTGCAGGATTGTAGACCTATGGGTGCATTAAGTTATTGTTCTATAGTTCTTGGAGCTGCAACCATATTGACATGATCTCCGTTATTAACGAGGTTCAACTAAAAGTAGTTTCAGACGATCTAAGGCATGGAAGGGGCAAAGTTAGTCCTCAAGGATCAAGGCCCTTGTTTTTCTATTTTTCATGCTGTACCACACCTGAACCATACTTTAGGGTCAACATGCGTTGACAAAAGTCAACAAGAAGCTATCTATGGAAGACATTTAAGTTGAATCTGGTGCACTGGAATCAGAGAAAAATCTAAAACTTCCAAGACTGCTGCCCCCAAAGACCTCACCCATCCTTGATCTAAGGGATTTGCAGTCCAAGGCTTAGAAATATATTCACGTGAACTCCATGTAAAGCTTTATACACATAGGAAATATGAAAAAAATAAAATCTTTATTTAAGTGGGAGCCATCAGAGTATTGAAAAAAAAAAAACTTGAATAAATGTCATAAATCTGTGTGAAAAGTTAGTGCAGTTATTTTTCAGCATTATTCATGTTTGGTTGACATTCATTCCAACAGTAAATGCCTCTAAGCCTTTTCCCGTAGCTGCATCTTAATTATGGAAACAAACTAATAAAACAGGGTCTGGGGATCAACCATTTTTGCAATGTGCTGCTCCCAACAATACAACTTTTTTGTTTTCCTCCGAGGCTATTTGTGTGTAAGAGACTGAATGAGAAGAAACCCATGTTAGTTTCCTGCTTCGGTAATTGGGACGAACAAATTGCCTGTTTAAAGAGAAAACAGCCCCCTTTTGCGTTGGAGGGGGCTCAGCGTTTGTTTCTGAATGAATGGTAGGTTCACTGCAAACCGGCTCCTATTAGCTTTGGGACTATTTTGCAGTCTGACATATGCAACTTGGTTGTTGAACAATTCTATTTTGAAACACATTTTCACATGTTAGCAAGGAGAAACCACAGTGAATTAATCATGCCAAACAAATGAGACTGGCTGTGATTTGGGGAGAAAAGCTGAAGATAGAAATGAAAGATTCTACTAATTTACCAATGTGGACGTTCAACAGTTCATTTTTTTTAAAAACTACTTCACCAAGAGCAGCAGCAATCAGTGTTACAAGCTAGAAGACCGAACAAGACCGATATATGCGTGGGTCCATTTACTCTGGCTTTTTCCCACCATCGAAAGACATGCATGTTAGGTAATTTGGCTGCTATAAATTGTCCTTAGAAGTGAGTGGGAGCATGAATGGTTGTATGTCTTTCTGTGCTGGCCTTGTGATGGACTGGTGACCTGTCCAGGGTGTACCCTGCTTCTTGCCTAATGATTGCTGGGATCGGCTCCAGCTCCTCCATGACTCTTAATTGGACTAAGTGGTTAAGAAAACAGATGGATGGATAGCCCCATAAGAATGTGCCCTTTCCCTTCTGTACCAGGTTGGAAGCGTAATAAAAAAAAGCCATTTTCAAGACCAGCCTGTAAACCTACTAAATTCTGCTCCAATTGACTAATGGCCATTTTTTTTGTAGCCTGAAAGGTTCCCATGTTAGATGGACTTGTTTTATAGTATTGAATCATGGCATCAGCGTGGAAGCCAAGTTCCCTGTCAGACAGACAACTTCTACAACCAGATCATTACTGGTACCACTGAGCATAGAAGTAATAGTTCTAGCAGAGCACAGGGAAATAGACAATGGAGATTCACTCGGACGGCTTGAGCTGCTGGCAGCCCGCCAACATACTTGCTGTAACTGGATGGTAAATTTTATGTTTGCCAGTGGGGAACAAGGATTGTATCAAGCGCTTTGTCAGTTTTTCACCTTCCTCTTTCTCATCCATACATTGTGATCCTTTTTCTCAAGGTTGCCTCTCAGGCGACACAATCGTGACATCACCTTCCAGACTGTTTGCTTGCATTTACAATGCAAAGGCACATTTGTGAGAGAAGGACGGTGGCACAAAGACAGATAAAGAGAGTCTCTAATGAGAAGGAAAGAAATGGGCTTTAGTGCTGATGTCTAAAGTGAGTCAGGTATATACTCTCTTACCCTTTCTCTCTATGCCAGGGGTTTTAAAAAGAGCCCTGATAAGCAGTGGCAGTTATTTATATGGTAATTCACCAAAGCAACACATTGCACATTAAAATACACACAGTTTAGCAAAGTGGAAATGAGATATTCTGCGTTTCTTGTGTTGGATTTGTGTGTGTTTGTGTGCGCCATACTGAATTTGTGTTTGGCATTATGAGGAGTACAAGGAAGCTTTATATGTCACAGATTCATCCCACATTAGTGGCTCCTCTTCCCTTTGTTTCATAAGAGCCACTGTCTAAGGGTTAAGTGTGCAAATCTGTCAGAGTAATTGCATCTTCTTTTCAGCACAGTTTTAATCAATAGAAATAAACACTATTTCTACAATCTCAGCTGCTGGCAGTGTGGAAGGCGTGCAGCATCTTGGAGTCAGGCATGCTCTGTGAGAGGGTCACCATGCTTTTGCAAGCTGTGTCCTTCTAGCTCACAACATTTTCCTTGAATATGCAGTTATTTAACAAATAAAACAGGATGAACTGTTAACAGGAATTAAACAAAACCTACATGAATTGATTTAAATAGGAAATGAGTAAATTGGTAGATCTTGGGCCCCAATTTGTAGCAGTTTTAAGTACAGTTAAGAACAGAAAAAAAAACCTTAACTTTCTTATTGTTCATGCTTGATTGCGTTAAAGCCACATTTGTTTGCATTGTGGCTCTTTGCACTAACACACAGACTTTGATAGTCTACATACTAAAGATGTGGGGTCCTATAAAATACATTTTATTTTTTCCCAGATTCTGTGTTTTTAGTTTTATTTTTTGGGAATTCTGTTTTTCTCCATTATATTTTTTGATAATCCCATTTTTTCACGTTTTACTCCTATTTT
The DNA here is from genome assembly GCF_933228915.1 of Telmatherina bonti. NCBI lineage: Eukaryota > Metazoa > Chordata > Actinopteri > Atheriniformes > Telmatherinidae > Telmatherina > Telmatherina bonti. The sequence goes on along the minus strand of NC_136627.1, from coordinate 13,138,465 downwards.
ACTACCAACACACTACCACATTGTTTTTTTTATTTAAATAACAAAAATGTACACAAATAAATAGAAATTACCTTTAAATTTATTGATGTGACAGACTTCATCAATACAGTAACTTACACATTAAAGAAGTACATTAAAGTGCATCAGAAATAAGCTCTAATTTATGCAGTTGAAGTGATGAACACATTTCTTTTATACTTAACCATCTAGTATATTAAAGTGCATCACAACTTGCACCAAGTTATGCAGTTGAAGTAACAAAAGGCACACTTCCTCAATTCTTAACCATCTAGCAAATTAAAGTGCATCAAAAACAAGCACCAAGAAATTAACTTTAGTTGACTTGTCATAAAACGGCAAAACATTTTGAACTTCTGCAAAAGTAATGAAATTAAATGAAAAATACTTTATTAATCCCCAAAGGGAAATTCAATGACGTTAAGAAAGTCATTAATAATAACTTTAACAAATTATTTAAGCTGGTGGACTAGTTAGTCCTTGTGAGTTACTTTCTCTTCAAGTGTTCCACCTATCAGAGACATCACCATTGAAATACATGATTGCCAGTCTCTTAGTATTGAGTCCAGTGAGTGTCTCTCTCTTGTTAATAAGAAGAGTTTTGAATTTACTGAAGCTCCGCTCACAATCAACTGAGCTGACTGGGAAGTAGATGGAAGGTACTGCAATCTCTGCAACTCTTGGGAATCTTGCCCTCAGGCCTTTCCAGTAGTTTGCAAGCTCCATATCAGTTGGTAGAGGGTCCCTGGAAACACATTGCTGAAAGGCCATCCACTGCTCACTGAGCTCTGCTGAGTAGTTAGCCATGGGCTTTAGTGTTGAGTAGGCTTCAATCTGCTTTTCCAATGCTGGATCCTGTCTAGGATCAAATATCCTGATCAGTCTGTGCACATCTCTGGCTGGATGTGTGTCCCAGTCCTTTGAGAACTTTGTTAAAGCCAAATGAAAGGCATCATGAAGATAATCCAGCACGTTCCTCTTCTCTTTTACACCCATTTTCCTCAGTAGCTCATCTGTCTTGGGCCCATAAGCACATGTTTTGGCGGTTCCATTAACTAAGTAGGAGCCAAGATTCTCCATCACATTGTATGCAGACACAGCTGTGGGTCTGGTGGTTCCTTCCAGGATGGTCAGAGATGAATGTTAGCTTGAGAATGAGGGTCTGAACCTTCAGCTTCATTTCCAACTGGATGGAGGATGTTCCTGACTGCCATGCCGGTTGACTCTTCTGCCAACAAAAGCAGGTGAACATGCTCTGCATGATATTTGACAGCCTCAAACCAGCTATTCAATCTGGTACACACTGGGCCAGGAGGAACCTTGGCCTGCACACACTCTTTGTTAATGAGGAATGTCACCCATCTTTGCTTTCTGGCAGGCTTCTTGAAAAAGACACATCTCATCCACGTTACAAGTGAGGTAGCATCAGAGCAGTATATGTAATGCTGCCAGGTCTCACCCACCAGATTGATGATATGGCAGAGGCAGGTAACATGGACACTGTTTGACATCACTCCTTTCAGAACCTCCCTGTATGCTTTCAGACAGTAGATGGCATTATCTGTGACCACTACAGGTATCATTCAGATTCAGACTGTTGCTATGGAGAGAGGCTAGTATGGCTTGAGATATTGAGTAGTTGCATTTATCCATGAAGACAACATCCACCAGAAAGTATTGGGTTTTTTTTAACTCCTGTGATAAAAGAAGATGAAAACAATGGTTTACACAAGTAATACTAAATGTGTTTCATTTATTGACAGAAATTATTGTTATTAGTAATAAGAGTAAAAATATCAATGACTGTTCTGACACGATTTGGATTTGATAACTTTACTTTGAACATGTAAATTAGAATATCAGTAAAAAAATAGGTAAATGGACAATATTTTCACTCCTATTATAATTTTATTAGCATGAATACTTTAATTTACATCATTTTATATCCAGATAACGAAATACATAACGTTATAATTTTTTTTTTTGTAATTTTAATGAATGATTGATTTATATAAAATTGCAGCGGGGAAATGAAATTACATATGAAACAAATGAAAGATAGTATGCAATGAATATTTCTTTTCTTTAGAGCCTCCCCCCCCCCCCCAAGTAAAAAAAAAAAAGTGAGGCGCAGGCTAACATCTGCCATTAAAATTCAACATGTTGCAGTCGTCTTCTGTATAACAGTAACACCACCCAGACTTCTTTTGTAGCGTCATGTACTTTAAGATGCTTTTAAGTATTTTTCTTTATCTCAGGCAGACAATAGAAAATATGTTAGCACAAATATTGCTAAAGGCCTGCCTATTCCTATTGCATATAAAAAATAAACTGAGCACTTCTGATGTGTAAAGAGCACAGAAAAGGGCAAAATACCAAATGTAAGCTTTGAAGTTTTAAGTGCAACAATATCAAGCTGACAATATAAAAATACAAAATCTATCAATTGAAGTAAATAAATCATTCCTTCAAGTTCAAGCAGCAAACAAAAAAACAGTTCGAGATGCCCTAAAATTAATATTGGCTACAAAATAGCAGAGAAATAAACATGGAGTCTCTCAAGTTTACAGTATTGCTGCAAAAGATACAATATATTACACATACATATGAGGTATATGAGGTAAACAAAAGTACTTCAAGTAGCCTGGATGTGAACTATTTAAAAAAAAAAAAAAAGCAAAATCTCAGGCTTCTACGGGTTGAGTGCTAGAAATGTAAGCTTGTCAACTCTTGCTGGTTTCAGTGCTGACCTCTGGCATGACACAATGCTCCCACTTGCACTGAAAGCCTGCTCTGAGGAGGAACTTGTTGCAGGGATGCATGAATATTTTTTAGCTAGCTTAGCCATTATAGGGAAAATGTGCCTCAATCTTCTTCCACCATTCCAGTGGTTTGGCACCTGCACCAGTTTGCAGTAGGAGATAGTGGCTGAGCTCCTTTTCAATAGACTCTGCTCGAATGTAGGGCTGCTTGGCTTGGCTTTTCTGATGTTTTAAAGTAGCTGCTTAAACTCTTCTTTTTCTTACTGGCACTAGCAAGAGCCTCTTCTGGCAGTGGAAGCTGATAGAGAGGGCACTGCCTCTGCTTGTTTGGCCACAAGCTTCTGCAGACCTGCAGCAGTTCTTATCTTGATGTAATCCTCTTTTTCTTGTTTGATAAATATGTTATTGAATCAAGGGTCGACAAGCGAAGCCTTGTCACGAAGGTCCTGGGTTGTCTGGTCACCATACTTCTCATTCAAGTATATCAGTAGCCTATGCCCTCTTTGATGGTTGTGGTGAGCTTGAAGTCACCATCTTGATGTTTTAGTATCTGGCTGTTGAACCGATGAAGGATGGATTTCAAATAGGAAACACTCTGGTAAAGCTCCCCAGACAAGGCATCTGTGAACTCTTTGAGAGGACTCAGTGCTTTTTTTCATGGACTCCAGAACCTCCATATCCTCAAGTTGGGACCAGGTCATGTGTTTTCTTCTCCTGTTCAATTAGTTCTGTATACAGAAATATTTTTGTGTATTTTTAGATCAATTTAAAGTTAGACACGCAATGCAGACGGGGACCAAAAGACTGTAGGCGTGTCATCTCATTCAGCTGAAGGGCAAGGATGTTGGTGGCATTGTCTGCGATGACACAGGTAAGGCGATCCTCTTGCAGGCCCCACAATTCAAAAGCTTCTCTGAAGCCTCTGGTTAGTATTTCTCCAGTGTGGTCTTCCAGAAAACACATGTCTGTAAACATCGGCTGCGGAGGTTCCAACTCTGGTTGATAAAGTGTATCACCAGGGTCATAGCTGGATGTCTCGCCTGGCTCGATCACATATCTGTTGTTGTAGCATAGAACATCCATTTATTGAGTCTCTGCCTCCAGTGTAGCCCGACATGCATCGTATAAATCAGGTAACACAACTTTAGCCGTATGTTTTCGGCTGGGCATTTCGTGTTTTGAATCAAGTGTTTGCACCAACTCACAAAACCTGGGTTTCTATACCGTGTAGATTGGAACCATGACTTTGCAGATGTGCTTGGCAGCAGCAGTAGTGATCTCCTTCCATGTGCAGGAACTATGTCTCTATGGTGTTTCACAAGTCAAAGCTTGTTGCGGCGTTTGCATCTGGAGTTTATTATGAGAGCATTCTCCACAACTTGACGCAGCTTTTGCTGCTTTTGATTGTTGACTTTCTCTGTTTTCCTTGTTTGATTCTTGCACAGATGATAAAATAAGTTTGTTGTGTTAGAGTCCGATGTTGAGACTAGGAACTAGTATATTTTACAAAAAAACTTTTCCGTGTCAGTCTTTTTACACCCAAACCACATCCGTTCGAAAGAAGTTGCCCCTCTTTTAGAGAAAAGCTCCTCGGTTTAGGTTGGCAAGTCACCCTTTTAGTAAATTACCCTGCTCTGAAACGCGTTTGCTACTGTCTTCCTCCATGTTTGTTTATGTATTGCAGCGTGCATGCCGTAAAGCGCATCTTGACGTAAAATACTGCAGTAAAGCACCTAACCGTGGTGGAAACGATAGAGCCTAATGTGAAACAACAGACATTTTCTATTTCCCAGATAATACATATCGTCATATTACCCAGCCCTAATAATAATAATGATGATAATAAAAGAAATGCTAATAAAGTCACAGTTGTTTTATAGCAGCTTTCATGTTCCTCTGAGGAACTGTCCATGGTGCTAACCACAAGTACTTTCTTTTGTTTATGGGAAACAACTCAGACCTTTTTTGGGATCCTCAGTTTGGGAAGGTTTGCATCAATGTAAAGAGAACGCCAGCATATGTTGTTTTGGCAGTGTGACGCAACGTTTGTAAATCACTGGTTTAGACAAACGATTTTCGCTGTTCATTAAACACAAATGAACACAAAAATAAAACACAAAAAAAGTATATAATTAAGTATAAAATTAAGTATATAGTGGGTCTGTCGACTTTTAAAAAAATTTACTGTCTGGATTATTTATAGGTTCACATCTGTGTTTGATGACTGCAGCTCAGTCTTCTTTTGCTTTGTTTCTGCAGCACTTTCCATTATATCATTTGTTCTTTCCTTTTTCTTGCCTTTGCATGAATAGAACCCAAACAGTATTTGGAGCGTATCATAACTAAAAGCTGCTGAGTGACCAAACTGCACACATGCAAGTTTCCACTCTAGCAATATTAAATGCTTTTATAAGTGACTGGTGGGATGGTTTTAAAAGGCTGTAGCAGTGCTGTGTTTGCAACTTATCAAGCCATCTTGGATCTGTGTGATGCATTCATTGTATTTATTTATTCACTTACATTGAGAGGCTTGTGAACTGCATTTGACCACTTCTAATTTAATTGATGGAAATTTAAAGCCAACTTGGTGATGGGTCTCATGTCTTGAGTGAATCCCAAAAAACATACGTTTTGTCAACAGTTGTAGACATTATCTCTGTTAGCATGCCCATTAACTTGCGCATCCTCACAGAGATAATGTCAGAGGGCTGGCCTTAAACTCTTATCTTCGCTATGTGATGTTGATCTAAGACAGTGCACTCCCGAAAGGCCCACTGCTAAAGTATCAGCCTCCAGTTGTTTGATTCCAGGCATCGATTTCCACTTAAAATAAGTCAAGTACAGTGTTATCTGATTATATCTCCTGGTTTTCTAGGGAGGTCTTGTCAGTGGAAGCCATCTACATTTACAGGGGAGTAAACACCAAACACAGTCATGTCCCATCTCTGTTACAGTCCCTTTTTTTTCTGCTAATGACATCTGACCAGATTGTAACCATTTAGCTCAGAAAATAGTGGGATTGTCACTGTACTTTCATAGTCTTAAAAACCTTCAATTATCCATGATTTCTACGTGAGGGCTTGCCTTTCTATGAGATAAAAATTTTCATGCATTTGGCTTTTTTTTTTAAATTTTTTATCTTTTCGTTACTGCATCTTTGCACTGAGTTTTCGAGACAGAGTGACAGGTCTGTAGACACACTTCACACAGGTTCACTCTCAACAGACCGCATAACATCAGGGTCTGTTGTTTTCATGTCATATGTCATGCTGCCTCTGTCGGGAGAGGCCTCAGGAGTAGATGTGACTCACAAAGAGGTTAAAGGGAGAGACGTCGGGCAGGAAGCCAGGAGAGAGAGAGCAGCACAACGTGATCCACTAGACACCTACACAAACACAGACACAAGCGCACACACTGTTATCCTGCCAGAGGTTATTCTGCTGGCTGAGTGCAAACAGAAGAGAAAAAAAAAAAATCTCACTTTTAAACCAGCTGACTGGCATTAAGTGCCTTTAGCCGCGGCTAAGGACAAGGAATAGCCTGATGCAACATGAGAGGCCAGTGTGGATGTAGTGGGGGAGCAAAAAGTCATAATCTGTCCCAAAAGGTTGAATATGAGACTTTCAAAGGCTACGGTGGAGGTTTAAAATTACAACGCAGCTTCATGGATCTGATTCGGGCCCAAAATGAAGCGATGTGCACGGCTCTATCAGGGTACATGAACAGGTCATTGTCTAAGAAGCATGTAGTTGTAGTAAAACTGGGTGATAGGTTGTTACTGGTTCAAATCCTGTTGATAATGTAATCCCCTTAGCCTCTCAGGTATGTAACTAAAGAAAAGTTTTCCAGTCGAACATTAAAAAGCTGGGGGCAGGTAGCCAAAGCACAGGTCTGGCAATGTTAGAACTTTTGAAAGGAGAGTCGAATATTTCTTCATCTCTATAATTTAAAAGGCAACACAGAGAGATTGTGAAAATCGACCTTCCTTCTCACCAAACAGACAGAAAGCAAGACTCCTGTATATAGGTCTTTACTGTCTGAGAGCACAACATAAATACTGCATGTAAATATTGAATGATGTCAGGCCTTTTGGATATTAAAAATGAAAAGAACATAAACAAACCCCCATCATCCTGCTAGCTCCTTCAGTTTGCCATTTTCTCCTGTGACAAGATGGCAGCACAGCAACAAGAGCTTGATCATACTGGCTTTAATGTACATCTGTTACGTACATAATATAGATATTATTTAGTCACAGAGGTGGGAAATTCAATAATGGGAAAAGGAATGTATTGTCTCAGGCTGCTCACACTCACCCATGTTTGATTATATATTTTTTTTCCCTGGAACATAAAGTTATTGGTAATTCAACATCCCTTTGAATGTTTTAGCAACAAGGAATTTAAGGAAGGAAGAAAAGAATAAATAAATAAGCAGACTTGCATTTCTTTTATGTTGTAACGAATTAAACAGCCTTTTTCAGTTTAATTGTTGTTTTCACTTTTTTTTTTTTTTTTTACGTTTTTTTAAGTGCTTTTTGTCACACTCCCCCTTTTTGCTTTTGCATATTGTAGCTCTACTTAAAATGTCATTGAGATCCAAATATGCAAAAGGTACATTCTAGCAATTTTTCAACTGGTCTTAAGATTTTGATCAGGACTGTATACATACATATATATATATATATATATATATATATATATATATATATATATATATATATATATATATATGCACACTTTTCTCTAATCCTGTTCAGTGAAGTTGTTTTTATCATTCTGAGCAATCCGAATTAAGATTTATAGAAGGTTCCAAGTTAACATTCATTTAATTCTCGTCTTTTTTTTGGTTTGCTTGAGGTGCGAGTAATGACAGAGACACGAATGAAGGGAACACAGTGAAGGTTTTAGCGTGGGAAGTTTAGTCTGAAATCTGTTTTTTCTCTCTTCGGCAGCAGTGATGAAACCTGATACATAGCCTCAGGTGTACCCTCTATTCCCCTTTCAGCCATGCTTTTACCATACTCTACCTCAGTGGAGGTTGTCTCAGAAGATTTCCCCTTTATTTCACCTGTCACCTTTATTTAAAGCAAACAGGTTTTGAAAAATCCAGAGCTAAAAGTTACTGACATTCAACTGTTGAGTTGGCCAGAAAATACGCTGTGATCAGTTCAGAGCCGATACAAGAATACAATACAGCCGATCCTGTGCCGAACAAAAGCAGTTCTCATCCTGCCGCGCTGAAGTTTGAATCTGAAGCTGTTACGCCTCTTATAAACTTACTGACAGGTGTTGGATCTACTTTCCTCATAAACAGAAACAAGAGATGACAAGTCGAGGAAGAAACAAAAATCCAACCAAACAGAAAAAAAATATTAAGAATTCACAGTGGAAATAATTAGACACATCAAAGGATCAAAGAAGGAAAAAGAACACAGACGGTATTTTATGGCGCATTTGTAAGAGTGATAATGTTTCCCCCTTTTTACGACAAAAAACAGCCTCTTACAGCCGAGTTTCCACAGGAGGACGTGTCTGTATAGTCACCATGAAGAGAATGAACACATTTTCGCAGATTCTTACATTTGTGCTGACTACTCTGCAATGATGTTCCAGTGGGTGGACAAGTGTCAAATTAACACCCATGTTAAGGCCAGGATGCAGATCAGTGCGTTCTGGCTAAAATAATGCAGAGTCACATTGACATGAACTCATAAAAAAGTGCTGATGAGAAAAGGCCTGATGAAAGTGTTAGCTCAGCGTTTTAGTGGACATTGTGAATTCATTTCTTTTTCTTCTTCTTCTTTTTTTTTTTTTTTTTTTTAAAGCTCATGCACTTTCCTGAAAGCTCTCCTGCTGCCATTTGTTCCTGTTCTGCACGCCTTGCACATTTTGTAGACAAATACAGTATGCATAATTACTGTTGGTGTAAAAAGGGAGCAATGTGGTGTCACGGGGAAAGGCGCAGATAGTGAAAATTTGAATAAACTAGTCAGGAAAGTTATTGGATGATACTTGGACATGCTGGTCATCTATTACATTTCTGTTGTCACTAAATTTCCCTGAGGGATTAAATGTGGTTTGTACGCAGAACAGAACTCCTGTTGTAACTTGAATAAGCAGTGAAATGAGTTTACACCAATGCTGTCTGAGTCACAGCATCTCCATCTGAAGGTGTGAAGGTGATAAGAAGGAAAGAAATGCTTTTGGAGCAGGTGTGATCAGGTCACGTGAATCCCGTGTTCACTGTGTTGTGACATGCTGCCATGCTCGATGCCATCATTTTAGGTTTGTTAGCAGTTAAGAGCAAGCAGCTCCTTTAAATATGACCTGAGCTCTGAGCCACACAAGAAAACTGCTTATTTTATTCACTATGTGAATATTCCTAAAAAGTCAGTAAATGCACCATACTGACATTTTCCACACATTTATTCTTATTTTATTTGAATTTTTTTCAGTAAATGTGCCATTTGCACAGTGTTTTATGATCTTAATTTTTATTTATTCATATTGCATATTTATTTACAGTTGTAATTGTTCTTTATTGCTTATATTTGTTCTTTTACTTACACCTGGGATTCGAAGTTTTGTTTTAATGTGTCTTATTTATTTTTTTCTCCAGTCCTTTTTTTTGCTCTAATGTGAATTTACAGTCAGCCTGGGCACAAAGCCAGACTTTTATAATCACATTGCATATTTTTATTTTATAGAACTGATCTGTGCCATAAACCTCCAAATGCTGAGTCGTGCAGAAAATGACTAATGACGTGTTGCAGTAAATGCGAAACTTTCCATCAACATAGCAGTAAGTCAGGTTTAAACAAGGTCAATGCTGAAGCAAATGTATCACTTTTACTAATTTTCTGTCTTGCTGGATCTGTTGTGCACTGCCTGGATAGTGTAAGGTTGTGTGGATGTGCATGTGTGCATGCCTACCAGCTGCAGATGTAATTTGTTGAAATTTAATCCAGATCAGTTTTGTTCCTTTACTCTCATCACACAGCAGTACAGCAAAATAATAAATGTAAAATAGGAGCTTATGCCAACTAATGTATGCTGAGAGCATCAGGTAGTGAGGTACAAAAAGGGATATTAATAATATGACTGTTGCAGTATCCAGTTAGATTAATTGCACGAGTCACTTAATTCTATATGCATGTGCAGATTGCACATCATTGCACTTGTCAAGCTACAAGAAATGGCAACTGATGTGTTATGTTACTTAAACATATTTCATGCCAAATATTAAAATATTCATCACTTTGAATAGGTGAAGACTAGAAGTGTGGAATAATGTGAGGTTTTAGTCTGACACATCTGACACATCTCATTAGATCATGTAAAAGTCACACATTAGTTTCATGCAGAAGCCTTCGTAATGTTCTGTAGTTTGTCATTGAGCAGCATCCAGCGTGCAGTTGGGTCATGTGACCAACTGATGTTTCTACAGTGACATGCAGTGCAAAATCAAGCAAAGTAAAGTCTATGACCAGTCTTCTAAAATCACGCTGTTTACACTGGAGGACATCCTCTGTGAGAGCTTTGGCTTTTGCACTGTGGCACACAAATGATCATGCTTTTCTGTGCAAGAGGGAGAGAGTGACTTGTGTGGTTTGCGAGGACAGCTCCTCTTTTCGAGGAAGTGATGAGTGGAAATAACATTAGTGTGTTGCTGCTGTTCTGCTTCACTTGGTGACTCCAAAGCTGGACCTCATCGTCCAGCTGCCTTGCTGTAAGAAAGAACAGGACATTAGCTCATAGCTCATATATATATATATATATATATATATACATATATATATATATATATATATATATATATATATATATATATGTGTATATATATATATATATATATATATATATATATATATATATATATATATATATATATATATATATGTATATATATAGATAGATAGATAGATAGATAAAGGCCTCTTCTCACATTAAAGCTGTCAACATTTTTCTTTTTTCTTTTTAAACCACAGTACTTTTTATAAAGATCAGCTTAATTTCAACATGGTGTGTTCACTGTGTGTGGTTAAAAAATAAAAACTATGGAACATTGTTACTATAGTTTTCACCCCCAAATCATCCTCTAATCCTGCTCTGTACCTTGGATTTGGTGTCTGCAGAGAGAAGCTTGAATGTGGAAAAGCATTTTAGTTTTATGGCTTTTGTGATGCTCTTCAGTAAGATGATGATGATGCTGGATCCACAAGCTTAAATGAAAGTGATGATGTAAGAGTCTGACTATCAAGTACTGGACCATCTCTCCACTCTGACCACCGCGCTCTGAACTGGTTAGTCTTCCTGCAGTTGACACAGCAGCAGATGTCTGTCAGATGAGGCAGAAGCTAGCAGAGTGTTTGAGCCCAGCGATCCAACAAAAGAAGTTAAACTGTCGGAGGCCACATTGGAATGACGTCTTCTGACACACACACACACACACACACACAGACTTATTCACCAAGCAGCGTCCTGCTGCTTCTCTAGATGTCAGTTTGACTGAGTCAGTTTAAGAGCTGTCATGTTAAAGACATTGCCGTGCAGTTGTGCTTGTATTGTGTGCTTCTCCCCTAAAGGATTTGCAGGCTTCACAGGCACTCTACCAAATCTGACACCCCCAGGGAGAGGATGTGTGTTTGTCTCTATATGTTCCCCGTGAGAATTGGAAATTTTGATTCTTTGACACCCCATTATATACTTATTAGCGTTTGAGGTTATTACCTTTATCTTCTGTTGTCGCTTTATTAAAACCATTTTTGCTAATATGGGCCAGTCTACAGAGACAAGCCCAAAGTAGCTGGATTTAAGAATTTGACATGTACTTCTTCTCTTGTATTGCATTCTTAAATTACCAGCTAGCCCTCCAATCAATACTTTTTTTCATTAAATGGTAGCCTAGTAGTTACATAGGTGGGCTTGGGTTTGAGGACCCTGTTTCAAGGCCCTGCTGTAGCAACAAAGGTGAACCACCCTTGGCTCTCAGCCGTCTAATTTCTCACCTGACATTGACGTACAGCAGTTCACTGTTCTCTAATATGTGCTATAGATGGTTTAAATGGACATTCTTATTTCCAAATCAGAATTTATGAAGGCAAAATTATTATTATTATTGTAAGTAGTTTACCTCTTTTTCTAACAGCAGAAATAAAATGCAGCTCTTCTAAGCATTAATATGTCAGAGCAGACAGTTTCATGTTCCTTTTTAAGAAGCCACAGAATCCTCAAAAGGATAAAGGAGGAAAAGTGAACAGAGCAGCAAGATGTAAAACTGTTGGTTATTCATGTGTTCATCACACAAGGACTGTCATTTTGATGCTGCAGTTTTCGCTTCTGAGATGCCTTCAGTCAACAGCACAGCAACACTTGATGAAAAAGCTTTTGTCACCTGAAAAATCCATCTTCACCATCACAAATGTCACTTTGTTGGTTATCTTGGTTTCATGCAAAACCAACACATGATCACACTTTATCACCTTCTGGCTGGGTTTATATTAAAACGTCATTTGTTTAGAGATCAAATATACTTTGTTGTGGCCATTTGATACGTTGATATATCTGCGTTTCTCAGCGCTGCAAAAATGTTTAAATTAGGGATGGATTTAATTAAAAGAATTACTCTTATTCATTACAGGCTTTGTAATTAATTAAACACAATCACATTTTACACATAATATTTGGCCCTGTTTTTTTTTTGGTTTTTTTTTTTTTTTCTTTCAATTAAGGAGATTTTAGAAGATGACTGAGTCAAATAATAGACACAGATATTAATATTAAACTCAAGCTCTATTAATGTCTGGAAAAATACATTTAATTTTATTTCCATTTAAAACGGTAGAGAAAAAAATATCCCTGGCCAAAATGAACAGATCTTAAATGAAAATGTCATTTTACATGACTTAGCATCTCCAGTCTCCAACATATTACAGTACTTCTACCTTACATTGTTTCATCTAAACACTTCATAAATGGACAGTAATACCTGACAGTAAATCACGCTGCATTGTGGCTTCGGTTAGTTCTTTCAGCAGAGGTGATCACCTTCTGCTCTGACTGCAGCCTGAAGCTGGATGCTACATTAAAACCAAGCTTGTAGTGTGTTCTTCTGAGGATAGTAGCTTACGCAGCAGCCACTTCCACTAACTGTAAAGAGTAAACAATACATTTTTTCACGTTAATCAGCAAAAGTCTTCAATATTACCAGAAAAAAATCTCTAAACTTGTTGATAGTTCGTCTTTAGTCAGAGCTGCTAAAAGGGTCTGAAAAATTGCTAAATATAGTTTTAAGTGGAAATCTACAGTTTGTATCAGTGTAATCGGTGCACTAGAAAATCAAGCACTGACACATGTTCTGTAAATAAATGTTCTAATTTTGTTTAACCTCTTCATTTTTCTGTAATTAATTAATTTATCATAATTAATGTGTTGAAGTCCAACCCCTAGTATAAATGCATACAATTTTAACTATCCATTTACAGCTCTTCTCATTAAGAAAACAGGTCACAACTCTAAGTGTAAGTTACAGCCTGGAAGAACAACACCTTGAAGGGAACATGGCTGAAACTCCCGATGCTCAAACATGTTATTTATATCATTTGTCTTTATTTATAAATAAAGACCTCCCAATTTCTTGCCCAACAATGACATTTGGAGTTGAAACCTAAGAATGTTGCCGTACACAAATGATTAGTCACAAAAATAAAAATACTGAATATGGATATCTTTTGATAATTGATGTTAAGGATCTTGTAGATTATTGCAATTCTCTAAATTGTATTTCTATTGTTACTCAAGAACAAAATAAACAGAATTGCTCTGATTTAAAAAAAAAAAAAAAAAAAAAAAAAAAAAAAAAAAAAAAATTCACCCAACTTTTTTTTTTATTGCTGATGTTATAAATCACAACTGCTTTTGTCTACAAGAGCAGCTTAGTGGAAATCTGATACCATGACAACAGTCCTCACAACTTTCTCCGAATGTCAAATGTCAGTTGAAACTTTATGTACACTTATTTTAATCTAAGGGCCAGATAGTCTGGTTTTGCAATGACAGTGCTATATTTAAAGTTTCAAATCACAAATCAGTTCCATGCAAATGTACTTTAAGCAGGTCAGTATCCTGCAGCCTCTGTTTAAAATAAGGCCACATCCTCACATGGTGTGAACTTTACCCCACTGTGAAGACAGAGTTTCCTCTCTTCAGCCAGGGGGAAGATAAAAGTCTCTTAAGTGACAACTCCTCCGTCCTGTCCTCTCATATCTTTCCATGTTTTTCCAAAGCTGATCTAAAGCTGGACAGCTGTCCTCCCTCTCAGCCCATCTTTACTGAGCGCCAGAGGGTTGGAGCTACTCTGAAGATTTCCTGAATAATAGTACACTAACCTCCATTTTCTGTCCTTCAAAGGAGGACAATTTTTTTTTTTTTTTTTTTTTTTTTTTTTTTTTTTTTTTTTTTCCTTCAGTCATGTCACTGGCGCAACCCAATGGTCACCTTCAGAGTTTTATTGGATCTATCAGAGCTATGTGGTTTTATGCTCCTGCTAATGTTTGAAGCTATCATACTGTATATTAACTTGTATGAGCTGTATGTCATGTATGAACTGCTCTTGATGGTAATTTTCAGTTGTGCAGTCATACATTAGATGTACAACAGATGAGCAAATTGATTGCTTGAAAATTGACTGCATTAGACGCATACAAGAAATATGGGAAAGCCCTTAGAAGACAATACCGTTGTCATTTGCTTTACCAGTCAAGCACAAGCAACACATGCAAAATCAAAATGAGGGATGGCTAACAGCATGTTGCATGTATGGAAATTGTTAAACGGTTAGGGAAGTGTTTTAAACAAGCGTCAGAAGCTGTATTTAACAACTCTGAGAGGTGCAGTAAAACACACATGCAGGGTTTGACTTTAGGTGACTGATGCCTTTATATTAGAATATGCAGAGAGCAAAGACAAAAGCATTTTACAAAATTTATAACCTGCAGAAAAGGTTTTGTTCTTAGGTTGCAACCCTCAATCAGTTAAGAGCAATATGCAATCTCAGCCTAGTATTAACTGCTGGAACAAAACTCCCAAGTCAGTATCAAGATCACAATATTCACAGTTCACTGTTAGATTGTATTTGATCACCACAATGAGGTGTGGATTAGTTGTCCATAAAAAGCTATTAGAGTACATGGGAAAATATTAAATATCCGAGCAATCCAGCTAACGTTAAGTGCAAACAGTAATATAGGGAAAGCTGGGAGCAGCTGGCTGCAACAGCCTCCAACTTGACTGCAGGGAGTTGTTGTCTGCTTGGAGGGTTCAGGCTCTTGGGTCTAGATCACCATCATAGTGGGTTTTGTACCTGACAAGAACACCTGGCCTGCATCAATCAATCATTCATCAAAATTCATAAACTCTAGCTAGAAAATTGGTCGCATGATTTGCGGACAGAGAAAAATGAGAGAAACCATTTACAAGACAATACCATTGTCATCTGCTTTAGCAGTCAAGCATAAGCAACACGTGTAAAATCAAAATGAATTATTGCTAACAACATCTACCATCGCGATCTTATTAGCACAAGGGGATGATTCACGCAGCAATGCTCATCTGTTTCAGGGACTGGGACTGTGTTTGCTGTGTGGAAGTGCTTTCTACTTCATGCATGACTGCATACACATAGAATCAAACAGATTTTAGAAACTAGAACGTCTCTCTCTTCTTTCTTCGCTCGCCTTCTTCTCCTGCCAGCCAGGCTGTCATCAACCAACTGCTAATTACCAAGGACAGTTCCCATAATCTTTCTGCCACCTTTACAATCTGCTCATATTTTAGTCAGACGTGCTGGTTATAGCAGAGACAGCTTAGCCCCAGTTCCATTTTGCTACTTGACAAAGTAATCCCAAACATGAAGCCTGTTATGTTGAGAAGACAAGAAGAACAGGGAGCCCTGGGACAACTTGTATAATGCTCATCAAGGTGTAATGCAGCAGTCAGCAGCTAGATAGCTTCGTGCATCTCCTGCTGCACATACTGCACGACTTGGGAAAACTTTATATGTTTGAAAACCAAAGAAAAACTAAACTCCAAGACTGCAGAAAAGTATTGTTGCTCCATTGTGGTGAATTGGTCATTTTTGATCTTGGTTGATGGATAAGTCGAGTTTCCTCCTTGTTTTTTTTTTTTTTTTCCTTCTTTTTCTTGTGTTCATTACGGGCTACACGGTGGTATAGTGGTTAGCATAGTGGCCTCTGGCATTGCAGAGTTTGTATGTTC